>NC_054503.1:3530459-4160459 GCF_017639515.1 Carcharodon carcharias
GCAGAATGTAATAATGGCAGGGCCAGGGTAAGCACTCTGGAAAGTGACAGGTGGCCCTAGTGGGGGCAGATTGTGGGGGGTGGGGGGGGAGGAAGAAAGGGACGGTGGTGGGAAGAAAGGATCGAAACAGGCTGAAAGCTGGGGGTAAAACGATGAATAAAGATGGAAATCAATTTTAAAAATAGTTATGAAAATATGTGGGGGGAAAAAGAATTAAAAATTAAAAAATCAAAATGAATGAGAGATCAGAAAGGGGGTGGGGAGGAGGGAGTTCGTGGTCTGAAGTTGTTGAACTCAATGTTCAGTCTGGAAGGCTGTAAGGTGCCTAGTCGGAAGATGAGGGGCTGTTCCTCCCGTTTGCGTTGAGCTTCACTGGAACAATGCAGCAGGCCAAGGACGGACATGTGGGCATGAGAGCAGGGTGCAGTGTTGAAATGGCAAGCGACAGGGAGGTCTGGGTCATGCTTGTGGACAGACCGAAGGTGCCATTTCAACACCCCACCCTGCTCTCGTGCCGACATGTCCGTCCTTGGCCTGCTGCATTGTTCCAGTGAAGCTCAACGCAAACGGAAGGAACAGCACCTCATCTTCCGACTAGGCACCTTACAGACTTCCAGACTTAACATTGAGTTCAACAACTTCAGACCATGAACTCTCTCCTCCAACTCCATCCCTTTCTGATTCCCCGCCATCCCCCTTTTCTCATTCATTTTTATTTTTAAATTTGTATTTATTTATTCCCCCCCACTTATTTTCACAATTATTTTTAAAATTGATTTCCATCTTATTCATCATTTTACCCCCAGCTTTCAGCCTGTTTCGATCCTTTCTTCCCACCACCATCCCTTTCTCCCCCCCAATCTGCCCCCACTAGGGCCACCTGTCACTTTCCAGAGTGCTTACCCTGGCCCTGCCATTATCACATTCTGCTTTCCACTCCTAATGTCACCATCAGCACCTTCTTTCGCCAGTACCACCACTATTAACACCCCTTCGACCTTTTGCAATCTCTCCTTTGCCTCCACCTATCACTGGCCTTCTATCCAGCTTCACCTATCCCACCCGCCCTTAAACAGTATATATTTCACCACGATTCTACTTCCCTTCAGCTCTGAAGGGTCATACGGACTCGAAATGTCAACTCTGTCTCTCTCTTTCCACAGATGCCGTCAGACCTCCAGGGTTTTAGCTGTTCACCAAAAGCTACAAGGTCAAAAAGAGTACAAGGCCGGCTACAAACCTCCCCCCCCCACCCCCCCATCCAACCGCACCTTGAATGAACTCACCTCCCTTCCCCTGGATCTAATTCATTTAATAATCATAGCACAGATGAGCCGCTTCTAGACACTCATGGGAATCCCTGGCTCTTGACTGATCAAATGGCAAAGGTTAATTCGGGAAGGCACCGAACACGGAGACTTTGTTGGGAGTGTGTACAGAGGCAAAGTTAATGGCGTGGGAGGGAGCGCATAATCCTCCAAACCACAACCATCTACTCAAAACTTTCAAGCACCACCTGCCCCGCCATGAGGCAGAGTCTGCAGATCGCACACTGGGCTTATCAGCCCATCTCAGATCCCGTTGGGCCGGAGTGGAAGGAAGTCATCTTTCATCCTGAGGCACTGCCCAAGAGGCTTCCAGACATCAGCACCGAGCTCACCTTTCCCCAGCCCGTATCCATGTCCTGTGGCTCAAGGGAAAACCTCTGTATCCAGAGTGGGGAGAATGTGGAACTCGCTACCACAGGGAGCGGTCGAGGTGAATGGTATAAACGCATTTAAGGGGGAGGGTGGGAGAAGCTGGATAAACACACAAGGGAGAAAGGAATAGGATGAAGAGGTGCTGGGAGGAGGCTAGAGTGCTGCATGAAACACCAGCATGGAGCCGATGGGCCGAGTGGCCTGTTTCCGTGCTGGAAGATGTGTCTCCTTCCACGACTCGGGATTAACGTCCCCATTCCACTTAGTGGAGGAAGAAATTCTCATTGGCAGGCTTCCCGCTGCCAGGCTACATTCTCGTGCGCCATTTGTGCCTGTTTTGGTGAACAGCAGTGAAACAGTAGTAGGAGATGGCCGAGTGTTCACGTGTGAAGCTCGCCTGTCAAAGCACAAAGCCCTCACCCTCCCTCCAGCACCCACACCATGCCCCCCAACCCCCAGCACTTATACAACTCCATGAGCTGCCCTCACACAGCCACAGCAGAGATCCTTCAAAACGTCCCTGGGGCCTCAATCCTTTGGCACGAAGGGTCAGCTCCCCTGGACACACCAGCATTCAAAGATTTCAGGGGGTTCTCTGCATTTCCTCCCTTTTAAAAAGGGCTTGCAATCAAATTTGCTCCCTTCTCATTTTCGAACCCCTTAACCTTCTCCTGATTGATCGGTTTTCCCCACAGGGGAGAGGTAAAGGCATCCTGAAAGCCCACGTCCATTCATGGGCCAACTGCATTAACCACCTCCCCTCCACCAGCCATATTCGGCTACCTCCTCGAATACCACCAAACTGACCCGCCAGCTACCCTTCTCCCACAGACATTGCGTGGAAACTGGGGTACCTATTTCTTCAGGTTGCAAGGGGGGTTGTGTGGAGGTGCTGTCGACTGCAGGCGGCGGCGGTGGTGGTGGTGGTGGAGGTGGTGGTGGAGTGTCCCCCGTTGAATCCACCTGCGATCCAAATGCCGGATCCGTAGGCTCCGTGCTTGGTGCCGAGCTTGCTGTTGCCGTTAGCCTGGGCGGACTGCAGGAAAGGAGCAAGGTCAGTGCCATTCCAAAACTCGCACTCAGCTCCCTTCATGAGCGCGACCCTTCCCCCCCCCAACAACCTCCCCCCACCAACCCTTTTCCCTCCCCGCTACCCCGCCCAAAACACAGATTCGATCGCTTTCAAACCCTGGCCAGGTGTGAGCCTAGGACAATGAGCGGCGGTGGGGTTGCGTAACTGCGGAGTGCGTCACAAGTCGGGCAATTCCTGCCGATTCTTACTCAGTGGGATAAGTGATTAAGCGGACAGCTCTTCCTGAGAGCCGGGTGAGGAAAGGCTTTTTCAGCTGGGGGGGGGGGGGGGGGAGGAATGGGAACGATGGGCCAAATGGCTTCCCTCCATAAAATTTCTGATTCGGTGGAGTTGGATCGGCTGGTGCAAGTCAAGGCGGAAACAATTTCGCCAACCCAACCAGCAGAGGGGCCGGGAGATGAACCTTTCAGTCGTACCATTGGGCGCGTGTAGTTTTAAAAGAGAAAGAACCAGCGCTGTTTTCCTAGGAGATTGAGCCTCATTGGATACTTGCCCCGCTCTCACGGCAGCTCAGCCTACCTAATAGTAGCAACCACCGAGAGGTACTGGTGAATCTGGACCATGGCCGCGTCCAGCAGTGTGTGGATGTTCTGAAGACACTGGAGCCGCGCTTCCAGGTTCTGGCGTTCCTGGCCCTCCAACGCTTGCAGCTCCTCGTCCGTCAGTCCAGCAAATCCCGACGGTGGCATTGGCATTGGGGGCATTCCTGTAAAAGAAGGGGGTTTAAATTTTTTTTTTTTGAGGGATTCTGACTATATTCATAACCTCCGTTTCTTACTCCCTCTCTCCTCGTGCACCAGTCCTCGGCTGGGATGCAGTTTTTTTTTTTTTGCAGGTGCTGGTTTCCCTTCAGTGGCAGCCAGACAGTGCGGCCCACAACGGAGACCAAACCCGCAACCTGCACTGCACCTCGTGGCGCGACGGAACGATCCTTCCGAGACAACAGCGCAGCGAGAGGCAGGCGTGTGCCGTCAAGCGGACCGGCAGCTTAAGACACAACCAGCGCACATTAAGACATGGCACAACTGGAAGGTGGGCACAGCTGTCCGCTGGCAGTCAAATCGCACTGAACGCGCGCCCCCCGCCCCCCCCCCCACACCTCCCAATCGGCGTCTACTCTTACCAAACGGAGGCGGCGGCATTCCCACCCAAGGAGTCGACGGGAAGGGAGGAAAGGAGAAGGGAAATCCTGGGATTGAGCCAGCGGGAGGTGGTTCCAAACCGGTTGGGCCGTCGGTGCTTCGGGATCCTTCACCACTGGCAGCTAGAGTTGAAAAAGGGGTGGGGGGGGGAGAAAAATACAGATCAATTAGTGGAAAGGCTCACGCTTGCTGGCAGAGAGCGAAAAGCAGGAAGGGTTTCAGAAGAGTTTGGTCGACAGCGATGGGTTTCAGCACAGTCAACAGTCAGATGAGTTTCGGCTCTGTACCTGCCTTACACCCCCCTAAAAAGTAACCAACTGGCTGCAAAACACTTTGAAACTGCCAAAGTTTGCAAACTTTTAAGTTTTCACTCCTGATTAGACCCAGATAGCAGGGCGAGGGCTGGTGGTGGTGGTGGCGGAGAGAGTAACCGCTCCCTTGGATGTACATGACGCTCATTTCACAGCCTCACGGGTCATTATTTTTCATCTCTTCTCCCGCCAACCCCCACCGCCCAGGACAGGCTGATCTCCGGGCTTCCCTGGTCAAATGGGAGGAGCAGGAATATTACGAGTTAGGGTCGTGCAGGGTGATGGAGGCCTGTTAGGACTGTACTTCAGAGGGCTAGGGCTCCCATTCCCTCTTTTGAGGGCTTTTCCTTCCGTCTGTGCGTGGTTTTTAGAAGTCACTTTTAAAAACCTCAGCTTCTCTGCTCCCAGGCCCTTTCCAGCGTATTCCTCCCTTCCTCAGATGTTAAAGCACCGAGGGTTGAGACGAGTGGTGAAGTTGATGAGCTGCCCAGCCTCCTATCGGCCAACCCGCCACCACCTTTCCACCCTCCCACACCCCCTCACCCCGACCACCCACCCACCCCACCACAACCAGGGGTGCGGGTAACCGCAGATCCGCGTCCCATCGCTCATTCCAGAGAGTGGGTCTGGAGTTGCGATTTTGCTCCATGTATCAAACTGGGGGGGTGGGGGGGGCAGGGGGGGTGTCAACCTGGGTTCCGCAGATCGCACCGGCCACTTGGTTAGAAGGTCGCGAGTTCCAGGCCCCGTTCCAGAGTCCACAATCCGGGCTGGCACTCCCACAGCTCGTGCTGAAGCAGTGCCACATTGTCAGAGGTCTGTTTTAAAGTCAGGAACTCTCTCTCTCACACACACATCCACAGGACTTGGGAGTGAGGCCACTCGGCCCCTCGAGCCTGCCCGCCATTCAATAAGATCATGGCTGATCTGATTGTGGTCTCAGCTCCACTTTCCTGTGCCCCTCACCACCCCCGCCCCCCTTAATCCTCGACTCCCTCGAACAACAAAATTCTAACTCAGCCTTCAATAAATTTAGTGCCCCAGAAGGTACTGAAAGCTGGGTAAGAGAATTTCACACATTAATAACTCTCAAAAAAAATTTCTCATGCATCTTAAAAAGGGAGAGCTCTTATTCTTAAACTGTATCCCCGAGGTCTGGCCTCTCCCACATCCTCTGTATCCACCCTATCCAGTCCCTCAGGATCTTTTATGCTTCAGTAAGATCACCGCTCATTCGGCTGAACTACATAAGACCATAAGACATAGGAGCAGAAATTAAGCCTTTCGGCCCATCGAGTCTGCTCCGCCATTCAATCATGGCTGCTAAGTTTCTCAACCTCATTCTCCCGCCTTCGCCCCATAATTCCAATGGGTATAGGCCCAGCCTGTTCAACCTTTCCTCATACGATAAGCCCCTCATCCCAGGAGTGAGTCCAGTGAACTTTCTCTGGACTGCTTCGAAAGCAGATATCTCTTTTTCCCCCCCCCCCCCCAACCAAGAGGGAGACGAATCAGCGCAGTGCTTGAGATGTGATCTCACCAAGGCCCTGAGCTGCTGCAATACTACCACCGGAATGCAATTCTGAACAACTCTTTAACCTTGTGACTGCTTTCTCCCACTTGCTCTGGAGCCTGGCATTCCTCTGGATTCCATATGCACGTCAGACAAGGCTCGGGAAAGCTTAATCCCAGAGCCCTTCTTCCTTCGTCGTCTCTCAACTCTGGGCTGGCTTGTTAACGACATCACGTTGGATGCTATTGTCCCTCTGTGAGGTCAGAGGCTGCTGGCACCAGGGGGCAGTGGTGGGGGGAGAAACAAACTCCACGACCAATGCCTAGGACACAGGGACAACCAGCCGGGGCTCAGTGGGCAGCACGGCTCACAGCCAGGGGATCGCGAGTTCAAGACCCGCCTCCAGGCACCTGAGCGCAAAACCCAAAGTCGACTCCGAGGCAGCCTTTCAGATGAGACGCTAAACTGAGGCCCTCCCCCTCTGCAGACCGGAAATGATCCCACCGCCGGGGTTGGAAGACAAAGAGGGGAGCCCTCCTCCCCAGTTGCCCGTCCAGTATCTATCCCTCAACCAACACCAAAGCACACAGATTGCCTCATTGGTGGGATCTTGCTGTGCGCAAACTGGCTGCACCGCTCCCTACATTACAGCAGCGAGGCCCCAAACATAGGCATCTCTCATTGGTCACAAAGTGCTTTGGGGCGTGCGGGGTGGCGAGAGGGGTTGTTAAAAAACAGAGTCTTCTTCTCCTCCTCCTCCTCCTCCTCCACCCCCCCCCCACCCCCCAACCCAAATCTCTCTTCAAAGCAAGATGCACCCCATCACCCCAACAACCAAATCAGTACTTACAATTTGTCTGGCCCTCTGGGCCAGGGGGAGCTGGAGCATTTGGCTGCGGCACATTCGGGGCCCCACCAGGTGCCGGCGGGAAGAGGTTCTGGCCCAAGTGTCCCATAGGCGGCCAGAAAGGGAACATTCCCGGCGGGAAAGGCGGCATCATCCCCGGAGGCACTGGAAACATAACAAGAGTAAGGTGGCGTTGAGACCTGACAGAGCACTCACTCTCACAACTGTACAGGGTTGGGGAGTGAGGTTAAAATATACAGCTCTTCCAGGCCCCCTCCTGTCATAACTCTGCACCACCAGTCATCTCCTTATGGTCCCACCCGCATCTCCTCGCTCGTTACCTCTGCAAATTCCCCCAGCTCTACGTTAGCCTCAAGGGGGTAAGCAGCTTGCAGGTTTAGGCCCTGCTCCAGAGAGCGCAGCACACAATCCAGGTTCGTACTCCCACTGAGCGAGTGCTGCACTTTCAGAGCAGTCTTTCAGACAGGGGACTCTCCCACGTGGAGGTGATAGAACCCACAGCAGTATTTCGAAGTCGGGGGGTTGGGGGAGGGAGAAAATTCTCCCTGGCGTCCTAGCTCACAGTATCCCTTAATCAACAGCACTAAACATGTTTTAATCATTCGTTTACCTCACTGCTGATTGTGGGAGCTTGCTGTGCTGCTGTTGCCTACAATTCAGAAAATACTTCCTTGGTTGCACAGCATTTGGGGATGCAGAGAGGCTGAATAAGGTGCTATATAAACACAAGCTCTTATTTTCTACATTGTGGCCCTCACCCGCCCACCATTTTGAAGTTACCCACATGAACATACAACTTAAAAGCAGGAGTAGGCCATTCGGCCCCTCGAGCCTGCTCCGCCATGCAACAAGTTCACGGCCAATCTGATTGTGGCCTCAGCTCCACATTCCCGTCTGTCCCCAATGTCCTTGGCTGCTTGACTATCAAGGGAGTCAATCTACCTCTGCCTTTCATTGCCCCTGCCTCCACCATCCTCAGGGGGGAGAGAGAGTTCCAAAGATTCACGATTCCGAAATAATTTCTTCTCACCTCCGTCTTAAATGGGAGACCCCTTATTTTTAAAAACCGTGTCCCCGCTTTCTAGTCTCTCCCACAAGGGAGAACATCCTTTCAGCATCCACCCTGTCAAGTTCCCTCAGGATCTTCCATGTTTCAGTAAGATCACCTCACATTCTTCTAAACTGCCCAACCTTTTCCTCACGGGACAAACCCCTCGTCCCAGCCTCTGCTTTTCAGATTTCTGACTCCGACCGCTTGTGGGTCACACATCGGTGGCAGAGTTTGAGGAGGTCCCAGCCCTTTTCACTCTTGAACCTCAGTCCTAATGCTGCGTTCCGTCCCTTCCTAGAACATCCAGCTCAAGACCAAACTCTCAAACACGTCCCCCAATTACCCCGATGCGCCCTATTCACTCCCTCCACCACTGACGCACAGTAGCAGCAGTGTGTGTACCAGCTACAAGATGCACTGCAGGAATTCACCAAGGCTCCTTAGACAGCACCTTCCAAACCCATGACCTCTACCACCTAGAAGGACAAGGGCAGCAGACACATGGGAACACCACCACCTGCAAGTTCCCCTCCAAGTCACTCACCATCCTGACTTGGAAATATATCGGCCGTTCCTTCACTGTCGCTGGGTCAAAATCCTGGAACCCCCTCCCTAACAGCACTGTGGGTGTACCTACACCACACGGACTGCAGCGGCTCAAGAAGGCGGCTCACCCCCACCTTCTCAAGGGGCAATTAGGGATGGGCAATAAATGCTGGCCTAGCCAGCAACACCCACAAGCCGTGAACGAATAAATTTTAAAAAAGTTGTGGACTTCAAGTGTACAAAGGAACAGGAATAGCCACTGCCCTTCGAATCTGTTCTGGCCCATTCAACGAGATCATAGCTAACCTGTATCTTAACTCCATTACCTGCCTGGGTGCCATATCCCTTAATTGTATAGTGTACACAACACAGGAACAGGCCATTCAGCCCAACAGATCTGATGCTCCACGTGAGCCTCCTCCCATCATGCTACACCTCACCCTCCCAACATAATTCCCTGAATTGAAATCTATCAACCTCGGTTTTGGCGTTTTCAATTACGCAGCCCCCTCCTCCTCCTCTCTCCCCCCCCACCCCCCCCATCCTCCTCTCCCCCCCACCCACCCATCCTCCTCTCTCCTCCCGACCCCCCAACCCACCCCCCCTCCACTCCCCCCCACCCCCCCGTCCACTCTCCCCACCCCGCTCCAACCCCCCTCCTCTCTCCCCCACCAGCCTCAAGAAGCTTTTTGTGCAGGGAGAGCGTTCCAGACTTCCACTCCCTTGCGTGTGAAGAGATTCTTCCTACCATCACCCCTGAATGGCCTGGCTCTCATTTTAAGGTTGCGCCCCCTGGTTCTGAACTCTCTCTCACTCTCCCCCCACCCCACCCTCAACCCCAAGCACACCCCCACCAACACCTCAACCCACCAGAGGAGTCAGTTTCTCTCTATCCCGGTGAATTCTTCAATCATCTTCAACATCTCAAAGCCGATCCCTTCTTAATCTTCCATACCCGAGAGAGAGTGAAAGCCGGTTTCTACAACAAATAATTTGACCCCTTTTTAGGGCCGTTTTCATTCTGGTGAATCGGCACTGCACCCTCTCCAAGGCCAGCATATCCTTCCCGAGGCACAGTGCACCAAAGCTTCATGGTCAGAGAGAGAAAGTGGCACTGGGAGGTGGGATGGGGGGAGGAGCAGGGACAGGATTAGGGTGCGACTCACGATTGGGTTGCTGGGGAACCTGAGGGGTCTGCGGCACCTGTGGCTGAGGCTGCTGTGCTGGCGTCTGCGTGGGCAGTGTGACTCGCAGCACGTCCATGCGACACGTGGGGCACGTCTGCTGCCGCTGGAACCAGGAACGGAGACAACTGCGGGACAAGAGAAAAAACAGAAGGAAAAGGTGAGGATAGAAGGTTACAACCTAGCCGCTACAGCCAAGGCAGCGCTGGGGTCGATAGTCGCTCGGTACGTGCCTGATGGAGGTCTGTAAAACTGGTAAGGTGGGTGGGGCAGGCATGGGCAACGTAGTGGGAGAACCAAAGCGCAATACGCTCAGCCACTGACGTGGCTCAGGTCAGCACGATGCTACCTGCAGTCGAATCGCTGGGATGATTCACATCAGCCCTAGGCACTTTACAGCCTTCCGGACTGAATATTGAGTTCAACAACTTTAGATCGTGAACTCTCTCTTCCATCCCCACCCCCTTTCTCCAATAATTTATATAGATTTTTCTTTTCCCACCTAATTCCATTATTATTAAATGTATTTCCATCCATTGTTTCATCTCTACCTTTTAGCCTATTTCGATCCCTTCCCCCCCACCCCACCCCCACTAGGGCTATCTGTACCTTGCTCGTCCTGCTTTCTACCCTTAATGTCACCGTTAACACATTCCTTAGATACTATCACCACCGTCAACAGCCCTTTGTCCTTTTGTCTGTGACATCTTTTGGCAATCTCCACCTATCACTGGCCCTCTATCCAGCTCTACCTGTCCCACCCCCCCACCCCTTAAACCAGCTTATATTTCAGCTCTTTTCTATTTTTCCTTAGTTCTGTTGAAGATTCATACGGACTCGAAACGTTAACTGCGTCCCTCTCCACAGATGCTGTCAGACCTGCTCAGTTTTTCCCGGGTATTTTTGTTTTTGTTTCACATCAGTCCTGTGATGGCTGACATTGGTTCAGGGATTAAAACTGGACCCCGGATGCCAGGGAGAATGCCACTGCTCTTTTACACCCACCTCTGAGGCTAGTCAGGAACGGGGTGTACTGTCTCATCCAAAAGACAGTGCAGCACTCCCTCAGTACTGGCACTGGGAGTGTCAGCCTGGAGAAGAGGCTCAAGTCTCAGTGCAGCCCGAACCTTCAGACACAAGAGGAAAGAGTGCTACAACAGAGCGAGAAAATAGCAATGATTTGTGGTTTAATTTATGCTGGTTTGGCGGGTGTGGGGGGTTTGTGGAGAAAGAGTTGGGGTATTGCAAGGAGTTTCATTACCAACAGGCCAAGCAAGCTAGTCATAGACCCTGCATCCAATCACTGTCCATTGGTGCCCCAACCAACAAGTGGTGACGTACAGGAAGGAAAGATCAGGCAGGGCTATGATTCACCCCATGGTCAAATTTCCCACTGATGTCCATTGTTCAGCTCAAAGAATGGCCACTTGGATAAAGTGCAAGCTGACTTCCATGGAACTCAGAAAGGACAAGAGGGAAGTCGGGGGGGGGGGGGGGGGGGGGGGTGGTTGAGCTGCAAACAGTAAGAGCATAAGAAATAGGAGAAGGCCATTCAGCCCCTCGAGCCTGCTCCACCATTCAATGAGATCATGGCTGATCATCTACCTCAACTGCACTCTCCCACACTATCCCTCAATTCCATCAGCATCTTAAAAAATCTATTCATCTCAGTCAGAGCATCCATAGCTCTCTGGGGTAGAGAATTCCAAAGATTCACCCCCCCCCCACCCAGAATGAATGAGGAAATTTCTCCCCATCTCAGTCCAAAATGGCCGACTCCTGATCTCAAGACTAAACCCTAGCTCTGGACACTCTCACAAGGGTCAAAGAATAACAACTACCGATTTTGTTTTCCTTTGACGCTGGCTTAGAGGGGAATATTGGTCAGGAAAACCCTGAGAATGCCTCTTCATCCAGCGCATCATGGGATCTTTGACCATCGATCTGCACAGGCCAATGGGCCTGGGTTAGAACGTCTGATGGAAAGGAAGCCTCTCAAAATTGGAAGAGGAACTTACTTAAATCGATGAAAAAGTTTTATTTTGGTTTTTATCCTCAGTTTGATGGGGTGAAGCTTTTACGCTCTGCGGCCCTGGATTCATTTGAATCGCGCACGGATGGGTTGCGACAGGGAGTGTTCGCAGCCTGACTATCAGCCCACACTCACCTGGTATGGAAGATGTGGTTACATGGCAGGCGTTTGGCTCCAGTTACCATCTCCTCGCGGCAGATGATGCAGACGTTGTCAGTCTGCTGGAGTTCCTCCGGGCTGGCGTCGGGGTACCTGCGAGGGGGGAGGAACAGACCACGTTAACCAGCTACTGGTACAGACAGGAGGTTACATTCTGCCAGGTGAGCTGTGGAACAGCACGAGACACAGTACGGGCAGTAACATTCCAACGACCGACCCCAGGCACCTCCTCCTCCCAACCCTACCCAAGAGCGAGCGGCAAACACAAGGCAGAATGTGATGCAGCCACAAGAAAACTACTGACCAGTCAGTGTCAGAAGGAAACAAGAGTTTGTGGAATAAAAAGCAGCAAGCCACGAATGCCTCCAGGTGACAACATGAAGCAAAGACCCAGTGTCAGTGTCAACCCGGTGAAGCCACAACACAGGGCTACTTGCGTGCCAAACAGAATGTGATAGGCAGAGCTAAGGGATCTCACAACTAACGGATCAGATCTAAGCTCTGCAGTCCTGCCACATCCAGTCGTGAACGGTGGTGGACAATTAAACAACTCACTGGAAGGGGAAGCTCCACAATTATCCCCATTCTCGATGATGGGGGAGCCCCACACATCAGTGCAAAAGATGAAGTTGAAGCATTTGCTACGACCTTCAGCCAGAAGTGCCGAGTGGATGATCTGTCTCGGCCTCCTCCAGAGGTCCCCAGCATCACAGGTGCCAGTCTTCAGCCAATTTAATTCACTCCATGTGATATCAAGAAACAGCTGAAGGCACTGGATAGTGCAAAGGCTATGGGCCCTGACAATATTTCAGCAATAGTTCTGAAGATTTGTGCTCCAGAATTTGCCATGCCCCTAGCCAAGCTGTTCCACTACAGCTACAACACTGGAATCTACTGAATAATATAGAAAATTGCTCGAGTATGTCCTGTGCACAAAAACTAGGACAAATCCAACCCAGCCAATTACCATCCCATTAGTCTACTCTTGATCAAAGTGATGGAAGGGGTCAGTGACAGTGCTATCAAGGAGCACTTACTCAGCAATGACCTGCTCACTGACCTAGGACCACTCAGCTCCTGACCTCATCACAGCCTTGGTACTGTGCGGTGAGAGCAAGGTGAGGCAGCATTTGACTGAGTCTGACATCAAGGAGCCCTGGCAAAATTGAAGTCAGCAGGAATCAGGGGGAAAACTCTCCACTGGTTGAAGTTATACCTGGCACACCTATAAACGGAAGATGGTTGTGGTTATTTGAGGCCAATCATCTCAGCCCCAGTACCCTGAGGAACTCCAACCACAGTGTCGTGTCCTAGGCCCAACCACCTTCAGCTGCTTCAATGACCACCCCTCCATCATAAGGTCAGAAATGGGATGTTCACAGATGATTGCACAATGTTCAGTACCAATCACAGCTCCTCAGATACTGAAGCAGTCCTCGTCCATATGCAGCAAGACCTGGATAACATTCAGGCTTAGACTGATAAGTGGAAGTAACATTCATGCCACAAAAGTGCTGGGCAATGACCATCGCCAACGAGAAAATCTAACCATTTCCCTGTGACATTCAATGGCATTACCATCGGTGAATTCCCCAACTGTCAATATCCTGGGGGGGACTTGCAATTGACCAGAAGCCGAACTGGACCAGCCACATAGAGCAGGTCAGAAGATGGGAGATCAGTCCGAGTTACTCTCCACAGGAGTATGGTGCATAGTGGTGCTCCCCGAGGATCAGCACCAGGACCACTGCCAATTTTATTCATTCATGGGCCGTGGGCATCACTGGCTAGGCCAACGTTTATTACCCATCCCTAATTGCCCCTTGAGAAGGTGGTGGTGAGCCACCTTCTTGAACCGCTGCAGTCGGTGTGCTATAGGTACACCCACAGTGCTGTTAGAGAGGGACATAATATATAAATATAACATATTATAATATATATAGGACTTTGATATTAGAATGTAGAATAAAATTTCAAAATCTGATGTTACCAAACTTGGAGGGGTAGGAAACAGTGAGAATGATACCAGTTGACGGCAACATGGCATAGATAGGCCAGCAGAATGGGCAGATGGAATTTTAACAGAATTGTGGGATGATGCATTTTGGCCGAAGTGATAGGAAGAGACAATATATACTTAATCATCCAATTTTAAATTAGCAGAGTAGATCGAGAGGGTGGTTAGCAATGCATATAGAATCTTAGGCTTCATAAATAGAAGCGCTGAGTACAAAAGCAGGGAAGTCACACTGAACCTTTATAAACCTCTGGTTAGGCCACATGGAGAATAGTGTGTCCAGCTCTGGTCACCACATTTTAAGAAGGGTGTGAGAGTATTCACAGAGAACCAGCATGCACTGTGTCAAATGGCCTCCTTCTGTGTTGTAATAACTACAACTCTATGACCTCCTGACTCCCCAAAACCTGTCCACCATCTACAAGGCACAAGTCAGGAGTGTGATGGAATACTCCCCACTTGCCTGGATAAGTGCAGCTCCCACAACACTCAAGAAGCTCAACACCATCCAGGAAAAGCAGCCCGTTTGATTGGCACCCCATCCACCAACTTCAACACTGACTCCCTCCAACAGTGGCAGCAGTGTGTGTACCATCAACAAGATGCACTGCAGCAACTCACCAAGGCTCCTTCGACAGCACCTTCCAAACCCACAACCTCTACCGCCTGGAAGGACAAGGGCAGCAGGCACATGGGAACACCACCACCTGCAAGTTCCCCCACAAGCCACACACCATCCTGACTTGGGACAAAATCCTGGAACGCTCTCCCTAACAGCACCGTGGGTGTATCTACACCACAGGGGTTGCAGCGGTTCAAAGCGGCCCACATCCCATGGGCAAATAAAACATTCATAGGGGCCAGAGAGAACAGCTGAAATCAAACGCAAACTTCTGTCCCACTACCACACAGGGAGACAACAAAAAGGGCAAGAGAGCAAAGGCAAAGTCACCAAGCTCAGTACTCACAGTGTGTTCATGTTGCGAATAGCTCGTCTCGACATGATGGCATCAGTTACCGCCTTCTTGAATTGCCTGAAGAGGGAAACGAGGAGAGGGTTACATCGTACAACTGCGGCAAACTTCTGTTGGGAGGCCATTCTCGCCGCACTATCACTATTCGCGACGCATTGATCCCACATTGCAAAAAAAAAATGCTGGAGGTTGTCAGGTTAGGGTGGGGTTAATAATACTATTGGAAAAGTAGACAAGTGGGTGGCATTTAAAATGTCTAGGTCTCACGTGTAATTTGACTTGGTCCTCACAGCAGAGACTACCCTTCTCCAAGGCTGGAATCTTGATCCGTATTTGCAAAGTTTTTTCTAACACACCCCCCCACCCCACACAATCCTGACCAGGATACAAGGCAAAAAATTAACATCCGGTTAAAAGTAATCCTCTCCTCCAAACCCTCCCTCTTTATATTACTCTGTTTAACTCCTCTCTCTCTGGACTTTCATCAAAACATCCCATGCCCACCATTTGGTCTACTGCATTCGCTGCTCCCAATGTGGTCTCCTCTACACTGGAGAGGCCAAACGCAGATTGGGTGACCGCTTTGCGGAACACTTTCGGTCTGAACGCAAGCATTACCTAGACCTTCCCGTCGCTTGACAATTCAACACACCATCCTGCTCTCCTGCTCACATGTCCGTCCTTGGCCTGCTGCATTGTTCCAGTGAAATTCAACGCGCACAGGAGGAACAGGACCTCATCTTCCGATAAGGAACTTTACAGCCTTCCGGACTTAACACTGAGTTCAACAACTCCAGATTATGAACACTCTCCTCCATCCTCACCCCTTCTTGATCCCCTTCTTTCCCACCTATTTCTATTATTATTTTTAAATTTATTTCCATTCATTGTTTTATCCCCAACTTTTAGCCTATTTCAATCTTTTCTCCCACGAGGGCCATCTGTCACTTGCTTATCCTTTCTACTGTTAATGTCACCAATAGCGCCTCCTTTAGCCAGTATCACAATCAACACCCCTTCAACCTTCTGTTTATGACATCTTTTGCAATCTCTCCTTTGCCCCCACCTATCACTGGCCTTCTATCCAGCTTCACCTGTCCCACCCCACCTTAATCAGTATATATTTCACCACATTTTTACTTCTCTTTAGTTCTGAAGAGTCATACAGACTTGAAACATTAACTCTGTCTTTCTCTCCACAGATGCTGCCAGACCTGCTGAGTTTTTCCAGCAATTTTTGTTTTTGTTTGAAAACGCAGCAGCTGGTTGGATGGTTTTGCGAGATCCTGCTGTGCCTCAAGGGGCTGCAGTGTTTGCTTATCTGACAGCAGGGACTGCAACTCAAAGTTGCATACTGTACACAAGGCACATTGGAATGTTGGAGAAACACCACACAGTATTAATAATCAGGTTTCAATCACACTGCCGCCAACTCTAACCCAATCTTTCCCAGTTCCTCACCTCTGCACTTCCTCCTACGTTGTGCAGGAGGAAGGAGCTAAATATTGTGCTTTCCTTTTGCATGAGCACTTACCTCATCGTCAGGTACATGGGGCGGATGGCAAACAGAGGGAACGTATGAACCTTGATCATTATGGTCATGAAAGCCATGTAGAGCAGCACCTTAATGAACCCTGAAACAGATGGAAAAACCTTTAGCAACAAGAGCTGCTGGCAGGAAGCATTAGAGATTACATTATTGAACAGCCTGGATTTAAGAAAAAGGCCCTTCCATATGAAAGTTATCACACAGTCTTCACTGCATTATCTCCGTGTTAGGACGCAGCAGTTGGTAAAAGCTGAGTTATTTAAAATCCCAGAGGGAAACTTTAAACAACTGTCATAACCTATATTTTCAATTGGTATGTTTGACACACAACTCTGAATTCAGAAATGAAATCACCAAGCCTCCAGAGGTTTTTTTTATATATATAAATTAAACATTTATTAATTTAACAAGAAATTAAACACATACACGTCTACAATTACTACCATAATAACCAAATTACTACCATAATAACTACTGAACAAATCACTAAATTAATCACTCCCAGGTAATCTTCCCCAAGGCAACAATAACCCATAGACTTAAACAGACATCAGGCAAAGCACATTTTATCTTACGAGTTCAAAATCAGGTTCCTTTCAACTTGGTTCCTTCGCAGACAGTAGGTGGCTTACAGGCAGCTTAGATCTTCCATGCCTCCGATTCACACACAAAACTCTGTTCTGTATATGCCTAGCCTTCCCTTTGAATGTAAATTCTCAATGTATCGCCAGGCCCTTTGAACTCCACCTCTAACAATAAAGCCCCTTTCATAGTGCCAATTTTATTGGTAATATAAACATTTTGCTTGGCGTCTCCTAGCTAGGGGAAAGATTTCACCCCCAGCCTTTGAATGGTTAATTCAACAAAATGTAAATATACCCTCTGTTTAACATCTCAAAACTACTGTACATCAAAGCACCTAGACTAGCTGGCTTTAATCCAATTAAGACACACCCAAGTCCAATTTAAAATAATTTCCAACATTATATGCATTACTATCTTCATGAAACCCTGTCAGAGCTCAGTGTACAACACCTCTTCAAGAGGTTTCTGAATCTACTCACACTAGTTCAAGATACGAGCAAGAGTTTCCATAAATCGTCCGCGCCCCTCTAATGATTTACAAGGCCCATCAGAGTCGCCTGCTCCCCCACATTTTACCCTGCACCGCAGAACCACCCACCCCTCCCCCCCCGACTAAGCCCGTACCTGTCAGAAGCTCGGTGTAAAGCATATACACAGCCTTGTTGTCCCAGGGATTCTCGCTCTGAAGATCGATGGTGTGTAGAATGTACTTGATGAATATGGTCAACACCATGGTGAGGAGGATAGCATACTGCAAGGAGACACGTGACAGAGGTTACAGCCCCCATGACCATGCTGATGGGATCTCCATCACTGCCAATACTCTCACTATCCCAACTCGGGACACAAATCGGCGATCCTTCAACATCACTGTCTGGACCCCACAGTTCCTTACCTATTGTCCGGAGACAGTGGCGTTCACGCAACGTGAGAAGGGCAAACAACAAAGTCACCTACATCCCAGAACCCAGAATCGTTCCCCCCAAGGCTGGGGTGGGGCAGTTTACAAATACAAGCAAGTCTACAGGTCAGAATTAAACCTTCCAATCCACATCTCTATAATGGGCCCTGCTTTAAATCCTGCTCACCATTCACAAAGCCCTCATTTTATGGAATCGTTGATGATCTTCCGGTGCAACTGTTAAACCCGCCAGCTGACAGGAAAACCCACGTCCACCATCTGCTACATCAATGAGGGAGAGGGTGAAGGTGGGGGGAGGGTGGGGAGGGAAGAGAGAGAATCAGGCTGGCTGGCTTCCTCCTGGCTGAACTGAAGCAACACTTGGTGGAAAGAGCACATCACTCTCTATGGTCACCGTTCTTTGGCAGAGTTCGGACATTACTAAGTACTTGCTCGAGATAAGAGGTGGAATTTTAGTGCAGTGCCCCAGCACACTTAACTTTCTAGAGGGGAAACCACCAAGACACAGAGTCAGGCGGGAAGACATTTCTTTTTCTTTGCTAGTAACAAGGACGATATTAGGACCACAGTTACATTGGCGGGGCTGCTTTGAAGAAAACTTTTCAAAATGCATTCATTCTCTGCTGGCCCACTGGTCATCAGCCACTGTCACCCCCATGTGTTCCCATCAGGCAAGCCTTACCTCGAAGCCAAACACCAACTGGACTGAGGCTCCCCGGGTCATGATGCTGTGACAGGCGTGGTTCACAAACAGCAGATCCAGCAGAGCCAGCAAGCCCATGAGTGCTGCAAGAGAAACAAATACTTCAGCCAGGCACTAACTTTTGGATGATGCAAATGGAGCTCACCCTATTTCAGGCACTCGCAACAGGACCAACACACTCACAGGGCAGGGGTTTGATACAGAGCGAAGCTCCCCCTACACTGTCCCCATCAAACACTCCCAGGACAGGTACAGCACGGGGTTAGATACAGAATAAAGCTCCCGCTACACTGACCCCATCAAACACTCCCAGGACAGGTAAAGCACGGGGTTAGATACAGTGTAAAGCTCCCTCTACACTGTCCCCATCAAACACTCCCAGGACAGGTACAGCACGGGGTTAGATACAGAGTAAAGCTCACTCTACACTGTCCCCATCAAACACTCCCAGGACAGGTATAGCACGGGGTTAGATACAGAGTAAGTTTCCCTCTACACTGTCCCCATCAGACACTCCCAGGGCAGGTACAGCACAGGGTTAGATTTGATTCAGAACAGCCACCCCTTCCATAATGGTAACATTTACATCTTTCCCAATGCTTTTGCGACATATGTGCCCAGAGCTTTTATCACATTGTGTAGTGGATTTCAGATCACCCAGCAAGTCAAAATCAACTGCAAGCATTTGATTGTCTCAGCTAGTCATACATTTCACTGTTGTCTTTTACTTATCTCACATTCCTCTCTGTCACTGGACAGAGGTGACCTGTTACAATCGGTCAATCATTCCACTAACATCCTTGCTCTGCTTTCTGCTAATCCCTCCGTTTATCCTAACAATATTGCTTGCCGCTGCTTATTTGACCGCTGTTGTTTGAAATAAAAAGCAAAGTGTGACCAATCTCCTGTTTGCAGGCAGGGTTAACTGAAGGGCCAGCAGTTGGATCACAGGCGGAGAATCAAGGCAGCACGCAGTACCCCTTTGAGGTGACCTACGCAGCAGCAGCGCCACCAAAGATGCAAGGCTGCTGCTTTAACTGCAGCGTTTGATTTAAAAAGGTGCCCTCGAGGCGCAGAGGTCCCCACTCTGCGACCTGCGGCAAACATCGTTGAGGACACATCAGCTTAAATTAACAGCTGTGAAGAGGAGACGGTGGGTGGGGGGGGGGGGAGAGATCCCTGCACTGCAACATTTAGTAACGTCTATGCAAATCCAGAGCATCTATTGCAGCTGCTTTAGTTGCACTTCAGAGTCCCAGAGCCTTCGTACACAGACTCAACCCCTTTGTGGTGTCAACTGTGGTTGAGCGAGTAGCTGTGAACCTGAAGGTCATGGATTCAAGCTCAACTCCAGAGGCTAAAGCACCAAACTAGGATGACACTCAGTGCAGGACCGCAGGAATGCTGCACTGTCAGAGGTTCCATCTTTCGGACGTGATACTAAACGCAAGCCCTTTCCGCCCTCTCGGGTGGATGCTAGAGATCTCATGGCCACTCACGAGAGAGAGAGAGAGAGAGAGAGAGAGAGAGAGAGAGAGAGAGAGAGAGAGAGAGAGAGAGAGAGAGAGAGAGAGAGAGAGAGAGAGAGAGAGAGAGAGAGAGAGAGAGAGAGAGAGGGAGAGAGAGAGAGAGAGAGAGAGAGAGAGAGAGAGAGAGAGAGAGAGAGAGAGAGAGAGAGAGAAAGAGAGAGAGAAAGAGGGAGGCAGAGAGAGAGAAAGAGAGAGAGAGAGAGAGAGAGAGAGAGAGAGAGAGAGAAAGAGAGAGAGAGAGAGAGAGAGAGGGACAGAGAGAGAGGGACAGAGAGAGAGGGACAGAGAGAGACACACACACACACACACACACACACACACACACACACACACACACACACACACACACACACACACACACACACACACACACACACACACACACACACACACACACACACACACACACACACACACACACACACACACACACACACACACACAGATGCTGTCAGACCTGAGTTTTTCCAACATTTTCTTTAACAATTTTCTCAGCTGCCTCATTCTAATATTTATCCCTCACCAATATTTATTAAAACAATTACCTGCATTCCCTAATTACAGCGGGGACTACATTTTGAAATGACTTATTTGGCTTAAAATGCTACGGGGAGGCCCGAGATCATGAAAGGTGCTGTATAATTGCACAATTTTGCTTTTTTTTTTTAAAAAAGTGCTCGTCTTTAAGCCTTGAGCACACAGCTCATGTCAACCTGGACACTTGGCAGGAATTAACAGTCACACAGGGATGCACGGAGACAAGATAAAAATCGAGAGATCGGCACCACTGCTTCACGCAACACCAAATACATCAGCTCCCAGCTTTCTGGCTTGTGATCGCAGGACCTCTACCAGTATTTTGGGAATTACATTCAGCGATTCCATCGCAACAGATATAAACAATTTCTCCCGTTAACAGCTGGAACTTTTGATCATTCCCTCTTGGTCGCCTCAAGTTCTGAGGAAGGGGATGGACACTCGGTCGAAAGTCTAAATCCCGAGCAGGGGAAGAGAGAGAGAGAGAGATCAGGAGGGAAAGGTCTGGCTCCGAAGTAACTGGCATAGGACTGACACTGACTTGGTCCTTCCATATGGGGTGCCCCTCCCCCTCCCAGGTCAGCCTGTTCACGGGAGCCAGCTGTGCAGAGAAAGTTCACTTCCTCCTCTACTGACTGAACGACGGGTCCCCAGAGGGGCTCGCTCTGAGTCACGAGGCACAATACTCACAGACAACTCGGAAGTGAAACAGCCACGAGATGTTCGGACTCCGCTCCATCTGCACAGGAACACAAATAGGCTCAGGTGTAATTTATTGCTGTCACACGCAATACAAACCAAGACACTGCACAAGTGATTGTCTGACAATTCTCGTCTTGCCCCGCACCAAAAATAAACAAACAAACTGTCAGTGAGGCTGCTGGCCCTTTTACTTCTGGGACTTGCGGTCAAATCCATCCTCTGCTGACTATCTGACCGACGTGAAATGAGCTGCACAGTGTCAGCCCAGTAGGAACATGCCTACAGCATAAACTACCTTGAATTAATAACTTCACATCCTGCTACAGGAAATGGCAGTCACTATGCTTTGATGGGGAAAGTGTGGAGGGAAATTTATACTGTATCTAACCCCGTGCTGTACCTGTCCTGGGAGTGTTTGATGGGGACAGTGTAGAGGGAGCTTTACTCTGTATCTAACCCCGTGCTGTACCTGTCCTAGGAGTGTTTGATGGGGACAGTGTAGAGGGAGCTTTACTCTGTATCTAACCCTGTGCTGTACATGTCCTGGGAGTCTTTGATGGGGACAGTGTAGGGGTTGTGGCATGGGGAGGATGCTCTGGGTTAAGGACAGGCAGGTCCTCCTCTCTAACTTGACACAGCCAAGATCTGGACTCCTCCAGAGAACAGGTGTACCAGCCTCAAGACCTAAGTACACTATAGTGTGAACCTCCATGTTTCTCCTCTGGTGCCCAATGGGACATCAATTGGTTTTTGGAGAGGTGGAAGAGAAAAAAATCACCCCCTCCCTGTGTTAGGAAATGCTGGTATTGCTGCTTTCACCATAGTTCAAAGTCACTCATTGAAGGCAAAGAGGCCACAGCATTTCAGAGGGAAGGGCGATAAAAAAAACTGGATAAATAAAAAAAAAAACAACATGGACGACACCTGGATGAGCACTATAAAGTCTGACACTTCCATTCTGGAGATGCTAGCAGTTACTTGGATAACCTTTGCCTCCCACTTCGAAGTTTCATCTAACCACTGTCCAGGCTGACGTGCAAATCTTTTAAACTCCTCCAGCACAGGAGGCTCTTCAGTCCATCTCACCCATGCTGTCTCTTTCAAAAAGCTATCCAATTAGTCCCACCCTGCCCTTGCTCTCTCTCCACAGGTTTTTCCTCTCGAGTATTTATCTAATTGCCTTTCAAAAGTCCGCCAGCCCACCCCGCTGATCAGACCAAGTTTCCCCAGAAGTTATGATTGCAAACTGGGAAAGCGCAGGCGACTAGAATTTGTGCACTGGCTTTTCACATCCACAACCTTTGCTTGCCCACCACCACCGCCGCCCCCCACCCACCACCGACTTGCCAGAAAACACCAGAGACACTTACAAAGTCCACCCGGTCCTCAGCTAACCAATGGAAGCACTTGAGAAAGAGGAGCAGGGTGAAGAGGGCCACAAACCGCGGGCTGAAGTCATCCCTGAAGACGGTGAACGCCAGGCAGGTCTCGGTCACAGCGTACCAGGAGCGCTCGATTAAATGCTGGGAGACGGGAAGGAAAACAGCTTTTACAAAACCAAGATAACCGCAGCTCAAGATAACGGATTTAGTCACGGAATAGAAACTGCCACAGCTCAATCCCCAGTTCATGCCGGAGGTAGCTGGCCTCAGTCAGGGCAACAGTTCAATAGCTTAAAAAGGGCATCAACTTCCGGTTTAGGGAGGGGGATAACAGGAAAAGCAGCAACAGCTCTTGCACCTGATCACTGTCCAGCAACCCATGCTGGAAAACAAGGATATATAGACAAGAACGCCCTCTGTTACGTAGCATCACACTATTCCTAGCACAGAAAAAGGCCCTTCAGCCCACCTGGTCCATGCCAGTGCACTGTATGCACCTCCCCCCACCCTCATCATCTCACTCCATCAACATATCCTTCTATCCCTTTCTCCCTCATGTATTTATGTAGTTTCCTCCTTAAATGTATCCACATTAGTCACCTCACCCTGTGGTGGCGAGTTCCACATTCTCTCCAGTCTCTGGGTAAAGTCTCTCCTGAGTTCCTGATTGGATTTATCAGTGACTATCTTATATCTGTAGCCCCTAGTTCTAGTCTGATTGTGATGTCTATGGTTCCATACCCCAACACGCTGTCTTGATTCACTCCAAGTAACCCCAGGAGGGGGGAAGAAACTGCTCAAAAACACAAAGACAAAAAAAAAACTTTTCCGGTTGACAGAGTTCGAGATGATGGTTGTTCATGGCTTGAAGTGCATAAAGCAGTGAGAAACCTTTTTAGCCAATTGATGAACAACGGGGGCTGGGGTCAATAACGCTGCATTCAATAGGGCAGTGAAAGATGTACCTCCTGACCATTGCTACCCATCAAGACTCAGAGGGACGTCGCAGTCGAGTGTCGAGCAGTCCCACGGTTGTGTTTTGTTCAGGTTACGTTCAGGTGGGAGGAATCCCACAATAGGCAGGATCACTTCCTTTCTGATGGGAATTCAGACCAAGTGTTAACCCTACTTTTGTGGGATAGTGAGACGCACACAAATGCAGGGGGCGGTGAAAACACTCAACAGCGTCTCATTGAAGGCTGAACATGATCATAATTCACATGCAAGAGCCGGACTAACTCCACCTTCCCCCTCCCCCACCCTGTGTACCAGTTACTAATCTGTGACCACAGATGTTCTAACATCATTCAACTACTCGCACCGTCAAGGCTAAAGAAGCTCACTGTAAAACTGGCAGCTCGAAGGAAGTGAGCTGCTGGTTGATCGTGTGGAACGATGTTGGTAACATTCACACTTTCAAGCTCCTTGCGGAGTGCCAAGAGCTTCGAATTCCTTCTGCAGTGACAGGACCACACCTACCTCGCTTCATAGTGTCAAGAGCTTCTGCTCCTTAGTCATCATGTTACTCACTGCACAGCCGGGAACAATCTCACTAGACAGAACTGAGAGTCTCCCCCGCCGCCCCACCCCCATAGGCTATGTTAAGAGAGGGGAGTGAGGGGAGAAAGCATCTGACACAGCTCCTGCTCTTCACCATTACTGGCGGGCACACATACTTTCCAATATGGATTTGGGACTACAGGGTAATGATCAGGGGCACAGTTTTCTCCTCCTTCATACACAGCCAAGACTTCAATCCAGTTAGTCTCATATCAGCCAACCCACACCTCGTCCCTTCAGCCTTTCTCTCCTACAAGTGTTTATCCAATTCCCTTTTGAAAACTACGACTGAATCTGTCTTCATTGAATCAGTCTCCACCACATCAGGTGGTGCATTCTAAATCCTAACCACTTCTCACGTAACAAGGTTCCTCCTCATGTCACCCCATTTAGGGAGGGAGATGATGGCATAGTGGCAGTGTCACTGGATTCATAAACCAGAGGCCCAGGCTAACGCTCTGGGGACAGGGGTTCAAATCCCACTATGGCAGCTGGTTCAAATCCCACCACTGAGTGGCTGAAGTTAGCCCTCAGCAGCTAGTCGCACTGCAGGGCCAGAGAAGGCGATGCCCCCCTTGCGCTCTCACCTCCATCTCTGCGGCACGCAGCTGCCCGAAGAACACCTTCCGCATGAACTTGCCGACGAGGAAGACCAAGACGAACGCCTGGATGTACAGCACCTGTCAATCAAATCAACCAGCAGATCAGACATGATCAAGTAAATCACCGCCACTGCCTGCCAGCCAGCAAAACCAGCGCCAACCGAGTAATGAAGGCGCTCCCGTCCCTCCCCACCCCGTCACTTACTCCATCAAAACCAGGCCAGCTGGCACGTTCCTCAGCTTGCTTCAGCTGAATGGCCCGGGCTAGAAGATCGAGAGTTTGCGCCCCACTCCAGGGAGGTAAGCCCCAGAATTCAGGCAAACAATCCCAGTTCGGCGCCAGGGTTGGGGGGGTGGGGGGCCTGCACACCGGCAGAGGGGCCAGTGCCAGATGGGATATTAAACCGAGGCCCTCGCGGGCGGATGTTAGCAATCTCGAGGTGCTATTGGAAGAAGAGCAGGGAGTGTCCATCTCCCAGCGTCCCGGGCCAACACTCCTCCCTCAAATCAATACCCCACCAAGAAGTGAATGGCTCATTTCTTTCACTCTGTGGGACCCTGTCCAGTCTGAACCGGCTGCCACCTTTCATTAAATAACAGCGAGGACGCTTCCAAAGGAATTCGGTGTTCATAAGACACTTTGGGATGTTCAAACCTGCTACATGAAAGGCAAGTTTGTTCTTACCAGTCACTCCATGTCCTGTAACTGTACATAGCCTGCTTGGAGAGGTTTCTGACAGATGCACAGCAGCAATAAGCAAACACTGCTTGCGGTAATGCTCCCAATTCTTTCAGCTTTTATGGAAATCAGTAGCTAGCCATCCAAAACGATCCCCACACAAAGGATAAAAAGGAACAGTTGTGTCACAGCAAGTATCACCAGCCAGTTCCTTTTTCAAATTTAACATTCCCCTTCTTAAATGATGTTTGCCTTAATGGGAATCCTTCACTATTTCACAGAATCGCCAAAAAGCCAGCAGAGAGAAAGCTTTTTAAGCCCCCTCCACTACCCCGTGTGTGCCTATACCATCCCCTCCACAGCAGAGAAGTACTCCAACCCCATTCCCCAGTTCCCTAAACTCCAGCTACTTATAATACATTTCATATTCAGGGGACAGAATGCAAGCACCCCCCACCACTCACCCCACAACCACACCCTTTACTTCTGGTGCCAATCCAAATCCGCTTCAGAATGCTCAAACTGGCACTGGTAGCCTCCAAGGCCACAAGAGGTTTACGGATGGCGAAGGTCATTCAGCCCATCTTGGTTCACCCATCTAGAGACGGCCCACAGCCCTTTGCTCAGCCCCCGCCTCTGTGGTGTCTAATAGTTTTCAACAATTCCGAGGTTTTTAACCTCCCCTACTTGGTCTGAGAGCTCAGGGTGTCAATGCAAGGAAGCATTTGGTTTCGGTTCTAGGGTCACCTTTTCCATGTCCCATGCATTTGATTTAAGACGATATTCCAGATTTAACATCCTGATTCCGCCTAGATAATTCCACGGGTGCCTTATCCAAAAAGGGCTGGCACAACCTCCCTCACCCTGCTTCCCACCCCTCCCATTGCAACTCCAACACCTGCGGTCCATCACGGCTCATCTCCTAGTTCCCGACAGCAACATGCTTCCTATTGCAGCCGAGCAGTCTCGCTGGTTGCCAGTTTACTTGCAGAACAACTAGTGCTACATTTGCGAGATGGAAGTCACTGGGGTGGGTTTTCATCTTGCTGTCTGGGCGTGTATGCCGCAGCTTGGCCAGTCTGTTATAGAACCCATTCCATCTTGACTCCCAGCGTCAGCCAAGGCTCAAGGGACATCTCTCACGCCTCGGGTTCGAGTCCCACTCCAGAGGCTTGAGCCTGCAATCTAGACGGATTCTCCCAGTGCCAGTGCCAAGAGAGCACTGCACTATCAGAGGTGCCATCTTTCAGACGAGGCATTAAACTGAGGCCCTGACACGTGTGTGTATATAAAAGATTTCACAACTGCCATTTGCAGATCAGCAGGGGACCCTGGTTAATATTCACCCATCAACCCACATGAAAACAGACGATCTGGGTCATTATCGCATTGCTGTTTGACAGAGCTTGCTGTGCGCAAATTGGCTGCTTCGTTGCAACAATAATTGCGTTTCAAAAAGTAGTTAATCGGGTGTAAAGTGCTGAGGGACATCTGGAGGTTGTGACAGGTGCTATAGAAATACAAGCCTTCCTTTACTTTCGGGGAGCTCTGCTGGAAAACGTACTGAACGAGGACAAAACTAGGCCCAGCAACAAAGTCTTTTGTGGTTTAGTACCCGAGTGACACTCGCTACTTGGGCTCACACAGGAGCAACAGCCGCTTGGCCAAGGTATAAGAAGTGGGGCCAATGGCAACACAGAACTGCAGCACAGATTGAATCACTGACATCAGGGGAGCTAGCCAGTTTGTGCGTTAAGTTCAAGCTGTTTGGAGGCTGAGACTTCCTTTAAAAGGGCACTAGAGCCTACAAAGTGGCTCATCAGTCCCTCGGGGGCTCCAGAGGTGTGATGCCCTTGACTGCTCTCTTACTTAAGCTGGAGCTACGCTGTGGGTGATGTTGGAACTGGTTCAAGTTGCCATTAGCATCAACGTGTAAGAAACGTCTTGTAGAATCCAGGCCAGCGCCTTCCAGCGCAGCACTGAGGGAGTGCCACACCACCAGAGGCGCCGTCCAAGACAAACGAACAAACGAGGCCTTCCTCTGCCCCCTCAGGCACACGTGAACAACTCCACAGCAGTGCTTGAAGAATAGGAAGTTTTCCTGGAGTCATGCCTCCCTCAAAACAGATCATGGGATCTTGCTGTGCACAAAATGGCTGCCACGTTGCCTTGTGTAACGATGACAGCAGTTGAATAGCAGTCCATTGACTGGGGAGCACTTCAGGACATCCTGAGGATATGAACAGCACCACACAAATGCAATTTCACACGCTCTTTAAAATTCAGACTGGAAAACAGCAAGTGCAAAGTCCTGACCTGCCAACATTGAACATGCCCCGCTCTGTTAGGCACAGCGACAACGTAGCCAAGTGCAAAGAATTGCCTTTACATGGCGCCTTTCACAGCCACAATATGCCAAAGCACTTTGGTCACCGAAACACATCTGAAGTAGATGTAGAAAACACTGTAGCCAATATGTGTACAGCAAGATCCCACCTGTAGCAAAGTGATAACTTCCCTGCTCTTTTTAGAGCAGTGCCCATGGGACCTTTCATATCCCTCCTCCCTCCATCCACCGCACCACCCCCCCCCCCACCCCCCGCCCCACCCCCGAGGGGTTCAGTTCGTTGCCTTGTCTGAAAGATGCCACATGTCAGACCGTTCAGCACTCCCTCAGAACAACAACTGGTGTTTTATTTTTGTTTGTTTGACAGACAAGTATTCCTTGCTCCAGTTCTCCCTGAAGTATTGGCTGGTGCTGGGGTACAGCTCCACAGCTACTGTATCCTGGCTGCTCATGATGTGGGAGTCATTGAGTGTGAACAGGACGTATAACCCTTGGGAAGGGAAGGAGGACGTGCAATTAGAGCATTCGCACTTGCGGGGATGGGGGAGAACCAGATGGGGATCTGGGCATGGAACTTGGGGCGGCTTTCCGTCCCACCAGTACCACAGCGCTGAGGCAAAGCGCCTGAGTTAATGCAGCGCAGAGCAGAGATCGAACCCGTTCGCTGCGCAACAGAGAGCAGCCACGAGAGAGAGGGAGAGGGAGGAGAGACTGGAGCACATCAGGCAGACAGGGCAAGAGCCCAGATGCCAGGCAGCAGCACCATCCATCCCCACCCTACACTCACGGGCCGTCACACACGACCAATGCAATTATGATTAAAATCACATAATGCAGCCAGGTCACTTTAACATTCATGTTCGCATGGCAGGGTTGTAGACTCATTAATCCTTGACAATCTGCAGTCCCAGGCACCCCAGTCAATAGTTCCACTTACTGAGGCTTCCAAAATGAAAATCACCTTCGCAAGATCGACTGCAAAGATGTTAAACCCACAGGTTTCACTTCTAAACTCATCACACCAAAAAGCTCCCCCACCAACACACCTCCCCACCTCCGCTGCACAGCCCACCCAAACCAACCGGGACAGGCGGCTGATCAAGCATCCCTCTTCTAGGATTGAGACTCTCAGCGAGCTGCTCAGCGCTGGGAGAGGGACGTTCAGGTGACGTTGCTGCCCAGGGTGTGGCCGAGCCGGCCGACCCAGCAAATTCAGCCTTCACGCCATGAGGAGCAGCAGTCAGCCACCTAGCCCCTCGAGGCTGCGCCGCCTTTCAACAAGATTAGGGCTGAGCTCCTACATCAATGTCACTCGTGGGGTTAGAGGAGGAAGGACGGGACAAGGCTCAAGGGGAGCAGGAATGCTGACATGGACTGGTTAGGCCAACTGGCCGATAACCTGTGCCTTATCTTCAATGTATCTTGCCAGCCTGGCCCCACGTGATCGAGTGCACAATTGGCCTCTGGCCCGTCCCATTCAGCTGTCCTCTAGTGGAAAGCCAACACACAACGACAAGCAAGGAGAGAATAAAGGTTTATTCCGACAATCACTGTGGTCGGGCAGCCGGCCTAGATATATACATCTAGAATGACCATTTAGCAAAAGGTGCACAGATACTCATGGAACCGAGAGCACTTTTTAGCAAGACAATTGGACAGGGAGGAAGTTTCAATCATATTGATTAAGCTACAAATGACTAACCTATTCTGTCATACTCAAATGGTCTTTTTTCAAACATGCTACCAGCTGCTAAAAACTCAACGGAAAGTTACTCAATGGGCCTGTCAACTAAGAGCCACACAAACTCACAGGGTGAACTTGGTACATCCTGTACAGTTCAGGCAACAGGATGCACAAAGGCAGTGCAGAGGGCAGACAGCTCACAGAAACACAGAAAACGCAAAACCGAGTCAAACACAAGGTTTGAAAGCTGAAGCAGAGCAGTCTCCACAGACCCATGAAGAATCGCTGGCTAGGAGCAACAACTCATCTGTCCTTTCTACCTGCACACTCCCGCCCACCTTGAGTTCGAAAGATCCATTTTGATACCTCACACCAATAGACCTGGCAAACCAGCTCACCCTCAGCAAAAAAAACAAAAAACTCCACTTTGCTCCATTTCAGCCTCGAGCATTACCGGCCCCACCAGTTCCCCCAATCAAACAAAAAGCACCAATTTTGCTTCCTGCTTCATAAAATTAAATTAGTTGTGCAAGTGTCAGAAGTTCAAACATTAAAGAACTATTCAAGTGCCACAAACTGCAGAAACTACAAGCATGCCAACACCTGTGATTAGCGTCGTCAGACCCAGCCAACGATTGCTTACCCAGGGAACGACATACAACAGTTCCCTTCTTCCAGCCCACACCATTCCACCTGCATCTTCTGAGAGTGCATGTGGTTTTTTTTTTTTCTCCATCCAGGATTTGAGGGGGAGCGGAGCACCTCACCGATTTCCCAGCCCCGCGGGTAGCAATCTCACCCGGAACGTTCAAGACCCGCTTCAGGGGCTGGAGCGGAAATTTTAAGGCCAGCACTGAGGGAGTGCTGCACTGTCAGAGGTGCCACCTTCCAGGTCAAACATTAAACCGAGGCTCCGTCAGCTCGGCCAGGTCTTTTTAAACTCACTGCCAGCAGCAGAAATGACGGGTTACCCAAAGAGCCCGCAACTAAGTGCCATGCAAGCCCCGAAGGGATCAAGATGGTTCATCCCGCCTGGCGCTCTCTTGCAGGCAGATGCCAAAGGTCACATTTCCAAGAAAAGCCAGGGGAGTTTTCACTAGAAGCATTCAACCCTCGGGCCAACGTCACAAAAAGCAGGTGATCTGGTCGGTACCACATTGCTGTATGCGGGGTCTTGCTGTGCTGTGCGCAAAATGAGGAGCCTGGGATGCGAAAGGCTGAGTAATTTGGGCTTATATTCCTTGGAGTTTAGGAGGATGAGAGGCGATCTGATTGAAATCATACAAAAATTCCAAAGGGGTTGCGACAGGGTGGGTGCTGAGAGATCGTTTCCGCTGGTCGGGGGAATCTAAAACACGGGGGTTGGGGGGCAGTCTCAGGATAAGGGGCTGAGATGGGGAGAAATTACCTCGCTCAGAGGGTTGTGAACCTTTGGAATTCTCTGCCCCGGAAGGTTGTGGATGCTCCAGCGCGGAATACTTTTGAGGCTGTGGGATAGACAGGTCGTTGGTCTGTCAGGGAATTAAGGGATGCGGGGAGCAGGCGGGAAAATGAATGGGGAAGCCCAAGATCAGCCACGGTCGTATTAAATGGAGGAGCCTGCTCGATGGGCTGAGTGGTCCAATCCTGCTCCCATGGCATGTTCTTGAGCAAATCAGCTGCCATGTTTCATGACCCACAAAGCACTGATGGGTCATGTTAGGTGCTGTACGAAAACAAGGGCTTTTTTTTTGGCTTGCAATCTTTTAAAACATACGCTTTGCATTCTCTTGATTTATCTTAGCTTCTATCCTATTCTTTTCAATCCATGCAGAATCCTGAACCATGGCTCCACACGTAAAATATTGAGGGGATAGCAGCTCCCTTCGCCACCCACCTCCCCAAGTACTCACCGCCATACTGGGGCTGGATTTAGTCAGGTACACCACGGTGGGGTAGAACTGCCGCTTCAGGTAATAGGCATGGGTCACCACGGTGGTGGTGAGCACCAGGCTGGCAGCGGTAGCCAATGTCGAGCGGACCATCGCGTCCCTCCCCGTGGGAAACAGCTTGCTGGAGGTTCACCGGGAACCGGAGTCCCGGAGCCGGGGTCTGGCAGAAATAAAGTCAATGGCACTCCCTCGCCACCTGCCGCAGGTGGGGAGGTGTGACTGGCGGGACGAGGGTTGCTCGGGTCCTGTTGGTGTTCCTCTGCTGGGCCGCTGGGGTCCCAAACCTGCCAAAAGGAAGAGAAAGGGAGAAGATTAAAATCTCCACAATGTTGTGAATCTGAAACGTAGGTTGGAAATTCACAGCAGGTTAGTCTGGGAGATAGGGCCGAGACACCCCTTTAACTCAGCTAAAAAGGGAATGTTTTAAACAGCCAATGGGGGCTTTAAATGAGCCGGGTGGGACATTTAAAGAGATACAGGAGCTTTAGAGGAACAGAAGAGACATTTAAACAGGTGGGAGGGTTAACAAAACGTGTGGGGGGTATTTAAACAGTGGAGAGGGGGAGGGTGACGTTTAAACGGTGGGGGGGGAAGGGGGAGAGGGAGGAGTGACATTTAAACAGTGGGGGGGGGAAAGAGGGAGGAGTGACATTTAAACAGTGGGGGGGGGAAGAGGGAGGAGTGACATTTAAACAGTGGGGGGGGGGGGAAGAGGGAGGAGTGACATTTAAACAGTGGGGGGGTAAAGAGGGAGGGTGACATTTAAACAGTGGGGGGGGAAAGAGGGAGGGTGACATTTAAACAGTGGGGGGGGGGAAGAGGGAGGGTGACATTTAAAACAGTGGGGGGGGGGGGGGGTGAAAAGAGGGAGGGTGACATTTAAACAGTGGGGGGGGGGGAAGAGGGAGGGTGACATTTAAACAGTGGGGGGGGGGGAAGAGGGAGGGTGACATTTAAACAGTTGGGGGAGGGAAGAGGGAGGGTGACATTTAAACAGTAACGGGGGGAAGAGGGAGGGTGACATTTAACGGTGGGGGGGGGGGAAGAGGAGGGTGACATTTAACAGTAACGGGGGGAAGAGGGGAGGGTTGACATTTAACTAGAGGTGGGGGGGGGGGAGGAGGGAGGGTGACAGTTAAACAGTAACGGGGGGAAGAGGGAGGGTGACATTTAAACAGTGGGGGGGGGGGGGAGGAGGGAGGGTGACATTTAAACAGTGGGGGGGGGAGGAGGGAGGGTGACATTTAAACAGTGGGGGGGGGAGGAGGGAGGGTGACACTTAAACAGTGGGGGGGGGGGAGGAGGGAGGGTGATATTTAAACAGTGGGGGGGGGGAAGAGGGAGGGTGACATTTAAACAGTGGGGGGGGGAAGAGGGAGGGTGACATTTAAACAGTGGGGGGGGAAGAGGGAGGGTGACATTTAAACAGTGGGGGGGAAGAGGGAGGGTGACATTTAAACAGTGGGGGGGGGGAAGAGGGAGGGTGACATTTAAACAGTTGGGGGGGGGGAAGAGGGAGGGTGACATTTAAACAGTTGGGGGGGGGGAAGAGGGAGGGTGACATTTAAACAGTTGGGGGGGGGAAGAGGGAGGATGACGTTTAAACAGTAACGGGGGGAAGAGGGAGGGTGACATTTAAACGGTGGGGGGGGGGGGAAGAGGGAGGGTGACATTTAAACGGTAACGGGGGGAAGAGGGAGGGTGACATTTAAACAGTGGGGGGGGGGGAAGAGGGAGGGTGACATTTAAACAGTGGGGGGGGAAGAGGGAGGGTGACATTTAAACAGTGGGGGGGGAAGAGGGAGGGTGACATTTAAACAGTGGGGGGGGAAGAGGGAGGGTGACATTTAAACAGTGGGGGGGGAAGAGGGAGGGTGACATTTAAACAGTGGGGGGGAAGAGGGAGGGTGACATTTAAACAGTGGGGGGGGGAGGGAGGGTGACATTTAAACAGTGGGGGGGAGGGAGGGTGACATTTAAACAGTGGGGGGGGAGGGAGGGTGACATTTAAACAGTGGGGGGGAAGGAGGGTGACATTTAAACAGTGGGGGGGAAGGAGGGTGACATTTAAACAGTGGGGGGGAAGGAGGGTGACATTTAAACAGTGGGGGGGGAGGGAGGGTGACATTTAAACAGTGGGGGGGGAGGGAGGGTGACATTTAAACAGTGGGGGGGGGGAAGGGAGGGTGACATTTAAACAGTGGGGGGGGGAAGGGAGGGTGACATTTAAACAGTGGGGGGGGGGAAGGGAGGGTGACATTTAAACAGTGGGGGGGGGAGGGAGGGTGACATTTAAACAGTGGGGGGGGAGGGAGGGTGACATTTAAACAGTGGGGGGGGGAGGGAGGGTGACATTTAAACAGTGGGGGGGGGAGGGAGGGTGACATTTAAACAGTGGGGGGGGAGGGAGGGTGACATTTAAACAGTGGGGGGGGGAGGGAGGGTGACATTTAAACAGTGGGGGGGGGAGGGAGGGTGACATTTAAACAGTGGGGGGGGAGGGAGGGTGACATTTAAACAGTGGGGGGGGGAGGGAGGGTGACATTTAAACAGTGGGGGGGGAGGGAGGGTGACATTTAAACAGTGGGGGGGGAGGGAGGGTGACATTTAAACAGTGGGGGGGGAGGGAGGGTGACATTTAAACAGTGGGGGGGGAGGGAGGGTGACATTTAAACAGTGGGGGGGGAGGGAGGGTGACATTTAAACAGTGGGGGGGGGAGGGAGGGTGACATTTAAACAGTGGGGGGGGAGGGAGGGTGACATTTAAACAGTGGGGGGGGAGGGAGGGTGACATTTAAACAGTGGGGGGGGAGGGAGGGTGACATTTAAACAGTGGGGGGGGAGGGAGGGTGACATTTAAACAGTGGGGGGGGAGGGAGGGTGACATTTAAACAGTGGGGGGGGAGGGAGGGTGACATTTAAACAGTGGGGGGGGAGGGAGGGTGACATTTAAACAGTGGGGGGGGAGGGAGGGTGACATTTAAACAGTGGGGGGGAGGGAGGGTGACATTTAAACAGTGGGGGGGGAGGGAGGGTGACATTTAAACAGTGGGGGGGGAGGGAGGGTGACATTTAAACAGTGGGGGGGGAGGGAGGGTGACATTTAAACAGTGGGGGGGGAGGGAGGGTGACATTTAAACAGTGGGGGGGGAGGGAGGGTGACATTTAAACAGTGGGGGGGGAGGGAGGGTGACATTTAAACAGTGGGGGGGGAGGGAGGGTGACATTTAAACAGTGGGGGGGAGGGAGGGTGACATTTAAACAGTGGGGGGGGAGGGAGGGTGACATTTAAACAGTGGGGGGGGAGGGAGGGTGACATTTAAACAGTGGGGGGGGAGGGAGGGTGACATTTAAACAGTGGGGGGGGAGGGAGGGTGACATTTAAACAGTGGGGGGGGAGGGAGGGTGACATTTAAACAGTGGGGGGGGAGGGAGGGTGACATTTAAACAGTGGGGGGGGGAGGGAGGGTGACATTTAAACAGTGGGGGGGGAGGGAGGGTGACATTTAAACAGTGGGGGGGGAGGGAGGGTGACATTTAAACAGTGGGGGGGGAGGGAGGGTGACATTTAAACAGTGGGGGGGGAGGGAGGGTGACATTTAAACAGTGGGGGGGGAGGGAGGGTGACATTTAAACAGTGGGGGGGGAGGGAGGGTGACATTTAAACAGTGGGGGGGAGGGAGGGTGACATTTAAACAGTGGGGGGGAGGGAGGGTGACATTTAAACAGTGGGGGGGAGGGAGGGTGACATTTAAACGGGGGGGGAGGGAGGGTGACATTTAAACGGGGGGGGAGGGAGGGTGACATTTAAACGGGGGGGAGGGAGGGTGACATTTAAACGGGGGGGAGGGAGGGTGACATTTAAACGGGGGGGAGGGAGGGTGACATTTAAACGGGGGGGAGGGAGGGTGACATTTAAACGGGGGGAGGGAGGGTGACATTTAAACGGGGGGGAGGGAGGGTGACATTTAAACGGGGGGGAGGGAGGGTGACATTTAAACGGGGGGGAGGGAGGGTGACATTTAAACGGGGGGGAGGGAGGGTGACATTTAAACGGGGGGGAGGGAGGGTGACATTTAAACGGGGGGGAGGGAGGGTGACATTTAAACGGGGGGGAGGGAGGGTGACATTTAAACGGGGGGGAGGGAGGGTGACATTTAAACGGGGGGGAGGGAGGGTGACATTTAAACGGGGGGGAGGGAGGGTGACATTTAAACGGGGGGGAGGGAGGGTGACATTTAAACGGGGGGGAGGGAGGGTGACATTTAAACGGGGGGGAGGGAGGGTGACATTTAAACGGGGGGGGGGGGTGGGAGGGTGACATTTAAACGGGGGGGGGGAGGGAGGGTGACATTTAAACGGGGGGGAGGGAGGGTGACATTTAAACGGGGGGGGAGGGAGGGTGACATTTAAACGGGCGGGGAGGGAGGGTGACATTTAAACGGGGGGGAGGGAGGGTGACATTTAAACGGGGGGGAGGGAGGGTGACATTTAAACGGGGGGGAGGGAGGGTGACATTTAAACGGGGGGGAGGGAGGGTGACATTTAAACGGGGGGGAGGGAGGGTGACATTTAAACGGGGGGGGAGGGAGGGTGACATTTAAACGGGGGGGAGGGAGGGTGACATTTAAACGGGGGGGAGGGAGGGTGACATTTAAACGGGGGGAGGGAGGGTGACATTTAAACGGGGGGGAGGGAGGGTGACATTTAAACGGGGGGGAGGGAGGGTGACATTTAAACAGTGGGGGGGAATGAAGGGTGACATTTAAACAGTGGGGGGGGAATGAAGGGTGACATTTAAACGGGGGGGGAATGAAGGGTGACATTTAAACAGGGGGGGAAATGAAGGGTGACATTTAAACGGGGGGGGAATGAAGGGTGACATTTAAACGGGGGGGGGAATGAAGGGTGACATTTAAACGGGGGGGGGAATGAAGGGTGACATTTAAACGGGGGGGGGAATGAAGGGTGACATTTAAACGGGGGGGGGAATGAAGGGTGACATTTAAACGGGGGGGGGAATGAAGGGTGACATTTAAACGGGGGGGGGGAATGAAGGGTGACATTTAAACGGGGGGGGGGGAAATGAAGGGTGACATTTAAACGGGGGGGGGAATGAAGGGTGACATTTAAACGGGGGGGGGGAATGAAGGGTGACATTTAAACGGGGGGGGGGAAATGAAGGGTGACATTTAAACGGGGGGGGGAATGAAGGGTGACATTTAAACGGGGGGGGAATGAAGGGTGACATTTAAACGGGGGGGGGGGGGGGGAGGGGGAGGGTGACATTTAAACCGGGCAAATCTCCCTCGCTCCCCTGCCCTGTTCAGGGGCAGCCAGGCCCGAGCCCCCACATTCGCCCCCTTTGCCAGGATCTGGGCTGTGGCCCCGGGTTTCCCCCTCCTCCTCCAGCCTGGAGCAGAGAGTGACAGGGAGCCTGCCGGATTCAGCCTGCCTGCCCGCCCGCCCGCCCCGACACTCACCGGGCTGCCGTCTCTGGCTGGGACAACACCGAGCTGGCCTTAGACACCTCACTTCCGGTCTGGAAGGGGAGGGAGAGGGGGGCCCGGATGTTATCACCACTTTTTATCCTCAGCCACCCACCCACCAACCAACCCCGGGGTCCGGTTATTTCCCTCCCTCCCGCCCGCCCGCCCGCCCACCGCCACCACCGAAACCCAGAACAAAAGAGCCGCATTCTCTTTCTCACCTCTCCGTCCGTCCGCTGCTGCTGCTGCTGCTGCTCGGAACTCTTCGCTCCACGTTTTCAATCCTCCTCCCCCCACTCCACTCCACTCCACTCCACTCCAACCCGGACGCACAGTCAGGCTCAGTGACCTGGAAGAATATTTCTTTACCTCATCTCTCCATCACAATCAGCCACCAACTTTGCGCTACTGCCGCAGGACAACCGAGTCCGTGGCCGCTTCCCATTGGTGGCTCGCCTCCGTCCACCTGCGCCGTTGGCCAATCAGCACGCGCGGGCTCCGCGAAGCCATGGGCGGCCCGGTCGAATCAGGCGCCCGGCAAACGGGTCTCCGCCCCGCCAGCCAGCCAGCCAGCCAATAAGGAGCGGATGCTCTGTCCACTTGGACCAATGAAATCTCTTCATCCTGTCCTTTGGCTTGCAGTGGGGTGGGTTGGGGTAACTTTAATAAGGAGGTGGTTTAAATTTAAACCTGAGGATGGGATGTTAAATATGCCGATGTGGATGAGAAATCACCTCAGGATGGGATTGGTTTTTAATAAGTGCGCGCTGGTCCCCCGACGGCGGGAAGTTTCCATAGTAACCATTCTCCGCGTGCGCGGTTGCCGGTGAAGGTGTGAGGGTATAGGGGTAGTGGGTGGGGCCATGAGGGCGGGCGGGAGCCGGGCCTGGAGGGGCGGGGCCTGGAGAGGGGCGGGGCATCTGGGGAGGGGGCGGAGCATGTGGGAGAGGGGGTGTCGAGAGGGGAGGGGACAGGTGGAAGGGGAGGGGAGACGGGGCGGGGCCTGGGGGGGAAATGGGAGGGGCGGGGCCTGAGGGAGAGGGGCGCGGCCTTGAGCAGGAGGGCGGTGCTACAGCCAGGAGGGGCGGGGCCATTGGAGACGGGAGGAGTCGGGGCTGAGAGAGGGTGGTGGCGGGGTCGGGAGGAGCAGGAGGAGGAAGGGCAGGACCAGGAGGGGGCGGGGCCAGTGAGAAAGCGCCCGGCGGGGGAAGGGGCGCGGAAGTGGAGTGGAGAAGGCGGGGCGGTGCCGGGAAGGTGGAAGGGGGCTCGGCCAGGAGTGGGGGCGGGGGACGCTCGAGGGGGTGGGATCATGGGTGGGTGGTGGGGGGCGGGGCTAGGAGGATGGCGGGGCGAGGCCGTTGTGTCCCGGGGAGGGCAGCGATTGGGCGCGGCGAGCTGACGTCAACGCTGGGGCAGCCTATGATAAGCCGGTTGGCGGGCGGGCGCTGGTCAGGTGCGGCACGTGCCTCAATCCCAGGTGAGAGGGAGAGGAAGATTGGGGGGAAAATGGCGGGCGTGGCTGGCGGAGGCAATAATGGCGGGGTGCGGGGACGCTGGAAAAGAGCGACTTTCCTGCCGAGCGAAAGGGGAGTGGGGGAAATTGAAAAAAAAATCTAATCAGAAAGCCGGTTGGTGGTGGGTGGGCGATTAGCGCAGGGAGAGCATTGAGTGTGTCTCCCTTGGGTCTGTTTGGCTCCCAAAATGGATGCTATGGGGTTGGGGGGACGGGGGGATATGAGGTTTGGGGGGGAAACGGGGGGGATATGAGGTTTGGGGGGGAAACGGGGGGGATATGAGGTTTGGGGGGGGGAACGGGGGGGATATGAGGTTTGGGGGGGGGGAACGGGGGGGATATGAGGTTTGGGGGGGGAACGGGGGGGATATGAGGTTGGGGGGGGGATGGGGGGGGATATGAGGTTGGGGGGGGGGGGACGGGGGGGGATATGAGGTTTGGGGGGGGGGACGGGGGGGGATATGAGGTTTGGGGGGGGGGGGACGGGGGGGGATATGAGGTTGGGGGGGGGGGGACGGGGGGGGATATGAGGTTGGGGGGGGGGGGGACGGGGGGGGATATGAGGTTGGGGGGGGGGACGGGGGGGGATATGAGGTTGGGGGGGGGGGACGGGGGGGGATATGAGGTTGGGGGGGGGGGACGGGGGGGGATATGCGGTTGGGGGGGACGGGACGGGGGGGGATATGAGGTTGGGGGGGGGGACGGGGGGGGATATGAGGTTGGGGGGGGGACGGGGGGGGATATGAGGTTGGGGGGGGGACGGGGGCGGATATGAGGTTGGGGGGGGGGCGGATATGAGGTTGGGGGGGGGCGGATATGAGGTTGGGGGGGGGGGGACGGGGGGGGATATGAGGTTGGGGGGGGGGGACGGGGGGGGATATGAGGTTTGGGGGGGATATGAGGTTTGGGGGGGGATATGAGGTTTGGGGGGGGATATGAGGTTTGGGGGGGGATATGAGGTTTGGGGGGGGATATGAGGTTTGGGGGGGGACGGGGGGGATATGAGGTTTGGGGGGGGGACGGGGGGGGGATATGAGGTTTGGGGGGGATATGAGGTTTGGGGGGGGGACGGGGGGGATATGAGGTTTGGGGGGGGGGACGGGGGGGATATGAGGTTTGGGGGGGGGACGGGGGGGGATATGAGGTTTGGGGGGGGGACGGGGGGGGATATGAGGTTTGGGGGGGGGACGGGGGGGGATATGAGGTTTGGGGGGGATATGAGGTTTGGGGGGGATATGAGGTTTGGGGGGGGATATGAGGTTTGGGGGGACGGACGGGGGGGATATGAGGTTTGGGGGGACGGGACGGGGGGGATATGAGGTTTGGGGGGGGGGACGGGGGGGATATGAGGTTTGGGGGGGGGACGGGGGGGGATATGAGGTTTTGGGGGGGGGACGGGGGGGGATATGAGGTTTTGGGGGGGGGACGGGGGGGATATGAGGTTTTGGGGGGGGGACGGGGGGGATATGAGGTTTGGGGGGGGGACGGGGGGGATATGAGGTTTTGGGGGGGGGACGGGGGGGATATGAGGTTTTGGGGGGGGGACGGGGGGGATATGAGGTTGGGGGGGGGACGGGGGGGATATGAGGTTTGGGGGGGGGACGGGGGGGATATGAGGTTTGGGGGGGGGACGGGGGGGATATGAGGTTTGGGGGGGGGACGGGGGGGATATGAGGTTTGGGGGGGGGACGGGGGGGATATGAGGTTTGGGGGGGGGACGGGGGGGATATGAGGTTTGGGGGGGGGATATGAGGTTTTGGGGGGGGACGGGGGGGATATGAGGTTGAGGGGAGGGGATGGGATGGGGGGGTTGGGGGGCCAGTTGATGCTGTCAAGTGACCAGGGGTTTGGCATGAACTCCAGGAAGGAGATATGTTGAGGGATGAGTTCCCAGCAGGGTTTGCAGAGATGGGGATGGGATTGGGGGAGAGAAACGAATTGCTGGTTTGGTCCACGAACTTGGGCTCGATTTAGCAATTGATTGGGATCCAGTGTTAATTTGCAAAACTTTCAGTTCCGTGAGGGTTTTTTTTTTAAATTCCCCACCCCACTTCATTCAAAATCTTCATCCAGGCAAATCACTTCATTTGCGTGATTGGCGCACTTAAGACTTGATGTAAAATGAGCGTTTACAGCAAAAGCAATGGAAAAAGAATTGAGTGGTGTTTCATAAGTGATGGTGTTCTCTTAAAATGAAAATTTGCATTTTTCAACCTGATAAATCGCGTTGAAATTATGGTTATTTTGGACTCCCTGTTTTTAAATGTGGTGTTTAGATCTAACTGCTCCAACAAGCTGAAGTATTTTTATAAAATCTGGCAAGTGTTTTGCTCTTAGTTTGAGTATAATAGAAGAAGGCAGCTCTCTGCCACCACCCCCTTGAGGGCAGTTAGGGATAGGTCATAAATGCTGGCCTAGCAAGTGATGCCCACATCCCATGAATGAATTAAAAAAATCTTTTCACTGAAATATCGCAACAAAGGATTCTAATAAGTTCATTATTCCTTTAATGGAGTGACCTTGTTTGCATTGGTGAGTCTCCTTGAGCTCAAGTGTATGTTGTGTCTTAGTAGACTATCAAATTAAAAAGGCAATTTTTAAAAGTTACTGGCTTGATTTGGTGTTCTTGTTAGGTATGTGCTCTAATTGTATAATGGTAACTTTTTAACAATATTTTGGCAAGCAAAGTAAGTGTTTATTTGTTCTGTATATTTTCAGTGCTTTAATCTTCCCTACTAGCCTTGAGGCATTGACGCTCATTAGGGGTTGTTTCATAGGTGGTTTCCTCTAGTATATTGTCTGAGTCCTCATTCAATATAAACTTTCCCTGGTAGAGCATGCCACAGCCCTATACTAAATCATGTCCTCTGGATGTGCATTTCCATAACAATGAGTGAAAAGATTTTTTTTCCCCCCTCCTGTGCCCCACTCTAAGGATATCCTGGCCAATTATTATCTTGCCACCATTGCTAAGTTTGGTTAACTCATGACAGACTAAATATTGAACTTGGAACCTTTCTGGTCAGTATTGCTCGAGAGAAGTTGAGTCATAGGGGTTGTGTAAACCTAAGTAAGGAAGAGCTGCTTCAGTAAATGTGAAATTATGTTGCCCTGGCTGTGTTCCGTGATGCATTTGGCCTGCAAGCATTGTTATGATTACCTGGGGTTCGGTGGGGAGTGAGGCGGGGGTGGTCTCAACTAGTTCTTGCTGTCACTTTGCTATTATGGAAACTAAATATATCATGGATTAGTCCTGCAGTAAGCGGACCTGACCTTATATAACTTGAAAGATAAGTCTAGTTTATTGGAGGATTGAGCAATGACTGCTTTCTCTTTATGGTCATTGTAATGCGCTGTGGAGTAGAAGGGTTGCCTTGAAGCTGCATTTAGTTTGTGGTCTCATCCCCTTCCTGTTTTATATTGCAGACCACCCCTAACTGCCTTCGTTTACCATCATGAGGCACAACCAGACCCGCTCTCAGAATCCCTCTTCGGTCACCATTCAGGTGAAGCCAGGGGTTTCAAAATTGTCACGTCAGACCCGGGATTTGGTGGTTCGGAAGCCTCGCCTGCAGGAGAGGGGTGAAGGGGAATCCAGCAAGACGCCAAAGGTCTCAAAGGAGGCTCCATTTGTCATACAGCACCAAGAGTTGGAAGCCTTTCTTAAGCTTCTTGGTATGTTCATAAATTAATTTCTTTCTCTATATTTTAGAACTTGTTCTGATACAATATTTTGAATTTGCCGTTTTTATTTATCCTTTCATGGGATGTGGGTATCATTGGCAAGGCCAGCATTTGTTGCTCATCCCTAATTGCTCTTGATTTGCTGGACCATTTCAGAGGGGCAGTTTAAGAGTCAACCACATGCTTTGGGTCTGGAGTCGCATGTAGGCCGGACCAGGTAAGGACGGCAGATTTCCTTCTCTAAAGATTAGAGAACCAGATGGGTGGTGGTATGATAGTTGTTATGGTCACCATTTCCTCTATATACCAGATTTATTAAGTTGCCATGGTGGGATTTGAGCCTATGTCCCCAGAGCTCCTGGATTACTAGTCTAGTGACATTACCACTATGCTACTGCCTTCCCCTATTTCATAATCACCTTCAATTGTCCTGATGGACCTGTGGCTGACAAACGATGGGAAATCTTGATCTAGAAACTACAGTGAACTGAAATAAAGCTGGAAACTTGGGCTGGCCTACTGAGAGAGAAGCTGACCCTTTTGGGTGGAGATATGTTAGAATATTGGGACAAGAGGCAATTCAAAATCCTCTTTACCAGTTCGATGGGTACACAGGGCTTGTATAAATGCTTTAGAATTTCTGATCTTCACTAATAGAAAGCAACTTTCATTCCTACAGCATCCTTCACAACCTCAGGGCACCCCAAAGCTCTTTACAGCCAAGAAGTGCAGTTGCTATAAAATCTAGGAAAGTTGGCAGCCAATTTGTGCCTGGCAAGCTCCCACAAACACAGCAGAGAGATAATGACCAAACCTGTTTTTGTGATGTTGAGGGATAGATATTGGCCAGGACACCAGGGAGAACTCCCCTGCAGTTCTAAATAGTGTCCGTGGGATCTTTAACATCCACGATAGGGCCAGTGGGCCTCAGTTTAATGTCTTACCCCCTTCAAGTACTGCACAGAGAGTCCCAGCCTAGATTTTTGTGAAACTTGAACCCCACAACCTTCTGACTCAGAGGCAAGAGTGCCACCCACTGAATCACAAGATTTTCAATGAACAACTCGACTCTGACATAGCTGAGACTCTGTCCTTACCTAGAAGTGGTGACTGCTAGGGTGCAGTTCTACGGGTACCAGCCATTATTCCCTACCAGATGGACTGCAACGGGTTCAAGAAGGCAGCTTACCACCGCCGCCACCCACCTCAAGGGGAAGCTAGGGATGGTCAATAAAAATGTTGGCCTTGCCAGTGAAGTGCTCATCCCATGAATGAGTTAAAATAAAACCTACCTGGCTTCATCTGAGCATCTTGGTCCACAATAGGAGTTTACACTGGTTAATACCCAAAATAAAGGCAAGTAGCAGTAAAATAAAAAGCAGATTGTTTTTGGCACTTGGAGATGGTCTATTTTGAGTCATTCTAATTATTGCCACAAAACCATATGTCCAATAAAATGACTATAAAAAAAATAAAATTAGGAAATCAAGCTGTTCACATAACTTGGTATGTTGAAGAACAGTCCAATATTTATTTATTTTTTTTGAATCATTGATTTGAAGGATTAATGGTGGTCAGTGCACCCCAATTTACATTGTCTTTATTTAATTAAAACATCCCAAGGCACTGCACAGCAATGTTCTATAAACAAAGTTTGACACTGGGTGTCCTGGAGTAGGAGACAGTCAAAACTGAGTTTTGAGTGTCTGAAAGGCAGGGAGAGATGGTGGGAAATCCAGAGCTTGGGGCTGAGGCAGCTGAAGGCATGGCTGTTAGTAGTGGAGTAAATAAAATTGGGGGTGCTGAAGAATGCTGATTTTTTTGAAGAGTTGTAGGACCGGAGTGGTTAGAGATGGAATGCGAAACCCCAGGGTGGGCCTGATGATGTGGAGAGCATTCAAAAGTCATGACATCTTTGATTCACATCTGTTTCATCAAGGCAGCTGGCATCTCGGTTTAACCCTTCTGAAGGAAGGCCACGCTCCTTTTGTGATTCACAAGTGAGGATTAAAAATCTAACTTTCAGATCCACTGAGTCCAGCTGACACTGGAGGTGGGAGTGGCGAAATACAAACTATCTCTTGAGTCTAGAGATACATCTGCTCCTGTCTATCAGTGTTTAAAAACTTGCAAAAGGATAATAAATCCATCTAATTCTTCACCAGTCCCATTTTATATCCTTACCAGGCTATGGACTTTATGGGCTGATCTGGTCCCAGTCAGTGATTGTGGCTATCTGTGTTCGTGCACTCTGGCTGTGAGAGGAAAGCAAAGTCAAGTAGGGAACTTGTGACATCCAAGCACTTTGAAAACTATGGGCCTAACCATTGATATCTCAAAGCAATAAAAACAAAAGAGCTGATTTATTTTTCCCAGACAACCAAGAGCCTAGGTATGCTCCCTTTTGGATTTAACAGAGCCATCAACCTTCCTTTGCTGAAAGGTCATGTTAAATTTTAAAACTATTATTTTTTTTTTCCTCCTCCTTTCACTTTAATGCCTTTTTTTATTTGGGGGTATCGTTTCAGAGGATGTTCATCTGGTATCTTCCAGCATTTAGTCACCACTTGAAGGTGACAAGCTTTCCCCCTTGAGCTGCTATTGTGCTCCAACACTGCCGTCAGCCAGGAGGTGGCAGTGTTTCTGCAACACTGCTGCTTACCCCATCTCAGTTAAAGGGGAGGGAGAGGTGTTGTTGAAGTAACTGTAGATCATATGTTCTATAATTGCCGTACATCAGTGGAGGAGGGGGTGGATATGTTGTTGGACGTCAGCTGGATCACTCTGTCTTGGATGCTGTGTTGTAGCTGCACCCAACCAGGAGCATGCAGAGTTTTCCATAATGCTTAAGAGTTGAGCCTTTGTCAATGGTGGTCAGGATTTGTGGAACCAGTAGGTGAGTCACTTGTCAAGAATACTCTGCATCTGGTCTGCTGGCATAACCATGTGCCAATCTAGCTGATAGTTTAGTTTCTGGTGAACCCCAAGATATTGATGGTGGGAGCTCACTGATGCCATTTGGTATCAAGTGGAGATGGCTCCACATTCTTTAGTCAATGTGGTTGTTACCTGGCATTTGGGTAGTGAGTGTTAGGTGCCACTGTTAATCCGAAAGCCAGTTATTATCCAGGTCCTACTGTCACCTGGATTGGCTGCTTCATTGCTGGGGAATTCTGCATGGATTTGAATGTGGCTGAGTAGCTGCACTGTGTCCTGACTATTGTGGCTTCAAGAATCACTCTGGGGACCTGAGCCTACAATCTGGAAAGTCCCTTTTGAGTAGTACTGAAAATACTGTGCCATCTTTCAGATAAGACATTAAACCGAGGTTCTCGCTGCTGTATGGGATGCAAGAGATCCCGAGGCACTAATGAGAGAAACAAGAGTTATCTGTTTGTGGATCTTGTGTAGGAATATAAGAAATAGTAGTTAATACCACCTCTTGAGCCTGCTCTGCCATTCAGGAAGATCATGGTTGATCTAATCTTGACCTCACTTCACTTTCCTCCGTGTTCCCCATAAACTGTGACTCACCTATAGTTCATGAACCTGTCTATATCCTGCTTTGCATATATTCAGTGACTCTGCCTGCACAGCTCTCTGAGGCAGAGAATTCCTGAATGACAGTGGGATGGTTATTGAAGATGCCTGGGTAAGAATGCTGCCTTGAACTCCTGCAGTGATGTCCAAGAGCTGTGGTGATCAGTCTCTAGCCATTGCTCTGAGTCTGCTACAGCTCAAAACCACCAGCATGCACCTTGGTGCCATATTCAAATACTGTCTTGAAATCAAATATGATGTCCCCGTCCTCGCTCCAAGTGTTTGGCTTTGTGTCTGGATTAAAGCTTGTGTTGATGTCTGGGATGGAGTGGTTCTGAGATCCTGAACTTGTGTAACTCCTTCCATCACACTTTTTGTTGTTACTGATAATTGGGAGGAGGCTGATTTAAGGTAACTTTTGTGGTCATGACAAGTCTGAACGTTTTAAGGTAGATGAGTACCTAAGCTGCAGCACAGCAGCTTAGTTAGGGGCATTTAACGCTGATACCAAGGGTCTTCAGTGCAGCTTGGTCTTTTCAGGACATGATCTTTTATGGCTATTTATCCATGGAAGAGATGGCAGATTCACACTTCCTAACCTGTAGCAAGGGGTGACTCGGTTTCCACTCCCAGTCTTTCTCATCTTCCACAGCCCGTGCCCCTCCATGGACTGATCAGCTGTGACCATCCCAGCAAACAAATACCAAAATCCTACCTACCTGGTGTATTGCTGAGGTATTACATCCAATATACAGTACAAAAACAGGCCATTAGACCTAACCAATCTATGGTGACTTAAAGCACATGGCTGGCTGGACCTGTCAACACCAGAGCCAGCTCTTGAAGTGCAACTAGTTCAGAAGCTGAGTTGGAGAAATCACAGAATCTCACAGTGCAGAAGAGGCCCTTTGGCCTATCGAGTCTGCACCGACACGTGAGAAACATCTGACCTACCTACCTAATCCCATTTACCAGCGCTTAGCCCATAGCCTTGAATGTTATGACGTGCCAAGTGCTCATCCAGGTACTTTTTAAAGGATGTGAGGCAACCTGCCTCCACCACCCTCTCAGCAGCGCATTCCAGACTGTCACCACCCTCTGGGTAAAATTTTTTTCCTCATATCTCTCCCCCACCTCTCACACACACACAAAAACCTCCTACCCCCTCACCTTGAACTTGTGTCCCCTCGTGACTGACCCACTAAGGGGAACAGCCGCTCCCTGTTCATGCCCCTCATAATCTTGTACACCTCGATCAGGTCGCCCCTCAGTAAGATTTGTGATTTATGCACCCGGGATTCCAAAAGATTGGGTTTATCTTTCCATCTGTAATTAGGCAGTGTTAATGATTACTTTAGTCTGTGTAAATCAACTGATGGTACCAGAAACCAATGAGCATGTGCCCTAGGCAGCAACAGCCTGAACCTCCCAACATTAATAACACATTTGACCACCTTGTTGTTAGTTTGTGTGTGTGTGTGTGTGTGGCCTATCTGATTCACCTGCAAACCTGTCCTGGGGTGTCTCTTTTTTTTCTGCGTGTGTCTCTCTTTACCACCAGGCATGTGTCTTTTAACCTTTACCAATATTGCCAACGTTGTTGCAGTACATTCACTCACCACTAAGTGATGCTTGTCCGGCTGATCAGCGGAGTATTTAAGACAGATGTTGAAGTCCCATAAACGGGCCAAAGCTGCACTCTGCCCCTTTTTTCTGATTGCTGGAGGTGCAGCTTGGAGAAGAATCGTCAACAAGTTGAGGTAATGGTGCTGAGGATAAGAGTTTCAGTCCTGGTCTGATCAGTGTTCCCTGGGGCTGTTCACTTGAGTACAAACTGCTGCGGACCTGCTCATTGCTAATGTACAAACAGGTGAAGAGTCAAAATGCTGTCAGTGAACTAAGGTCTAATTGTCGACGAGGCTGCCTGCACTAGAACATCTACCATGTTTTGTTCAAAAAAAAACATGTGGCTGCCGGGCTTTGCACTGCACTGTGAGGCTGTGACGCATTGGTTTTTGACTTTCTGAAAATGTTCCAAGGTGGCTGCTTAACAATCCAGGTGGGGTTGGAAGTTGACTTCTGGTGTGGCAGGCATTTGCTTGAGCATCTTTTCTCGAGTTAAATAGAATTTAATTACATCTCATACAGTCACCAAATGGTATGGATTGAATGGAAAGACACATCCCTTTTGATCGAATGATTAAATTTAGGAACTTGGGGACTTGACCATATATCCTTTGGATGCCAACTCTGATCAATCCTAAAAGTGCTGTCATTTTAAAATAAATATATAGTCAGAATAAAATGCAAACTTTTTTTTCCCAGTCCAAAACTAGAGATGGGCAAAAAAAATTAGTTTTACTCACCTAGGGTTTTGCACTCTGCAACTCTCTGACCACCTCCTTCAATGCACTTTATAAGCTTCTGTAATGCTGTTATGTTTTTGTCAATGGACAAGTACTGCATTTGGTGTGGGATGGAGTCGAGGTGGTGAGAGAAGATGAGATTTCCCTCCACTGTTGGGAGGAGGACTAATATTAAACATGGCTCCTGCCCCTTTTTAATACTCCAACATATGCCGTATCTCCACTTGTGAAGGTGCTCGAAAGGGCCAAAAACCTACCAAGGGTTTTGAATGGAAAAGCTGAGTTCGTGTACTACTCGAGATAGTGCTGGCTTTCTATGGAACCTCCGAATAGAAGTTGAACCCACAAGAAGGCTAAACTGTTGGCTTCTGGTTTCTTTTTGTTTTCTCTCATTATCCCTTTAATGGCTTGGTCACTCGGAAGTGGGTGCTGAAAGGAAGCTTGGAGCTCCTTTTCTTCTCTCAACCGATGGGAAGCATTGGACCCCATTCCCATCACACATCTGTACTGAGGTGAATTTGATCGGAATGACCAAGCAGCTGCCTCGAGTCCAACGGTGAGCTTTTATGACAGTGTAACTTGCTGTAGTCTGACTGAATTATTATTATTATTCACGTTTAAACTGGAGTGTGAACCATCTAAAACAATTAACAATCTGCTGCTAATCCATAATTTAGTCTTTCTTCGCTTATTGTACTTAATGGGACCTTGGTGTCTTACAGATGATGATGTGATTCAGGACTTCCTGTGGATGGACAGTTGCTGTAGAATTGCAGACAAGGTACTTGGGAAGGGTTACTGCTAAATCCTTTTTTGGGATGGTTAGGCTATGGATAAACAGACCACTCTTTTTAACCTGTAGGTAGTCTTGAAGCTATGGCCTATAAATGTGCATGACGGGCATCTATTGTGCACTGTCTAGTGGGATTTGTGCGCTCCCTCCCCACCCAAATAAAAGCCCTTAAAATCATTATTCTAGAGAAATACAGCATATGCTTGGTTATGAATTTTTTCAGCTTAATGATCTAATGGGTTTTTGGATGTCAATCTGCATGAATTAAGTCTTTATGACTTTTTATGTATCCAATTGGCAGTAATCCTAACTCTAGTGTACTGCAGCACCTGTTCTGTCATCAGGTTGGTATTTCAAAGCCCCAGCCTTGCATGGGAATGATGACCGTTTACTGTGTCATGGTCTTGTGAGTGGCTGCACCCTGCTGGTGATCTCATGCAGGCATTCACCTGAAGTCAAGCTTTGACAGGCTGGAATGGCAGCCAATCCACATACGATTCAACAAGAGTCATCGAATAATGACTGCAGGAAGATGAAGGATGTCATCCATGCACTTGGCGGAATAACTGCTTGCCGAGATCTGCTGATTGTATTCTTGTGACAAACCAGTTATTCCATGTTGTGACAAACCGGTTATTCCACGTTTCCACAAACACTGCAGCTACATTTCGCTCATTTATTAAGATGACTAAACCACTTTTTGCAGGAAACTAACCATACGATTCAGTCTCGAGATTGAGACAGTGAATGCATTTTAATGGCTTGATGTATGTTGGGACATTATCCAATGCCTTGATGATTGGGTGGCGAGCTTGAGTTCAGCTTCCAAATCATATCTTGGTTAACCTAAAGTTGACTGAGGTCAAGTGCAATTAGATTAAAATGTTCCCTGAAGCAGCAGCACAACTTGAACAGTTAACTTCAGCGTTTACTGGTTACTTTCTCTATACAACACCTAAGTTGTGTACTTGTCTCATTTGCTATTGCCTCCACCCCTTGGTTTGCTCAGGGCCAGTTCCGTGAGTACCATTGCAGGCTACCTTCTACCATGGGAGACTTTGGAACCAAACTCAGTCCTGTCTTTGCTTGATGTCACATCTAGCAAGAATCAGTGGATAGGTGTGGGAATCCTGACCACCAAGCCAAACCTGTAGTGCCCCAAGTGTTGAACTGGCTGCATGAGTAACCTTTGGGATCCTGTGGGTATGTCCTGTGATCAGTCCAGTGAAGTAGGCCTCTGAACTCCCAATTCTCTTTCAGTATTTACTGGCCATGGTCCTGACTTACTTCAAACGTGCAGAACTTCACACAAGTGAATACTCCAGGATGAACTTCTTCTTGGCGCTGTAAGTACATGTCTTTAAACATGGCAGTCATTCTTCTATCTGTAGGACTGGGCAGTGCACATGTAATTTTGTGTCATGCTCAATTTTTAAAAACTTGATTTGTTTCTCAAAATGAAGGGACTTGACCTAGGTCTTGTCCTTGATGGACTGTCTTCAACATGTTGTGCAGGAGTAGCCATTTGATGCCTGGAGTCTGCTTTGCCATTCAATAAGACCATGGCTGATCATCTTCTACTTTTATAAAAAAAAAGAAAGAAATTGCCAAGAGGACTATAGTCAAACCATTACAAAAGATGGCACTTTACTGCCTACTTTCCTTCCTTTATCTGCCCCCACCCCGCCAACTGTTTGTTATGCTGTGGGCATGTTTTAATCTCCAGATCTAAGTTCAAAAGGTCCTACTGCTCCCTTTGTGACTGGAGCAAGTAGAGTGCACTGGGGTTGGCTTCAGTTGTTGGCAAGAGGCTTGGGAATCAAGTCTGATGAAGAGGGCACCAACTTATTTTTCAATATTTATAAGGCAGAGGTGGATAGATTCTTGATAAGCGAGGGGGTGAAAGGTTATTGGCAGTAGGTGGGAATGTGGAGTTGAGGTTACAATCAGATCAGCCGTGATCTTATTAAATGGCAGTGCAGGCTTGAGGGGTCAAGTGGCCTATTCCTGCTCCTTGTTTGTATGTTTGTAACTTGCCTTAGATTTCTCAAAGTTACTTTTATGATATCCCATTTGTAGAAAGCACTTGTCTTACTGGGTACTGACTTTAACTCGAGTGCTGTGTTCCATCTTTGGTGGGTTGCAGGGGATGGGTGGGGGGGGTCGGCGTGGTGGTGGTGGTGTGAATGAAGCTAACTGCAATGGGGAAAAATTACTAGAAGGAAGTTTACAGGGCTGTGGGGAAAGAGCAGGAGAGTGGGACTGATTGGATTGCTCTTTCAAAGAGCAGACAAGATGGACCAATTGGCTGCCACCTGTATCATTCTATGATGTGTCATTTTGAAATTATTTTCACATGCATTCCAACAATTCCCAACAGGGTTAACTGTTAACAGGTCTTTATAATGGCTTGGCCCCACAGGTACCTGGCAAATGACATGGAAGAGGATGAAGAGCAGTACAAGTATGAAATTTTCCCGTGGGCACTAGGCAACAACTGGAGGAAGCTTGTCCCGAATTTTCTCAAACTGCGGCTTGACCTGTGGGCACAAATGAATTACAGGGCAGCTGTGAGCCGGCGCTGTTGTGAGGAGGTGATATGCTGGACTTAATATTGTAATTTCAGGGTAACGTTACCACTTACTACATGTTAGCTTGTAGCTCTTTTAAACCTTTTGCATGGCAGATAAAAATCATAGATAGCTCTGTGTATCATGTAAGGCAATCCACTTTGAGCCCTGGCAACACCCTGACCACAAATATGGCTAAATGATTCTGTTTTATCCCCCCTCCCCTGGAAAGGCATTGGACTTGGCTCGGTATTTGAAGCTGCCCTATTGTAAAACTTGCAAAGGCAAACTCCTCCCCACTCACCCATTTTAAAGTGCCTACAGGCCTGGCTGCTTGAATGAGGGGTTTATAAACTGGCACCCTGTGCCGTCCTTCAACAAGGTGTCCTAGTAAATGCTTGGTGTACTGATCCATTACCCCACAGAATATTAGCAGGTGGGTTTACACTCATTACTCAGCTGAGCCACAAGAGAGAATGTTCGAGGAATGGCAGGAATCTGTGGGTATGCAAAGTCTGAAATGTTGGTCACATCAATCTGTGACACTGGTGACTGCGTATGTGTGCGGTATCTCAATCATTTGTTTTCCATTGATTTTTTTTTTGCTCCAGGTGATTGCTACTATTCCTTGCCATTATATATGGCACAGAGACCGTCCAGTTCACCATAGTGGTGCAATTAGAAGCTACCTGCAGAAAGAAGTAGCACCTTACCCACAGGGGCCGAGCGGAACTCCGCCATATTGCACCCTCTGCAATCGCTACAGGTGCTACTTGGACCTCGACTCGGACTCTTCCTCCTCCTCCTCAGAAAATACAGTCTTGCTGGATAGTGACTGGCCCCAAGATCTGTTGATACTTTCACCAGCTGTACTGATAAACCATGGTATAGAAGGTATGGGCTCACTGTGGCACCTGGGGTTTAATACAGGAGGACGCCCCTCTTTCTGCAATCTCCATACTAGACAAAAGATGCTATTCTGGATCAGACTGAACCCACCAGTGCTTGTGGAGGTTTCTAGTTCACAAATGAGTGGGAATGTTCTAGGTGCTAGGTAACGTAGTGTGTGCAGTCAGCAAAGTATGCACCAGTTATGTGATATTTTCCAGTGAGATGCTAGATCCCAGATCTCCATAGCTCCGTTACCAAGCTGACTGCCATCTTGTAGTAATTGATTGAAAATGCACTGACTGCTATTCCCTGTTAGCTAACGTTACTATTTTTAGGTTGGCCTCTGTAACTTGGCCAACTTTAAACCTTTCATAAACCTCCCCTTCTATCACTGCTAAAGTGTTTCTGGGTGTTGCTGTTCCTCCTATCTTGAGTGACAGGAGACTCAGCATTTCCTCCTCTTTACTGCTCTACCCTTGTTAACTGCAGAATTCCTCACCTCTCCAGTCTATCCACCTGTCAAAATTTGTTTCTAAAACCCAATCTTGGTGGTTAATTATTACCTGCTTTGCCACATCCTTAGTTAGTTGGCTTTTATGATATCCAGTCCCATTATCCTGGATTCTGCACAGGGTTTCTCAATACAAAGCCAGTTGTGATGAGAGCGCCAAAAACACTTCCCTTTTTAACAAAGGGAAATGGAACATCTCCATCAACTCTGATGGAGAAAGGGCACAGAGGACAGCGTGGTCTTGTATTGACTCGTGTTTCTGTTAGTCCTACAGGAGGCTTTGGTCAGTGGCGAGCCTAATGGACAAGACTACAGCTGGCGTATGTAACAACTGAAGTGCCTATCTACGGCTGGACCATTTTTTTTTTTTGTTCGACACGTGCAAGCACTGAAGTTTCTATTACTTACTGTTCAGCATTTTCTTTTTTAATGATCTGATGCACTTTATGATTTATTCCCCCCCGCCTGCCCAGTCCCCCTCATGAGACTGAGGACAGGAAGGGAGCTGTTGCAGCTGAACTTTAAATGGTTACACTCAAATGTTAAAAACATTTGTTTGCAATTGTATGTATATTTATTGCTGTGAAAATAACTAATGTATAGAATAAATATTGGCACATGAATGTGTGCGGCTGTCTGTTAGCATCATGGCCTCTGCCAGTCAGTGATCTAAGTCGGGTTAACAAGTTTAACAAGATGGCGGCCTTCTTCCACAGCTCAAGATTGAGGTTGTACGTATCCTAGGGCAGCGGTTCCCAAATTGTGGGGTCGTGATCCTTCGTGGGGTCGCAGGACAAGATTTTTGGGGTCGTGAGTCAGCAATAGTGGCCGCTGAGCTCGGACTGAGTTTTGACAGGTACAAGGCCCCTTTAAATGTTCCTTGTTTTCTGTCAGTAGGTGTGCTTATTTTGTCTGCCTTGAGGCCCAATTTTTGTTTTGCTACTGCAACTGCAGCTGGCAATAAGGTGGGTGTTAACTTTCTCTCTCTCTCTCTCTCTCTCTCTCTTCTCCCCCACCCACACACACACACACCACATACACACAGGGCAAACCCACCAGATTAAGCCCCCCCCCCCCCCCCCCCCACCACCACCACCAAACTCCAAACAACTCATTAACCCCACCCCCCTCTGGGGGAGGCAGTGGCGTAGTGTTGTTATCGCCAGACCAGTAATCCAGAAACCCAGGGTAATGCTCTGGGCAGATGGTGGAATTTGAATTCAAATAAAAATCTGGAATTGGAAGCCTGATGATGACCATGACTGTCGATTTGTCATTAAAAACCCATCGGGTTCGCTAATGCCCTTTTTTAGGGAAGGAAATCTGCCATCCTGACCCGGTCTGGGCCTACGTGTGACTCCAGACCCCACAGCAATGTGGTTGCCTCTTAAATGCCCTCTGAACAAGGGCAATTGGGGATTGGCAATAAATACTGGCCTGGCCAGCAATGCCCACATCCCATGAGTGAAATTTTTTAAAAAAATTTTCACTTGGTTCTGTCACCATTATGGTCTGAGGAGGTAGCTGTGTCAAGTGAAAATTGACATCAAACCCCCCCTCCACCGCATTGGATTTGCCTCAGTGGTCCCTGAAGCTCTTTGCCGCTGGAGTCAACCACCCCAAGCCTGGGGCTATTACAGACTGACGAAGAGCAACTGATGGTTACAATGAAGTCAGTCGGGGTTGGTGACCAGATGCAAGACTCATGGCAAAAGAATTGAAAGCAGGGGTGATGAGAATTTCTTTGCATGTAAATTGTTGTGATCTGGAATGTGCTGCCTGAAAGGGCAGTGGAAGCACATTCAGTCATAATGTTCAAAAAGGAATTGGATAAAAACTTGAGGGGGGGTGGAATTTGCAAGGGTGCTGAGCTAATTGAATAGCTCTTTCAAGGAGCTGCCACAGGCATGATGGGTTGAATGGCCTCCTGCTTGCTATAAACTAGCTACTGTATTTAATTTCCTACACTTGCCCACACCTAGACTTGCTATGTTCCCCTGCAGTGCCTTTTTTGGTAATGTGAAAAGGTGTTACATAGCCTTTTTTTTTCCCACCCTCTAGCACATGTAGACTTTACATTGTTTTCCCATTGTTAATGTACAGCCTTAATTTCTCGGATGCACTCACCAGCCTCCCAAGCTCCATCTCCTATCTCGCTCTGACTCTCTTGTTTGGCTTGCTTGTCACTAGTCTGGGGAGATGGCATAGTGCTAATGTAACTGGACTAGTAATCCAGAGGCCCCAGGCTAATGCTCTGGGGACTTGGGGTTAGAATCCCACCACAGCAGCTGGCAGAATTTAAATTCAGCTAATTGAAAAATCTGGAATTGGAAAGTTAGTCTCAGTAACTGTGACCATGACAACTATGCTCGATATGTAAAAACCCATCTGGTTCACCAAATTCCCTTTTTTTTAGGGAAGGAAATCTGCCATCCTTACCGGTCTGGCCTACGTGTGACATCAGACCCCACAGCAATTGGATGACTCTTAATTGCCCTCTGAATGGCCTAGCAAGCCACTCAGTTCGAGGGACAATTAGGGATGGGCAACAAATGCTGGCCTTGTCAGTGACTTCCACATTCCATGAAAGAATAAAACCCTTCATCTGACTCTCTCCTCTAATACCTCAGTCTCTCAATCCACATCCTAATCTGTAGATCTGTTCCGTGACCCTATCCCCACCTTTTTGCACTTGCTATGGGCAATTTTTCCAGCCCTTTCTTATGACTGCCCGCATCCCCTCTAATCCATCGCTCGGGTACCTGGTCCCTTTTACCATCTGGAAAAGCCCTCTGCCTCTCTTTCTCAAACTTTTCCAGAGCTAGAGGCAACAATGTCCATAAACCCCTGGCCTGGTCAAGAAATCTTGAAGCTGATCGCAAATGGCTAATTGCACTGGTTGTGAAGTCTTCAGTTCTCTTTTTTTTTTTGGAAAACCAAGTGCATGGAGCAAGTGAGAGATGTCAAATATACCAGGCAAACTGGGTTGGTAGTGCACCGTGAAGACCAACTTTTTCTTAGAGCTACTATAGCTTTTGCTGAGATTCGTATGACTGTAATGGTAATTCTTCAGAAACTGAAAGAGAAGTCTTCTTTTCCTTGAGAAAACAATAATGGCAAGAAGGGATACCAGTAAAATAAGCTTACTCCACAAAACAGTTAAGTTTAGAGAGAGTAATCTGCTGTGAAAAGGTATTAAACAAGTACTGTTTTAGACTTGTATGATGTTGCCCAAGTTGTTTATCCTCAAAATAATATAGACCAAATTATTAGCATAGCCACTGAACTCAGGGCCGTAGTGGTGGCACTCTGACCTTGGTGAGGGGTTGAGCACAAAAGCCAGGTTGAGAGTCCCAGTGCTGCACGCTGGCAATGCTGCATGTCTGAGGCGCTATCTTTCAAATACAACAGTTAAACCAAGACCCTGACCACTCTTGCAGATGGATGTAAATCCCTCGGCCGCTATTGGAAGAAGAGCACAAAGTTCTTACCTGGTGACCGGTCCATGTTTAGTCCCACGTTAACATCAATGAAGCGGATTGCCTGGTCGTTATCTCAGTGGCTTTTGAAGTTTTGGGATGTCCTGAGGTGGTGAGAGGTGCTATAGAAATGCAAGTTCTTATTGACCCCGGTTAGAAAGTCTATGCAGCTTTGCTGCGGTGACAGGACAAAGAGATAGTTAGCAAGATTGCCCGCGGATGTGCGCGCTGCACAACACCCGGCACCACTGGTGATACATCTCTCATTTGCAATCTTCAGTGACAAGTCCATGGACTTCAGTCGTGAGGTAGCCAGTCTGAGCTGGCGACAAGTGAAGTTTGTGGGGATGGCGGGTGCAGGCTAACGAGCCTCCATAAAGTCACAGGACTGGGAATGAAGCATTTTTTTTTTGGGGGACTCTTTTCCCCCAGTTGTTGTCGTTCTAAAGGATAGAAGACTAGAACCAACCTGCACTTAGAAGGGTGGCATTCAGCGATGGTTTAAAAACATAGAAAATGACAGCAAAAGCACAGGAGCAAAAACACTAAAACAGAAGCAAAATACTGCAGGATGCTGGCGATTTGAGATGAAGGCCGAAAGTGCTGGAAAAACTCAGGTCTGGCAGCGTCTGTGGAGAGAGAAACAGGGTTAATGTTTCGGAATTCTGAAGAAGCGTTGTATTGCACTCGAAACGTTAACTCTGTTTCTCCCTTGGTAGATGCTGCCAGACCTGCTTAGTTTTTCTCTGTTTTTATTTTTGGCAAAAATGCTACGTGATAAGGTTTATTCACCTTCTTAACAGCATTGGGATCGGTTCATGGGGTGTGTCTGGTAAACAGGGACCCAGAAAGGTGTGGAGTGTCTGAGGTCACACTCGGTAGAGGCGATGGCGAAGGTGCAAAAAAAATTTGCTAGAATGCTACCAGAACAGAGGTTATGCCTGAACAGACTGGGGATCTTTGCCTAGAAGAGGGAAGGCTGAGGGGGGATCGAGGTCTTTAAAAAATATAAAAGAGTTTGACAGGGCAGAGGTAGAGAAGATATTTCATTGCGGATGAGACTGGAAGTCATCAATAGTCACTAGTAAATCCAATCGAGAATTCAGGAGAAACTTCTTCACCCACAGAGTGGGAAGAATGTGGAACTGGCTACCAAGGGAGCGGTTGAGGTGAATAGTGAGGGAAACACACGAGAAAAGAATAGAAGGATTTGTAGGGTAGATGAAGAGGGAGTGGAGAAGGCTCATGTGGAGCACTGGCATAGAGCAGTTGGATTGAAGGGCCCATTTTTAGGCTGTGACCCTATGGGTGTGGCTGTACTTACAAGGAGACACTGGGTGTGTGTCAATATCTGCAGGCAACCCCAACAAGTGTGTCGATGTTGGCATTGAATCCCTAGGATTCCCTGTCCGTGTCGGGAGTTGCAGCTTTTAATTCCAGATTTATTAATTGAATTTAAATTCCCCCAGTAGGATTTGAACCCTTGTCCCCAGAACGTTAGCCTGGGCCTCTGAATTATTTGTCCAGTGATATTACCGTTATGCCACCATCTCCCCGGTGGCTAGGCCTTCAGTTGTTTCAGCCCTAGAGTTGGGAGTATCCACTCTCTCAACCTCTCCCTCCTCCTTTAGCTTATCCCTCTGACAAAGCGTTAGGTGATATGCCCTTATGCAGCTTGTGCCAAATTTTTTTAACGCTCCTGTAACACACACCACTTTAAAGGCAAGTTGTTGTGTAACAGTCAGTACATCCAAGGCCAAAGACTTTAAACAAGACTCTCTTCAAATAATATTGACAATAACTCTGACAATAGGAAGAGCCCCACCCAGGCATGAAGTATAGCCTGCTGAACCAGATTTATAAAGAGCTGCCTTACACTCCACACTCACCTATGTTTAGAATGACTCTGTTATACCTCTGAAGGTCCAGTTCAACACTGTCACACTTTAGACTTCCTCAGTGTGAGGCAAACATCAGGCGACACTGTGATTATGTAACTGGAGACAAAGACAACCAATCAAGTGAAGAGGTTAATTACAACCTGATTTCTTAGTGTGGCCTCAATGCTGACTGGTTGCTGGATAAGTCACAATGGCTTCCAGTTATTGGGTGGAGGGGATTTTTGGACTGGGACAAGGGATAGAAAGCTGACGTCATTCGCTTTGGGACAGTGGATTCACATCTTTCCCACAGGGGTACACCTCGCTGTTGCTTACAAAAGTGGCAAAAGCAAAACGTTGACAGGACCTGTGGTGCCAGACCTAAAACGTTCGCTTTGTTCAAAATTTCTCTTCCCCTTATTTTCTTGTACCGACAGCCCACGAGACCACTTTCACACCTGTTATTCTTCTCCTTTTCCCCTTACCACTTCCTTACTCACTTAGTTCCTTATTTTTATTTTTCTCTCTTTCACCAGCGTGGAACGCGAGCGGCAGTGCTCAGCGCTTACTGTGAGGGTGGTGGTGGGGGATGGGGGGGGGAGGAGGACGAGCAGGCCTTGCGCGATCTTCATGCATGTGCGCAAAAGAGAGCTCCCCTCCTGAGGCATGGAGCTGCCTCGGGGAGATGACGCGCTGGTGTAAAAAAAATAAAGGAAATAAAATTGTCATAAAACACATCCCCTCGTGGGGACATGCTTTAAATTCAAAAATAAAGTCTTTAACTGATGTTTATTTGCTTTAGGAAACCTCATCCCGCTCGTGGATGAGGTTGCCTCAAAAATGTAAAGGCCGCTTGGCCTTTTCGCCTGCCCGCCAACCGTTAGGCTGGACGGGCAGCATCATTTGAATTTCATTGGCTTCTTAATACCCTTAATAGGCGGGCGCGCAGCCGACTCCTATGCACGCCTGCCCAACGAAATATTGCAAGACTGCGAGATGACATCGGGACGCTCGGCCAACATCGTGGCGCGTCATTTTACGCTCAGGCGTGTCGGGCATACACCCGCGCACTGAGCGTAATATTCTGCCCTTGGCATTTGTAACGAAGGATCTCGGTGTATCTGCCCGTCCAACAGCAGCATCGGGAAGAGAGAGCCCTCAGGGCCGTGGGACCACCGAGAACCCGCCAGTGACTCTGACACCTTTTAAGGTGACGGCTAAAGCTGTTTCTTCTCTCTACCAAGCAAAGTTAGACAAGATGTCGAGTAAAGAAGTCCAATCGCTGCTTATGGGAGTGTCTGGAGAAAGGGGACTGGGTCCCTTTTGAAGAAGTAGTTGCATTTATTCAGGAATGGCTGTGTGCAGGGAAAGACCAGGAGTGAGTGGCTGGCAGGCCGTCTTTCCCCAGTTTTAACCCTTCAGTTGCTGTGGTTAGTGTACAGAGTGTAAAGGACCCACAGGCCCAGGTCCAGTCTACAGAGATTCACGTGCAGCTGCTTTCCCCAGAAGCTGAAGCGTTGGGTGGAGAGTTAGGGCCCACTGAGCCGGGTTTGGTTGGGGCAATTCACTGTGCTGAGAAATCTGGGCCTCAAGGTGGGGAATATGGAGGGAAAATTATGTTTAATGATTAGTTTTAGTGTAGATCACACAATTAAAACATATTGATCTTTTAACTTCATAGTATACTATCCTTTTAAACTGTAACCAATAGAAGACTCCAGCAGTGAATATCATGTGATTCTGCTTGGCTTCATTTGACAGGGAAAGGCACGATGGGATTTTAGACACAATGAGGTAACATACCAGAGAGTTAATTACAGAACAACTGATGAAGAGGCCCTTTGTTGCACTTATTTCCATATTACAAAGCCACACTGAGTTGTTGCCTTCAACGTTGAATGGGCAAGTTTGTATTCCCCCAGATCGTAGCACCTTATCAGAACCGGGTGTTATCAGGAAAAGGAAAGTAGGAGAGAAAGAAAACAGCAGCTGTGTCCTACATTAAGCTAGTTTTACTTTGTTGTGTTTTAGAAGAAAGCAATGATGTTTGACACAACGTAATGTTTGTATTAAGAACTAATATTTGTAACCATATGAGACTAATTTTGTAACTGTATAATCTTTTTAGGCTTTTATCACTCAAGACTATGTACTAATGTAATGTATAAGGAGACTTTACTATCTTACATTTTAAACACTGATTACTGCTATGCACTTATATTTCATACACGCTCTGTGTAACTTTTAAGTATCACCTATTTAATTATCTTTTGCATTAGGCCTACATAGTTTTAAGGCTATGGGCAACTTTTCCAAATCCTCTTGTTTTAAAAGTAAAGCAACTCATTCTGCGAGTTGACGATCAGCCTCCGCGAGGTAGCTCGCAGACACTTCCTCCTGCCTCTCCCTGGATCATGACCCCACCACTGAACATCAAGCCATTGTTGCCAGGACTGTCACTGACCTCATCTCCTCTGGAGTTCTTCCTCCCACAGCTTCCAACCTGATAGTCGCACAACCTCGGACGGCCCGCTTCTACCTCCTACCCCAAAATCCACAAACAGAACTGTCCCGGTAGACCGCTCGTGTCAGCTTGCTCCTGCCCCACGGAACTCATTTCTCATTATCTTGACTCCCTTCTCTCTCCCCTTGTCCAGTCCCTTCCCACCTACATCCATGATTCCTCTGACACCTTACGTCACATCAACAATTTCCAGTTCCCTGGCCCCAACCGCTTCCTCTTCACCATGGACGTCCAATCCCTCTACACCTCCATCCCCCACCAGGATGGTCTGAGGGCCCTTAGCTTATTCCTCGAACAGAGGCCCGAACAATCCCCATCCACCACTACTCTCCTCCATCTGGCTGAACTTGTTCTCACACTGAACAATTTCTCCTTCAACTCCTCACACTTCCTCCAAATAAAAGGTGTGGCTATGGGTACCTGCATGGGCCCCAGCTATGCCTGTCTCTTTATGAGGTATGTGGAACATTCCTTGTTGCAGTCCTACTCTGGCCCCCTCCCACAACTCTTTCTCCGGTACATCGATGATTACTTCGGTGCTGCTTCATGCTCTCGTCGGGACTTGGAAAAATTTATTAATTTTGCTTCCAATCTCCACCCCTCTATCATTTTCACGTGGTCCATCTCTGACACTTCCCTTCCTTGACCTCTCTGTCTCAATCTCTGGTGATAGACTGTCCACCAATATCCATTACAAGCCTACCGACTCCCACAGCTACCTCGACTACAGCTCCTGACACCCCGTTTCCTGTAAGGACTCCATCCCATTCTCTCAGTTCCTTCGCCTCCGTCGCATCTGTTCTGATGATGCTACCTTCAAAAACAGTTCCTCTGACATGTCCTCCTCCTTCCTTAACTGAGGTTTTCCACCTACGGTCATTGACAGGGCCCTCAACCGTGTCCGGCCCATCTCCTGTGCATCCACCCTCACGCCTTCTCCTCCCTCCCAGAAACATGATAGGGTCCCCCTTGTCCTATCACCCCACCAGCCTCCGCATTCAAAGGATCATCCTCTGCCATTTCCTCCAACTCCAACATTATGCCACCACCAAACAGATCTTCCCTTCACCTCCCCCCGGCGGCATTCCATAGGGATCGTTCCCTCCGGGACACCCTGGTCCACTCCTCCATCACCCCCTACTCCTCAACCCCCACCTATGGCACCTCCCCATGCCCACGCAAAAGATGCAACACCTGCCCCTTCACTTCCTGTCTCCTCACCGTCCAAGGGCCCAAACACTCCTTTCAAGTGAAGCAGCATTTCACTTGCATTTCCCACAACTTAGTCTACTGCATTCGTTGCTCCCAATGCGGTCTCCTCTACATCGGAGAGACCAAACGTAAACTGGGCGACCGCTTTGCAGAACACCTGCAGTCTGTCCGCAAGAATGAGCCAAATCTCCCTGTCGCTTGCCATTTTAACACTCCACCCTGCTCTCTTGCCCACATGTCTGTCCTTGGCTTGCTGCATTGTTCCAGTGAAGCCCAACGCAAACTGGAGGAACAGCACCTCATCTTCCGACTAGGCACTTTACAGCCTTCCGGACTGAATATTGAACTCAACAACTTTAGATTTTGAACTCCCTCCTCCATCCCCACCCCCTTTCTGTTTCTTCCCCCTTCCTTTTGTTTTTTTCCAATAATTTATATAGATTTTTCTTTTCCCACCTATTTCCATTATTTTTAAATCTTTTATGCCCCCCATCCCCACTAGAGCTATACCTTGAGTGCCCTACCATCCATTCTTAATTAGCACATTCATTTAGATAATATCACCAACTTCAACACCTCTGTGTTCTTTTGTTCTTTTGTCTATGACATCTTTTGATTATCTGCTCCTATCACTGCTTGCTTGTCCCTACAACCACACCACCCCCCTCCACTTCTCTCCCTCCACCCAACCCCCCCAACCTTAAACCAGCTTATATTTCACCCCTCTCCTTGGATTCACCCAGTTCTGCTGAAGGGTCATGAGGACTCGAAATGTCAACTCTTTTCTCCTCCGCCAATGCTGCCAGACCTGCTGAGTTTTTCCAGGTAATTCTGTTTTTGTTTTGGATTTCCAGCATCCGCAGTTTTTTGTTTTTAACAATAACATCATTGATCACTCTGTGGGTTGGTGGCTTGGAATGAGTTAATAAGCAACAGCTTTCACTGACCAACGTGCGCTGAATTTAAAACTGAGGACTACCTGTCAGCTTAAAGCAGATCAGATGCCAGCAGAGAGAGAGAAGACTGTGCCCAAAGCTGAATCAGGAACAAGAACCCTAGTACGCCTGTAAAGCCGCTGCCCTGCTGTGATAAGGATTAATTTATAATCAATTAAAGTTTCCTGAGTTACTTCACTAAACTGTCTCCTGTTGCCTAAAGTCTCAAATGAACAAAATCGGAATTCAAGTTCGAAAGAACTTGCATAGTGTGTCGAGATTCCCAAAGGGGCCCCAGGGAGCATGCTGACATTCACAGGGCGGTCCCAGAGGGAATGATGTCAACTTTCTAACCCTTTCCCCAGTCCAAAAATCCCACCCCCCAAATATCCAGAAGCTGTTATGACTTATCCAGCAACCAGTCAGCATTGAGGCCACATTGGGAAATTGGATTGTAACTTACCACTTCACTTGATTGGTTGTCTTTGTTTCCAGTTACATAATCACAGTGTCACCTGATGTTTGCCTCACAGTGAGGAAGTCTAAAACATAACAGTGTTGACCTTCAGTGGTTTAACAGCAACAGAGTCGTTCTAACCACAGGTGAGTGTGGAGTGTAAGGCAGCTCTTTATAAATCCTTTTCAACAGGCTGTACTTCATGCCTGGGTGGGGCTCTTCTTATTGTCAGAATTATTGTCAATATTATTTGAAGAGACTTGTTTTAAAGTCTTGCCTTTGGCCCTGGATGTACTGACTGTTACACAACAACTTGCCTTTGGCGTGGTGTGTGTTACAGGAGCGTTAAGAAAATTTGGCACGGGCTGCACAAGAGCATGTCGCCTAAAGCGTGGTCAAGGGGGTAGGTTAAAGGAGGAGGGAGCGGTTGGAAGGGGTGGAGGTGGCGGTGGATGGGTGACTGGGACTTGGGTTGAGTCAGAACGTGGAGGAGCAGAGTTCTGAATGTAGGGAATGGGATGCCGTGCAGGAGAGCATTGGAACAGTAGGCTCTGGAGGTGACAAAGGGATGGACTGAGGATGGGGAGGAGACAGCCCATGGCCGCACCGTGCCTGTGCTGTGTCAATGCGTACTCTCCCTCTGTTGCTATGGCTAAATGAGCCAGACACAGTAACACGATACGCTGAACAATCGAATTCAAGGTGAGTTCCCTTAACTTCAGTTCTTGCAGACAACGATTTGAGCACAGAGGCTGGTGGCTTTTCCCAGTTGTTAGATCTCAGAATGCATATCAGCGCAGGTATGGGGATCAAAGCTTGGGGCTCGTTTTTCTCAGTGACATAGCCTTTGAGCCAGAGGCACAGGGGACAGCGTCAAGCCAGGGGTTTAACCGAAGAAGATGGAGTCAAACACCCCAAAAATAAAAGGAGCCCTAAGCAACCCCGTCTCTTAGCGCTGTGCGTACCTGTGGTTTAACCCCTGCAAACTAGGGCAGTTTAGTCTTCCAATCAATTGCCCTCCCCGGCAGCTATTGACTCCTTCCATGGCTGCTGCACGCCCTCGGGTGATTGGCTTAAATGGCCATTCTTCATGTGTGAGCCAAGAATAGGGTGGCGGTGGTTGTCAGGGAGCCATTTGACTGTGGAAGGTGCCTCAGCTGAGCTGGACCCTCTTCAGACACTTGCGTTTTCCAATAGGGAGGCAGGCAGGTGGTGAACAGTGGCTCATTCTGAGGACATTCAGCCCTTCCCATCCACTCCGCCATTCAATGAGATCATGGCTGACCTGCTACTTCAGCACCGTCTTCCTGCACTACAGCATCCTTCCCCCTTTCTTACCCAGGGTTACAGAAGCCACTTGTGGCACCATTGCAATCACTGGACCGGCTAACTCAGCGCAGATATGGGGATCAAAGCTTGGGGCTCGTTTTTCTCAGTGACATAGCCTTTGAGCCAGAGGCACAGGGGACAGCGTCAAGCCAGGGGTTTAACTGAAGAAGATGGAGTCAAACACCCCAAAAATAAAAGGAGCCCTAATTTTGTGTTTGTTTGTGCATCTGCAGGTTTTGATATTCCAACACGATGAAGCTGTTGGCTGCACTGTCCATTTGCTTCTTGTCCTTCTTGGTGACCGTAGAAGGCAATCCTGAGCCTTGCGGTGAGTAGCCTTTATGCCGCACAGCATCATCTACCCAGGAAACATAATGGAGATAGGGCTAGAAAGGTACCTTTCAGGTGGGGCATTCTGGCAAGGGACTGCGTTTCATATATCAGGGCCCTCGTTCCAGATTTCCTCCACCAGAGGAGACAGTCCCTCCGCCCTTTGTCATTTTAAACGCCTCGATTACCAACCAAAGTTTGTGTAATGAATAATTGTAGGAGGGAAAGTGAGGTGGGGAGATGGTGGCATAGTGGTAATGCTCACTGGATGAGCAAACCAGTGGCCCAGGCTCTGGGGGACATGGGTTCAAATCCCACCACGGCAGCTGGTGCAATTTAAATTCAATGAATAAATCTGGAATTATAAAGCTCATCTCAGTCATGGTGACCATGACTACTATTACCAATTGTTATTAAAAACCCATCTGGTTTACTCATGTCCCTTTAGGGAAGGGAATCTGCCATCCTTACCCGGTGTGGTCTACACATGACTCCAGACCCACAACAATGTGGTTGACTCTTAACTGCGCCACCCACCCACCCCCCCAAAATGGCCACTCAGTTCAAAGGCAATTTTTTTCTTTATATGGGATGTGGGCATTACTGGCTAGGCCAACATTTATTACCCATCCCTAATTGCCCTTGTTCAGAGGGCATTTAAGAGCCAACCACATTGCTGTATGTATAACATGTAGGCCAGACCATGTAAGGACAGCAGATTTCCTTCCCTAAAGGGGTATTAGTGAACCAGGTGGGTTTTTACAACAGTCGGCAATGGTCTCATGGTCACCATTAGACTTTGATTCGAGATTTTTATTGAATTCAAATTCAACCATCTGGCGAGATTCGAACCCAGGTGCCCAGAGCATTACCCTGGGTCCCTCAAGTACTAGTCCAGCGACAATACCACTACGACACTAAATGGACATCAAATGTCCACAACCCATGAAAGAATAAATTTTAAAAATCTAGTCTGTCTCACACCACGATGGTGACAAAACATTATCGCTAAACATTTCTTCCCTGCCTCTCCCCTGCTCAATCCCTCCCTCCCTCCCACAGCTGTGTAATCTACCGGAGGTTTAAAACAAAATCTAGAGGAGATAAGTACTACGAACATTCCTCGCCAGCGACGGAGAGCATTCCAGGACAACATGTCAATCCAGTATTCTCTATAAATACGCTCATGGTCTATATGTGCGTGACATACCCAACCCAGAAATCTGATCTCCTGCAGAAGGCAAAAAATAAAAACTGGATTGGCAGGACTCTGCATTAAGAGTGCTAATGTGTAAAATCTATCAGCAGTTCTGGTTAATGGGGAGTGGGAGAGAGTGGCAAGTGGCTTGGAGGGGGAACTTCCAGGTGGTGGTGTCCCCATGTGTCTGCTGCCCCTTGTCCTTCTAAAGTGGGCGTAAAAAGTTACACAGGGATATTAGGCAGATTAAGTGAGTGAGCCAAACTGCAGCAGATGCAGTCCAACGCAGGGAAGTGTGAAAGATAAATTGGGGCATTTCCCCACCGGTGAGAGACGAGGGGCAGAATTGTTCAGTCGGGGTGCAGGGGGCCGGGCCCCGACACCCGCACGCTTAAAAATGACGCGCTATGACGTTGGGCGTGCGCCCCGAAGTCACTGCGCCGAGCTGTGACGTTCCGTTTGGCTGGCACGTGCCGGGGGTCAGCTGTGTGCCCACCGACATGTAAACGGCCCGTCGAGGCCACGGAGGCCCTAACTAAGGTTATTGTAATCGCTGCCCGTCCAACCTAACGGTCGGCAGGGCAGGCGAAAAGGCCAAGCGGCTCTCGGCATTGTTTTTTTTTTCAGGAAACCTCGTCCACGGGCGGGATGAGGTTTCCTAAATCTTTTTATTAAATTAGGTTTTTAAAGATTTTGTGTCCCATCTCATGTGACGCACGAGGGGGACGTGTTTAAATACATTTATAAACCTTTTATTTAATCATTTCAGAAGCCCTGCGGTCTCCCTGACGCAGCTCCGTGCCTCAGGGAGATTGAAGCGCTCTTTCGCGTGCACGCCACAGGCCCCGACTCTCTGTCCTCTTTCCCCCGCTCCCACCCGCGCAGGTAGCGCCGACCGCTCATGCCTTACACTGGGCGGGCCTTACTTGGCCCTCCCGTGTAAAATGGCGGCTCGGAGCCAATCGCAAGTGGCAATCACCCAAAGCCCACCCCCTGCCTGAAAGATTCAGGTCCAGGAGATGTGGCGGAGGAAAGAAAGGGCTTTTGGTGTTCCAATACACGAATCATAAAAATGGGTGGACAATTAAAAATTGACTAAAAAAAAAAGCTAGTGGACCGTTGACTTTCATCTCAAGGAGGCAGGATTGAAGCGTTGCTTCAGTTTTGCGGGATCTTGATTGGGCCCCATTTAGATTGTGGGCGCCACACCTCAGGATGTTCAAGCCCTGGCCCACCCTCCATTGAGATTTTCCGGTCCCACCAAAAGCCCAATAGGCTTTTAGCTGGCCCGCTGCATCTCCAGCGGAGGGGCCAGATAGCTCTGGCTGATCTATTGTCCTTGAGGAGGGTGGTGGAGTGCAGTACCATGTGATACTGGGGCTGAAAGGGTTAAAGGCAGCTTGTATATAAATCAATAAAATTAGCAATGCCTGTTGATAAGGGCAATTAGAGATGGACAACAAATGCCGGCGATGCTTAAATCCCAAGAATGATTATTTAAAAAAAAGGAATACAGGGTACTGGAGCTCATTTCTAGAGGAATTGAATATAAAGGCAGGGAAGCACAGAAAAGATTTACAAGTGTGTTGCCATAGTTGAGAGAATATAACCATTAGGAATGATTGAGCAGGCTGGGGCTCTTTACTCTGAATTCTCTTCTTTCTTCTGTTCTCTACTCTCCATTTGCTTGGATGAGTGCAGTTCCAACAACACTCAAGAAGCTTGACACCATCCAGGACAATGCAGCACATTTGATCGGCACCACATCCACAAACATTCACTCCCTCCACCACCGACGCACAGTAGCAGCAGTGTGTGTACCATCTACAAGATGCACTGCAGCAACTCGTCAAGGCTCCTTCAACAGCACCTTCCAAACCCATGACACCTACCACCTAGAAAGACAAGGGCAGCAGACACATGGGAACACCACCAAGTTCCCCTCCAAGCCACCCACCATCCTGACTTGGAAATACATCGGCCGTTCCTTCACTGTCACTGGGTCAAAATCCTAGAACTTCCTCCCTGACAGCACGGTGGGTGTACCTACACCACATAGACCGCTGACGACCACCTTCTCAAGGGCAATTTGGGATGGGCAATAAATGTCGGCCTGGCTGGCGGTGCCCACGTCCCCTAAATGAATTTTTTAAAAAAAGCAAAAACTGAGGGATGAACGGACAAAGGTTTTAAAATTAAGACAGAGTTCAACAGGCTGGATATGAGTGAGTCCAGAACAAGGGGACATAAATTTAACAGCTCAGATAAAGAATTTAAAAATAATTTCTTTGTGCAGAGTGTGGTTGGGGATATGCCACCTGGAGCAGCCAGAGCAAGCTACATTGATGCATCAAAGGGAGGTTTGACATGACACGGCAGAGACATAAGGGGAGTTGGGGAGCAGGGTGGTGCGGGGGTGGGGCAGGCTCATGTTGTGTACAAGTTCCAGTATAGACTAGATGGGCCGTATGGCCTGTGAGCCTGAATATCTAGTATCTCATGCTTGGAGACTGTAAATGTGTACATGTGCCCATTTCTCTGCTTTGTACCTTACAGAGTCACCAAAGCTCCTCGAAGGTCAAATGACTACTGTGAGTATCAACATTGTAGAGCCTGGTGCCTCTGATCTCCCAGAGTTTGAGCGAAGGAACATTGAATTCTTTAACTATGTGTTTATTCACTGGAGTGAGGTGTGGTTAGAACCGGGGCCCTCTGTTGGCTGGATGCACTAGGTCCCGTAAGGACCTGTAGCCAAGGAAACGTGGCTGGATGTATCTGCAGTCAGGTTATGTCACACTGGGAATAATGGTGCCCAGCGGGTGCAGCTCCTGCACACTTGGGTATCCTTCCTGCACACTGCTGCAGAGGCTGGTACCTGATCTTACAGGAGAGGGAGAACTCCGTCTGAGTATAAAAGCAAAATACTGCAGATGCTGGAAATCTAGAACAAAAACAAAAACACCTGGTATTTTTCCAGGTATTTTTGTTTTTGTTCTGTCTGAGTATAGTTCTGTCAACAGCCAGGGAAAGTCAAAACCCACTAAGAAAGAAGAACGAGAGTTTATGTGTTAATTCTAACCCAGTAAAATCTCCCCAAGGCATCCCACAAGAGCACTATCCACAAAAATTGACACAGCTCCGTAAGGAGATATTAGGATATGTGACGGACAGCTTGATCAAAGAGGCAGGTTTTAGGGAACACGGTGGGGGGAGAGAGAGGTAGAGGGGTTTGGGGATGGAATTCCGGGGCTCATTGCCTTTCAGGATAACCTTTCACCTCGGGGGCCCAGTTTATGACTCCAAGCTCGAATACTGAGACGGGGAGTGATACTTAGGCAGAAATTGCGGTCCGTTTAGTCTTGGTGTCAACACTTAACGATGTTTTAATGCAAGTTTTAGCCGAGGTAATTCCCTCTGTTTAAACGCCAAATAATCCGTGGCGACCCCTGTATTGTGAACATGAGTTGATCCCTGTGTTTAGGTGGTATACTTTAGGTATACATTAAAAGACCCTTAGTCAGTGTACACCTGATGCTACATTTGAATTTTGAAAGTCTGTAGATTGTAGCAGGGCAGGAAGAAACCACCATTTTTGAGATCCTGGGACTGAGGAGATGGTGGCGTAGTGGTAGTGTCACTAAACTAGTAATCTGAATGCCCAGTTCTAGGGGTGAGGGTTCAAATCCCACCATGGCAGCTGGTGGAATTTAAATTCAATTAATAAATCTGGAATTAAAAATAAAAGCCAGCTTCAGTAATGGTGACTGTGAAGCCATTGTTGATTGTTGTGAAAACCCCATCTGGTTCACCAATGTCCCTTTAGGAAAGGAAATCTGTCGTCCTTATCCGGTCTGGGCCTACATGTGACTCCAGACCCCACAGCAATGTGGTTGACTCTCAACTGCCCTCTGAAATGGTGTGGCCAGCCACTCAGTCCAAGGGCAATTAGGAATGGGCAACAAATGCTGACCTTGCCAGTGGCACCCACATCCCATGAAAGAATAAAGAAAAGAAAAAATTGAGCAGGAGACTGAGCAATGAATCTTAACCTTGCCAAGGAGGAAGAGGGTGTGAATGGCAGTGGCAGCTGGAGTTTGACAATCAGGAAGAACGAGAGGAGAGTTCAGCCTGACTGTCAGGTAGCAGGTGGATGTTAATAGGATCCAAGCCAATTGGTGAAGACAAAACCAAGACACAGATCTTCTTTATTGAGAGAGTTTATTGGCTTGTTCAGTCTCACAGCCCTCAACCCAGTGTCCCAGCTGTCACCTATTTATATGTGCTGAAAGACAATTAATACCCTCACCTGTTTCTCTTAACCTTAATAATATAATTGATGTTAACAATGTAATTGACAAGATAATAATACACGAGACAAGTTTCTTAAGATTTCGTGGTGGCTGTCATGTAGGAAAGCACATGATTATGTCTGGTGTGGAACGCACACCCTGGGTGTTCATTAACTCACTGTGGAATAGCTATTTCGTTAAGATTGATCCTGATGTCCTCCCAGTATTCCCCTTGTGTTCTGTTACATTGAATTACAGCAGGTGAATGTCTTCCCAACCCCTCGTCATCTCACTCCATCAGCATATCCTTCTATTACTTTCTCCCCCATGTGCTTATCCAGCTTCCCCCTTAGCACGGTGGCTGTATCTACACCACATGGACTGCAGCGGCTCAAGAAAGCAGTTAGGGATGAACAATAAATGCTGGCTTTACCTGTGACACTTACATTCCAAGAACAAATATAAAAAAAATGTATCTATGTCATGCGCCTCAACCACTCCACATTCCACATTCCCAATCTGGGTAAAAAAAGTTACTCCTGAATTCCCTATTGGATTTATTTGTGACAATTTTACACTGATGGCTCCTAGTTCTGGTTTTGCCTGCAATTGAGAGCATCTTCTAGCCATCTACCCTGTCGAACCCCATTATAATTTTAAAGATCCCTATCAGGTCGCACTCAGCCTTCTCTTTTCTAGAGAAGATAACCCCAGCCTGTGTCACCTTTCCTGATGTATACAAGGGGAGATGGTGGCACAGTGTTACTGTCACTGGACTAGTGACCCAGAGGCCGAGGCTAAAGTTCTGGGGACACAGGTTCAAATCCCACTACAGCAGCTGGTGGAATTTAAATTCAATTAATAAAGTATGGAATCGGAAAGCTAGCCTCACTGATGAAGACCAGGACAACCATCATCGATTGTTGTAAAACCCATCTGGTTCACTAATTCAGTATTGTTTTATAGCTCAACATGAGCAAAGGCACTGCGGTGTATGCAAAGTTCGCCTACGACGCTATTCAAAAGAGGATTTATGCCCTCAAAACAACATTATTTGAAGGTGACGAGCAAGGCCAAGTGGTGGACATCAAGCTATACCAGGAGGTGCGTATACAGGGCCCGCAGCGCCTCAGTTTTCACTTTAAGTTACGTTTTCTCTGAGTTCCCTCTGTCTAAAACTTGAGCAGAAACCCACCATGGTGAACTGTTTCTGGAACTTGGCCGATCACAGCACCAGTCACCACATGAGGAAGCTGTTCTTAATGTTTGTTTCATTGTGAGGGTTCTACGTACTGAGATATTTTCCTTTTTGGACCCAAACAACAATGCCCCCTGCTCCTCCCCCGCCTAATATCAACCCTCCCCCACATCCACTGCCACACTGAGCCCTCCCATCAAACTATCCCATAAAAATTACCAAGGCAGGTACAGCACGGGGTTAAATACAGAGTAAAGCTTCTTCTACACTGTCTCCATCAAACACTTCCAGGACAGGTACAGCACGGGGTTAGATACAGAGTAAAGCTCCCTCTACACTGTCCCCATCAAACACTCCCAGGACAGGTTGCAGCGCAGGGTTAAGTACAGAGTAAAGCTCCCTCTACACTGTCCCCATCAAACACTCCCAGGACAGGTACAGCATGGGGTTAGATACGGAGTAAATCTCCCTCTACGCTGTCCCCATCAAACACTCCCAGGACAGGTACAGCACGGGGTTAGATACAGAGTAAAGCTCCCTCTACACTGTCTCCATCAAACACTCCCAGGACAGGTGCAGCACAGGGTTAGATACAGAGTAAAGCTCCCTCTACACTTTCCCCATCAAACATTCCCAGGACAGGTACAGCACGGGGTTAGATACAGAGTAAAGCTCCCTCTACACTTTCCCCATCAAACACTCCCAGGGCAGGTACAGCACGGGGTTAGATACAGAGTAAAGCTCCCTCTACACTTTCCCCATCAAACAATCCCAGGACAGGCATATCTCTGGTTCAATTTTGACACACCTTCTGAGCCCCTGACATCACCTGCCATTTACCAAGTCCCTGTGTGCAATTTCACAGATTTTAATATTATATTTAAATACCTTGCATTTTCTGTCTGAAAATTTTACCTTCTGATGTCAGAATTATGTTATATATCTCAACATGTCACATTGAAAGTAACTATGTGAATAATTATAGAGGGAGTTCCCTATGTAAACAGCCCCCTGTGTCAACGTGGTTGCAAGATGAAGCCACAAGGAGGCACTGTAACTCGACTGCTCTGATGCCTGCTGGAAGTTAAAACAGTGAAAATGCTTAGTAAATAAGCAGAAATTATTAATATCAATTAATTGGCTCAGAGGTAAATTTAATTAATTAGCACTCCCACAGCAGCTTTGTGTCTGAAATTTTGAGCGGAGAAGATTTCAGTGGATTGAATATTGCCTGGGCCATGAATGAGGCATTACGATCTTCCTGGCTGGGGTCCCTAATCTGCACAACCCAGGCAGGGTGGCAAATTTTCCTTGTTTGACTGCTTTCTGTTTACCTCTGTGTGCAGTCTGTCCAGTATACGTTCTACCTTGCGAACAGGACCTGTGTGAAGCATCCGCTCCATGTTCCATTCAAGCCAATTCGCGTCCCTGACAACGCGAAATTTCTTAGTCAGATGTACATCGGCAGCTCTGCTTCTCCAAGAGAGGGTCTTCTAGCCAATGTCTGGACTGAAGAATGTGACAGTGGTAAGTGCGAGGGTAGACCCCCCTACTTATTCTCTCTGTACCACATCTCTCTCCTCTGTACCACATCTCCCTCCCTCCCAGGCCAACAGTAGCCTCGCCTCACATCTGGCCACTATCAAGTTTCAGACAAGGTGCTTGAGTTACGATCAGGGGGGTGCTCTGCCTGATTATATTTTATCCCCTTCACAACACTGGCGATATCTGTCACCATCCAAATATCTACCACCAAGAAGGACGAGGGCAGCAGAGGGATGGGAACACCACCATCTGCAAGTTCCCCTCCAAGCTACACACCATGCTGATTTTTTTGGTATATATATTAGGCCGCCATTTGTTGCCCATCCCTAATTGCCCATGAACTGACCTGACTAGGTCATTACAGAGGGCAGTTAAGAGTCGACCACATTGCTGTGGGTCTGGAGTCACACGTAGACCAGGCCGGTTAAGGTCGGCAGATTTCCTTCCCAAAAGGGACAATAGTGAACCAGATGGGCTTTTATGGCAATTGAATATAGTTTCATTGTCACCATTACTGAGACTAGCTTTATATTCCAGATTTATTAACTGAATTCAAGTTCTACCAGCTGCCCTGGTGGGATTTGAACCCATGTCCCCAGAGCATTAGCCTAGGTCTCAGGATTACTGGTCCAGCGACATTATCCCTCTGCCACCTTCTCCCCATAACTGGAACTATATCTGCCATTCCTTCAACTCTAGCTGGGTCAAAATCCTGGAACTCCCTCCCTAACAGCATTGTGGGTGTACCTACACCACACGGGACTGCAGCAGTTCAAGATGGCAGCTCACCACCACCTTCTCAAGGGGCAATTAGGGGTGGGCAATAAATGCTGGCCTAGCCCACATCCCATGAATGAATAAAAAACAAAATCAGCGAACAGCATTGATCGAACTTTGTCTATATGACATGGGAACAGGAGGAAGGCCATTCACCCCCCCCTTGAGCCTGTTCTGCCACTCATTGAGATCACGGCTGATCTGCAATCTCAGGTTTAAAATTAACAATAAACCCACTGTCAATTACATGTTTTAAACTTCTACCATTGTGTGCAGACGATTTTCCTAGTTTCGCCTTGAAAAGCCTTGATCTATTTTCTAGGCTATGAATTGGGGACTCAACTCTTTTTTCTTGACCAGCTTGTTTCCTTGTTGTCATAGAAACCCCTCACCAAGCTCCATGGCCTCCAAATCAAACCATTGAAAATCCCCATTGGTATAGTCTTGGGTTTGCCCTGATAAGGACTCCCCTTGTAGGGACACTTGCTCACTCAGCTAAAGCCAGTAGTAGGTACAGGTTGGTAAGGGCCAGGGCACGGGTGTATGTAGTGTATTGCATGACTCTAACCAGCTCTCCGGAACTAAGCACTCGTAAGGTTCCTGGGTCTCGTCTGGATCGGGACTACATTGCCGGTGGGGACACTGGCTATCTGCACATAGATTCTCAACCTACAGCTCCCATCAGTCAGCCAAGTGGGCTCAACAGTTGCCACCTTTGAGTATTGCACGCTCCCTTGCATGTCTATTCTTGCCAGTCTTCATGTCAATGTCTCAATGCTAAGGAGCCACATCAACACGAGAGAGCTCACCCAGCACCCCAACAACATATACCTCCACCCAAGAGAATGGTTACTAGTTCTGGGCATAACTCGGGAGGTTTTCACACAGTGATGGATTGGATAGGGAGAGTGGGGCAGAGACCTTGAAAACATTTTTTTTTTAATTTGTTCATGGATGTGGGCATCGCTGGCTAGACCAGCAATTATTGCCCATCCCTAATGGCCCTTGAGAAGGTGGTGGTGAGTCGCCTTCATGCAGCCCATGTGGTGTAGATACACTGACCGTGCTGTTAGGAAGGGAGTTCTAGGATTTTGACCCAGTGACAGTGAAAGAACAGCCGATATATTTGCAAGTCAAGATGGTGAGTGGCTTGGAGGGGACCTTACAGGTGGTGGTGTTCCCATCTGTCTGCTGCCGTTGTCCTTCTGGGTGGCAGAGATCGCAGGTTTGGAAGGCGCTGTTGAGTTGGTGAGTTGCTGCAGTGCATCTTGTAGATGGTACACACTGCTGCAACTGTGCGTCGGTGGTGGAGGGAGTGAATGTTGAAGATGGATTGGGCACCAATCAAGCGGGCTGCTATGTCCTGGATGGTGTGGAGCTTCTTGAGTGTTGTTGGAGCTGCACTCATCCAGGCAAGTGGGGAGTATTCCATCACACTCCTGACTTGTGCCTTGTAGATGGTGGACAGGCTTTGGGGAGTCAGGAGGTGAGTTACCCTCCACAGAATTCCCAGCCTCTGATCTGATCTTGTGGCCACAGTATTTATATGACTAGTCCAGTTCAGTTTCAGATCAATGGTAACACCCAGGAAGTTGATAGTGGGGCTTTCAAAAAATGATAATGCCATTGAACATCAAGGGGCGATGGTTAGATTCTCCCTTGTTGGAGATGGTCATTGCCTGGCACTTGTGTGGTGTGAATGTTACTTGCCACGTGTCAGGCCAAGCCTGGATATTGTCCAAGTCTTGCTGCATTTGGACATGGACTGCTTCAGTATCTGAGGAGTCACAAATGGTGCTGAACATTGTGCAATCATCAGTGAACATCCCCACTTCTGACTTTATGATGGAAGAAAGGTCATTGATGAAGCAGCTGAAGATGGTTAGGCTGAGGATACTACCCTGAGGAACCCCAGCATTGATGTCCCTGGACTGAGATGATTGACCTCCAACAATCACAACCATTTTCCTTTGTGCTAGGTATGACTCCAACCAGCGGAGAGTTTTCCCTCTGATTCCCATTTACTTAAATTTTGCTAGGGCTCCTTGATGCCACGCTCAGTCAAGGGCAGTCACTCTCACCTCACCTCTGGAGTTCAGCTCTTTTGTCCATGTTTAAACCAAGGCTGTAATGAGGTCTGAAGCTGAGTGACGCTGGTGGAACCCAAACTGGTCGTCAGTGAGCAGGTTATAGCTGAGTGAGTGCTGCTTGATAGCACTGTGGATGATCCCTTCCATTACTTTACTGGTGATGGAGAGTAGACTGATGGGACAGTAATTGGCCGGGTTGGATTTGTCCTGCTTTTTGTGTACAGGACATACCTGGGCAATTTTCCACATAGCCGGGTAGATGCCAGTGTTGTAGCTGTGCTAGTACAGCTTGGTTCAGGACATGGCTACTTCTGGAGTACAAGATTTCAGTACTATTGCCAGAATATTGTCAGGGCCCATAGCCTTTGCAGTATCCAGTATCATCAGCTGTTCCTTGATATCACGTGAAGTGGATCAAATTGGCTGAAGACTGGCATCTGTGATGCTGGGGACCTCAGGAGGAAGCTCAGATGGATCATCCACTCGGCACTTCTGGTTGAAGATTGTAGCAAATGTTTCAGCCTTACCTTTTGCTCTGATGTGATGGGCTCCTCCATCATTGAGGTTGGGGGCATTTTTGGACCCTCCTCCTCTGATGAGCTGTTTAATTGTCCACCACCATTCACGACTGGATATGGCAGGACTGCAGAGCTTAGATCTGATCCGTTGGGTGTGGGATCACTTAGCTCTGTCTATCACTTGCTGCTTATTCTGTTTGGCATGCAAGTAGTCCTGTGTTGTAGCTTCACCAGGTTGACACCTCATTTTTAGGTATGCCTGGTGCTGCTCCAGGCACACCCTCCTGCACTCCTCATTGAACTAGGGTTGACTCCTTTGATTGGTGGTATTGGTGGAATGGGGGATATGCCGGGCCATGTTAGATTGTGGTTGTGTACAATTCTGCTGCTGCCAAAGGCCCACAGCACCTCTGGATGCCCGGTTTTGAGTTGCTAGAAATATTTGAAATCAATCCAATTCAGCACGGTGGTCATGTCATGCAACACAATGGAGGGTATCCTTAATGTGAAGATGGGTCTTTGTCCCCATAAGGAATATGCGGTGATCACTCCTACCGATACTGTCATGGACAGATGCATCTGCGGCAGACAGGTTGGTGAGGATGATGTCAAGTATGTTTTTCCCTCTTGTTGGTTCCCTCACCACCAGCCACAGACCCAGTCTAGCAGCTATGTCCTTTAGGACTCAGCCAGCTCAGTCTGTACTAGTGCTACCGAGCCACTCTTGGTGATGGGCAATGAAGTCCCCCACTCAGGGTACATTCTGTGCTCTTGCCACTCTCAGTGCTTCCTCCAACTCTATGGAGGAGTGCTGATTTGTTAGCTGAGGGGCAGTACATGGTGATCAGCAGGAGGCTTCCTTGCCCATGAGACTTCATGGGGTCCAGAGTCAATGTTGAGGCTTCCCAGGGCAACTGCCTCCTAACTGTGCCACCACCCCACCCCACCCCGGTGGGTCTATTCTGCCAGTGGGACAGACATACCCAGGGAAGGTGAAAGTGACATAGTCATACTCACAGAATCATACCTTACAGGCAAGGTCGGGCTGTTGCTTGATTAGTCAGTGGGATCAAGCTCTCCTGATTGTGGTGCAAGACCCCAGACGTTAGCAAGGAGGATTTTGCAGAGTCAAGAGGGCCAGGTATGTCATTGCCGCTTCTGGTGTCTAGGTCAATGCCAGGTGGTCAGGTTTCACTCCATTTAGACTTCATAGCAGTTTTGACACAATCAAGTGACTTGCTAGGGCATTTAAGGGTCAACCACATGTAGGAGGGCAGATTTCCTTCCCTAAAGGGACATTAGTGAACCAGATGGGTTTTAACAACAATGATCAGAATTAGATTTAATAATTGAACTTAACTCCCACTCCAGCTACCATGGTGGGACTTGAAGCCGTGTCCCCAGAGCATAAGGCAGGGGGGTTGGCGGGGTGGGGGGGGGGCCTCTGGATTACTAGTCCAGTGACATTACCACTACACCACCGTCTCCTGCTATTTAAAAAGCAGTTGCTTCTGTAAGGCTAGTGGTGTGGAGGTGACCTAAGTGCACGGTGACAGAATGATCTTCCTCCTCGACATTGACCAGGCTCCTTCTGGACAAAACCAACACAGCACAATTACACGTTCAGGGTTGTTGGTGATTGACTCCTGAATTGGTAACAGTTTATGGCTTTACTGCAAGCACAGACAATTTGACTAAGATCAATATCATTGCTGATGTTGTTCCCTAATGTTGATGACCCCACCCACCAAATGGTTCATTTTCCAGGCTTCTGTGTATTGACGTTCACGGAGTATGGCTGTCTCCCCCTGTCTTTCCTGTACCGCAGCAACAAGGATTCAACCCTGAACTTAGAATCGTGAGTTGTTTTGACATTTTCTCTGCCTTTGCTTTTTACTCCTGTTTCCCTCCCCCCCATACCGCCCCCCCTCCCTCTCCCACCTCACAGCACCCAATTCGACCTCCTTTTGCCCTATGCCCAACACTCACTGGGCTCCGGGTGGAAAGGCCCCGAGTTGGCAGGTTGATTGGGCCGTGAAGCCAATTCTCTGCTCACAAAACAGACTGTGTTCACCAGCTAGGAGGGGGAGGAGTTTGGAGTGGCATTTACCCCCCTTCCCCCCCCACTCTCCCAGCCGGCCCTGAGACCCCAGATCCTGTCTCTCGAATGCGATCAGGCCACTCAACTCTGGCCTTTCTCGAATGCGATCAGGCCACTCAACTCTGGCCTTTCTCGAATGCGATCAGGCCACTCAACTCTGGCCTTTCTCGAATGCGATCAGGCCACTCAACTCTGGCCTTTCTCGAATGCGATCAGGCCACTCAACTCTGGCCTTTCTCGAATGCGATCAGGCCACTCAACTCTGGCCTTTCTCGAATGCGATCAGGCCACTCAACTCTGGCCTTGCAATCTGGAACTTTTCCAATGTGCGTTGCTGACATATTTCCACCTGAGTGGGCAGAGCAAGTTAGTAGATTTGCCTTACTCCCGGAGAGGTGAGCACAAAATCTAGGCCCAAGCCCCCCAATATTAAGGAATTTTCTACATTAGCCGGAGAGGGCAGAAGGGACCTCGCTTAATGTCTTGTTGGAAAGGCACCTCCAACAGTGCAGCACTCTCTCAGTACCAAGAGAGCCAACCTAGATGTTGCACTCGAGTGCTAGTGGTGGGACTTGAACCCATGGCCTCTGGGTAAGCCACTGCGTCACACAGCAGACATCAAAGTACCATGCCGGTTGCTGTTATAATCTGCCTGAGTCACCAGAGGGAGCTTGTGCATCATTTCTTGGTGGGAAGTGCTCCACTGAAACTTCCTGGTCAGTGCAGTGACACAGCGCAGTGTGAATGCATCCCTGAGATTGGGGTGGTGTGTGGAACCTGGATTATCTAAAACAAAAACAGAATTACCTGGAAAAACTCAGCAGGTCTGGCAGCATCGGCGGAGAAGAAAAGAGTTGACGTTTCGAGTCCTCATGACCCTTCGACAGAACTGTCTAAAGATATCCTGATTTTCCTGTACATGCCCCACTCCTGCAATGTTGTATGTCCAGTAGCCAAAAGCGAAATGTTAAAGTGATGGGCTCAGGCTCCGCAGATTCTAAACCTATGCCTTAGGGAGACACTAATTGGGCACTCCCGGCTGATCTTTCAATGCTCTCCTTTAGTCACCCTGAACTGTCTGTAACATCAGTTGCCCTCTGTAACATCGCCCACTCCTCCCCTGCCTCAGCTCACCTGCTGCTGAAGCCCTCAGCCATGCCTTTGTTACCTCTAGGATTAACTACCCCAACAGACTCCTGATTGACCTCCCACCTTTTTCTGTAAACAGGACATCATCCAAAACACTGCTACCCTTGCCCTAACTCACACCAAGTCCCATTCACCCATTGCCCTCTCTGCTCGCTGACCTGACTCTGGTCTGTCATTAGCCCGATTTTAAAATTCCCATCCTTGTTTTCAAATCCCTCCATGGCCTCAAACTCTCCCTATCTCTGTAACCTCCTCCAGCCCCTACAACCCTCCCTATCTCTGTAACCTCCTCCAGCCCCCACAACCCTCCCTATCTCTGTAACCTCCTCCAGCCCCTACAACCCTCCCTATCTTTGTAACCTCCTCCAGCCTCTACAACCTTCCCTGTCTCTGTAACCTCCTCCAGCCCCTACAACCCTCCCTATCTCTGTAACCTCCTCCAGCCCCCACAACCCTCCCTATCTCTGTAACCTCCTCCAGCCCCTACACCCTCCCTATCTCTGTAACCTCCTCCAGCCCCCACAACCCTCCCTGTCTCTGTAACCTCCTCCAGCCCCTACACCCTCCCTATCTCTGTAACCTCCTCCAGCCCCCACAACCCTCCCTATCTCTGTAACTTCCTCCAGCCCCTACAACCCTCCCTATCTTCGTAACCTCCCCAAGCCCCTATGACCTTCCAAGATCTCTGCGTTCCTTCGATTTTGGCCTCTCGAGCATCCGCCCCTATTTTTATCGCTCCGTCATTAGTCTCCATCATTCCTGTGTGACTGTGACAAAAGTAAACTCCCCCAACCCTGTCCTTCTTGACCTGTCGGCAGCCTTTGATACAGTTGACCCCACCATCCTCCTCCAACTCCTCTCTGTTGCTGTCCAGCTGGGTGGGACTGCTCTCACCTGGTTCCGTTCATATCTATCTAATCGTAGCCAGAGAATTGCTCGCAATGGCTTCTGTTGCTTCGCCAACCCTGTTACCTCCAACGTTCACCCAAGTATCTATGCTTTGGCACCTGTCCCCCTCCTCCAATCCCGCTTCTCATTTGCCCCTTGGCAAAACACCCAAAAGCAGAGTTTTCACGTGCACGGTGACAAGACCCGGCTCCTACTCACCGCCACCTGTCTCGACTCCTCCACTGCTGATAAATTACGGGACTGCTTATCAGAATTCCAGCCCCGAATGAGCAGGAACTTCCTCCCATAAAATGCGAGGAAGACTGAAGCCTTTGTTTCCAGTCCCTGCTCCCAACATGGCTGTGGGGCCAGATGAGGTGACAGAGATAGGGAGGGTTGTAGGGCTGGAGGAGGTTACAGAGATAGCGAGGGTTGTAGGGGCTGGAGGAGGTTACAGAGATAGGGAGGGTTGAAGGGGCTGGAGGAGGTTACAGAGATAGGGAAGATTGTAGGGGCTGGAGGAGGTTACAGAAGGGAGGGGTGTAGGAGCTGGAGGAGGTTACAGAGATAGGGAGGGTTGTAGGGGCTGGAGGAGGTTACAGAAGAGAGGGTTGTAGGGGCTGGAGGAGGTTACAGAAGGGAGGGTTGTAGGGGCTGGAGGAGGTTACAGAGATAGGGAGGGTTATGGGGGCTGGAGGAAGTTACAGAGATAGGGAGGGCTGTGAGGCCGGAGGAGGTGACAGAGATAGGGAGGGTTGTGAGGCCAGAGGACGTTACAGAGATAGGGAGGGTTGAAGGGGCTGGAGGAGGTTACAGAGATAGGGAGGGTTGAAGGGGCTGGAGGAGGTTACAGAGATAGGGAAGATTGTAGGGGCTGGAGGAGGTTACAGAGATAGGGAGGGTTGTGAGGCCGGAGGAGGTTACAGAGATAGGGAGGGTTGAAGGGGCTGGAGGATGTTACAGAGATAGGGAGGGTTGTGAGGCTGGAGGAGGTTACAGAGATAGGGAGGATTGTAAGGGCTGGAGGAGGTTAGAGATAGGGAGGGTTGTGAGGCCGGAGGAGGTTACAGAGATAGGGAGGGTTGTAGGGGCTGGAGGAGGTGACAGAGATAGGGAGGGTTGTAGGGGCTGGAGGAGGTTACAGAGATAGGGAGGGCTGTAGGGGCTGGAGGAGGTGACAGAGATAGGGAGGGCTGTAGGGGCTGGAGAAGGTGACAGAGATAGGGAGGGGTGTAGGGGCTGGAGGAGGTTACAGAGATAGGGAGGGGTGTAGGGGCTGGACGAGGTTACAGCGATAGGGAGGGGTGTAGGGGCTGGAGGAGGTTACAGAGATAGGGAGGGGTGTAGGGGCTGGAGGAGGTTACAGAGATAGGGAGGGGTGTAGGGGCTGGACAAGGTTACAGAGATAGGGAGGGTTGTAGGGGCTGGAGGAGGTTACAGAGATAGGGAGGGGTGTAGGGGCTGGAGGAGGTGACAGAGATAGGGAGGGCTGTAGGGGCTGGAGGAGGTGACAGAGATAGGGAGGGCTGTAGGGGCTGGAGGAGGTGACAGAGATAGGGAGGGCTGTAGGAGGTGACAGATAGGGAGGGGTGTAGGGGCTGGAGGAGGTTACAGAGATAGGAAGGGTTGTAAGGGCTGGAGGAGGTTACAGAGATAGGGAGGGTTGTAGGGACTGGAGGAGGTTACAGAGAAAGGGAGGGTTGTAGGGGCTGGAGGAGGTGACAGAGATAGGGAGGGTTGTAGGGGCTGGAGGAGGTTACAGAGATAGGGAGGGCTGTAGGAGCTGGAGGAGGTGACAGATAGGGAGGGGTGTAGGGGCAGGAGGAGGTTACAGAGATAGGGAGGGTTGTAAGGGCTGGAGGAGGTTACAGAGATAGGGCGGGTTGTAGGGGCTGGAGGATGTTACAGAGATAGGGAGGGGTGTAGGGGCTGGAGGAGGTTACAGAGATAGGGAGGGGTGTAGGGGCTGGACGAGGTTACAGAGATAGGGAGGGGTGTAGGGGCTGGACGAGGTTACAGAGATAGGGAGGGGTGTAGGGGCTGGAGGAGGTTACAGAGATAGGGAGGGGTGTAGGGGCTGGAGGAGGTTACAGAGATAGGGAGGGGTGTAGGGGCTGGAGGAGGTTACAGAGATAGGGAGGGTTGTAGGGGCTGGAGGAGGTTACAGAGATAGGGAGGGGGTGAAGCCATGTGGGGAGGGGGTTAGGGTTTGAGAACAAGGATGACAATTTCATAATCAAGGGGCAGAACTTTACATCTTGTGGGCGGGCGCTGGACCCGATCGGGCAGAAAGTGACGCGCGGTGATGTCATCGGGCGCTCGCGCCATATTTCGGCCGGCGAGCGCGAGCGAGAGTCGGCAGCGGGCGCGCGGACTCTTAAGAGGCTCGTCAAGGCCGTTAAAGCGTTAATCGACAGAGACTTTTCGCTGCCCCGCCCCCCCCCCCCCCCACAACCTCAGGGCGAGGCAGCCTTTGCATTTTTTGAGAAAGCGCCATCAACGGGCTGGGAGAGGTTTCCGACCATTTAATGCAAAGAAGGTGAGAAATGCTTCGGTGTAATTCTTAATGACGTTTATGTCCACGCGGGCGAGCGAGCGAGTCCTGTGCGCCAGGTGCACGCGCCCCACCGCGTACGCGCCAGACTTCAGCGCTTAGCCTCCTCCTCCGGCACCTCCGCCCCCCAACCCCGGCAGCGACGAGTCCTTCAGTGTGTGCGTTTCAGCGTGAAATCGCGGTGAAGGGGGTGGGGGTTGAGGGGGTGGGGGTTGAGGGGGTGGGGGGGGGGGTTGAGGGGGTGGGGGGGGGGTGGAGGGGGGGGGTGGGGGTTGAGGGGGTGGGGGGGGTGGAGGGGGGGGGTGGGGGTTGAGGGGGTGGAGGGGGGGGTGGGGGTTGAGGGGGCCTGATCCCTATTTACTGACTCCTTCCCTCTTCCCGGTAACAGTGCGAGATTAATCCAGTTTGCTTGCAATTTGCGTGTCACGCTCAATCCCCGAGGTGGGATGTCCACGCCGCCGCCGCCGCCAAGGCCGCCCTACTTTGCTCCTGCCTCGGCTGATCCGCTGCTGAAGCCCTCACCCGTGCCGTTGTCACCTCTAGTACTTGGAAATTGAAACTCGCTCCCGGCCGCCCTCTCTCCCTCTGTAAACTCGGTCATCTGAAGCCCCGCCCACCCTCTGTAAACTCGGTCATCCGAAGCCCCGCCCACCGCCCGCCCACTAAGCTCGGTCATCCGAAGCCCCGCCCACTAAGCTCGGTCATCCGAAGCCCCGCCCACTAAGCTCGGTCATCCGAAGCCCCGCCCACTAAGCTCGGTCATCCGAAGCCCCGCCCACTAAGCTCGGTCATCCGAAGCCCCGCCCACTAAGCTCGGTCATCCGAAGCCCCGCCCACTAAGCTCGGTCATCCGAAGCCCCGCCCACCGCCCGCCCTCTGTAAACTCGGTCATCCGAAGCCCCGCCCACCCTCTGTAAACTCGGTCATCCGAAGCCCCGCCCACCCTCTGTAAACTCGGTCATCCGAAGCCCCGCCCACCCTCTGTAAACTCGGTCATCCGAAGCCCCGCCCACCCTCTGTAAACTCGGTCATCCGAAGCCCCGCCCACCCTCTGTAAACTCGGTCATCCGAAGCCCCGCCCACCCTCTGTAAACTCGGTCATCCGAAGCCCCCCCACCAAACTCTCAGCGAAGCCCCTTTCCCCTATCACCCCCAGCCCGTGCTCGCCGGCCAATACTGGCTCCCGGTCAAGCAAATCCTGCCTAAAAACGCACGCTTGAGGGGGTGGAGGTGCCGGAGGAGGCGAAGAGCTGAAGTCTGGCGCGTACGCGGTGGGGAGCGTGCACCTGGCGCACAGGGCTCGCTCGCGTGGACATAAACGTCATTAAGAAATACGCCGAAACATTTCTCACCTTCTTTGCATTAAATGGTCGGAAACCTCTCCCAGCCCGTTGATGGCGCTTTCTCAAAAAATGCAAAGGCTGCCTCGCCCTGAGGTTGTGGGGGGGGGGGGGGGGCGTGGCAGCGAAAAGTCTCTGTCGATTAACGCTTTAACGGCCTTGACGAGCCTCTTCAGTCCGCGCGCCCGCTGCCGACTCTCGCTCGCGCCCGCCGGCCGAAATATGGCGCGAGCGCCCGATGACATCACCGCGCGTCACTTTCTGCCCGATCGGGTCCAGCGCCCGCCCACAAGATGTAAAGTTCTGCCCCTTGATTATGAAATTGTCATCCTTGTTCTCAAACCCTAACCCCCTCCCCACATGGCTTCACCCCCTCCCTATCTCTGTAACCTCCTCCAGCCCCTACACCCCTCCCTATCTCTGTAACCTCCTCCAGCCCCTACACCCCTCCCTATCTCTGTAACCTCCTCCAGCCCCTACACCCCTCCCTATCTCTGTAACCTCCTCCAGCCCCTACACCCCTCCCTATCTCTGTAACCTCCTCCAGCCCCTACAACCCTCCCTATCTCTGTAACCTCCTCCAGCCCCTACACCCCTCCCTATCTCTGTAACCTCCTCCAGCCCCTACACCCCTCCCTATCTCTGTAACCTCCTCCAGCCCCTACAACCCTCCCTATCTCTGTCACCTCCTCCAGCCCCTACAACCCTCCCTATCTCTGTAACCTCCTCCAGCCCCTACACCCCTCCCTATCTCTGTAACCTCCTCCAGCCCCTACAACCCTCCCTATCTCTGTAACCTCCTCCAGCCCCTACACCCCTCCCTATCTCTGTAACCTCCTCCAGCCCTTACACCCCTCCCTATCTCTGTAACCTCCTCCAGCCCCTACAACCCTCCCTAAGTCTGTAACCTCCTCCAGCCCCTACAACACTCCCTATCTCTGTAACCTCCTCCAGCCCCTACACCCCTCCCTATCTCTGTAACCTCCTCCAGCCCCTACACCCCTCCCTATCTCTGTAACCTCCTCCAGCCCCTACAACCCTCCCTATCTCTGTAACCTCCTCCAGCCCCTACACCCCTCCCTATCTCTGTAACCTCCTCCAGCCCCTACACCCCTCCCTATCTCTGTAACCTCCTCCAGCCCCTACAACCCTCCCTAAGTCTGTAACCTCCTCCAGCCCCTACAACACTCCCTATCTCTGTAACCTCCTCCAGCTCCTACACCCCTCCCTATCTCTGTAACCTCCTCTAGCCCCTACAACCCTCCCTATCTCTGTCACCTCCTCCAGCTCCTACAACCCTCCCTATCTCTGTAACCTCCTCCAGCCCCTACAACCCTCCCTATCCCTGTAACCTCCTCCGGCCCCTACAACCCTCCCTTTCTCTGTAACCTCCTCCAGCCCCTACATCCCTTCCTTTCTCTGTAACCTCCTCCAGCCCCTACAATCCTTCCTATCTCTGTAACCTCCTCCAGCCCCTACAACCCTCCCTATCTCTGTAACCTCCTCCGGCCCCTCCAACCCTCCCTATCTCTGTACCCTCCTCTGGCCCCTACAACCCTCCCTATCTCTGTACCCTCCTCCGGCCCCCAAAACCCTCCCTATCACTGTACCCTCCTCCGGCCCCTCCACCCCTCCCTATCTCTGTAACCTCCTCCGGCCCCTACAACCCTCCCTATCTCTGTAACCTCCTCCGGCCCCTACAACCCTCCCTATCTCTGTAACCTCCTCCGGCCCCTACAACCCTCCCTATCTCTGTAACCTCCTCCGGCCCCTACAACCCTCCCTATCTCTGTAACCTCCTCCAGCCCCTACAACCCTCCCTATCTCTGTAACCTCCTCCAGTCCCTCCAACCCTCCCTATCACTGTAACGTCCTCCAGCCCCTACAACCCACCCCATCTCTGTAACCTCCTCCGGCCTCACAGCTCTCCCTATCTTCTGTCACCTCCTCTTGCCTCACAGCCCTCCGCAATGTCTGTGCTCCTCTAATCCTGACCTCTTGCGCATCCACAACTTCAATCGCTCCGCCCAAGATGACCACGACTTTGGTCGTCTAGGCCCCAAGCCCTGGGATATAGCCTCTGTGCACCTCTCTGCCTCCCTATCTTACTGTCCTCCTTGAAGGCACTCCGTTCAGCCTAACTATTTGACCAAGCTTTTGATCATTCGATCTAATATCTCCTTTAAGTGGCTTGGTATCTTTCTTAGTTTTGTAACGCCCCTGGGCAAAGCCTTGAGATGCTCACCCTGTTAAAGGTGCTATAGAAATAAAGTTGTTGTTGGGGGCGGTGCCTTCAGCTGTCTGGGCCCTAAGCTCTGGAATTCCTTCCCCAAACCTCTCTCCGCCTTGCTCCCTCTCTCCCTCTCTCTCTCTCCTCTTTTAAGACGTTCCTTCGAACCGACCTCTTTGACCAACCCCTTCCGTCACCTGCCCTAAAATCTGCCTGATGTGGCTCAGCGTCGATTCCTGTCCCGTTTACAGCCCTGGGAAGCGCCTTGGGTGGTGGTGAATGGCACTACCCAAGTGCAAGTTGTTGTTGCTGTTGCTGCCGCATTTTCATCTTGGCTAGACGTTCGGCCGCCTGCCCGTTCAGGTGAGCGTAAAGGATCCCGTGGCCGCTACTGGGAAGCAGCAGGGATGGGGTGGTTCTCCCCTCCTCCTCCTCCTCCTGCCCCCTACCCTCCCTCCCCCTCCCCCTCCCCCACCCCCACCATGCCTTGGGCCTCACCCCTGCCCCGAATGGCAGCGCCACCAACTGGGCTGCCTTGTTCACTATTTGTGGAGTATGAATTGCTCAGGGTGCTTGCTGAGTTTGCCCATCTAGCAGACGGCTCGCTTGGATGTGGAGTGCGTTTTTTTGGAGTGTTTGTGAACAAGCCTGTACTCATTCTGTTTTGTTCTTTTAAATTTCTAGGTTCATGAGCTTGACATACGGAATCAGTGATCCGAATGTGTTTCGCCCTCCTGTGGAGTGTTTTCATCCAAACTGAATCTGTGAGAATATTCTCACATGGAGCTGGTTCAATATTGGGATTTACCTAACTCACTAATAATCTGACTCAATATTGGGATTTATCTAACTCACTAATAATATGACTCAATATCGGGATTTATCTAACTCATTGTAATAATCTGACTCAATATCAGGATTTAACTAACTCACTGTAATAACCTGACTCAATATCAGGATTTATCTAACTCACTGCAATAAACTGACTCAATATCGGGATTTATCTAACACTAATAATCTGACTCAATATCAGGATTTATCTAACTCACTGTAATAATCTGATTTAATATCAAGATTTATCTTAACACTAATAATCTGACTTAATATCAGGATTTATCTAACTCACTGTAATAATCTGACTCGATATCAGGATTTATCTAACTCACTGTAATAAAGAACAGTTGTACCTGCCTATTTACTGAGGTCACAAATTTTGCCAGTTGCTTTTCTCCAAATTCATCCAAAAATCCACTGTCCCGTGTCCTTCCTCTTGCCTTGGCCTGTTCAGCTTCTTTTTATTCATTCATGGGATGTGGGCGTCACTGGCTAGGCCAGTGTTTATTGCCCATCCCTAATTGCCTTTGAGAAGGTGGTGGTGAGCTGCCTTCCTGAACCGTTGTGTTCACTGCTTTGGCTCTGAGGTCCAGCAATGGCTCGATACAAAAATTTCCATCCTGGATTTCAAACCCCTCAATGTCCCCCAACCTCACAACTCTCCAAGATTTCTGTGCTCCTCCAACTCTGGCCTCCTGGGCATCCCCCAGTTTCCATTATTCCACATTGGCAGCTGTGCCTCCAGCTACCTGGGCCCTAAGCTTTGGAATCCCTATCTTTCCGTCTCTGTCTGCTTGCGTCTCTCTGTCTGTCTATGTCTCTTTGTCTGTGTGTGTGTCTGTGTGTGTGTGTGTGTCTCTGTCTGTGTGAATGTCTCTCTCTCCATGTGTCTTTCTCTCTGTCTGTGTGTGTCTCTCTCTCTCTTTATCTGTCTCTGTGTGTGTGTGTGTGTGTGTGTGTGTGTGCGCACCTCTCTCTGTCTGTCTATCTGTGTGTATCTCTCTCTCTGTCTGTATGTGTGTGTGTCTCTCTCTCTCTTTCTGTCTGTGTATGTGTCTCTCTCTGTCTGTGTGTCTCTCTGTGTGAATGTCTCTCTCTCTATGTGTCTTTCTCTCTGTCTGTGTGTGTCTCTCTCTCTTTGTCTGTGTGTGTGTGTGTGTGCACCTCTCTCTATCTTTCTATCTGTGTGTGTCTCTCTGTGTGTGTCTCTCTGTGTGTGTATCTCTGTGTGTGTGTGTGTGTGTGTGTGTGTGTGTCTCTCTCTCTCCGTGTCTGTCTGTGTGTGTGTGTGTGCACCTCTCTCTGTCTGTCTATCTGTATGTGTCTCTCTCTCTGTCTGTGATTATCTCTCTCTCTGTCTGTCTGTGTGTGTTTGTGTCTCTGTCTGTGTATGTGTGTCTCTCTCTCTGTCTGTGTCTTTCTCTCTCTGTCTGTATGTGTGTGCCTCTCTCTCTATGTGTGTGTGTGTGTGTGTGTCACTCTCTATGTCTTTCTGTGTGTGTGTGTGTGTCTCTCTCTCTCTCTGTCTCTGTGTGTGTGTGCATCTCTCTCTCCCTGTCTGTGTGTGTGTGTGTGTGTGTGTCACTCTCTATGTCTTTCTGTGTGTGTGTGTGTGTCTGTCTCTCTCTCTCTCTGTCTCTGTGTGTGTGTGCATCTCTCTCTCCCTGTCTGTGTGTGTGTGTGTGTGTGTGTGTCTCTCTCTCTCTCTGTCTCTGTGTGTGTGTGCATCTCTCTCTCCCTGTCTGTGTGTGTGTGTGTGTGTGTGTGTCTCTCTCTCTCTCTGTCTCTGTGTGTGTGTGCATCTCTCTCTCCCTGTCTGTGTGTGTGTGTGTGTGTGTCTGTCTGTCTCTCTCTCTGTCTCTGTGTGTGTGTGCATCTCTCTCTCCCTGTCTGTGTGTGTGTGTGTGTGTGTGTGTGTGTGTGTGTGTGTGTCTCTCTCTCTCTCTCTTTGTCTGTCCTCCTTGAAAACGCTCCCTAAACCCTACCTCTTAGACTTCCCAAAGCCTGTCCACCATCTACAAGGCACAAGTCAGGAGTGTGATGGAATACTCCCCACTTGCCTGGATGAGTGCAGCTCCCACAACACTCAAGAAGCTCGACACGGTCCAGGACAAAGCAGCCCCGCTTGATTGGCACTCCATAATATCTATACTTAATTCTTGTACACGGGGATACGGACTGGCCTTTGGAGCTCCTTGAGACCTGAGTTCACTCGAACCGCCTTGTGGTGCTACAAGGTGAACTGACAAGCCTCAAGAGAAGGTCCAAAGTTATAATGCCCGGCTGGGTGTGGAACATTCAATCATGCTGCACCCTGCCTCGCCTCAGGTACTCATCTCCTGCCAGGAGAACTACTCCCAGGGTAGAAGGAAATTATTTTTACTCAGTGAAAGTTTCCAGTGGTCATTTGGGGTGGGGTTTAAAGGCACAACAAGGCCCCCTCAAGCATAGTCAAATTCCCAGAGTCTATGATGGATAACTAGGCAGCACGTTAAAGTACGTCCGGTGGGATCGAAGTAAATGATTTTACAATGAGAGCACATGAATTACTAGGGCATTGAGACAGCTTGCAGCTACTGGCAGATGCATCAATTATGGAAATGCCATTTCTAATCATGCTCCCTGAATGTGGTTTCTACAAAGAAGCTGCAGGGAAACAGATTTAAAGGCACCAGCCATCTCTAATTACAAAGACATGGTTTAAGACATAACAAGGCTCCCTACTTATCACATTCCTCACTTCCCTCAGTCTTTCTCTTCTTCCGAAACCTTCAGGCTTTTAAAATTACAAGCCTGGCCCTGTGACAAACAAGTTTTTCCCTGCCATGGATTAAGCAATTCTCTCTCTCCTCTTTCCCTCTCTCTCTCTCTCTCTCTGTTATGACGCAGCAGTTGGTAAAGGCTGAGTTATTTAAAACCCCAAAGGGAAACTTTAAACAACTGTCATAACCTATATTTTCAATTGGTATGTTTGAGATGCAGCTCTGAATTGAGGAATAAAACCCACCGAGCCTCGGGGGGTTTTTTATATGAATTAAATTAAACATTTATTCATTTAACAACAAATATAAACACACACACATGTCTACAAATTGCTACCATGATAACTTTTAAATACATTCTCAAATTAATCACTCCTGGGTATATATCTTCACCAAGGCAACAACAACTCATAGAGCTCTCCCTCTCTCTCTCTGTCTGGCCGCCATGGGTCATCAGCAGCTTTGCTGGTCCCACCCTAGGAAATTCGGCCAGGGTTCCCGCTCATGCCGAGTCAGTGTGAACCGACATGGCCTGATCCGGAAATATGGCCTCAACATGTGCCACCAGTGCTTCAGACAATACGCTAAAGATATCGGCTTCGTCAAGCTGGACTAAATCACAAAAGGAGCAAGAATGCATTCCAATGTAGTGTGAAATGGAAACGCAGCATGTGTTGAACAACTTTCTTCTGTCTTCACCTGGAAAAAGCAAACTTGTGATGCTCCATTTTTGTAAATAAAATCAAATTGTCCTTTGAAAAAAAAACAACTCATAGACTTAAACAAACACCAGGCAAAGCACATTTTATCTTATGAATTCAAAATGAGGTTAGACCATAAGACATAGGAGCAGAAATTAGGCCATTTGGCCCATCGAGTCTGCTCCGCCATTCAATCATGGCTGATAAGTTTCTCAACCCCATTCTCCTGCCTTCTCCCCGTAACCTTTGATCCCCTTACCAATCAAGAACCTATCTATCTCGCTCTTAAATACACTCAATGACCCGGCCTCCACAGCCTTCTGTGGCAATGAATTCCATAGATTCACCACTCTCTGGCTAAAGAAGTTTCTCCTCATCTCTGTTCTAAAAGGTCTTCCCTTTACTGTGAGGCTGTGCCCTCGGGTCCTAGTCTCTCCTACTAATGGAAACATCTTCCCCACGTCCACTCTATCCAGGCCTTTCAGTATTCTGTAAGTTTCAATCAGATCCCCCCTCATCCTTCTAAACTCCATAGAGTATAGACCCAGAGTCCTCAAACGTTCCTCATATGTTAAGCCTTTCATTCCTGGGATCGTTCTCGTGAATCTCCTCTGGACCCTCTCCAGGGCCAGAACATCCTTCCTGAGATACGGGGCCCAAAATTGCTCACAATATTCTAAATGTGGTCTGACCAGAGCCTTATGAAGCCTCAGCAGCTCATCCCTGCTTTTATATTCTAGTCGTCTCGAAATAAATGCCAACATTGCATTTGCCTTCCTAACTACCGACTCAACCTGCAAGTTAACCTTAAGAGAATCCTGGACTAGGACTCCCAAGTCCCTTTGCACTCCAGATTTCTCCTGGCACGAGTGATTCCTGAAAGATCACCACTAACGCCTCCACTATCTCTTCAGCTATCTCCTTCAGAACTCTGGGGTGTAATCCATCTGGCCCAGGTGATTTATCCACCTTCAGACCTTTCAGTTTTCCTAGCACCTTCTCCTTGGTAATGGCCACCATACTCACCTCTGCCCCCCGACTCTCCTGAACTTTGGGGACGTTACTCGTGTCTTCCACTGTAAAGACTGACGCAAAGTACCTATTCAGTTCCTCCGCCATTTCTTTGTTCCCCACTACTACTTCTCCAGCATCATTTTCCAGTGGTCCAATGTCCACTTTTGCCTCTCTTTTACCCTTTATATATCTAAAAAAAACTCTTGCAATTTTCTTTTATATTACTGGCTAATTTACCCTCATAGTTAATCTTCTCCCTCCTTATTTCTTTTTTTAGTTGTCCTCTGTTGGTCTTTGTAGGCTTCCCAATCCCCTGGTTTCCCACTGCACTTCACCACATTGTATGCTTTCTCTTTAGCTTTCATGCTGTCCCTGACCTCTCTTGTTAGCCATGGTTGCCTCGTCCTCCCTTTAGTATGCTTCTTCTTCTTAAGGATGAATTTTTGCTGTGTCTCCCAAATTACTCCCAGAAACTCCTGCCATTGCTGTTCCACTGTCTGTCCTGCTAGGTTCATCTCCCAGTTATTTCTGGCCAGCTCCTCCCTCATGCCTCTGTTGTTGCCTTTATTCAACTGTAATACCGTTACATCTGATTCCTGCTTTTTCCTCTCAAATTGCAGGGTAAATTCTATCATATTATGGTCACTTCCTCCTAAGGGTTCCTTCATCTTAAACTCCCTTATCAAATCTGCCTCATTACACATCACTAAATCTAGAATTGCCTGTTCCCTAGTGGGCTCCACCACAAGCTGCTCCAAAAAGCCATCTCGTAGACATTCCACAAATTCCTTTTCTTGAGATCCACTACCAACCTGATTTTCCCAGTCTACCTGCATATTGAAATCCCCCAAGATCACTGTAACCTTGCCTTTGTTACATGCCTTTTCTCTCTCCTGGTGTATCTTGTGCCCCACATCCTGACTACTGTTCGGAGGCCTGTACATAACTCCCATTATGGTTCTTTCAATTTGGTTCCTTCACAGACTGAAGGTGGCTTACAGGCAGCTTAGATCTTCCATGCCTCTGATTCACACACAAAACTCTGTTCTGTAAATACCTTGCCTGCCCTTTGAATGCAAATCCTCATTGTATCACCAGGCCATTTGAACTCCATCTCTTCTAACAATAATACTCCTTTCAAAGTGCCAATTTTATTAGTAATATAAACATTTTGCTTGATGTCCCCGAGCTAGTGCAAGATTTCACCCCCAGTCTTTGAATGGTTAATGCAACAAAATGTAAATATAACCTCTACATTACTGTTTACATCTCAAAACTACTATACAGCAAAGCAGACTAACTGGCTTTAATCCAATTAAGACGCACCCACTCACACCCACGGACACATACTGTACTACATGTCCAATTTAAAATAATTTCCAATAACATTACATACATTAATATCTTCATGACACTCTCTTTCTCTCTCTCTCTCTATTTCTTTGTCTCCCTTTCTTTTTCTCTCTCTCTCTCTTTCTCTTTTCTCTCTCTTCCTCTCTCTTTTCCTTACTCTTTCGCTCTTACTCTCTTTCTTTCTCTCTCTCTCTTTTTCTCTCTCATGAAACACACATAAACTATAGGCTAGAAACCCAGCTATGTCACTTGAGTCTGTCCCATGCAGTCTGGTTGTTTTTATGCAGTGTGACCCCCCTCCACCCGCACTGACACACCACCCCACAAGTCTCCCATTCACCAGTAGCTATGTAGTCTGGGATGGTAGGGCTAGGAGGCAGAAGAATGCAGGAACTTTCAAGGTCGGGGTTGGGGGGGTGGGGTGGGGTGGGGGGGTGGTGGTGGTGGAAAAAGGCCTGGGAAATTCCTTTCCAATTTTTCTCACACCATCACTGCCAGTCCCCACCCTCCCCTTGACTCATTGGAAGAGAGCACAGCGACTTTAAGACACATGACAATTACCCCACGCACCTATTTTATACAGGCATTTGAGATTTAGAATCAAGACCCCCAACTCCAGCACCTCCTGTGACTTCAGTGGATGACACTCCTGGCTCCAAGTCAGAAGGTTGTGGGTTTGAGTCAAAAGACTTCAGCCCGTGACCCAGGCTGGTCGTCCAGTGCCAGTACTGAGGGGGGTGCTGCATTGTCAGAGATGCTGTCTTTGGGATGAGACGATAAACCGAGGCCCTGTCTGCTCCCCCCAGGCGGGTGTGAAAGATCCCATGCTGATTTGGGAGAAGAGCAGGGTGTCCTGGGGACCAGATTCATCTGTCAGCACGTGGTCCGGGATCTTGGAATGTGACAGTCTGCAACACTTGGTCGAGGATAACTCTTTGCACTGAAAAAGCAGCAAGATTTGGGCAGGCCAGAGAGAGCTTTCACTGAGTGGATGGTCCTCCAGTTGTAGTTGATCTCTATCTCTGTGTGCATCCCTGGGAACAGCCTTTTTTTAAACTACATTCATGGGATGTGGGAGTCGCTGGCTGGGCCCAGCATTTATTGCCCATCCCTAATTGCCCCTTGAGAAGGTGGTGGTGAGCCTCCTTCTTGAACCGCTGCAGTCCCTGTGGTGTAGGTACACCCACAGCACTGTTAGGGAGGGAGTTCCAGGATTTTGACCCAGCGATAGTGAAGGAACGGCCGATATATTTCCAAGTCAGGATGATGTTTGGCTTGGAGGGGAACTTGCAGGTGGTGGTGCTCCCATCTATCTGCTGCCCTTGTCCTTCTGGATGGTAGTGGTCGTGCATTTGGAAGGTGCTATTGAGTTGCTGCAGTACACACTGCTGCTACTGTGTGTCAGTGGTGGAGGGAGTGAATGTTTGTGAATGGGGTGCCAATCAAGTGGGCTGCTTTGTTCTGGATGGTGTGAAATTCCTTCACAGGGAACTGCACTCATCCAGACAAGAGGAGAGTGTTCCATCACACACCTGATTTCTGTTTTGAAGATGGTGGACAGGCTTTGGAGAGTCAGGAGGTGAGTTAGTCGCCACAGCATTCCTAGCCTCTGACCTGCTCTTGTAGCCACAGTATTTATATGGCTGGTCCAGTTCAGTTTCTGGTCAATGGTAACCCCCAGGATGTTGATAGTGGGGGATTCAGTGATGGTAATGGCACTGAACATCAAGGGACGATAAAAACAAAAAAACTGCGGATGCTGGAAATCCAAAACAAAAACAGAATTACCTGGAAAGACTCAGCAGGTCTGGCAGCATCGGCGGAGAAGAAAAGAGTTGACGTTTCGAGTCCTCATGACCCTTCGACAAGTTCTGTCGAAGGGTCATGAGGACTCGAAACATCAACTCTTTCCTTCTCCGCCGATGCTGCCAGACCTGCTGAGTTTTTCCAGGTAATTCTGTTTTTGTCAAGGGACGATAGTTGGATTCTCTCTTGTTGGAGATGGTCATTGCCTATCACTTGTGCGGTGCGAATGTTACTTGCCACTTGTCAGCCCAAGCCTGGATATTGTCCAGGTCTTGCTGCATTTGGACATGGACTGCTTCAGTATCTGAGGAGTTGCGAATGGTGCTGAACGTTGTGCAATCATCAGCGAACATCCCCACTTCTGACCTTATAATGGAAGGAAGGTCATTGATGAAGCAGCTGAAGATGGTTGGGCCGAGGACATGAAGCACAAAGTCCTGCAGGAGTGAGCTACACAGGATGGACCTCAACAAAAACCACTGCATTGTTCTCCAGGCCTCCTTTGCAAAGGGACATTGCAGAAGGAAGTGAACAGTGGGTCTCTTCCCCACCACAGCCACCTTGAGGGCAACATGTGGAGGGGGGTGAAACTCCGGGCATGTAGGAAGGAACTGACAGGGAGGGCCTTTCTCACCACCAGCCAAGCTACATCTTGGTGCTTGTTTGAGAGCTCTGGCAATGAGGCGCTCTGCCTAATGACACTGACAGTCCACTCGGGGAACAGAGACAGATCCGAAAGGAACCGTCATCTCCTTTTGAGGCTATGTGCCAACCATTACCTAGTGGACTTGTGGTCATAGGTGCTTTTCTGCATTAACTTTTCCATGAGGGTCAGGCGTTATGGCACGGTCCAGCTTCTTGGAGTGTTCCATGGCAACGGGGCCAGACCCATCCTTCGCAACACCGGGGGTGGGGTGGACAGGGGGAACCTTAGCACGTAGTGACCCTCTGTGTTTGCGGTACCTGGGGTCTACGCACAGCTGGATGAGGTCACATCCACAAAGGCTGCCATCAGGAGGAGGGCGGAGCTGGCTAAGTTTTGCTCCGCCTTTAATCCGGAGCACTCCCCTGCGAACCACCGTCCATTTTTGGTTACCAGACGAAACGGAAGGCAGCTTGGCTAAACACCACAGCTGGAAAGCGTTCCCCAGTGTTGCTCGCTCCCGTGCTCAGGAGACTGGTTGCGGAGGGGGAATGTTGGGGGGGGTAGTGTAGCTGCACTTGTCCATCAACTTTGCATAGCCACCCATACCAGAAGCACACATTATCCTCACAGTCAACCAGGGGTAGGGTGTGTCCACATTATTACATCCGTTTGCAGGCGTGGTAACGTAGTGGTAGTGTCACTGAACTAATAATGCAGAGGCCCAGACTAACGCTCATGGGTTCTAACCCCACTGAGGTAGCTGGTGGAATTTAAATTCTTCATTAAAAACTTGGAATTTAAAAAGCTGGTCTCAGTAATAGTAACCTTGAAGCTGTTGTCAATTGTCATTTTAAAAAAAAGCCCCCTCTGTTTCTGGAATGTCCCCTCTAAGGAAGGAAATCTGCTGTCCTTACCCGGTCTGGGCCTACACGTGACTCCAGACACCACAGCATATGTGGTTGACTCTTAACCGCCCTCTGAGATGGCCTCACAAGCTACCCAGTTCCAGGGCAATCAGGGAGGGGCAACAAATGCTGGCCTTGCCAGCGGAGTCCATGTCCCATGAAAGAATAAAATCAGAGGCACTGCAAATAACACAAGCAGTTCTGTCTGTTTCATTCCATAATTAAACCTCAGAGATCTGTGCCAGCACCATTACATAGGATGTCATTTTGAAGGCTGTTAGAGATGGGGGAGGGGTTGTCTCATGCAGATGGTTTCACTGTCAGTGTGGTCGATGTGGGAAGTGTTAGTGTGAGACAGTGAGATGTGAGCTGGGGGTAGAAAGGAAATGTGCTTTAAAGGAACTGGCTGCTACTGTAGCTCAAATGTCAGACTTTTACTTCAAGTTCCAAGTTATAATTCATGTCAGACTGATCAGATGGAAATTACCCTTTGTACCTCCTGCACAGGATAATATCTCCAAACTCAGAACAATGCTGTATCTAACCCCATGCTGTACCTGTCCTGGGAGTGTTTGATGGGGACAGTGCAGAGGGAGATTCACGCTGTATCTAACCCCGTGCTGGAACTGATCTGTGAGTGTTTGATGGGGACAGTGTAGACGGACCCTTACTCTGTATCTAACACCGTGCTCTAACTCTACTGGGAGTGTTTAATGGGGCCGGCGTCGAGGGAGCTTTATTTTGTATCTAACCCCTTGCTGTACCTGTCCTGGGAGTGTTTGATGGGGACAGTGTAGAGGGAGCTTTACTCTGTATCTAACCCCGTGCTGTACCTGTCCTGGGAGTGTTTGATGGGGACAGTGTAGAGGGCGCTTTACTCTGTATCTAACCCCGTGCTGTCCCTGCCCTGGGAGTGTTTGATGGGGACAGTGTAGAGGGAGCTTTACTCTGTATCTAACCCCATGCTGTACCTGTCCTGGGAGTGTTTGATGGAGACAGTGTAGAGGGAGATTTACTGTGTATCTAACCCCGTGCTGTACCTGCCCTGGGAGTGTTTGATGGGGACAGTGTAGAGGGAGCTTTACCCTGTATCTAACCCCGTGCTGTACCTGTCCTGGTAGTGTTTGATGGGGACAGTGTAGAGGGAGCTTTACTCTGTATCTAACCCCGTGCTGTACCTGTCCTGGGAGTGTTTGATGGGGACAGTGTAGAGGGAGATTTACTCTGTATCTAACCCCGTGCTGTACCTGTCCTGGGAGTGATTGATGGGGACAGTGTAGAGGGAGCTTTACTCTGTATCTAACCCCGTGCTGTACCTGTCCTGGGAGTGTTTGATGGGGACAGTGTAGAGGGAGCTTTACTCTGTATCTAACCCCGTGCTGTACCTGTCCTGGGAGTGTTTGATGGGGACCGTGTAGATGGAGCTTTACTCTGTATCTAACCCCGTGCTCTACTGCCTTGGGAGTGTTTGATGGGTCAGTGTAGATGGAGTTTTATATCTAACCCCATGCTGTAGCTGAGGGGCATTGGATATTAGCACTGTGCCCCTGATATGGAGGATGTTCCCTTCGTTCCACAAACGTGCGGGCATTAAAATCTGACGTTTGTTAAATTTCTACTGCTGTTGACAGTGCTGTGGAGTGGTTGGTCCTGCTCCTTCAATTCGCCCCGTGGTGGGGTACAGATAAAGGGACAATGAGAGAGGTGTGTGGGCATCTCTGTCAGTCTGTATCTGATTGTGTGAGAGTGTGTGTGTGTGTGCATGTGTGTGTGTGTGATGAGTGAGGGTGTTTGCAGGAGGTGGTGGTGAGAGACAGGGAGAAGTTGCTTGTGATGGAAGTGTCACTAGGCCAGATTCTGCCTCCAGTGAGGCAGAGCTCACCGCCTCCTGTGTCTGACCTTGAGCCGCAGTGGCTGCTTCACTCAGACCTGCTGAGGTTGTGAATCCAGATGCTGCAAATCAATAGTTATCGCTGACAGCACATAGCTGAGGCAGTCTCATTACAGCTACACTTAGAGGGCATTTCCATTAAATCCTGCTCTCTGCTGACACCTGGAATGAAAAGGACATTTCCCTTCTAGGTTCGTAGAGGTGTGGGGAACCAATCAGGGTGGTTAGAAATTCCTGTTCCCTGTTTACATGGAATGGGTGGCTGGCTCAGCCAAAAAATGTATTATTTCACAGGATGTGGGTGTTGCTGGTGAGGCCAGTATATGTTGCCCATCTCTAACAGCCATTTAACAGGGCATTAGTGAACCAGGTGGGGTTTTATGACAATCAGTGATGGTTGTCATGGTTACCATTACTGAGACTCACTTTCAATTCCTGATTTATTAACTAAATTTAAATTCCACCAGCTGCTATGGTAGGATTTGAACCCTGTGTTCCCCAGAACATTAGCTTGGGCCTCTGGATTACTAGTCTGGTGATATTACCACTGCACCACCATCTCCCCAATGGGGCAAGTGGAGGAACTTGATGGTGCAGGTTTGACTGGACCACTCTCACCAGCCAGGGTCATTCTCAATGTTTAGATGCAGGCCCAGGGTCATTTGATGCTGCTTCACAGCACTCCTGCCTCTGAGTCTGGAGATCATGGGTTTGAACCCCAACATTGAGCTCTGTAATCCCACCGACATCCCCAGCGCCAGTGACCGAGGGAGTGCTACACTGTTGGAGATGCTGTTTTTCGCCTGAGATGTCAAAACCAGGGGACCCGTCTGCCCTCTCGGCTGGGTGTAAAAGATCTCATGGCCATGTTAGGAAGAGCAAGTTGGGAGTTCAATCCCCTGCCACCCCACCCAGCCCCACCATGTCCTGCAGCCGATAAGTATCCCCCCCCCCACCACTGTCATCACAAACAACGGATGATCTGCTAACTCATCATTAGCAAAAACAGCGCACTCTGGAAACCTACAGAGAAAGCAGGAAACACTGGAAAAGCCCAACACGATAAAGAGAGAGACAGAGCAAATGAACATTTCAGCTCGACGCCGATCTATCATTTTGCTAATGTGTGTGGGATCTTGCTGTGCGCGACGTGGCTGCCGCGCTTACTGCAGGGGCCGGGAGAGCATTGAGGGCAACGACTGGAAGGCTGGTGAATTTAAAACCAAATGCTGACATGTGCCTGCACAGCCGGAGTGGGCGCACTTCGCAGTCTGGGGGCCATTTTACTCGCTTGAAAATGCACTGGGCAGCGGGGGGGGTGGAGGGTCAAAGGGCATTTTACTGTCTCTGCACATGCTCAGTGTGTGATTGTGTGCGGGGACCTAGCGCAACAGGAAGCACTGAGAATTATCTGGCAGCGGTCCATTGAGAAGCCTGATGAAGGTGGCATTAGGTTTTACTCGGAGCAGAGCGAGCAGTGATTTCGGCTTAACACTGCTGCCCACAGCGCGGTGCTCCCTCAGCACTGACGCCAGGAGTGTTGGCTGAGATTTCGTGAGGAAGCCAAAGGGTCTTGAATCTCGACCCGCCTTGGGGAATCCCTCTGCCCTGTGAGAGATGGTGGAAAGACTATAACCAGCGAGGAGGTCCTCCCAAACTGGACAGGTTGTAAGGTCAGAGCTGACCAACGGTCTGAATCAGTAACAGCGAGTCAACTGATACACAAAAGTCTAAGAACATAAGAACATAAGAAATAGGATCTGGAGATCTGGAGTAGGCCATTCGGCCCCTCAAGCCTGCTCTGCCATTCAATAAGATCACGGCTGATCTGTTTGTGTTTCGAGTTCCATGTTCCCATCTACCCCCGATAACCTTTGATCCCCTTGCCCAACAAGAATCTATCTACCTCTGCCTTAAAAATATTCAGTGACCCCGCCTCCACCCCCTTCTGAGGCCGAAAGTTCCAAAGTCACACAACCCTCTGAGAGAAAACATTTCTCCTCATCTCTGTCCTAATTTTAAAACAGTGACCCCCTAGTTCTGGACTCACCCACAAGAGGAAACATCCTTTCCACTTCCACCTTGTCAAGACCATTCAGGATCTTGTACACTTCAATCAAATCACCCCTCAATCTTCTAAACTCCAGTGGAAACAAGCCCAGTCTGTCCAACCTTTCCTCATAAGACAACCCACTCATTCCAGGTATCAATCTAGTAAACCTCCTCTAAACCGCCTCCAACGCATTTACACCCTTCCTTAAATAAGGAGACCAAAACTGCACACAGCACTCGAAATGAGGTCTCACCAATGCCCTGTATAACTGAAGCATAACATCCTTACTTTTATATTCAATCCCTCTCACAATAAAGGATAGCGTTCCATTAAACCTTCTTAATTACCTGCTGTACCTGCATCCTAACTTTTTGTGATTCATTTACCAGAACACCCAGATCCCTCTGCACCTCAGAATTATGCAGACGTTCTCCATTTAAGTAATATTCTGCTTTTTTGTTCTTCCTGCCAAAGTAAACGACTTCACATATTCCCATGTTAAATTCCATTTGCCAGATCTTTGCCCATTCACTCACTCAACCTATCTATATCCATCTGCAACCTCCTCATGTCCTCTTCACAACATACTTTCCTAGCTGTGTCATCTGCAAATTTAGCTACCATATCTTCGCTCCCCTCATCTAAGTTATTGATGTAAATTGTAAAAAGTTGAGGCCCCAGCACAGACCCCTGTGGGACTCCACTCGTCACATCCTGCCGATCAGAAAACGACCCATTTATGCATACTCACTGCTTTCTGCCAGCCAGCCAATCTTCCATCCAAGCTAATATGTTACCCACTACACCATGCGCTTTAGTTTTCCATAACAATCTTTGATGTGGCACCCTATCAAGATGGGTAAGAATAAATATTTACCGTGAAAGAATCACAAACTGCTGGGCACGGGGTAAGGTGACATTCGGAAGTTGGCCTTGGACAGCACTCCAACATTTGGAGTCTTGGTGACCACATAAAGAATAGTCACTCCAAATGGGAAACGATGGGTGAGTGGTGTCCTTGGAGATTTAGCCAGTAAGCGATAGAGTCAATGGATTAACTCTGGATTTGAGGTTGGTGTTATCACAGGTTGAGTTTGCGAGGATGGTCCAGGAGGCTAGTGGCTGCAATGAGATTGGGTGGCTGATGTTGGGGTCAAGTGGCAGCTTAATGCTTTGAGGGAATGTTGTTCCTGGGTAATTAGAAATGGTAGCGTATTGGCTATGTCCATGGACTAGTAATCCAGACTAATGACCCGGGGTCTAGTAATCCGGTGAGCCGGACTAATGACCCAGGGTTTAGTAATCCGGTAACCATTAGATCCAGTGTCTAGTAATCCAGGGGCCCAGGCTCTGGGGACGCAGGTCCCATCTGGGTCACTAATGCCCCTTTAAGGAAGGAAATCTGCCGTCCTTACCTGGTCTGGCCTTCATGTGACTCCAGACCCACCACTATGTGCTTGACTCTTAACTGCCCTCTGAAATGGCCGAGCGAGGCGCTCAATTAGGCCGCTTACCATCATTTTCTCAAGGGTATTTCAGGAGGGGCAATAAATTCCAGATCTTGCCAACAATCCTCTAACTGAAGAAACATAAATAAAAGAGCTGATAACATGGGCTGGCATCATGGGTTGTTTGAGGGTGTGGCATAGTGATGTGGGTCAGAGGCAGCCACTAGGTTGAGGTGCTACGTCAATTCAGAGCAAGATAGTTATGGGTTGAGTTGAGTTCAACCAGTTTATTGAAGCTGGTTATGGGTGGAGTTGAATTGTACCAGTTTATTGAGGTTGGTTATGGGTTCAGTTGAGTTTTACCAGTTCATTGAGGCTGGTTATGAGTTGTTGAGTTTTACCAGTTTAGTGAGGCTGGTTATGAGTTGAGTTGAACCTGTTTATTGAGGCTGGTTATGAGTTGTTGAGTTTTACCAGTTTATTGAGGCTGGTTATGGGTGGAGTTGGGATGTACCAGTTTATTGAGGCTGGTTATGAGTTGTTGAGTTTTACCAGTTTATTGAGGCTGGTTATGGGTGGAGTTGGGATGTACCAGTTTATTGAGGCTGGTTATGAGTTGAGTTGAGTTGTACCAGTTTATTGAGGTTTGTTATGAGTTGAGTTGAGTTTTACCAGTTTATTGAGGCTGGTTATGGGTTGAGTTGAGTTGTACCAGCTTATTGAGGCTGGTTATGAGTTGTTGAGTTTTACCAGTTTAGTGAGGCTGGTTATGAGTTGAGCTGAACCAGTTTATTGAGGCTGGTTATGAGTTGTTGAGTTTTACCAGTTTAGTGAGGCTGGTTATGGGTGGAGATGGGATGTACCAGTTTATTGGGGCTGGTTATGAGTTGAGTTGAGTTGTACCAGTTTATTGAGGCTGGTTATGGGTTGAGTTGAGTTGTACCAGCTTATTGAGTCTGGTTATGAGTTGAGTTGAGTTGTACCAGCTTATTGAGGCTGGTTATGGGTTGAGTTGAGTTGTACCAGCTTATTGAGGCTGGTAATGAGTTGTTGAGTTTTACCAGTTTATTGAGGCTGGTTATGGGTGGAGTTGGGATGTACCAGCTTATTGAGGCTGGTTATGAATGGTTGATTCAACCAGTTTATTGAAGTTGGTTATGGGTTGAGTTGAGTTGAACCAGTTTATTGAGGTTGGTTATGGGTTGTTGAGTTTTACCAGTTTATTGAGGCTGGTTATGGGTGGAGTTGGGATGTACTAGTTTATTGAGGCTGGTTATGAGTTGTTGAGTTTTACCAGTTTATTGAGGCTGGTTATGGGTTGAGTTGAGTTTAACCAGTTTATTGAGGCTGGTTATGGGTGGAGTTGAGTTGAACCAGTTTATTGAGGCTGGTTATGAGTTGTTGAGTTTTACCAGTTTCATGAGGCTGGCTATGAGTTGAGCTGAACCAGTTTATTGAGGTTGGTTATGAGTTGTTGAGTTTTACCAGTTTATTGGAGCTGGTTATGAGTTGAGTTGAGTTGTACCAGTTTATTGAGGCTGGTTATGGGTTGAGTTGAATTGTACCAGCTTATTGAGGCTGGTTATGAGTTGTTGAATTTTACCAGTTTATTGAGGCTGGTTATGGGTGGAGTTGGGATGTACCAGCTTATTGAGGCAGGTTATGAGTGGTTGATTGAACCAGTTTATTGAGGTTGGTTATGGGTTGAGTTGAGTTGAACCAATTTATTGAGGCTGGTTATGGATGGAGTTGAGTTGAACCAGTTTATTGAGGCTGGTTGAGTTGTTGAGTTTTACCAGTTTAGTGAGGCTGGTTATGGGTGGAGTTGAGTTGAACCAGTTTATTGAGGCTGGTTATGAGTTGTTGAGTTTTACCAGTTTAGTGAGGCTGGTTATGGGTGGAGTTGAGCTGAACCAGTTTATTGAGGTTGGTTATGAGTTGTTGAGTTTTACCAGTTTATTGGAGCTGGTTATGAGTTGAGTTGAGTTGTACCAGTTTATTGAGGTTGGTTATGGGTTGAGTTGAGTTGTACCAGTTTATTGAGGCTGGTTATGGGTTGTTGGGTTTTACCAGTTTATTGAGGCTGGTTATGGGCGGAGTTGGGATGTACCAGTTTATTGAGGTTGGTTATGGGCGGAGTTGAGTTCAACCAGTTTATTGAGACTGGTTATGGTTTGTTGAGTTTTACCAGTTTATTGAGACTGGTTATGGGTTGAGCTGAGTTGTAACAGTTTATTGAGACTGAGTTGCTGTACCAGTTTGGGGAGGGATGTTTAAGGGCCGTGATCAGGCTATCAGTGGGCGGCGGGTGGGATTTCTGGTTGAGTTGAGTCGCGAACGCGGACGGTGCATTGCGCAGTGCGCATTCCCGCGGCGTCTGGGAGTGGCGGAAGCGCGCTCTGGGCTGCAAGAGAGAAGCAGAAAAAGGCGAACAGAGACGGAGAGGAAATCAGAGGGGAGGTAGATTACGAGAGAGAGAGGAGAGAGAGCAATATAGGACCAGAGGGACAGGGAGAGGTGGACTGCCAGCATTCCCAGGCATCAGGAATCGGTGAGTGAAAGTGACAAGAGTAACTTTCAGCAAGTATCCGAAAAATGGCAACATTTGCAAAGTGTCAAAGTTGGGGAGAGAGAGAGAGCAACTCTCTGGGACTGGGATCTATGTGTTTATGCAGGGATAGGGAGTAGGAGCAGGTCAAGGAGGAGGGGGATCGCAAGGAGGAATATTGGACCAGGACCAGGAGTCGAAGCAGGGACGGGACAGAGATCGGGAGCCAAAGGAGGAATGTTGAACCAGGGGCTGGAGGAGGAATATTGGACCAGGGGCTGGAGGAGGAATATGGGAGCAGGGGCTGGAGGAGGAATATGGGACCAGGGGCTGGAAGAGGAATATAGGACCAGGGGCTGGAGGAGGAATATGGGACCAGGGGCTGGAGGAGGAATATGGGACCAGGGGCTGGAGGAGGAATATGGGACCAGGGGCTGGAGGAAGAGGAATATGGGACCAGGGGCTGGAGGAAGAGGAATATGGGACCAGGGGCTGGAGGAAGAGGAATGTGGGACCAGGGGCTGGAGGAGGAATATGGGACCAGGGGCTGGAGGGGGAATATTGGACCAGAGGCAGGAGGGGGGATATTGGGCCAGGGGCAGGAGGGGGGATATTGGACCAGGAGCAGGAGGGGGGATATTGGACTAGGGGCAGGAGGGGGGATATGGGAGCAGGGGCAGGAGGGGGGATATGGGAGCAGGGGCAGGAGGGGGGATATGGGAGCAGGGGCAGGAGGGGGGATATTGGACTAGGGGCAGGAGGGGGGATATGGGAGCAGGAGCAGGAGGGGGGATATTGGACTAGGGGCAGGAGGGGGGATATGGGAGCAGGGGCAGGAGGGGGGATATGGGAGCAGGGGCAGGAGGGGGGATATGGGAGCAGAGGCAGGAGGGGGGATATGGGAGCAGGGGCAGGAGGGAGGATATGGGGGCAGGGGCAGGAGGGGGGATATGGGGGCAGGGGCAGGAGGGGGGATATGGGGGCAGGGGCAGGAGTGGGGATATGGGGGCAGGGGCAGGAGGGGGGATATGGGAGCAGGGGCAGGAGGGGGGATATGGGGGCAGGGGCAGGAATCGAAGCAGGAATGGGACAGAGATTGGGAGAAGGAGGAGGGATTGGACCAGGATTGTAAGGAATTCAGGAGCAGGAGGAAGATCAGGAGCAGGAATGTTGGACCAGCAGCAGAAGCAGCTCAGAGAACCTAGGAGGAGGATTTGAACCAGGTCAGGGACAGGACCAGGATCAACTAAGGCGCAACTTGGGGTCTGGCAGTATCGCTTTTGCCCTCTGCATGGGGGGAGGGTGGGGGTGTAGGAATATCTAACTTGCAAATGATCACAAAATTTGAAGTGTTCTGCCAGGGAACTGTCCCACAGGGAGGAAGAGGGAATGCGTCTCACCCCCCAACAGGCAGACAACACATCATCCAGCCCTATTTCGCCTCAGGTTATTCCAGTTTTATAACAGGAATTCGGGAGTTCTTCCGGCGAGGGATAGGTTGGACAGTTTTAGGGGTACAAGAGAGGCAGCCCCCCACCCCCCCCACCCGGGAGTGTGTCAGTATTTACAGGGGGTCCCTGGGGAGTTTGTCCTTCCTACTCCTGCCACCTCCTGAAAGGTGTTGGCTGTGCTTCGAGTTCAGCCTCATTCATACACACTAACCAAAATGGCCATTCTCTTTATGTGGAATAATGGCTGGCTATTGGACTATGGAGGGCAGCACGGCCAGACCCGGTCAACCTCCAGACGTGCACACATTTATGGAACTGATGGAGACCATTCAGCAGCACTCCCCACCCCCCCCCCCCACCGCCTCTCCCTCCATCCAATCAGATGACAGCTGATTTCTCAGCGGCCTGCACTGTGGAGTATCAGGAGTGGGGTTTCTTACTGACACCCCCGTCTGGCTAAAGTAAAGGGCACTGGGGCCAATTATAAACCACACCCTCCCCTGCCTGCTGTCCGTTCCCCGCACTGTGTTCCCCACCTCCTGCCTGACGCTGTTGGTTGATAAAAGGAGGATCCGTGAGCATTCTAGCTGTCTAGCATCCGCACTCTCTCCTGGAGACTTGATGACTTGGCACATACCAGAGGATAGAAATCTGTGAAATGTGCACTTGCCAGAATGTTTAAGGGATTTGCAATCTCTCTTTGTTATCATTACCGCCACTCTCCATGTTTCTCTCATGCTGACAGCTCCGCTGTGGGTTTCTGAACCTACTCTCTTCCTGAAATGCGCTCCACTCTGTCCATTGGCACAACTGCAGATCAGAACTGGTAATAAACTGTCTGGAGCCTGGCCCAGACACAATCCGACTAATGAAGATGTTGCCGTGTCTGGAATCCTTAATTGTGCCAGTAGCGATAGAGGTTTAAACAGTCAGTTTAAGATCACAGGACTTAAGAGCAGGACTAAGCCTTTCAGCCCTTCGAGCCTGCTCAGCTATTCAATAAGATCAAGACTGAAACAAAAATATCTGGAAAAACTCGGCAAGTCTGACAGCATCTGCGGAGAGGAACAGAGTTAACGTTTCAAGTCCGTTAACTGTGTTCCTCTCTGCAGATGCTGTCAGACTTGCTGAGTTTTTCCAGATATTTTTGTTTTGGATTTCCAGCATCCGCAGTTTTTTTCTTTTATCTTACGATCAAGGCTGATATGGTTGTGATCTCAACTCCACTTTCCTGCCTCTCTCCCTCATAACCCTTGACTTCCTCATCGATCAAAAATCTGTCTAACTCAGTCTTGAACATATTCAATGACCCTGTATCCACTGCTGTCTGGGGAAGAGAGTTCCACAGACTGACAACCCTCTGACAGAAAGTTCCTCCTCATCTCCATCTTAAATGGGAGACCTCTTATTCTTAAACAGTGTCCCCAGTTCCAGTCTCTCCCAAGAGAAGAAGCATCCTCCCAGTATCCACTCTATCATATCCCCTCAGGATCTTACATGTTTCAATAAGATCACCTCTCGTTCTCCTAAACTACAGTGGGTATAGGCCCAACCTTTCCTTATAAGATAATATCCCTCATCCCCAGAATGAGTTGAATGAACCTTCTCTGAACTGCTTCCAATGCAATGATATCTTTTGTTTATAATGTTCAGTGCGCTGTTCATTGTTAACGGAAACACCATAGAGTTATACAGTGAGTGGCCCTTAAACTGTTGAATGAACATTGACTCTGTACAGTTATACAGTGAGTGACCCTTACATAAGAACTAGGAGCAGGAGTAGGCAATTCAGCCCCTCGAGCCTGCCCCGCCATTCAATACGATCATGGCTGATCTCATTTCGGCCTCAACTCCAATTTCCCGCCCTCTCCCCATAACTTTTCAACCCGTTACTAATTAAAAATCTGTCTATATAAGAACAATATTGCCCATCCCTCGTTGCCCCTTGGGAAGGTGGCAGGGAGCTGCCTTCATTAACCGCTGCAGTCCCTGTGGTGTAGGTGCACCCACAGCGCTGTTAGGGAAGGAGTTCCAAGTGAAGGAACGGCCGATATATTTCCAAATCAGGATGGTGAGTGGCTTGGAGGGGAACTTGCAGGTGGTGGTGTTCCCATGAGTCTGCTGCCCTTGTCCTTCTAGGTGGTAGCGGTCATGGGTTTGGAAGGCGCTGTCGAAGGAGCCTTGGTGAATTCCTGCAGTGCATCTTGTAGATGGTACACACACTGCTGCTACTGTGCGTCGGTGGTGGAGGGAGTGAATGTTTGTGGATCTAGTGCTAATCAAGCAGGCTGCTTTATCCTGGATGGTGTCGAGCTTCTTGAGTGTTGTGGGAGCTGCACTCATCCATCAAGTGGGGAATATTCCATCACACTCCTGACTTGTGCCTTGTAGATGGTGGACAGGCTTTGGGGAGTCAGGAGGTGAGTTACTCTCCACAGGATTCCCAGTTTCTGACCTCTTGTAGCCACAGTATTTATATGGCTAGTCCAGTTCAGTTTCTGGTCAATGGTAACCCCCAGGATGTTGAAAGTGGGGGATTCAGTGATGGTAATGCCATTGAAATATAAGGGTCGATGTTTGGATTCTCTCTTGTTGGAGATGGTCATTGCCTGACACTTGTGCGGTGTGAATGTCACTTGCCACTTGTCAGCCCAAGCCTGGATATTGTCCAAGTCTTGCTGCATTTGGACGTGGACTGCTTCAGTATCTGAGGAGTCGGGAATGGTGCTGAACGTTGTGCAATCATCAGCGAACATCCCCACTTCTGACCTTACGATGGAAGGAAGGTCATTGATGAAGCAGCTGAAGATGGTTGGGCCGAGGACACTACCCTGAGGAACTCCTGCAGTGATGTCCTGGAGCTGAGATGACCGACCTCCAACAATCACAACCATCTTCCTTTGTGCTAGGTATGACTCCAACCAGTGGAGAGTTTTCCCCCTGATTCCCATTGACTCCAGTTGTGCTCGGGCTCCTTGATGCCTGATTCAGTCAAATGCTGCCTTGATGTCAAGGGCAGTCACTCTCACCTCACCTCAGGAGTTCAGCTCTTTTGTCCATGTTTCAACCAAGGCTGTAATGAGGTCAGGAGCTGAGTGGCCCTGGCAGAACCCAAACTGGGCATCAGTGAGCAGGTTATTGCTAAGCAAGTGCCGCTTGGTAGCACTGTTGATGACCCCTTCCATTTCTTCACCGATGATGGAGAGTAGACTGATGGGGCGGTAATTGGCCGGGTTGGATTTGTCCTGCTTTTGTCTGCCCCTGTACCGGTGTAGGTGGAGAGGTCTTTGGCGGGGCAAAACCCAGGAGCAGTCAGAAGAGCCTGCCCCTATACCTGCTGAAGCAACATGTGTTTCACCATGTGGAGGAGGAGGAGTTGCTCAAGGGTATTCAGATGGGTGTATTACACAATATTACACAATTTTAAGCCATGCACATATACTTGATTCTGCCCCTTCCTCGTTTTGAGTTGCTCTCTGACATCTAGCCTTTTCACTTGTTCATGAATGATAAGACATGAATCAGTGCTGTGAAAGTGAGGGGGGGTTGCTGGTTGTTTGCAGCATTGCCTGGCGTTGTAGTGGGGGCGGGGCATGAAAGGAAGAGGCTTTTGCGTGTTCCTGTCAGATTGGGTGGACCGGTGGAACCGAAACGAACCTCACGGCGATGGTGACAGTGAGTGACCCTTACCCTGCTGAATAAACAGTGACTCTGTACAGTTACACAGTGAGTGACCCTTACCCTGCTGAATAAACAGTGACTCTGTACAGTTACACAGTGAGTGATCCTTACCCTGCTGAATAAACAGTGACTCTGTACAGTTACACAGTGAGTGATCCTTACCCTGAATAAACAGTGACTCTGTACAATTACATAGTGAGTGATCCTTACCCTGCTGAATAAACAGTGACTCTGTACAGTTACACAGTGAGTGATCCTTACCCTGAATAAACAGTGACTCTGTACAGTTACACAGTGAGTGACCCTTATCCTGCTGAATAAACAGTGACTCTGTACAGTTACACAGTGAGTGACCCTTACCCTGCTGAATAAACAGTGACTCTGTACAGTTACACAGTGAGTGATCCTTACCCTGCTGAATAAACAGTGACTCTGTACAGTTACACAGTGAGTGACCCTTACCCTGAATAAACAGTGACTCTGTACAGTTACACAGTGAGTGATCCTTACCCTGCTGAATAAACAGTGACTCTGTACAGTTACACAGTGAGTGACCCTTACCCTGCTGAATAAACAGTGACTCTGTACAGTTACACAGTGAGTGATCCTTACCCTGCTGAATAAACAGTGACTCTGTACAGTTACACAGTGAGTGACCCTTACCCTGAATAAACAGTGACTCTGTACAGTTACACAGTGAGTGATCCTTACCCTGCTGAATAAACAGTGACTCTGTACAGTTACACAGTGAGTGACCCTTACCCTGAATAAACAGTGACTCTGTACAGTTACACAATGAGTGACCCTTACCCTGAATAAACAGTGACTCTGTACAGTTACACAATGAGTGACCCTTACCCTGAATAAACAGTGACTCTGTACAGTTACACAGTGAGTGACCCTTACCCTGAATAAACAGTGACTCTGTACAGTTACACAGTGAGTGATCCTTACCCTGCTGAATAAACAGTGACTCTGTACAGTTACATAGTGAGTGACCTTTACCCTGCTGAATAAACAGTGACTCTGTACAGTTACACAGTGAGTGACCCTTACCCTGCTGACTAAACAGTGACTCTGTACAGTTACACAGTGAGTGACCCTTACCCTGAATAAACAGTGACTCTGTACAGTTACACAGTGAGTGACCCTTACCCTGCTGAATAAACAGTGACTCTGTACAGTTACACAGTGAGTGACCCTTACCCTGCTGAATAAACAGTGACTCTGTACAGTTACACAGTGAGTGACCCTTACCCTGCTGAATAAATAGTGACTCTGTACAGTTACACAGTGAGTGACCCTTACCCTGAATAAACAGTGACTCTGTACAGTTACACAGTGAGTGACCCTTACCCTGAATAAACACTGACTCTGTACAGTTACACAGTAAGTGACCCTTACCCTGAATAAACACTGACTCTGTACAGTTCCACTGTCACAAACACAGTGGAACACAGTGGAACTGTCCTGGGCCTGTCAGTGTTACATTGCTGTGTTGAGTGTCTGAAAATTCAGCACCCTGAGGGGTAGGTTTCTGTGTCGGGCTTTTTCTCACTGGTGGTTCTGCCACATGTGTTCATTTTTTAGGTGATTTTCTGACGGACTGGTGACCCTCTCACTGTGCTGTGTCTATGATGTACTCTGGGGTGGCAGGCCGACTCTACAAGCAGAGGCAGAAGGAGCTTGGGGTTGGCAAGCATGATCAGGCCTTCAAATACCTCGGGCAGGATTACGAGACCCTTCGAGCCGACTGCCTTGACCGAGGCATTCTGTTTGAGGACCAGCACTTCCCTGTGGGCCCCTCGATCATTGGATTCAAGGAGCTGGGGCCTCATTCCTCAAAAACGTCTGGAATCAAGTGGAAGAGGCCACAGGTATGTGTGAACAGGTCACTGAGTGTGTGAACAGGTCACTGGGTGTGTGAACAGGTCACTGGGTGTGTGAACACGTCACTGGGTGTGTGAACAAGTCACTGGGTGTGTGAACAGGTCACTGGGTGTGAACAGGACACTGAGTGTGTGAACAGGACATTGGGTGTGTGAATAGGTCACTGGGTGTGTGAACAGGTCACTGGGTGTGTGAACAGGACACTGAGTGTGTGAACAGGTCACTGGGTGTGTGAACAGGTCACTGGGTGTGTGAACAGGTCACTGGGTGTGTGAACACGTCACTGGGTGTGTGAACAGGTCACTGGGTGTGAACAGGATACTGAGTGTGTGAACAGGACATTGGGTGTGTGAACAGGTCACTGGGTGTGAACAGGTCACTGGGTGTGTGAACAGGTCACTGGGTGTGTGAACAGGTCACTGGGTGTGAACAGGACACTGAGTGTGTGAACAGGACATTGGGTGTGTGAACAGGTCACTGGGTGTGAACAGGTCACTGGGTGTGAGAACAGGTCACTGGGTGTGAGCAGGACATTGGCGTTGTGAACAGGACACTGGGTGTGTGAACAGGACACTGGGTGTGTGAACAGGTCACTGGGTGTGTGAACATGTCACTGGGTGTGTGAACAGGTCACTGGGTGTGAGCAGGACATTGGCGTTGTGAACAGGACACTGGGTGTGTGAACAGGACACTGGGTGTGTGAACAGGTCACTGGGTGTGTGAACAGGTCACTGGGTGTGAACAGGACACTGAGTGTGTGAACAGGACATTGGGTGTGTGAACAGGTCACTGGGTGTAAACAGGTCACTGGGTGTAAACAGGTCACTGGGTGTGAACAGGACACTGGGTGTGTGAACAGGTCACTGGGTGTGAGCAGGACATTGGCGTTGTGAACAGGACACTGGGTGTGTGAACAGGACACTGGGTGTGTGAACACGTCACTGGGTGTGTGAACACGTCACTGGGTGTGAGCAGGACATTGGCGTTGTGAACAGGACACTGGGTGTGTGAACAGGACACTGGGTGTGTGAACAGGACACTGGGAGTGTGAACAGGACACTGGGGATGTGAACACGTCACTGGGTGTGTGAACAGGACACTGGGGATGTGAACAGGACACTGGGGATGTGAACAGGACACTGGGGATGTGAACAGGACACTGGGGATGTGAACAGGACACTGGGTGTGGAAACAGGACACTCGGGGTGTGAACAGGACACTGGATGTGTAAACAGGACACTGGGTGTGTGAACAGGATACGGTGTGTAAACAGGACACGGGGAGTGTGGACAGGACACCGAGTGTGTAAACAGGACACTGGGTGTAGGAGCAGGACACTAGGTGTGTGAACAGGACACTGGGTGTGTGAACAGGACACTGAGTGTGTGAACAGGACACTGGGTGTGTGAACAGGACACTGGGGGTGTGAACAGGACACTGGGTGTGTGAACAGGACATGGGGAGTGTGAACAGGACACTGGGGATGTGAACAGGACACTGGGGATGTGAACAGGACACTGGGTGTGGAAACAGGACACTCGGCGTGTGAACAGGACACTGGATGTGCAAACAGGACACTGGGTGTGTGACCAGGATACGGTGTGTAAACAGGACACGGGGAGTGTGGACAGGACACCGAGTGTGTAAACAGGACACTGGGTGTAGGAGCAGGACACTAGGTGTGTGAACAGGACACTGGGTGCGTGAACAGGACACTGCGGGTGTGAACAGGACACTGGGTGTGTGAACAGGACACGGGGAGTGTGAACAGGACACGGGGAGTGTGAACAGGACACTGGGTGTGTGAACAGGACACTGGGTGTGTGAACAGGACACTGGGTGTGTGAACAGGACACTGAGTGTGTGAACAGGACACTGGGTGTGTGAACAGGACACTGGGTGTGTGAACAGGACACTGGGTGTATAAATAGGACACTGGGTGTGTAAACAGGACACTGGGTGTGTGTACAGGACACTGGGTGTGAACAGGACACTGGATGTGGACAGGACACTGGGTGTGTGAGAGATAGTTTTCCGATGGGAAAGAGTATTAAGGGTTATGGAGCCAGTTGGGGTGGGTGGGGTCCAGATACAGATTAGCCATAATCTCATTGAATGTTGAGACTTGTCTGAAGGGCTGAATGGCCTCCTCTTGTGTCTATGTTCCTCACTGTTTAAAAGAGAACCTCAGTTTTCTTTCCCATTGATCTTTAGCTGACTGGTTTAGTATCTCCTTGTGAGAATTCCTGATGAAGGTGATCTGATATCCTAAATTAAAATTATACTTTTCCAGAATGGGCCAGAAGGAAGGCGAGATGGTTTTATTACCTTCGAAAACATAAGCTTTTCCTAAACCCAGTGGCTGAACCATACCTATTCTCAGGCAGCCGTCAGTGTGCTCGTCGACCTGCATTGGTTCCCAAGCACCAACACCTCAATTCTAAAATTTTCTTCTTATTTTCAAATCCCTCCATAGCCTTGTCAATGTCAGACTGATGGTCGTTACAAATGGCTGTCATTGTGGGACTGATGGACATTACAAATGGCTGTCAGTGTGGGAGTGATGGACGTTACAAATGGCTGTCAGTGTGGGATTGATGGACGTTACAAATGGCTGTCAGTGTGGGATTGATGGACATTACAAATAGCTGTCAGCATGGGACTGATGGTCATTAGAAAATGGCTGTCAGTGTGGGACTGATGGACATTACAAATAGCTGTCAGTGTGGGACTGACGGACATTACAAGTGGCTGTCAGTGTGGGTCTGATGGACATTACAAATAGCTGTCAGTGTGAGACCGATGGACATTACAAATGGATGTCAGTGTGGGGCTGATGGACATTACAAATGGCTATCTGTGTGGGACTGATGAACATTACAAATGGCTGTCAATGTCAGACTGATGGACATTACAAATGCTTGTCAATGGCAGACTGACGGACATTACAATTGGCTGTTATTGTGGGACTGAGGGACATTACAAATGACAGTCAGTGTGGGACTGATGGACATTACAAATGGCTGTCAGTGTGGGACTGATGGACATTACAAATGGCAGTCAGTGTGGGACTGATGAACATTACAAATGGCTGTCAAAATCAGACTGAAGGACATTACAATTGGCTGTTAGTGTGCGACTAATGGACATTACAAATGGCTGTCAGTGTGAGACTGACGGACATTACAAATGGCTGTCAGTGTGGGACTGATGGACATTACAAATGGCTGTCAGTGTGGGACTGATGGACATTACAAATGGCAGTCAGTGTGGGACTGATGAACATTACAAATGGCTGTCAATGTCAGACTGATGGACATTACAATTGGCTGTTAGTGTGAGACTGACGGACATTACAAATGGCTGTCAGTGCGGGACTAATGGACATTACAAATGGCTGTCATTGTGGGACTGATGGAAATTACAAATGACTGTCAGTGTCAGACTGATGGACATCACAAATGGCTGTCAGTGTGGGACTGATGGACATTACAAATGGCTGTCAGTGTGAGACCGATGGACATTACAAATGGATGTCAGTGTGGGGCTGATGGACATTACAAATGGCTGTCTGTGTGGGACTGATGAACATTACAAATGGCTGTCAATGTCAGACTGATGGACATTACAATTGGCTGTTATTGTGGGACTGAGGGACATTACAAATGACAGTCAGTGTGGGACTGATGGACATTACAAATGGCTGTCAGTGTGGGACTGATGGACATTACAAATGGCAGTCAGTGTGGGACTGATGAACATTACAAATGGCTGTCAAAGTCAGACTGAAGGACATTACAATTGGCTGTTAGTGTGCGACTAATGGACATTACAAATGGCTGTCAGTGTGAGACTGACGGACATTACAAATGGCTGTCAGTGCGGGACTGATGGACATTACAAATGGCTGTCAGTGTGGGACTGATGGAAATTAAAAATGACTGTCAGTGTCAGACTGATGGACATCACAAATGGCTGTCAGTGTGGGACTGATGGACATTACAAATGGCTGTCAGTGTGGGACTGATGGACATTACAAATGGCTGTCAGTGTGGGACTGATGGACATTACAAATGGCTGTCAGCGTGGGACTGACGGTCATTAGAAAATGGCTGTCAGTGTGGGACTAATGGACATTACAAGTGGCTGTCAGTGTGGGTCCGATGGACAATACAAATGGCTGTCAGTGTCAGACTGATGGACATTACAAATGGCTCTCAGTGTGAGACTGTTGGACATTACAAATGGCTGTCAGTGTGGGACTGATGGACGTTACAAATGGCTGTCAGTGTGGGACTGATGGACGTTACAAATGGCAGTCAGTGTGAGACTGATGGACATTACAAATGGATGTCAGTGTGGGACTGATGGACATTACAAATGGCTGTCTGGTGGAACTGATGAACATTACAAATGGCTGTCAATGTCAGACTGATGGACATTACAATTGGCTGTCAGTGTGCGACTAATGGACATTACAAATGGCTGTCAGTGTGAGACTGACGGACATTACAAATGGCTGTCAGTGTGGGACTGATGGACATTACAAATGTCTGTCAGTGTGAGACTGATGGATATTACAAATGGCTGTCAGTGTCAGACTGATGGACATTACCAATGACTGTCAGTGTGAGACTGATGGACATTACAAGTGGCTGTCAGTGTCCGACTGATGGACATTACAAATAGCTGTCAGTGTGGGACTGATGGTCATTATAAAATGGCTGTCAGTGTGGGATTGATGGACATTACAAGTGGCTGTCAGTGTGGGTCTGATGGACATTACAAATTGCTGTCAGTGTGAGACTGATGGACATTACAAATGGCTGTCAGTGTTAGACTGATGGACATTACAATTGGCTGTCAGTGTGCGAGTAATGGACATTGCAAATGGCTGTCAGTGTCAGACTGACGGACATTACAAATGGCTGTCAGTGCGGGACGCATGGACATTACAAATGGCTGTCAGTGTGGGACTGATGGACATTACAAATGGCTGTGAGTGTGGGACTGATGGACGTTACAAATGGCTGTCAGTGTCAGACTGATGACATTACGAATGGCTGTCAGTGTGGGACTGATGGACGTTACAAATGGCTGTCAGTGTCAGGCTGATGACATCACAAATGTCTGTCAGTGTGGGACTGATGGACATCACAAATGGCTGTCAGTGTGAGACTGATGGACATCAGAAATGGCTGTCAGCGTGGGACTGATTGACATTACAAGTGGCTGTCAGTGTGAGACTGATGGACGTTACAAATGGCTGTCAGTGTGGGACTGATGGACATTACAAATGGCTGTCAGTGTGAGACTGATGGACGTTACAAATGGCTGTCAGTGTGAGACTGATGGACGTTACAAATGGCTGTCAGTGTGAGACTGATGGACATTACAAATGGCTGTCAGTGTGAGACTGATGGATGTTACAAATGGCTATCAGTGTGAGACTGATGGACGTTACAAATGGCTGTCAGTGTGGGACTGATGGACGTTACAAATGGCTATCAGTGTGGGACTGATGAACGTTACAAATGGCTGTCAGTGTGGGAGTGATGGATGTTACAAATGGATGTCAGTGTGGGACTGATACACATTACAAATGACAGTCAGTGTGGCACTGTTACACATTACAAATGGCTGTCAGTGTGGGACTGATGGACATTACAAATGGCTGTCAGTGTGAGACTGATGGACGTTACAAATGGATGTCAGTGTGGGACTGATACACATTACAAATGGCTGTCAGTGTGGGACTGATACACATTACAAATGGCTGTCATTGTGGGACTGATACACATTACAAATGGCTGTCAGTGTGGGACTGATGGACATTACAAGTGGCTGTCGGTGTCTGACTGATGGACATTACAAATGGCAGTCAGTGTGAGACTGTTGGACATTACAAATGGCTGTCAGTGTGGGACTGATACACATTACAAATGGCTGTCAATGTCAGACTGAAGGACATTACAATTGGCTGTTAGTGTGCGACTAATGGACATTACAAATGGCTGTCAGTGTGAGACTGACGGACATTACAAATGGCTGTCAGTGCGGGACTGATGGACATTACAAATGGCTGTCAGTGTGGGACTGATGGAAATTACAAATGACTGTCAGTGTCAGACTGATGGACATCACAAATGGCTGTCGGTGTGGGACTGATGGACATTACAAATGGCTGTCAGTGTGGGACTGATGGACATTACAAATGGCTGTCAGTGTGGGACTGATGGACATTACAAATGGCTGTCAGCGTGGGACTGATGGTCATTAGAAAATGGCTGTCAGTGTGGGACTAATGGACATTACAAGTGGCTGTCAGTGTGGGTCCGATGGACAATACAAATGGCTGTCAGTGTCAGACTGATGGACATTACAAATGGCTCTCAGTGTGAGACTGTTGGACATTACAAATGGCTGTCAGTGTGGGACTGATGGACGTTACAAATGGCTGTCAGTGTGAGACTGATGGACATTACAAATGGATGTCAGTGTGGGACTGATGGACATTACAAATGGCTGTCTGGTGGAACTGATGAACATTACAAATGGCTGTCAATGTCAGACTGATGGACATTACAATTGGCTGTCAGTGTGCGACTAATGGACATTACAAATGGCTGTCAGTGTGAGACTGACGGACATTACAAATGGCTGTCAGTGTGGGACTGATGCACATTACAAATGTCTGTCAGTGTGAGACTGATGGATATTACAAATGGCTGTCAGTGTCAGACTGATGGACATTACCAATGACTGTCAGTGTGAGACTGATGGACATTACAAATGGCTGTCAGTGTCCGACTGATGGACATTACAAATAGCTGTCAGTGTGGGACTGATGGTCATTATAAAATGGCTGTCAGTGTGGGATTGATGGACATTACAAGTGGCTGTCAGTGTGGGTCTGATGGACATTACAAATTGCTGTCAGTGTGAGACTGATGGACATTACAAATGGCTGTCAGTGTTAGACTGATGGACATTACAATTGGCTGTCAGTGTGCGACTAATGGACATTGCAAATGGCTGTCAGTGTCAGACTGACGGACATTACAAATGGCTGTCAGTGCGGGACGCATGGACATTACAAATGGCTGTCAGTGTGGGACTGATGGACATTACAAATGGCTGTCAGTGTGGGACTGATGGACGTTACAAATGGCTGTCAGTGTCAGACTGATGACATTACGAATGGCTGTCAGTGTGGGACTGATGGACGTTACAAATGGCTGTCAGTGTCAGACTGATGACATCACAAATGTCTGTCAGTGTGGGACTGATGGACATCACAAATGGCTGTCAGTGTGAGACTGATGGACATCAGAAATGGCTGTCAGCGTGGGACTGATTGACATTACAAATGGCTGTCAGTGTGAGACTGATGGACGTTACAAATGGCTGTCAGTGTGGGACTGATGGACATTACAAATGGCTGTCAGTGTGAGACTGATGGACGTTACAAATGGCTGTCAGTGTGGGACCGATGGACATTACAAATGGCTGTCAGTGTGAGACTGATGGACGTTACAAATGGCTGTCAGTGTGAGACTGATGGACGTTACAAATGGCTATCAGTGTGAGACTGATAGACGTTACAAATGGCTGTCAGTGTGGGACTGATGGACATTACAAATGGCTATCAGTGTGGGACTGATGAACGTTACAAATGGCTGTCAGTGTGGGAGTGATGGATGTTACAAATGGATGTCAGTGTGGGACTGATACACATTACAAATGACAGTCAGTGTGGCACTGTTACACATTACAAATGGCTGTCAGTGTGGGACTGATGGACATTACAAATGGCTGTCAGTGTGAGACTGATTGACGTTACAAATGGCTGTCAGTGTGGGACTGATGGACGTTACAAATGGATGTCAGTGTGGGACTGATACACATTACAAATGGCTGTCAGTGTGGGACTGATTCACATTACAAATGGCTGTCAGTGTGGGACTGATACACATTACAAATGGCTGTCAGTGTGGGACTGATGGACATTACAAGTGGCTGTCAGTGTCTGACTGATGGACATTACAAATGGCAGTCAGTGTGAGACTGTTGGACATTACAAATGGCTGTCAGTGTGGGACTGATACACATTACAAATGGCTGTCAGTGTGAGACTGATGGACATTACAAATGGCTGTCAGTGTGAGACTGATGGACATTACAAATGGCTGTCAGTGTGCGACTGATGGACATTACAAATGGCTGTCAGTGTGAGACTGATGGACATCACAAATGGCTGTCAGTGTGAGACTGATGGATATCATAAATGGCTGTCAGTGTGGGACTGATGGACATTACAAATAGCTGTCAGCGTGGGACTGATGGTCATTAGAAAATGGCTGTCAGTGTGGAACTGATGGACATTACAAATAGCTGTCAGTGTGGGACTAATGGACATTACAAGTGGCTGTCAGTGTGGGTCTGATGGACAATACAAATGGCTGTCAGTGTCAGACTGATGGACATTACAAATGGCTCTCAGTGTGAGACTGTTGGACACCACAAATGGCTGTCAGTGTGGGACTGATGGACGTTACAAATGGCTGTCAGTGTGGGACTGATGGACATTACAAATGGCTGTCAGTTTGAGACTGATGGACATTACAAATGGATGTCTGTGTGGGACTGATGAACATTACAAATGGCTGTCAATGTCAGACTGATGGACGTTACAAATGGCTGTCAGTGTGGGACTGATGGACATTACAAATGGCTGTCAGTGTGAGACTGATGGACATTACAAATGGATGTCTGTGTGGGACTGATGAACATTACAAATGGCTGTCAATGTCAGACTGAAGGACATTACAATTGGCTGTCAGTGTGCGACTAATGGGCGTTACAAATGGCTGACAGTGTGAGACTGACGGACATTACAAATGGCTGTCAGTGCGGGACTGATGGACATTACAAATGGCTGTCAGTGTGGGACTGATGGACATTACAAATGGCTGTCAGTGTGAGACTGATGGACATTACAAATGGCTGTCAGTGTCAGACTGATGGACATTACAAATGGCTGTCAGTTTGGGACTGATTGACATTACAAATGGCTGTCCGTGTGGGACTGATGGACATCAGAAATGGCTGTCAGTGTGAGACTGATGGACATCAGAAATGGCTGTCAGTGCGGGACTGATGGACGTTACAAATGGCTGTCAGTGTGAGACTGATGGACATCACAAATGGCTGTCAGTGTGAGACTGATGGACATCAGAAATGGCTGTCAGCGTGGGACTGTTTGACATTACAAATGTCTGTCAGTGTGAGACTGATGGACGTTACAAATGGCTGTCAGTGTGGGAGTGATGGATGTTACAAATGGATGTCAATGTGGGGCTGATGAACATTACAAATGGCTATCAGTGTGGGTCTGATGGACATTACAAATGGCAGTCAGTGTGGGACTGATGGACGTTACAAATGGCTGTCAGTGTGAGACTGATGGATATTACAAATGGCTGTCAGTGTGAGACTGACGGACATTACAAATGGCTGTCAGTGTGGGACTGATGGACATTACAAATGGCTGTCAGTGTGAGACTGATGGACGTTACAAATGGCTGTCAGCGTGGGACTGATGGTCATTAGAAAATGGCTGTCAGTGTGGGACTGATGGACATTACAAATAGCTGTCAGCATGGGACTGATGGTCATTAGAAAATGGCTGTCAGTGTGGGACTGATGGACATTACAAATAGCTGTCAGTGTGGGACTGACGGACATTACAAGTGGCTGTCAGTGTGGGTCTGATGGACATTACAAATAGCTGTCAGTGTGAGACCGATGGACATTACAAATGGATGTCAGTGTGGGGCTGATGGACATTACAAATGGCTATCTGTGTGGGACTGATGAACATTACAAATGGCTGTCAATGTCAGACTGATGGACATTACAAATGCTTGTCAATGGCAGACTGACGGACATTACAATTGGCTGTTATTGTGGGACTGACGGACATTACAAATGACAGTCAGTGTGGGACTGATGGACATTACAAATGGCTGTCAGTGTGGGACTGATGGACATTACAAATGGCAGTCAGTGTGGGACTGATGAACATTACAAATGGCTGTCAATGTCAGACTGATGGACATTACAATTGGCTGTTAGTGTGAGACTGACGGACATTACAAATGGCTGTCAGTGCGGGACTAATGGACATTACAAATGGCTGTCAGTGTGGGACTGATGGAAATTACAAATGACTGTCAGTGTCAGACTGATGGACATCACAAATGGCTGTCAGTGTGGGACTGATGGACATTACAAATGGCTGTCAGTGTGAGACCGATGGACATTACAAATGGATGTCAGTGTGGGGCTGATGGACATTACAAATGGCTGTCTGTGTGGGACTGATGAACATTACAAATGGCTGTCAATGTCAGACTGATGGACATTACAATTGGCTGTTATTGTGGGACTGAGGGACATTACAAATGACAGTCAGTGTGGGACTGATGGACATTACAAATGGCTGTCAGTGTGGGACTGATGGACATTACAAATGGCAGTCAGTGTGGGACTGATGAAATTACAAATGGCTGTCAAAGTCAGACTGAAGGACATTACAATTGGCTGTTAGTGTGCGACTAATGGACATTACAAATGGCTGTCAGTGTGAGACTGACGGACATTACAAACGGCTGTCAGTGTGGGACTGATGGACATTACAAATGGCTGTCAGTGTGGGACTGATGGACATTACAAATGGCAGTCAGTGTGGGACTGATGAACATTACAAATGGCTGTCAATGTCAGACTGAAGGACATTACAATTGGCTGTTAGTGTGCGACTAATGGACATTACAAATGGCTGTCAGTGTGAGACTGACGGACATTACAAATGGCTGTCAGTGCGGGACTGATGGACATTACAAATGGCTGTCAGTGTGGGACTGATGGAAATTACAAATGACTGTCAGTGTCAGACTGATGGACATCACAAATGGCTGTCAGTGTGGGACTGATGGACATTACAAATGGCTGTCAGTGTGGGACTGATGGACATTACAAATGGCTGTCAGTGTGGGACTGATGGACGTTACAAATGGCTGTCAGTGTGGGACTGATGGACGTTACAAATGGCTGTCAGTGTGGGACTAATGGACATTACAAGTGGCTGTCAGTGTGGGTCCGATGGACATTACAAATGGCTGTCTGGTGGAACTGATGAACATTACAAATGGCTGTCAATGTCAGACTGATGGACATTACAATTGGCTGTCAGTGTGCGACTAATGGACATTACAAATGGCTGTCAGTGTGAGACTGACGGACATTACAAATGGCTGTCAGTGTGGGACTGATGGACATTACAAATGTCTGTCAGTGTGAGACTGATGGATATTACAAATGGCTGTCAGTGTCAGACTGATGGACATTACCAATGACTGTCAGTGTGAGACTGATGGACATTACAAGTGGCTGTCAGTGTCCGACTGATGGACATTACAAATAGCTGTCAGTGTGGGACTGATGGTCATTATAAAATGGCTGTCAGTGTGGGATTGATGGACATTACAAGTGGCTGTCAGTGTGGGTCTGATGGACATTACAAATGGCTGTCAGTGTTAGACTGATGGACATTACAATTGGCTGTCAGTGTGCGACTAATGGACATTGCAAATGGCTGTCAGTGTCAGACTGACGGACATTACAAATGGCTGTCAGTGCGGGACGCATGGACATTACAAATGGCTGTCAGTGTGGGACTGATGGACATTACAAATGGCTGTCAGTGTGGGACTGATGGACGTTACAAATGGCTGTCAGTGTCAGACTGATGACATTACGAATGGCTGTCAGTGTGGGACTGATGGACGTTACAAATGGCTGTCAGTGTCAGACTGATGACATCACAAATGTCTGTCAGTGTGGGACTGATGGACATCACAAATGGCTGTCAGTGTGAGACTGATGGACATCAGAAATGGCTGTCAGCGTGGGACTGATTGACATTACAAATGGCTGTCAGTGTGAGACTGATGGACGTTACAAATGGCTGTCAGTGTGGGACTGATGGACATTACAAATGGCTGTCAGTGTGAGACTGATGGACGTTACAAATGGCTGTCAGTGTGAGACTGATGGACGTTACAAATGGCTGTCAGTGTGAGACTGATGGACATTACAAATGGCTGTCAGTGTGAGACTGATGGATGTTACAAATGGCTATCAGTGTGAGACTGATGGACGTTACAAATGGCTGTCAGTGTGGGACTGATGGACATTACAAATGACTGTCAGTGTCAGACTGATGGACATCACAAATGGCTGTCAGTGTGGGACTGATGGACATTACAAATGGCTGTCAGTGTGGGACTGATGGACATTACAAATGGCTGTCAGTGTGGGACTGATGGACGTTACAAATGGCTGTCAGTGTGGGACTGATGGACGTTACAAATGGCTGTCAGTGTGGGACTAATGGACATTACAAGTGGCTGTCCTTGTGGGTCCGATGGACATTACAAATGGCTGTCTGGTGGAACTGATGAACATTACAAATGGCTGTCAATGTCAGACTGATGGACATTACAATTGGCTGTCAGTGTGGGACTGATGGACATTACAAGTGGCTGTCAGTGTCTGACTGATGGACATTACAAATGGCAGTCAGTGTGAGACTGTTGGACATTACAAATGGCTGTCAGTGTGGGACTGATACACATTACAAATGGCTGTCAATGTCAGACTGAAGGACATTACAATTGGCTGTTAGTGTGCGACTAATGGACATTACAAATGGCTGTCAGTGTGAGACTGACGGACATTACAAATGGCTGTCAGTGCGGGACTGATGGACATCAGAAATGGCTGTCAGCGTGGGACTGATTGACATTACAAATGGCTGTCAGTGTGAGACTGATGGACGTTACAAATGGCTGTCAGTGTGGGACTGATGGACATTACAAATGGCTGTCAGTGTGAGACTGATGGACGTTACAAATGGCTGTCAGTGTGAGACTGATGGACGTTACAAATGGCTGTCAGTGTGAGACTGATGGACATTACAAATGGCTGTCAGTGTGAGACTGATGGATGTTACAAATGGCTATCAGTGTGAGACTGATGGACGTTACAAATGGCTGTCAGTGTGGGACTGATGGAAATTACAAATGACTGTCAGTGTCAGACTGATGGACATCACAAATGGCTGTCAGTGTGGGACTGATGGACATTACAAATGGCTGTCAGTGTGGGACTGATGGACATTACAAATGGCTGTCAGTGTGGGACTGATGGACGTTACAAATGGCTGTCAGTGTGGGACTGATGGACGTTACAAATGGCTGTCAGTGTGGGACTAATGGACATTACAAGTGGCTGTCAGTGTGGGTCCGATGGACATTACAAATGGCTGTCTGGTGGAACTGATGAACATTACAAATGGCTGTCAATGTCAGACTGATGGACATTACAATTGGCTGTCAGTGTGCGACTAATGGACATTACAAATGGCTGTCAGTGTGAGACTGACGGACATTACAAATGGCTGTCAGTGTGGGACTGATGGACATTACAAATGTCTGTCAGTGTGAGACTGATGGATATTACAAATAGCTGTCAGTGTGGGACTGATGGTCATTATAAAATGGCTGTCAGTGTGGGATTGATGGACATTACAAGTGGCTGTCAGTGTGGGTCTGATGGACATTACAAATGGCTGTCAGTGTTAGACTGATGGACATTACAATTGGCTGTCAGTGTGCGACTAATGGACATTGCAAATGGCTGTCAGTGTCAGACTGACGGACATTACAAATGGCTGTCAGTGCGGGACGCATGGACATTACAAATGGCTGTCAGTGTGGGACTGATGGACATTACAAATGGCTGTCAGTGTGGGACTGATGGACGTTACAAATGGCTGTCAGTGTCAGACTGATGACATTACGAATGGCTGTCAGTGTGGGACTGATGGACGTTACAAATGGCTGTCAGTGTCAGACTGATGACATCACAAATGTCTGTCAGTGTGGGACTGATGGACATCACAAATGGCTGTCAGTGTGAGACTGATGGACATCAGAAATGGCTGTCAGCGTGGGACTGATTGACATTACAAATGGCTGTCAGTGTGAGACTGATGGACGTTACAAATGGCTGTCAGTGTGGGACTGATGGACATTACAAATGGCTGTCAGTGTGAGACTGATGGACGTTACAAATGGCTGTCAGTGTGAGACTGATGGACGTTACAAATGGCTGTCAGTGTGAGACTGATGGACATTACAAATGGCTGTCAGTGTGAGACTGATGGATGTTACAAATGGCTATCAGTGTGAGACTGATGGACGTTACAAATGGCTGTCAGTGTGGGACTGATGGACATTACAAATGGCTATCAGTGTGGGACTGATGAACGTTACAAATGGCTGTCAGTGTGGGAGTGATGGATGTTACAAATGGATGTCAGTGTGGGACTGATACACATTACAAATGACAGTCAGTGTGGCACTGTTACACATTACAAATGGCTGTCAGTGTGGGACTGATGGACATTACAAATGGCTGTCAGTGTGAGACTGATGGACGTTACAAATGGATGTCAGTGTGGGACTGATACACATTACAAATGGCTGTCAGTGTGGGACTGATACACATTACAAATGGCTGTCATTGTGGGACTGATACACATTACAAATGGCTGTCAGTGTGGGACTGATGGACATTACAAGTGGCTGTCAGTGTCTGACTGATGGACATTACAAATGGCAGTCAGTGTGAGACTGTTGGACATTACAAATGGCTGTCAGTGTGGGACTGATACACATTACAAATGGCTGTCAATGTCAGACTGAAGGACATTACAATTGGCTGTTAGTGTGCGACTAATGGACATTACAAATGGCTGTCAGTGTGAGACTGACGGACATTACAAATGGCTGTCAGTGCGGGACTGATGGACATTACAAATGGCTGTCAGTGTGGGACTGATGGAAATTACAAATGACTGTCAGTGTCAGACTGATGGACATCACAAATGGCTGTCGGTGTGGGACTGATGGACATTACAAATGGCTGTCAGTGTGGGACTGATGGACATTACAAATGGCTGTCAGTGTGGGACTGATGGACATTACAAATGGCTGTCAGCGTGGGACTGATGGTCATTAGAAAATGGCTGTCAGTGTGGGACTAATGGACATTACAAGTGGCTGTCAGTGTGGGTCTGATGGACAATACAAATGGCTGTCAGTGTCAGACTGATGGACATTACAAATGGCTCTCAGTGTGAGACTGTTGGACATTACAAATGGCTGTCAGTGTGGGACTGATGGACATTACAAATGGCTGTCTGGTGGAACTGATGAACATTACAAATGGCTGTCAATGTCAGACTGATGGACATTACAATTGGCTGTCAGTGTGCGACTAATGGACATTACAAATGGCTGTCAGTGTGAGACTGACGGACATTACAAATGGCTGTCAGTGTGGGACTGATGGACATTACAAATGTCTGTCAGTGTGAGACTGATGGATATTACAAATGGCTGTCAGTGTCAGACTGATGGACATTACCAATGACTGTCAGTGTGAGACTGATGGACATTACAAGTGGCTGTCAGTGTCCGACTGATGGACATTACAAATAGCTGTCAGTGTGGGACTGATGGTCATTATAAAATGGCTGTCAGTGTGGGATTGATGGACATTACAAGTGGCTGTCAGTGTGGGTCTGATGGACATTACAAATTGCTGTCAGTGTGAGACTGATGGACATTACAAATGGCTGTCAGTGTTAGACTGATGGACATTACAATTGGCTGTCAGTGTGCGACTAATGGACATTGCAAATGGCTGTCAGTGTCAGACTGACGGACATTACAAATGGCTGTCAGTGCGGGACGCATGGACATTACAAATGGCTGTCAGTGTGGGACTGATGGACATTACAAATGGCTGTCAGTGTGGGACTGATGGACGTTACAAATGGCTGTCAGTGTCAGACTGATGACATTACGAATGGCTGTCAGTGTGGGACTGATGGACGTTACAAATGGCTGTCAGTGTCAGACTGATGACATCACAAATGTCTGTCAGTGTGGGACTGATGGACATCACAAATGGCTGTCAGTGTGAGACTGATGGACGTTACAAATGGCTGTCAGTGTGAGACTGATGGACGTTACAAATGGCTGTCAGTGTGAGACTGATGGACGTTACAAATGGCTGTCAGTGTGAGACTGATGGATGTTACAAATGGCTATCAGTGTGAGACTGATGGACGTTACAAATGGCTGTCAGTGTGGGACTGATGGACATTACAAATGGCTATCAGTGTGGGACTGATGAACGTTACAAATGGCTGTCAGTGTGGGAGTGATGGATGTTACAAATGGATGTCAGTGTGGGACTGATACACATTACAAATGACAGTCAGTGTGGCACTGTTACACATTACAAATGGCTGTCAGTGTGGGACTGATGGACATTACAAATGGCTGTCAGTGTGAGACTGATTGACGTTACAAATGGCTGTCAGTGTGGGACTGATGGACGTTACAAATGGATGTCAGTGTGGGACTGATACACATTACAAATGGCTGTCAGTGTGGGACTGATACACATTACAAATGGCTGTCAGTGTGGGACTGATGGACATTACAAATGGCTGTCAGTGTGAGACTGATGGACGTTACAAATGGCTGTCAGTGTGAGACTGATGGACGTTACAAATGGCTGTCAGTGTGAGACTGATGGACGTTACAAATGGCTGTCAGTGTGAGACTGATGGATGTTACAAATGGCTATCAGTGTGAGACTGATGGACGTTACAAATGTCTGTCAGTGTGGGACTGATGGACATTACAAATGGCTATCAGTGTGGGACTGATGAACGTTACAAATGGCTGTCAGTGTGGGAGTGATGGATGTTACAAATGGATGTCAGTGTGGGACTGATACACATTACAAATGACAGTCAGTGTGGCACTGTTACACATTACAAATGGCTGTCAGTGTGGGACTGATGGACATTACAAATGGCTGTCAGTGTGAGACTGATTGACGTTACAAATGGCTGTCAGTGTGGGACTGATGGACGTTACAAATGGATGTCAGTGTGGGACTGATACACATTACAAATGGCTGTCAGTGTGGGACTGATACACATTACAAATGGCTGTCAGTGTGGGACTGATACACATTACAAATGGCTGTCAGTGTGGGACTGATGGACATTACAAGTGGCTGTCAGTGTCTGACTGATGGACATTACAAATGGCAGTCAGTGTGAGACTGTTGGACATTACAAATGGCTGTCAGTGTGGGACTGATACACATTACAAATGGCTGTCAGTGTGAGACTGATGGACATTACAAATGGCTGTCAGTGTGAGACTGATGGACATTACAAATGGCTGTCAGTGTGCGACTGATGGACATTACAAATGGCTGTCAGTGTGAGACTGATGGACATCACAAATGGCTGTCAGTGTGAGACTGATGGATATCATAAATGGCTGTCAGTGTGGGACTGATGGACATTACAAATAGCTGTCAGCGTGGGACTGATGGTCATTAGAAAATGGCTGTCAGTGTGGTAATGATGGACATTACAAATAGCTGTCAGTGTGGGACTAATGGACATTACAAGTGGCTGTCAGTGTGGGTCTGATGGACAATACAAATGGCTGTCAGTGTCAGACTGATGGACATTACAAATGGCTCTCAGTGTGAGACTGTTGGACACCACAAATGGCTGTCAGTGTGGGACTGATGGACGTTACAAATGGCTGTCAGTGTGGGACTGATGGACATTACAAATGGCTGTCAGTTTGAGACTGATGGACATTACAAATGGATGTCTGTGTGGGACTGATGAACATTACAAATGGCTGTCAATGTCAGACTGATGGACGTTACAAATGGCTGTCAGTGTGGGACTGATGGACATTACAAATGGCTGTCAGTGTGAGACTGATGGACATTACAAATGGATGTCTGTGTGGGACTGATGAACATTACAAATGGCTGTCAATGTCAGACTGAAGGACATTACAATTGGCTGTCAGTGTGCGACTAATGGGCGTTACAAATGGCTGACAGTGTGAGACTGACGGACATTACAAATGGCTGTCAGTGCGGGACTGATGGACATTACAAATGGCTGTCAGTGTGGGACTGATGGACATTACAAATGGCTGTCAGTGTGAGACTGATGGACATTACAAATGGCTGTCAGTGTCAGACTGATGGACATTACAAATGGATGTCAGTGTGGGACTGATTGACATTACAAATGGCTGTCAGCGTGGGACTGATGGTCATTAGAAAATGGCTGTCAGTGTGGGACTAATGGACATTACAAGTGGCTGTCAGTGTGGGTCCGATGGACAATACAAATGGCTGTCAGTGTCAGACTGATGGACATTACAAATGACAGTCAGTGTGGGACTGATGGACATTACAAATGGCTGTCAGTGTGGGACTGATGGACATTACAAATGGCAGTCAGTGTGGGACTGATGAACATTACAAATGGCTGTCAATGTCAGACTGATGGACATTACAATTGGCTGTTAGTGTGAGACTGACGGACATTACAAATGGCTGTCAGTGCGGGACTAATGGACATTACAAATGGCTGTCAGTGTGGGACTGATGGAAATTACAAATGACTGTCAGTGTCAGACTGATGGACATCACAAATGGCTGTCAGTGTGGGACTGATGGACATTACAAATGGCTGTCAGTGTGAGACCGATGGACATTACAAATGGATGTCAGTGTGGGGCTGATGGACATTACAAATGGCTGTCTGTGTGGGACTGATGAACATTACAAATGGCTGTCAATGTCAGACTGATGGACATTACAATTGGCTGTTATTGTGGGACTGAGGGACATTACAAATGACAGTCAGTGTGGGACTGATGGACATTACAAATGGCTGTCAGTGTGGGACTGATGGACATTACAAATGGCAGTCAGTGTGGGACTGATGAAATTACAAATGGCTGTCAAAGTCAGACTGAAGGACATTACAATTGGCTGTTAGTGTGCGACTAATGGACATTACAAATGGCTGTCAGTGTGAGACTGACGGACATTACAAACGGCTGTCAGTGTGGGACTGATGGACATTACAAATGGCTGTCAGTGTGGGACTGATGGACATTACAAATGGCAGTCAGTGTGGGACTGATGAACATTACAAATGGCTGTCAATGTCAGACTGAAGGACATTACAATTGGCTGTTAGTGTGCGACTAATGGACATTACAAATGGCTGTCAGTGTGAGACTGACGGACATTACAAATGGCTGTCAGTGCGGGACTGATGGACATTACAAATGGCTGTCAGTGTGGGACTGATGGAAATTACAAATGACTGTCAGTGTCAGACTGATGGACATCACAAATGGCTGTCAGTGTGGGACTGATGGACATTACAAATGGCTGTCAGTGTGGGACTGATGGACATTACAAATGGCTGTCAGTGTGGGACTGATGGACGTTACAAATGGCTGTCAGTGTGGGACTGATGGACGTTACAAATGGCTGTCAGTGTGGGACTAATGGACATTACAAGTGGCTGTCAGTGTGGGTCCGATGGACATTACAAATGGCTGTCTGGTGGAACTGATGAACATTACAAATGGCTGTCAATGTCAGACTGATGGACATTACAATTGGCTGTCAGTGTGCGACTAATGGACATTACAAATGGCTGTCAGTGTGAGACTGACGGACATTACAAATGGCTGTCAGTGTGGGACTGATGGACATTACAAATGTCTGTCAGTGTGAGACTGATGGATATTACAAATGGCTGTCAGTGTCAGACTGATGGACATTACCAATGACTGTCAGTGTGAGACTGATGGACATTACAAGTGGCTGTCAGTGTCCGACTGATGGACATTACAAATAGCTGTCAGTGTGGGACTGATGGTCATTATAAAATGGCTGTCAGTGTGGGATTGATGGACATTACAAGTGGCTGTCAGTGTGGGTCTGATGGACATTACAAATGGCTGTCAGTGTTAGACTGATGGACATTACAATTGGCTGTCAGTGTGCGACTAATGGACATTGCAAATGGCTGTCAGTGTCAGACTGACGGACATTACAAATGGCTGTCAGTGCGGGACGCATGGACATTACAAATGGCTGTCAGTGTGGGACTGATGGACATTACAAATGGCTGTCAGTGTGGGACTGATGGACGTTACAAATGGCTGTCAGTGTCAGACTGATGACATTACGAATGGCTGTCAGTGTGGGACTGATGGACGTTACAAATGGCTGTCAGTGTCAGACTGATGACATCACAAATGTCTGTCAGTGTGGAACTGATGGACATCACAAATGGCTGTCAGTGTGAGACTGATGGACATCAGAAATGGCTGTCAGCGTGGGACTGATTGACATTACAAATGGCTGTCAGTGTGAGACTGATGGACGTTACAAATGGCTGTCAGTGTGGGACTGATGGACATTACAAATGGCTGTCAGTGTGAGACTGATGGACGTTACAAATGGCTGTCAGTGTGAGACTGATGGACGTTACAAATGGCTGTCAGTGTGAGACTGATGGACATTACAAATGGCTGTCAGTGTGAGACTGATGGATGTTACAAATGGCTATCAGTGTGAGACTGATGGACGTTACAAATGGCTGTCAGTGTGGGACTGATGGACATTACAAATGGCTATCAGTGTGGGACTGATGAACGTTACAAATGGCTGTCAGTGTGGGAGTGATGGATGTTACAAATGGATGTCAGTGTGGGACTGATACACATTACAAATGACAGTCAGTGTGGCACTGTTACACATTACAAATGGCTGTCAGTGTGGGACTGATGGACATTACAAATGGCTGTCAGTGTGAGACTGATGGACGTTACAAATGGATGTCAGTGTGGGACTGATACACATTACAAATGGCTGTCAGTGTGGGACTGATACACATTACAAATGGCTGTCATTGTGGGACTGATACACATTACAAATGGCTGTCAGTGTGGGACTGATGGACATTACAAGTGGCTGTCAGTGTCTGACTGATGGACATTACAAATGGCAGTCAGTGTGAGACTGTTGGACATTACAAATGGCTGTCAGTGTGGGACTGATACACATTACAAATGGCTGTCAATGTCAGACTGAAGGACATTACAATTGGCTGTTAGTGTGCGACTAATGGACATTACAAATGGCTGTCAGTGTGAGACTGACGGACATTACAAATGGCTGTCAGTGCGGGACTGATGGACATTACAAATGGCTGTCAGTGTGGGACTGATGGAAATTACAAATGACTGTCAGTGTCAGACTGATGGACATCACAAATGGCTGTCGGTGTGGGACTGATGGACATTACAAATGGCTGTCAGTGTGGGACTGATGGACATTACAAATGGCTGTCAGTGTGGGACTGATGGACATTACAAATGGCTGTCAGCGTGGGACTGATGGTCATTAGAAAATGGCTGTCAGTGTGGGACTAATGGACATTACAAGTGGCTGTCAGTGTGGGTCTGATGGACAATACAAATGGCTGTCAGTGTCAGACTGATGGACATTACAAATGGCTCTCAGTGTGAGACTGTTGGACATTACAAATGGCTGTCAGTGTGGGACTGATGGACATTACAAATGGCTGTCTGGTGGAACTGATGAACATTACAAATGGCTGTCAATGTCAGACTGATGGACATTACAATTGGCTGTCAGTGTGCGACTAATGGACATTACAAATGGCTGTCAGTGTGAGACTGACGCACATTACAAATGGCTGTCAGTGTGGGACTGATGGACATTACAAATGTCTGTCAGTGTGAGACTGATGGATATTACAAATGGCTGTCAGTGTCAGACTGATGGACATTACCAATGACTGTCAGTGTGAGACTGATGGACATTACAAGTGGCTGTCAGTGTCCGACTGATGGACATTACAAATAGCTGTCAGTGTGGGACTGATGGTCATTATAAAATGGCTGTCAGTGTGGGATTGATGGACATTACAAGTGGCTGTCAGTGTGGGTCTGATGGACATTACAAATTGCTGTCAGTGTGAGACTGATGGACATTACAAATGGCTGTCAGTGTTAGACTGATGGACATTACAATTGGCTGTCAGTGTGCGACTAATGGACATTGCAAATGGCTGTCAGTGTCAGACTGACGGACATTACAAATGGCTGTCAGTGCGGGACGCATGGACATTACAAATGGCTGTCAGTGTGGGACTGATGGACATTACAAATGGCTGTCAGTGTGGGACTGATGGACGTTACAAATGGCTGTCCGTGTCAGACTGATGACATTACGAATGGCTGTCAGTGTGGGACTGATGGACGTTACAAATGGCTGTCAGTGTCAGACTGATGACATCACAAATGTCTGTCAGTGTGGGACTGATGGACATCACAAATGGCTGTCAGTGTGAGACTGATGGACATCAGAAATGGCTGTCAGCGTGGGACTGATTGACATTACAAATGGCTGTCAGTGTGAGACTGATGGACGTTACAAATGGCTGTCAGTGTGGGACTGATGGACATTACAAATGGCTGTCAGTGTGAGACTGATGGACGTTACAAATGGCTGTCAGTGTGGGACCGATGGACATTACAAATGGCTGTCAGTGTGAGACTGATGGACGTTACAAATGGCTGTCAGTGTGAGACTGATGGACGTTACAAATGGTTGTCAGTGTGAGACTGATGGACATTACAAATGGCTGTCAGTGTGAGACTGATGGATGTTACAAATGGCTATCAGTGTGAGACTGATGGACGTTACAAATGGCTGTCAGTGTGGGACTGATGGACATTACAAATGGCTATCAGTGTGGGACTGATGAACGTTACAAATGGCTGTCAGTGTGGGAGTGATGGATGTTACAAATGGATGTCAGTGTGGGACTGATACACATTACAAATGACAGTCAGTGTGGCACTGTTACACATTACAAATGGCTGTCAGTGTGGGACTGATGGACATTACAAATGGCTGTCAGTGTGAGACTGATTGACGTTACAAATGGCTGTCAGTGTGGGACTGATGGACGTTACAAATGGATGTCAGTGTGGGACTGATACACATTACAAATGGCTGTCATTGTGGGACTGATACACATTACAAATGGCTGTCAGTGTGGGACTGATACACATTACAAATGGCTGTCAGTGTGGGACTGATGGACATTACAAGTGGCTGTCAGTGTCTGACTGATGGACATTACAAATGGCAGTCAGTGTGAGACTGTTGGACATTACAAATGGCTGTCAGTGTGGGACTGATACACATTACAAATGGCTGTCAGTGTGAGACTGATGGACATTACAAATGGCTGTCAGTGTGAGACTGATGGACATTACAAATGGCTGTCAGTGTGCGACTGATGGACATTACAAATGGCTGTCAGTGTGAGACTGATGGACATCACAAATGGCTGTCAGTGTGAGACTGATGGATATCATAAATGGCTGTCAGTGTGGGACTGATGGACATTACAAATAGCTGTCAGCGTGGGACTGATGGTCATTAGAAAATGGCTGTCAGTGTGGAACTGATGGACATTACAAATAGCTGTCAGTGTGGGACTAATGGACATTACAAGTGGCTGTCAGTGTGGGTCTGATGGACAATACAAATGGCTGTCAGTGTCAGACTGATGGACATTACAAATGGCTCTCAGTGTGAGACTGTTGGACACCACAAATGGCTGTCAGTGTGGGACTGATGGACGTTACAAATGGCTGTCAGTGTGGGACTGATGGACATTACAAATGGCTGTCAGTTTGAGACTGATGGACATTACAAATGGATGTCTGTGTGGGACTGATGAACATTACAAATGGCTGTCAATGTCAGACTGATGGACGTTACAAATGGCTGTCAGTGTGGGACTGATGGACATTACAAATGGCTGTCAGTGTGAGACTGATGGACATTACAAATGGATGTCTGTGTGGGACTGATGAACATTACAAATGGCTGTCAATGTCAGACTGAAGGACATTACAATTGGCTGTCAGTGTGCGACTAATGGGCGTTACAAATGGCTGACAGTGTGAGACTGACGGACATTACAAATGGCTGTCAGTGCGGGACTGATGGACATTACAAATGGCTGTCAGTGTGGGACTGATGGACATTACAAATGGCTGTCAGTGTGAGACTGATGGACATTACAAATGGCTGTCAGTGTCAGACTGATGGACATTACAAATGGATGTCAGTGTGGGACTGATTCACATTACAAATGGCTGTCAGCGTGGGACTGATGGTCATTAGAAAATGGCTGTCAGTGTGGGACTAATGGACATTACAAGTGGCTGTCAGTGTGGGTCCGATGGACAATACAAATGGCTGTCAGTGTCAGACTGATGGACATTACAAATGGCTCTCAGTGTGAGACTGTTGGACATTACAAATGGCTGTCAGTGTGGGACTGATGGACGTTACAAATGGCTGTCAGTGTGGGACTGATGGACGTTACAAATGGCTGTCAGTGTGAGACTGATGGACATTACAAATGGATGTCAGTGTGGGACTGATGGACATTAGAAATGTCTGTCAGTGTGAGACTGATGGATATTACAAATGGCTGTCAGTGTCAGACTGATGGACATTACCAATGACTGTCAGTGTGAGACTGATGGACATTACAAGTGGCTGTCAGTGTCCGACTGATGGACATTACAAATAGCTGTCAGTGTGGGACTGATGGTCATTATAAAATGGCTGTCAGTGTGGGATTGATGGACATTACAAGTGGCTGTCAGTGTGGGTCTGATGGACATTACAAATGGCTGTCAGTGTTAGACTGATGGACATTACAATTGGCTGTCAGTGTGCGACTAATGGACATTGCAAATGGCTGTCAGTGTCAGACTGACGGACATTACAAATGGCTGTCAGTGCGGGACGCATGGACATTACAAATGGCTGTCAGTGTGGGACTGATGGACATTACAAATGGTTGTCAGTGTGGGACTGATGGACGTTACAAATGGCTGTCAGTGTCAGACTGATGACATTACGAATGGCTGTCAGTGTGGGACTGATGGACGTTACAAATGGCTGTCAGTGTCAGACTGATGACATCACAAATGTCTGTCAGTGTGGGACTGATGGACATCACAAATGGCTGTCAGTGTGAGACTGATGGACATCAGAAATGGCTGTCAGCGTGGGACTGATTGACATTACAAATGGCTGTCAGTGTGAGACTGATGGACGTTACAAATGGCTGTCAGTGTGGGACTGATGGACATTACAAATGGCTGTCAGTGTGAGACTGATGGACGTTACAAATGGCTGTCAGTGTGAGACTGATGGACGTTACAAATGGCTGTCAGTGTGAGACTGATGGACATTACAAATGGCTGTCAGTGTGAGACTGATGGATGTTACAAATGGCTATCAGTGTGAGACTGATGGACGTTACAAATGGCTGTCAGTGTGGGACTGATGGACATTACAAATGGCTATCAGTGTGGGACTGATGAACGTTACAAATGGCTGTCAGTGTGGGAGTGATGGATGTTACAAATGGATGTCAGTGTGGGACTGATACACATTACAAATGACAGTCAGTGTGGCACTGTTACACATTACAAATGGCTGTCAGTGTGGGACTGATGGACATTACAAATGGCTGTCAGTGTGAGACTGATGGACGTTACAAATGGATGTCAGTGTGGGACTGATACACATTACAAATGGCTGTCAGTGTGGGACTGATACACATTACAAATGGCTGTCATTGTGGGACTGATACACATTACAAATGGCTGTCAGTGTGGGACTGATGGACATTACAAGTGGCTGTCAGTGTCTGACTGATGGACATTACAAATGGCAGTCAGTGTGAGACTGTTGGACATTACAAATGGCTGTCAGTGTGGGACTGATACACATTACAAATGGCTGTCAATGTCAGACTGAAGGACATTACAATTGGCTGTTAGTGTGCGACTAATGGACATTACAAATGGCTGTCAGTGTGAGACAGACGGACATTACAAATGGCTGTCAGTGCGGGACTGATGGACATTACAAATGGCTGTCAGTGTGGGACTGATGGAAATTACAAATGACTGTCAGTGTCAGACTGATGGACATCACAAATGGCTGTCGGTGTGGGACTGATGGACATTACAAATGGCTGTCAGTGTGGGACTGATGGACATTACAAATGGCTGTCAGTGTGGGACTGATGGACATTACAAATGGCTGTCAGCGTGGGACTGATGGTCATTAGAAAATGGCTGTCAGTGTGGGACTAATGGACATTACAAGTGGCTGTCAGTGTGGGTCCGATGGACAATACAAATGGCTGTCAGTGTCAGACTGATGGACATTACAAATGGCTCTCAGTGTGAGACTGTTGGACATTACAAATGGCTGTCAGTGTGGGACTGATGGACGTTACAAATGGCTGTCAGTGTGAGACTGATGGACATTACAAATGGATGTCAGTGTGGGACTGATGGACATTACAAATGGCTGTCTGGTGGAACTGATGAACATTACAAATGGCTGTCAATGTCAGACTGATGGACATTACAATTGGCTGTCAGTGTGCGACTAATGGACATTACAAATGGCTGTCAGTGTGAGACTGACGGACATTACAAATGGCTGTCAGTGTGGGACTGATGGACATTACAAATGTCTGTCAGTGTGAGACTGATGGATATTACAAATGGCTGTCAGTGTCAGACTGATGGACATTACCAATGACTGTCAGTGTGAGACTGATGGACATTACAAGTGGCTGTCAGTGTCCGACTGATGGACATTACAAATAGCTGTCAGTGTGGGACTGATGGTCATTATAAAATGGCTGTCAGTGTGGGATTGATGGACATTACAAGTGGCTGTCAGTGTGGGTCTGATGGACATTACAAATTGCTGTCAGTGTGAGACTGATGGACATTACAAATGGCTGTCAGTGTTAGACTGATGGACATTACAATTGGCTGTCAGTGTGCGACTAATGGACATTGCAAATGGCTGTCAGTGTCAGACTGACGGACATTACAAATGGCTGTCAGTGCGGGACGCATGGACATTACAAATGGCTGTCAGTGTGGGACTGATGGACATTACAAATGGCTGTCAGTGTGGGACTGATGGACGTTACAAATGGCTGTCAGTGTCAGACTGATGACATTACGAATGGCTGTCAGTGTGGGACTGATGGACGTTACAAATGGCTGTCAGTGTCAGACTGATGACATCACAAATGTCTGTCAGTGTAGGACTGATGGACATCACAAATGGCTGTCAGTGTGAGACTGATGGACATCAGAAATGGCTGTCAGCGTGGGACTGATTGACATTACAAATGGCTGTCAGTGTGAGACTGATGGACGTTACAAATGGCTGTCAGTGTGGGACTGATGGACATTACAAATGGCTGTCAGTGTGAGACTGATGGACGTTACAAATGGCTGTCAGTGTGGGACCGATGGACATTACAAATGGCTGTCAGTGTGAGACTGATGGACGTTACAAATGGCTGTCAGTGTGAGACTGATGGACGTTACAAATGGCTGTCAGTGTGAGACTGATGGACATTACAAATGGCTGTCAGTGTGAGACTGATGGATGTTACAAATGGCTATCAGTGTGAGACTGATGGACGTTACAAATGGCTATCAGTGTGGGACTGATGAACGTTACAAATGGCTGTCAGTGTGGGAGTGATGGATGTTACAAATGGATGTCAGTGTGGGACTGATACACATTACAAATGACAGTCAGTGTGGCACTTTTACACATTACAAATGGCTGTCAGTGTGGGACTGATGGACATTACAAATGGCTGTCAGTGTGAGACTGATTGACGTTACAAATGGCTGTCAGTGTGGGACTGATGGACGTTACAAATGGATGTCAGTGTGGGACTGATACACATTACAAATGGCTGTCATTGTGGGACTGATACACATTACAAATGGCTGTCAGTGTGGGACTGATACACATTACAAATGGCTGTCAGTGTGGGACTGATGGACATTACAAGTGGCTGTCAGTGTCTGACTGATGGACATTACAAATGGCAGTCAGTGTGAGACTGTTGGACATTACAAATGTCTGTCAGTGTGGGACTGATACACATTACAAATGGCTGTCAGTGTGAGACTGATGGACATTACAAATGGCTGTCAGTGTGAGACTGATGGACATTACAAATGGCTGTCAGTGTGCGACTGATGGACATTACAAATGGCTGTCAGTGTGAGACTGATGGACATCACAAATGGCTGTCAGTGTGAGACTGATGGATATCATAAATGGCTGTCAGTGTGGGACTGATGGACATTACAAATAGCTGTCAGCGTGGGACTGATGGTCATTAGAAAATGGCTGTCAGTGTGGAACTGATGGACATTACAAATAGCTGTCAGTGTGGGACTAATGGACATTACAAGTGGCTGTCACTGTGGGTCTGATGGACAATACAAATGGCTGTCAGTGTCAGACTGATGGACATTACAAATGGCTCTCAGTGTGAGACTGTTGGACACCACAAATGGCTGTCAGTGTGGGACTGATGGACGTTACAAATGGCTGTCAGTGTGGGACTGATGGACATTACAATTGGCTGTCAGTTTGAGACTGATGGACATTACAAATGGATGTCTGTGTGGGACTGATGAACATTACAAATGGCTGTCAATGTCAGACTGATGGACGTTACAAATGGCTGTCAGTGTGGGACTGATGGACATTACAAATGGCTGTCAGTGTGAGACTGATGGACATTACAAATGGATGTCTGTGTGGGACTGATGAACATTACAAATGGCTGTCAATGTCAGACTGAAGGACATTACAATTGGCTGTCAGTGTGCGACTAATGGGCGTTACAAATGGCTGACAGTGTGAGACTGACGGACATTACAAATGGCTGTCAGTGCGGGACTGATGGACATTACAAATGGCTGTCAGTGTGGGACTGATGGACATTACAAATGGCTGTCAGTGTGAGACTGATGGACATTACAAATGGCTGTCAGTGTCAGACTGATGGACATTACAAATGGATGTCAGTGTGGGACTGATTGACATTACAAATGGCTGTCCGTGTGGGACTGATGGACATCAGAAATGGCTGTCAGTGTGAGACTGATGGACATCAGAAATGGCTGTCAGTGCGGGACTGATGGACGTTACAAATGGCTGTCAGTGTGAGACTGATGGACATCACAAATGGCTGTCAGTGTGAGACTGATGGACATCAGAAATGGCTGTCAGCGTGGGACTGTTTGACATTACAAATGTCTGTCAGTGTGAGACTGATGGACGTTACAAATGGCTGTCAGTGTGGGAGTGATGGATGTTACAAATGGATGTCAATGTGGGGCTGATGAACATTACAAATGGCTATCAGTGTGGGTCTGATGGACATTACAAATGGCAGTCAGTGTGCGACTGATGGACGTTACAAATGGCTGTCAGTGTGGGACTGATGGATATTACAAATGGCTGTCAGTGTGAGACTGATGAACATTACTAATGGCTGTCAATGTGGTACTGAGGAACATTACAAATGGCTGTCAGTGTGGGACTGATGGACATTACAAATGGCTGTCAGTGTGGGATTGATGAACATTACAAATGGCTGTCAGTGTGGGAATGATACACATTATAAATGGCTGTCAGTGTGGGACTGATACACATTACAAATGGCTGTCAGTGTGGGACTGATACACATTACAAATGACAGTCAGTGTGGGACTGTTACACATTACAAATGGCTGTCAGTGTGGGACTGATGGACATTACAAACGGCTGTCAGTGTGGGACTGATGGACATTACAAATGGCTGTCAGTGTGGGACTGATGGACATTACAAGTGGCTGTCAGTGTGGGTCTGATGGACATTACCAATGGCTGTCAGTGTGAGACTCATGGACATTACAAATGGCTGTCAGTGTGAGACTGATGGACATTACAAATGGCTGTCAGTGTGGGACTGATGGACATTACAAATGGCTGTCAGTGTGGGATTGATGAACATTACAAATGGCTGTCAGTGTGGGAGTGATGGATGTTACAAATGGATGTCAGTGTGGGGCTGATGAACATTACAACTGGCTGTCAGTATGGGACTGATACACATTACAAATGGCTGTCAGTGTGGGACTGATACACATTACAAATGACAGTCAGTGAGAGACTGACGGACATTACAAATGGCTGTCAGTGCGGGACTAATGGACATTACAAATGGCTGTCAGTGTGGGACTGATGGAAATTACAAATGACTGTCAGTGTCAGACTGATGGACATCACAAATGGCTGTCAGTGTGGGACTGATGGACATTACAAATGGCTGTCAGTGTGGGACTGATGGACATTACAAATGGCTGTCAGCGTGGGACTTATGGTCATTAGAAAATGGCTGTCAGTGTGGGACTAATGGACATTACAAGTGGCTGTCAGTGTGGGTCCGATGGACAATACAAATGGCTGTCAGTGTCAGACTGATGGACATTACAAATGGCTCTCAGTGTGAGACTGTTGGACATTACAAATGGCTGTCAGTGTGGGACTGATGGACGTTACAAATGGCTGTCAGTGTGGGACTGATGGACGTTACAAATGGCTGTCAGTGTGAGACTGATGGACATTACAAATGGATGTCAGTGTGGGACTGATGGATATTACAAATGGCTGTCTGTGTGGAACTGATGAACATTACAAATGGCTGTCAATGTCAGACTGATGGACATTACAATTGGCTGTCAGTGTGCGACTAATGGACATTACAAATGGCTGTCAGTGTGAGACTGACGGACATTACAAATGGCTGTCAGTATGGGACTGATGGACATTACAAATGTCTGTCAGTGTGAGACTGATGGATATTACAAATGGCTGTCAGTGTCAGACTGATGGACAATACCAATGACTGTCAGTGTGAGACTGATGGTCATTATAAAATGGCTGTCAGTGTGGGATTGATGGACATTACAAGTGGCTGTCAGTGTGGGTCTGATGGACATTACAAATTGCTGTCAGTGTGAGACTGATGGACATTACAAATGGCTGTCAGTGTGAGACTGATTGACATTACAATTGGCTGTCAGTGTGCGACTAATGGACATTGCAAATGGCTGTCAGTGTCAGACTGACGGACATTACAAATGGCTGTCAGTGCGGGACTCATGGACATTACAAATGGCTGTCAGTGTGGGACTGATGGACATTAAAAATGGCTGTCAGTGTGGGACTGATGGACGTTACAAATGGCTGTCAGTGTCAGACTGATGACATTACGAATGGCTGTCAGTGTGAGACTGATGGACGTTACAAATGGCTGTCAGTGTGGGACTGATGGACATTACAAATGGCTGTCAGTGTGAGACTGATGGACGTTACAAATGGCTGTCAGTGTGGGACCGATGGACATTACACATGGCTGTCAGTGTGAGACTGATGGACGTTACAAATGGCTGTCAGTGTGAGACTGATGGACGTTACAAATGGCTGTCAGTGTGAGACTGATGGACATTACAAATGGCTGTCAGTGTGAGACTGATGGATGTTACAAATGGCTATCAGTGTGAGACTGATGGACGTTACAAATGGCTGTCAGTGTGGGACTGATGGACATTACAAATGGCTATCAGTGTGGGACTGATGAACGTTACAAATGGCTGTCAGTGTGGGAGTGATGGATGTTACAAATGGATGTCAGTGTGGGACTGATACACATTACAAATGACAGTCAGTGTGGCACTGTTACACATTACAAATGGCTGTCAGTGTGGGACTGACGGACATTACAAATGGCTGTCAGTGTGAGACTGATTGACGTTACAAATGGCTGTCAGTGTGGGACTGATGGACGTTACAAATGGATGTCAGTGTGGGACTGATACACATTACAAATGGCTGTCAGTGTGGGACTGATACACATTACAAATGGCTGTCAGTGTGGGACTGATACACATTACAAATGGCTGTCAGTGTGGGACTGATGGACGTTACAAATGGCAGTCAGTGTGAGACTGATGGACATTACAAATGGATGTCAGTGTGGGACTGATGGATATTACAAATGGCTGTCTGTGTGGAACTGATGAACATTACAAATGGCTGTCAATGTCAGACTGATGGACATTACAATTGGCTGTCAGTGTGCGACTAATGGACATTACAAATGGCTGTCAGTGTGAGACTGACGGACATTACAAATGGCTGTCAGTATGGGACTGATGGACATTAGAAATGTCTGTCAGTGTGAGACTGATGGATATTACAAATGGCTGTCAGTGTCAGACTGATGGACATTACCAATGACTGTCAGTGTGAGACTGATGGACATTACAAGTGGCTGTCAGTGTCCGACTGATGGACATTACAAATAGCTGTCAGTGTGGGACTGATGGTCATTATAAAATGGCTGTCAGTGTGAGATTGATGGACATTACAAGTGGCTGTCAGTGTGGGTCTGATGGACATTACAAATTGCTGTCAGTGTGAGACTGATGGACATTACAAATGGCTGTCAGTGTGAGACTGATTGACATTACAATTGGCTGTCAGTGTGCGACTAATGGACATTGCAAATGGCTGTCAGTGTCAGACTGACGGACATTACAAATGGCTGTCAGTGCGGGACTCATGGACATTACAAATGGCTGTCAGTGTGGGACTGATGGACATTAAAAATGGCTGTCAGTGTGGGACTGATGGACGTTACAAATGGCTGTCAGTGTCAGACTGATGACATTACGAATGGCTGTCAGTGTGGGACTGATGGACGTTACAAATGGCTGTCAGTGTCAGACTGATGACATCACAAATGTCTGTCAGTGTGGGACTGATGGACATCACAAATGTCTGTCAGTGTGAGACTGATGGACATCAGAAATGGCTGTCAGCGTGGGACTGATTGACATTACAAATGGCTGTCAGTGTGCGACTAATGGACGTTACAAATGGCTGACAGTGTGAGACTGACGGACATTACAAATGGCTGTCAGTGCGGGACTGATGGACATTACAAATGGCTGTCAGTGTGGGACTCATGGACATTACAAATGGCTGTCAGTGTGAGACTGATGGACATTACAAATGGCTGTCAGTGTCAGACTGATGGACATTACAAATGGCTGTCAGTGTGGGACTGATTGACATTACAAATGGCTGTCCGTTTGGGACTGATGGACATCAGAAATGGCTGTCAGTGTGAGACTGATGGACATCAGAAATGGCTGTCAGTGCGGGTCTGAGGGACGTTACAAATGGCTGTCAGTGTGAGACTGATGGCATCACAAATGTCTGTCAGTGTGAGACTGATGGACGTTACAAATGGCTGTCAGTGTGGGAGTGATGGATGTTACAAATGGATGTCAATGTGGGGCTGATGAACATTACAAATGGCTATCAGTGTGGGACTGATACACATTATAAATGGCTGTCAGTGTGGGACTGATACACATTACAAATGGCTGTCAGTGTGGGACTGATACACATTACAAATGAAAGTCAGTGTGGGACTGTTACACATTACAAATGGCTGTCAGTGTGGGACTAATGGACATTACAAACGGCTGTCAGTGTGGGACTGATGGTCATTGTAAAATGGCTGTCAGTGCGGGACTGATGAACATTACAAATGGCTGTCAGTGCGAGACTGATGGACATTACAAATGGCTGTCAGTGTGAGACTGATGGACATTACAAATGGCTGTCAGTGTGGGACTGATGGACATTACACATGGCTGTCAGTGTGAGACTGATGGACATTACAAATGGCTGTCAGTGTGAGACTGATGGACATTACAAATGGCTGTCAGTGTGGGACTGATGGACATTACAAATGGCTGTCAGTGTCATACTGATGACGTTACGAATGGCTGTCAGTGTGGGACTGATGGATTACAAATGGCTGTCAGTGTGAGACTGATGAATGTTACAAATGGATGACAGCGTGGGACTGATACACATTACAAATGGCTGTCAGTGAGGGACTGATACACATTACAAATGGCTGTCAGTGTGGGACTGATACACATTACAAATGGCTGTCAGTGTGGGACTGATACACATTACAAATGACAGTCAGTGTGGGTCTGTTACACAATACAAATGGCTGTCAGTGTGGGACTGATGGACATTACAAATGGTTGTCAGTGTGGAATTGATGAATATTACAAGTGGCTGTCAGTGTGAGACTGATGGACATTACAAATGGCTGTCAGTGTCAGACTGATGGATATTACAGATGGCTGTCAGTGTGGGACTGATGGTCATTATAAAATGGCTGTCAGTGTGGTACTGATGAACATTACAAATGGCTGTAAGTGTGGGACTGATGGACATTACAAATGGCTGTCAGTGTCAGACTGATGGACATTAGAAATGGCTGTCAGTGTGGGACTGTTGGACATTACAAATGGCTGTCATTGTGGGACCGATGGACGTTACAAATGGCTGTCAGTGTGGGACTGATGGACATTACAAATGGCTGTCAGTGTGGGACTGATGGACATTACAAATGGCTGTCAGTGTGGGACTGTTGGACATTACAAATGGCTGTCATTGTGGGACCGATGGACGTTACAAATGGCTGTCAGTGTGGGACTGACGGATATTACAAATGGCTGTCAGTGTGGGACTGATGGACATTACAAATGGCTGTCAGTGTGGGACTGATGGACGTTACAAATGGCTGTCAGTGTGAGACTGATGGATATTACAAATGGCAGTCAGTGTGGGACTGATGGACATTACAAATGGCAGTCATTGTGGGACTGACGGACATTACAAATGGCTGTCAGTGCGGGACTGATGGATATTACAAATGGCTGTCCGTGTGGGACTGATGGACATCAGAAATGGCTGTCAGTGTGAGACTGATGGACATCAGAAATGGCTGTCAGCGTGGGACTGTTTGACATTACAAATGTCTGTCAGTGTGAGACTGATGGACGTTACAAATGGCTGTCAGTGTGCGACTGATGGACATTACAAATGGCTGTCAGTGTGAGACTGTTGGACATTACAAATGGCTGTCATTGTGGGACCGATGGACGTTACAAATGGCTGTCAGTGTGCGACTGATGGACATTACAAATGGCTGTCAGTGTGGGACTAATGGACATTACAAATGGCTGTCAGTGTGGGACTGATGGACATTACAAATGGCTGTCATTGTGGGACCGATGGACGTTACAAATGGCTGTCAGTGTGGGACTGATGGACATTACAAATGGCTGTCAGTGTGGGACTGATGGACGTTACAAATGGCTGTCAGTGTGAGACTGATGGATATTACAAATGGCAGTCAGTGTGGGACTGATGGACATTACAAATGGCAGTCATTGTGGGACTGACGGACATTACAAATGGCTGTCAGTGCGGGACTGATGGATATTACAAATGGCTGTCCGTGTGGGACTGATGGACATCAGAAATGGCTGTCAGTGTGAGACTGATGGACATCAGAAATGGCTGTCAGCGTGGGACTGTTTGACATTACAAATGTCTGTCAGTGTGAGACTGATGGACGTTACAAATGGCTGTCAGTGTGCGACTGATGGACATTACAAATGGCTGTCAGTGTGAGACTGTTGGACATTACAAATGGCTGTCATTGTGGGACCGATGGACGTTACAAATGGCTGTCAGTGTGGGACTGATGGACATTACAAATGGCTGTCAGTGTGGGACTAATGGACATTACAAATGGCTGTCAGTGTGGGACTGATGGACATTACAAATGGCTGTCATTGTGGGACCGATGGACGTTACAAATGGCTGTCAGTGTGGGACTGATGGACATTACAAATGGATGTCTGTGTGGGACTGATGAACATTACAAATGGCTGTCAATGTCAGACTGATGGACATTACAATTGGCTGTCAGTGTGCGACTAATGGACATTACAAATGGCTGTCAGTGTGAGACTGACGGACATTACAAATGGCTGTCAGTATGGGACTGATGGACATTAGAAATGTCTGTCAGTGTGAGACTGATGGATATTACAAATGGCTGTCAGTGTCAGACTGATGGACATTACCAATGACTGTCAGTGTGAGACTGATGGACATTACAAGTGGCTGTCAGTGTCCGACTGATGGACATTACAAATAGCTGTCAGTGTGGGACTGATGGTCATTATAAAATGGCTGTCAGTGTGAGATTGATGGACATTACAAGTGGCTGTCAGTGTGGGTCTGATGGACATTACAAATTGCTGTCAGTGTGAGACTGATGGACATTACAAATGGCTGTCAGTGTGAGACTGATTGACATTACAATTGGCTGTCAGTGTGCGACTAATGGACATTGCAAATGGCTGTCAGTGTCAGACTGACGGACATTACAAATGGCTGTCAGTGCGGGACTCATGGACATTACAAATGGCTGTCAGTGTGGGACTGATGGACATTAAAAATGGCTGTCAGTGTGGGACTGATGGACGTTACAAATGGCTGTCAGTGTCAGACTGATGACATTACGAATGGCTGTCAGTGTGGGACTGATGGACGTTACAAATGGCTGTCAGTGTCAGACTGATGACATCACAAATGTCTGTCAGTGTGGGACTGATGGACATCACAAATGTCTGTCAGTGTGAGACTGATGGACATCAGAAATGGCTGTCAGCGTGGGACTGATTGACATTACAAATGGCTGTCAGTGTGCGACTAATGGACGTTACAAATGGCTGACAGTGTGAGACTGACGGACATTACAAATGGCTGTCAGTGCGGGACTGATGGACATTACAAATGGCTGTCAGTGTGGGACTCATGGACATTACAAATGGCTGTCAGTGTGAGACTGATGGACATTACAAATGGCTGTCAGTGTCAGACTGATGGACATTACAAATGGCTGTCAGTGTGGGACTGATTGACATTACAAATGGCTGTCCGTTTGGGACTGATGGACATCAGAAATGGCTGTCAGTGTGAGACTGATGGACATCAGAAATGGCTGTCAGTGCGGGTCTGAGGGACGTTACAAATGGCTGTCAGTGTGAGACTGATGGCATCACAAATGTCTGTCAGTGTGAGACTGATGGACGTTACAAATGGCTGTCAGTGTGGGAGTGATGGATGTTACAAATGGATGTCAATGTGGGGCTGATGAACATTACAAATGGCTATCAGTGTGGGACTGATACACATTATAAATGGCTGTCAGTGTGGGACTGATACACATTACAAATGGCTGTCAGTGTGGGACTGATACACATTACAAATGAAAGTCAGTGTGGGACTGTTACACATTACAAATGGCTGTCAGTGTGGGACTAATGGACATTACAAACGGCTGTCAGTGTGGGACTGATGGTCATTGTAAAATGGCTGTCAGTGCGGGACTGATGAACATTACAAATGGCTGTCAGTGCGAGACTGATGGACATTACAAATGGCTGTCAGTGTGAGACTGATGGACATTACAAATGGCTGTCAGTGTGGGACTGATGGACATTACACATGGCTGTCAGTGTGAGACTGATGGACATTACAAATGGCTGTCAGTGTGAGACTGATGGACATTACAAATGGCTGTCAGTGTGGGACTGATGGACATTACAAATGGCTGTCAGTGTCATACTGATGACGTTACGAATGGCTGTCAGTGTGGGACTGATGGATTACAAATGGCTGTCAGTGTGAGACTGATGAATGTTACAAATGGATGACAGCGTGGGACTGATACACATTACAAATGGCTGTCAGTGAGGGACTGATACACATTACAAATGGCTGTCAGTGTGGGACTGATACACATTACAAATGGCTGTCAGTGTGGGACTGATACACATTACAAATGACAGTCAGTGTGGGTCTGTTACACAATACAAATGGCTGTCAGTGTGGGACTGATGGACATTACAAATGGTTGTCAGTGTGGAATTGATGAATATTACAAGTGGCTGTCAGTGTGAGACTGATGGACATTACAAATGGCTGTCAGTGTCAGACTGATGGATATTACAGATGGCTGTCAGTGTGGGACTGATGGTCATTATAAAATGGCTGTCAGTGTGGTACTGATGAACATTACAAATGGCTGTAAGTGTGGGACTGATGGACATTACAAATGGCTGTCAGTGTCAGACTGATGGACATTAGAAATGGCTGTCAGTGTGGGACTGTTGGACATTACAAATGGCTGTCATTGTGGGACCGATGGACGTTACAAATGGCTGTCAGTGTGGGACTGATGGACATTAAAAATGGCTGTCAGTGTGGGACTGATGGACATTACAAATGGCTGTCAGTGTGGGACTGTTGGACATTACAAATGGCTGTCATTGTGGGACCGATGGACGTTACAAATGGCTGTCAGTGTGGGACTGACGGATATTACAAATGGCTGTCAGTGTGGGACTGATGGACATTACAAATGGCTGTCAGTGTGGGACTGATGGACGTTACAAATGGCTGTCAGTGTGAGACTGATGGATATTACAAATGGCAGTCAGTGTGGGACTGATGGACATTACAAATGGCAGTCATTGTGGGACTGACGGACATTACAAATGGCTGTCAGTGCGGGACTGATGGATATTACAAATGGCTGTCCGTGTGGGACTGATGGACATCAGAAATGGCTGTCAGTGTGAGACTGATGGACATCAGAAATGGCTGTCAGCGTGGGACTGTTTGACATTACAAATGTCTGTCAGTGTGAGACTGATGGACGTTACAAATGGCTGTCAGTGTGCGACTGATGGACATTACAAATGGCTGTCAGTGTGAGACTGTTGGACATTACAAATGGCTGTCATTGTGGGACCGATGGACGTTACAAATGGCTGTCAGTGTGGGACTGATGGACATTACAAATGGCTGTCAGTGTGGGACTAATGGACATTACAAATGGCTGTCAGTGTGGGACTGATGGACATTACAAATGGCTGTCATTGTGGGACCGATGGACGTTACAAATGGCTGTCAGTGTGGGACTGATGGACATTACAAATGGATGTCTGTGTGGGACTGATGAACATTACAAATGGCTGTCAATGTCAGACTGATGGACATTACAATTGGCTGTCAGTGTGCGACTAATGCACGTTACAAATGGCTGACAGTGTGAGACTGACGGACATTACAAATGGCTGTCAGTGCGGGACTGATGGACATTACAAATGGCTGTCAGTGTGGGACTGATGGACATTACAAATGGCTGTCAGTGTGAGACTGATGGACATTACAAATGGCTGTCAGTGTCAGACTGATGGACATTACAAATGGCTGTCAGTGTGGGACTGATTGACATTACAAATGGCTGTCCGTGTGGGACTGATGGACATCAGAAATGGCTGTCAGTGTGAGACTGATGGACATCAGAAATGGCTGTCAGTGCGGGACTGAGGGACGTTACAAATGGCTGTCAGTGTGAGACTGATGGCATCACAAATGGCTGTCAGTGTGAGACTGATGGACATCAGAAATGGCTGTCAGCGTGGGACTGTTTGACATTACAAATGTCTGTCAGTGTGAGACTGATGGACGTTACAAATGGCTGTCAGTGTGGGAGTGATGGATGTTACAAATGGATGTCAATGTGGGGCTGATGAACATTACAAATGGCTATCAGTGTGGGACTGATACACATTATAAATGGCTGTCAGTGTGGGATGATGGACGTTACAAATGGCTGTCAGTGTGAGACTGATGGATATTACAAATGGCAGTCAGTGTGGGACTGATGGACATTACAAATGGCAGTCATTGTGGGACTGACGGACATTACAAATGGCTGTCAGTGCGGGACTGATGGATATTACAAATGGCTGTCCGTGTGGGACTGATGGACATCAGAAATGGCTGTCAGTGTGAGACTGATGGACATCAGAAATGGCTGTCAGCGTGGGACTGTTTGACATTACAAATGTCTGTCAGTGTGAGACTGATGGACATTACAAATGGCTGTCAGTGAGGGACTGATGGACATTACGAATTGCTGTCAGTGTCGGGCTGATGAACATTACAAATGGCTGTCAGTGTGAGACTGATGGACGTTACAAATGGCTGTCAGTGTGCGACTGATGGACATTACAAATGGCTGTCAGTGTGAGACTGTTGGACATTACAAATGGCTGTCATTGTGGGACCGATGGACGTTACAAATGGCTGTCAGTGTGGGACTGATGGACATTACAAATGGCTGTCAGTGTGGGACTAATGGACATTACAAATGGCTGTCAGTGTGGGACTGATGGACATTACAAATGGCTGTCATTGTGGGACCGATGGACGTTACAAATGGCTGTCAGTGTGGGACTGATGGACATTACAAATGGATGTCTGTGTGGGACTGATGAACATTACAAATGGCTGTCAATGTCAGACTGATGGACATTACAATTGGCTGTCAGTGTGCGACTAATGCACGTTACAAATGGCTGACAGTGTGAGACTGACGGACAATACAAATGGCTGTCAGTGCGGGACTGATGGACAGTACAAATGGCTGTCAGTGTGGGACTGATGGACATTACAAATGGCTGTCAGTGTGAGACTGATGGACATTACAAATGGCTGTCAGTGTCAGACTGATGGACATTACAAATGGCTGTCAGTGTGGGACTGATTGACATTACAAATGGCTGTCCGTGTGGGACTGATGGACATCAGAAATGGCTGTCAGTGTGAGACTGATGGACATTAGAAATGGTTGTCAGTGCGGGACTGAGGGACGTTACAAATGGCTGTCAGTGTGAGACTGATGGCATCACAAATGGCTGTCAGTGTGAGACTGATGGACATCAGAAATGGCTGTTAGCGTGGGACTGTTTGACATTACAAATGTCTGTCAGTGTGAGACTGATGGATGTTACAAATGGCTGTCAGTGTGGGAGTGATGGATGTTACAAATGGATGTCAATGTGGGGCTGATGAACATTACAAATGGCTATCAGTGTGGGACTGATACACATTATAAATGGCTGTCAGTGTGGGACTGATACACATTACAAATGGCTGTCAGTGTGGGACTGATACACATTACAAATGACAGTCAGTGTGGGACTGTTACACATTACAAATGGCTGTCAGTGTGGGACTAATGGACATTACAAACGGCTGTCAGTGTGGGACTGATGGTCATTGTAAAATGGCTGTCAGTGCGGGACTGATGAACATTACAACTGGCTGTCAGTGCGGGACTGATGGACATTACAAATGGCTGTCAGTGTGGGACTGATGGACATTACACATGGCTGTCAGTGTGAGACTGATGGACATTACAAATGGCTGTCAGTGTGGGACTGATGGACATTACAAATGGCTGTCAGTGTGGGACTGATGGACATTACAAATGGCTGTCAGTGTCACACTGATGACATTACGAATGGCTGTCAGTGTGGGACTGTTGGATTACAAATGGCTGTCAGTGTGAGACTGATGAATGTTACAAATGGATGACAGTGTGGGACTGATACACATTACAAATGGCTGTCAGTGAGGGACTGATACACATTACAAATGGCTGTCAGTGTGGGACTGATACACATTACAAATGGCTGTCAGTGTGGGACTGATACACATTACAAATGACAGTCAGTGTGGGTCTGTTACACAATACAAATGGCTGTCAGTGTGGGACTGATGGACATTACAAATGGCTGTCAGTGTGGAATTGATGAATATTACAAGTGGCTGTCAGTGTGAGACTGATGGACATTACAAATGGCTGTCAGTGTCAGACTGATGGAGATTACAAATGGCTGTCAGTGTGGGACTGATGGTCATTATAAAATGGCTGTCAGTGTGGTACTGATGAACATTACAAATGGCTGTAAGTGTGGGACTGATGGACATTACAAATGGCTGTCAGTGTCAGACTGATGGACATTAGAAATGGCTGTCAGTGTGGGACTGTTGGACATTACAAATGGCTGTCATTGTGGGACCGATGGACGTTACAAATGGCTGTCAGTGTGGGACTGATGGACATTACAAATGGCTGTCAGTGTGAGACTGTTGGACATTACAAATGGCTGTCATTGTGGGACCGATGGACGTTACAAATGGCTGTCAGTGTGGGACTGATGGACATTACAAATGGCTGTCAGTGTGGGACTAATGGACATTACAAATGGCTGTAAGTGTGGGACTGATGGACATTACAAATGGCTGTCAGTGTCAGACTGATGGACATTAGAAATGGCTGTCAGTGTGGGACTGTTGGACATTACAAATGGCTGTCATTGTGGGACCGATGGACGTTACAAATGGCTGTCAGTGTGGGACTGATGGACATTACAAATGGCTGTCAGTGTGGGACTGATGGACATTACAAATGGCTGTCAGTGTGGGACTGTTGGACATTACAAATGGCTGTCATTGTGGGACCGATGGACGTTACAAATGGCTGTCAGTGTGGGACTGACGGACATTACAAATGGCTGTCAGTGTGGGACTGATGGACATTACAAATGGCAGTCAGTGTGGGACTGATGGACGTTACAAATGGCTGTCAGTGTGAGACTGATGGATATTACAAATGGCAGTCAGTGTGGGACTGATGGACATTACAAATGGCAGTCATTGTGGGACTGACGGACATTACAAATGGCTGTCAGTGCGGGACTGATGGATATTACAAATGGCTGTCCGTGTGGGACTGATGGACATCAGAAATGGCTGTCAGCGTGGGGCTGTTTGACATTACAAATGTCTGTCAGTGTGAGACTGATGGACGTTACAAATGGCTGTCAGTGAGGGACTGATGGACATTACGATTTGCTGTCAGTGTGGGGCTGATGAACATTACAAATGGCTGTCAGTGTGAGACTGATGGACGTTACAAATGGCTGTCAGTGTGCGACTGATGGACATTACAAATGGCTGTCAGTGTGAGACTGTTGGACATTACAAATGGCTGTCATTGTGGGACCGATGGACGTTACAAATGGCTGTCAGTGTGGGACTGATGGACATTACAAATGGCTGTCAGTGTGGGACTAATGGACATTACAAATGGCTGTCAGTGTGGGACTGATGGACATTACAAATGGCTGTCATTGTGGGACCGATGGACGTTACAAATGGCTGTCAGTGTGGGACTGACGGACATTACAAATGGCTGTCAGTGTGGGACTGATGGACATTACAAATGGCGGTCAGTGTGGGACTGATGGACATTACAAATGGTTGTCAGTGTGGGACTGACGGACATTACAAATGGCTGTCAGTGCGGGACTGATGGATATTACAAATGGCTGTCCGTGTGGGACTGATGGACATCAGAAATGGCTGTCAGTGTGAGACTGATGGACATCAGAAATGCCTGTCAGCGTGGGACTGTTTGACATTACAAATGTCTGTCAGTGTGAGACTGATGGACGTTACAAATGGCTGTCAGTGAGGGACTGATGGACATTACAAATTGCTGTCAGTGTGGGGCTGATGAACATTACAAATGGCTGTCAGTGTGAGACTGATGGACGTTACAAATGGCAGTCAGTGTGCGACTGATGGACATTATAAATGGCTGTCAGTGTGAGACTGATGGACATCACAAATGACTGTCAGTGTGGGACTGATGGACGTTTCAAATGGCTGTCAGTGTGGGACTGATGGTCATTATAAAATGGCTGTCAGTGTGGTACTGATGAACATTACAAATGGCTGTAAGTGTGGGACTGATGGACATTACAAATGGCTGTCAGTGTCAGACTGATGGACATTACAAATGGCTGTCAGTGTGATACTGTTGGACATTACAAATGGCTGTCATTGTGGGACCGATGGACATTACAAATGGCTGTCAGTGTGGGACTGATGGACATTACAAATGGCTGTCAGTGTGAGACTGATGGACATTACAAATGGCTGTCAGTGTGGGACTGATGGACATTACAAATGGCAGTCAGTGTGGGACTGATGGACGTTACAAATGGCTGTCAGTGTGGGACTGATGGATATTACAAATGGCTGTCAGTGTGAGACTGATGGACATCAGAAATGCCTGTCAGCATGGGACTGTTTGACATTACAAATGTCTGTCAGTGTGAGACTGATAGACGTTACAAATGTCTGTCAGTGTGGGAGTGATGGATGTTACAAATGGATGTCAATGTGGGGCTGATGAACATTACAAATGGCTGTCAGTGTGGGACTGATACACATTATAAATGGCTGTCAGTGTGGGACTGATACACATTACAAATGGCTGTCAGTGTGGGACTGATACACATTACAAATGACAGTCAGTGTGGGACTGTTACACATTACAAATGGCTGTCAGTGTGGGACTGATGGACATTACAAACGGCTGTCAGTGTGGGACTGATGGACATTACAAATGGCTGTCAGTGTGGGACTGATGGACATTACAAGTGGCTGTCAGTGTGGGTCTGATGGACATTACCAATGGCTGTCAGTGTGAGACTCATGGACATTACAAATGGTTATCAGTGTGAGACTGATGAACATTACTAATGGCTGTCAATGTGGTACTGATGAACATTACAAATGGCTGTCAGTGTGGGACTGATGGACATTACAAATGGCTGTCAGTGTGGGATTGATGAACATTACAAATGGCTGTCAGTGTGAGACTGATGGACGTTACAAATGGCTGTCAGTGTTGGACTGATGGACATTACAAATGGCTGTCAGTGTCAGACTGATGGACATTACAAATGGCTGTCAGTGTGAGACTGATGGACATTACAAATGGCAGTCAGTGTGAGACTGATGGACGTTTCAAATGGCTGTCAGTGTGGGCCTGATGGAAGTTTCAAATGGCTGTCAGTGTGGGACTGATGGTCATTATAAAATGGCTGTCAGTGTGGTACTGATGAACATTACAAATGGCTGTAAGTGTGGGACTGATGGACATTACAAGTGGCTATCAGTGTGGGTCTGATGGACATTACAAAAGGTTGTCAGTGTCAGACTGATGGGCATTACAAATGGCTGTCAGTGTTAGACTGATGGACATTACAAATGGCTGTCAGTGTGAGACTGTTGGACATTACAAATGGCTGTCATTGTGGGACTGATAGACGTTACAAATGGCTGTCAGTGTGGGACTGATGGACATTACAAATGGCTGTCAGTGTGGGACTGATGGACATTACAAATGGCTGTCAGTGTGAGACTGATGGACATTACAAATGGCTGTCAGTATGGAGCTGATGAACATTACAAATGGCTGTCAGTGTCAGACTGATGGACATCACAATTGGCTTTTAGTGTGTGACTAATGGACATTATAAATGGCTGTCAGTGCGGGCCTGATGGACATTACAAATGGCTGTCAGTGTGGGACTGATGGACATTAGAAATGGCTGTCAGTGTGGGACTGATGGATATTACAAATGGCTGTCAGTGTGGGACTGATGGATATTACAAATGGCTGTCAGTGTGGGACTGATGGACATTACAAATGGTTGTCAGTGTGAGACTGATGGACGTTACAAATGGCTGTCAGTGTGGGAGTGATGGATGTTACAAATCGATGTCAGTGTGGGGCTGATGAACATTACAAATGGCTGTCAGTGTGGGACTGATACACATTACAAATGGCTGTCAGTGCGGGACTGATACACATTACAAATGGCTGTCAGTGTGGGACTGATACACATTACAAATGACAGTCAGTGTGGGACTGTTACACATTACAAATGGCTGTCAGTGTGGGACTGATGGACATTACAAATGGCTGTCAGTGTGGGACTGATGGACATTACAAATGGCTGTCAGTGTGTGACTGATACACATTACAAATGGCTGTCAGTGTGGGACTGATGGACATTACAAATGGATGTCAGTGTGGGACTGATGGACATTACAAATGGCTGTCAGTGTGGGACTGTTACACATTACAAATGGCTGTCAGTGTGGGACTGATGGACATTACAAATGGCTGTCAGTGTGGGACTGATACACATTACAAATGGCTGTCAGTGTGGGACTGATGGACCTTACAAATGGCTGTCAGTGTGGGACTGTTACACATTACAAATGGCTGTCAGTGTGGGACTGATGGACATTACAAATGGCTGTCAGTGTGGGACTGATACACATTACAAATGGCTGTCAGTGTGGGACTGATGGACATTACAAATGGCTGTCAATGTCAGACTGATTGACATTACAATTGGCTGTCAGTGTGCGACTAATGGACATTACAAATGGCTGTCAGTGTCAGACTGACGGACATTACAAATGGCTGTCAGTGCGGGACTCATGGACATTACAAATGGCTGTCAGTGTTGGACTGATGGTCATTACAAATGGCTGTCAGTGTGGGACTGATGGACATTACAAATGGCTGTCAGTGTCAGACTGATGGATTACAAATGGCTGTCAGTGTGAGACTGATGGATATCATAAATGGCTGTCAGTGTGGGACTGAGGGACGTTACAAATTGCTGTCAGTGTGAGACTGATGGACGTTACAAATGGCTGTCAGCGTGGGACTGATGGAAGTTACAAATGGCTGCCACTGTGGGACTGATAAACATTACAAATGGCTGTCAGTGTGTAACTGATGGACATTACAAATGGCTGTCAGTGTGAGACTGATGGACATCACAAATGGCTGTCAGTGTGGGACTGATGGACATCAGAAATGTCTGTCAGTGTGAGACTGATGGACGTTTCAAATGGCTGTCATTCTGGGACTGATGGAAGTTTCAAATGGCTGTCAGTGTGGGACTGATGGTCATTGTAAAATGGCTGTCAGTGCGGGACTGATGAACATTACAAATGGCTGTCAGTGTGGGACTGATGGACATTACAAGTGGCTGTCAGTGTGGGTGTGATGGACATTACAAATGGATGTCAGTGTGGGACTGATGAACATTACAAATGGCTGTCAGTGCGGGACTGATGGACATTAGAAATGGCTGTCACTGTCAGACTGATGGACATTACAAAAGGCTGTCAGTGTCAGACTGATGGACATTACAAATGTCTGTCAGTGTGGGAGTGATGGATGTTACAAATGGATGTCAATGTGGGGCTGTTGAACATTACAAATGGCTGTCAGTGTGGGACTGATACACATTATAAATGGCTGTCAGTGTGGGACTGATACACATTACAAATGGCTGTCAGTGTGGGACTGATACACATTACAAATGACAGTCAGTGTGGGACTGTTACACATTACAAATGGCTGTCAGTGTGGGACTGATGGACATTACAAATGGCTGTCAGTGTGGGACTGATGGACATTACAAGTGGCTGTCAGTGTGGGTCTGATGGACATTACCAATGGCTGTCAGTGTGAGACTCATGGACATTACAAATGGTTATCAGTGTGAGACTGATGAACATTACTAATGGCTGTCAATGTGGTACTGATGAACATTACAAATGGCTGTCAGTGTGAGACTGATGGACGTTACAAATGGCTGTCAGTGTTGGACTGATGGACATTACAAATGGCTGTCAGTGTCAGACTGATGGACATTACAAATGGCTGTCAGTGTGAGACTGATGGACATTACAAATGGCAGTCAGTGTGAGACTGATGGACGTTTCAAATGGCTGTCAGTGTGGGCCTGATGGAAGTTTCAAATGGCTGTCAGTGTGGGACTGATGGTCATTATAAAATGGCTGTCAATGTGGTACTGATGAACATTACAAATGGCTGTAAGTGTGGGACTGATGGACATTACAAGTGGCTATCAGTGTGGGTCTGATGGACATTACAAAAGGTTGTCAGTGTCAGACTGATGGACATTACAAATGGCTGTCAGTGTGGGACTGATGGACATTACAAATGGCTGTCAGTGTGAGACTGATGGACATTACAAATGGCTGTCAGTATGGAGCTGATGAACATTACAAATGGCTGTCAGTGTCAGACTGATGGACATCACAATTGGCTTTTAGTGTGTGACTAATGGACATTATAAATGGCTGTCAGTGCGGGCCTGATGGACATTACAAATGGCTGTCAGTGTGGGACTGATGGACATTAGAAATGGCTGTCAGTGTGGGACTGATGGATATTACAAATGGCTGTCAGTGTGGGACTGATGGATATTACAAGTGGCTATCAGTGTGAGACTGATGGACATTACAAATGGCTGTCAGTGTGGGACTGATGGACATTACAAATGGTTGTCAGTGTGAGACTGATGGACGTTACAAATGGCTGTCAGTGTGGGAGTGATGGATGTTACAAATCGATGTCAGTGTGGGGCTGATGAACATTACAAATGGCTGTCAGTGTGGGACTGATACACATTACAAATGGCTGTCAGTGTGGGACTGATACACATTACAAATGGCTGTCAGTGTGGGACTGATACACATTACAAATGACAGTCAGTGTGGGACTGTTACACATTACAAATGGCTGTCAGTGTGGGACTGATGGACATTACAAATGGCTGTCAGTGTGGGACTGATGGACATTACAAATGGCTGTCAGTGTGGGACTGATACACATTACAAATGGCTGTCAGTGTGGGACTGATGGACATTACAAATGGATGTCAGTGTGGGACTGATGGACATTACAAATGGCTGTCAGTGTGGGACTGTTACACATTACAAATGGCTGTCAGTGTGGGACTGATGGACATTACAAATGGCTGTCAGTGTGGGACTGATACACATTACAAATGGCTGTCAGTGTGGGACTGATGGACATTACAAATGGCTGTCAGTGTGGGACTGTTACACATTACAAATGGCTGTCAGTGTGGGACTGATGGACATTACAAATGGCTGTCAGTGTGGGACTGATACACATTACAAATGCCTGTCAGTGTGGGACTGATGGACATTACAAATGGCTGTCTGTGTGGGACTGATGAACATTACAAATGGCTGTCAATGTCAGACTGATGGACATTACAATTGGCTGTCAGTGTGCGACTAATGGACATTACAAATGGCTGTCAGTGTCAGACTGACGGACATTACAAATGGCTGTCAGTGCGGGACTCATGGACATTACAAATGGCTGTCAGTGTTGGACTGATGGTCATTACAAATGGCTGTCAGTGTGGGATAGATGGACATTACAAATGGCTGTCAGTGTCAGACTGATGGATTACAAATGGCTGTCAATGTGAGACTGATGGATATCATAAATGGCTGTCAGTGTGGGACTGAGGGACGTTACAAATTGCTGTCAGTGTGAGACTGATGGACATTACAAATGGCTGTCAGCGTGGGACTGATGGAAGTTACAAATGGCTGCCACTGTGGGACTGATAAACATTACAAATGGCTGTCAGTGTGTAACTGATGGACATTACAAATGGCTGTCAGTGTGAGACTGATGGACATCACAAATGGCTGTCAGTGTGGGACTGATGGACATCAGAAATGTCTGTCAGTGTGAGACTGATGGACGTTTCAAATGGCTGTCATTCTGGGACTGATGGAAGTTTCAAATGGCTGTCAGTGTGGGACTGATGGTCATTGTAAAATGGCTGTCAGTGCGGGACTGATGAACATTACAAATGGCTGTCAGTGTGGGACTGATGGACATTACAAGTGGCTGTCAGTGTGGGTCTGATGGACATTACAAATGGATGTCAGTGTGGGACTGATGAACATTACAAATGTCTGTCAATGTCAGACTGATGGACATTACAATTGGCTGTCAGTGTGCGACTAATGCTCATTATAAATGGCTGTCAGTGTGAGACCGACGTACATTACAAATGGCTGTCAGTGCGGGACTGATGGACATTAGAAATGGCTGTCACTGTCAGACTGATGGACATTACAAAAGGCTGTCAGTGTCAGACTGATGGACATTACAAATGGCTGTCAGTTAGGGACTAATACACATTACAAATGGCTGTCAGTTTGGGACTGATACACATTACAAATGGCTGTCAGTGTGGGACTGATACACATTACAAATGGCTGTCAGTGTCGGACTGATGGACATTACAATTGGCTGTTAGTGTGTGACTAATGGACATTACAAATGGCTGTCAGTGCGGGACTGATGGACATCAGAAATGGCTGTCAGCGTGGGAGTTTTTGACATTACAAATGGCTGTCAGTGTGAGACTGATGGACGTTACAAATGGCTGTCAGTGTGGGACTGATGGACATCACAAATGGCTGTCAGTGTGGGTCTGATGAACGTTACAAATGGCTATCAGTGTGGGACTGATACACATTACAAATGGCTGTCAGTTAGGGACTGATACACATTACAAATGGCTGTCAGTGTTGGACTGATACAAATTACAAATGGCTGTCAGTGTGAGACTGATGGACGTTACAAATGGCTGTCAGTGTGGGACTGTTGGACATTACAAATGGCTGTCAGTGTCAGACTGATGGATTACAAATGGCTGTCAATGTGAGACTGATGGATATCATAAATGGCTGTCAGTGTGGGACTGAGGGACGTTACAAATTGCTGTCAGTGTGAGACTGATGGACATTACAAATGGCTGTCAGCGTGGGACTGATGGAAGTTACAAATGGCTGCCACTGTGGGACTGATAAACATTACAAATGGCTGTCAGTGTGTAACTGATGGACATTACAAATGGCTGTCAGTGTGAGACTGATGGACATCACAAATGGCTGTCAGTGTGGGACTGATGGACATCAGAAATGTCTGTCAGTGTGAGACTGATGGACGTTTCAAATGGCTGTCATTCTGGGACTGATGGAAGTTTCAAATGGCTGTCAGTGTGGGACTGATGGTCATTGTAAAATGGCTGTCAGTGCGGGACTGATGAACATTACAAATGGCTGTCAGTGTGGGACTGATGGACATTACAAGTGGCTGTCAGTGTGGGTCTGATGGACATTACAAATGGATGTCAGTGTGGGACTGATGAACATTACAAATGTCTGTCAATGTCAGACTGATGGACATTACAATTGGCTGTCAGTGTGCGACTAATGCTCATTATAAATGGCTGTCAGTGTGAGACCGACGTACATTACAAATGGCTGTCAGTGCGGGACTGATGGACATTAGAAATGGCTGTCACTGTCAGACTGATGGACATTACAAAAGGCTGTCAGTGTCAGACTGATGGACATTACAAATGGCTGTCAGTTAGGGACTAATACACATTACAAATGGCTGTCAGTTTGGGACTGATACACATTACAAATGGCTGTCAGTGTGGGACTGATACACATTACAAATGGCTGTCAGTGTCGGACTGATGGACATTACAATTGGCTGTTAGTGTGTGACTAATGGACATTACAAATGGCTGTCAGTGCGGGCCTGATGGACATCAGAAATGGCTGTCAGCGTGGGAGTTTTTGACATTACAAATGGCTGTCAGTGTGAGACTGATGGACGTTACAAATGGCTGTCAGTGTGGGACTGATGGACATCACAAATGGCTGTCAGTGTGGGTCTGATGAACGTTACAAATGGCTATCAGTGTGGGACTGATACACATTACAAATGGCTGTCAGTTAGGGACTGATACACATTACAAATGGCTGTCAGTGTTGGACTGATACAAATTACAAATGGCTGTCAGTGTGAGACTGATGGACGTTACAAATGGCTGTCAGTGTGGGACTGTTGGACATTACAAATGGCTGTCAGTGTGGGACTGATGAACGTTACAAATGGCTGTCAGTGTGGGAGTGATGGATGTTACAAATGGATGTCAGTGTGGGGCTGATGAACATTACAAATGGCTGTCAGTGTGGGACTGATACACATTAAAAATGGCTGTCAGTGTGGGACTGATACACATTACAAATGGCTGTCAGTGTGGGACTGATACACATTACAATTGGCTGTCAGTGTGCGACCAATGGACATTACAAATGGCTGTCAGTGTGAGACTGATCAACATTACAAATGGCTGTCAATGTCAGACTGATGGACATTACAATTGGCTGTCAATGTGCGACCAATGGACATTACAAATGGCTGTCAGTGTGAGACTAATGGATATCATAAATGGCTGTCAGTGTGGGACTGATGGACATTACAAAGGGCTGTCAGTGTGGGACTGATGGACATTACAAATGGCTGTCATTGTGATACTGATGGACATTACAAATGGCTGTCAGTCTGGGACTGATGGACATTACAAATGGCTGTCAGTGTCAGATTGATGGACATTACAAATGGCTGTCAGTGTGAGACTGTTGGACATTACAAATGGCTGTCAGTGTGGGACTGATGGACGTTACAAATGGCTGTCAGTGTGGGACTGATGGAAGTTACAAATGGCTGCCACTGTGGGGCTGATAAACATTACAAATGGCTGTCAGTGTCAGACTGATGGACATTACAATTGGCTGTTAGTGTGTGACTAATGGACATTACAAATGGCTGTCAGTGCGGGCCTGATGGAAATTACAAATGGCTGTCAGTGTGGGACTGATGGACGTTACAAATGGCTGTCAGTGTGGGACTGATGCATATTACAAATGGCTGTCTGTGTGGGACTGATGGACATTACAAATGGCTGTCAGTGTGAGACTGATGGACGTTACAAATGGCTGTCAGTGTGAGACTGATGGACATCAGAAATGGCTGTCAGCGTGGGAGTGTTTGACATTACAAATGGCTGTCAGTGTGAGACTGATGGACGTTACAAATGGCTGTCAGTGTGGGACTGATGGACATCACAAATGGCTGTCAGTGTGGGTCTGATGAATGTTACAAATGGCTATCAGTGTGGGACTGATACACATTACAAATGGCTGTCAGTTAGGGACTGATACACATTACAAATGGCTGTCAGTGTTGGACTGATACAAATTACAAATGGCTGTCAGTGTGAGACTGATGGACGTTACAAATGGCTGTCAGTGTGGGACTGTTGGACATTACAAATGGCTGTCAGTGTGGGACTGATGAACGTTACAAATGGCTGTCAGTGTGGGAGTGATGGATGTTACAAATGGATGTCAGTGTGGGGCTGATGAACATTACAAATGGCTGTCAGTGTGGGACTGATACACATTAAAAATGGCTGTCAGTGTGGGACTGATACACATTACAAATGGCTGTCAGTGTGGGACTGATACACATTACAATTGGCTGTCAGTGTGCGACCAATGGACATTACAAATGGCTGTCAGTGTGAGACTGATCAACATTACAAATGGCTGTCAATGTCAGACTGATGGACATTACAATTGGCTGTCAATGTGTGACCAATGGACATTACAAATGGCTGTCAGTGTGAGACTAATGGATATCATAAATGGCTGTCAGTGTGGGACTGATGGACATTACAAAGGGCTGTCAGTGTGGGACTGATGGACATTACAAATGGCTGTCATTGTGATACTGATGGACATTACAAATGGCTGTCAGTCTGGGACTGATGGACATTACAAATGGCTGTCAGTGTCAGATTGATGGACATTACAAATGGCTGTCAGTGTGAGACTGTTGGACATTACAAATGGCTGTCAGTGTGGGACTGATGGACGTTACAAATGGCTGTCAGTGTGGGACTGATGGAAGTTACAAATGGCTGCCACTGTGGGGCTGATAAACATTACAAATGGCTGTCAGTGTGGGACTGATGGATGTTACAAATGGCTGTCAGCGTGTGACTGATGGACATTACAAATGACAGTCAGTGTGAGACTGATGGATGTTACAAATGGCTGTCAGTGTGGGACTGATGGACATCACAAATGGCTGTCATTGTGGGACTGATGGTCGTTACAAATGGGTGTCAGTGTGGGACTGATGGAAGTTTCAAATGGCTGTCAGTGTGGGACTGATGGTCATTGTAAAATGGCTGTCAGTGCGGGACTGATGAACATTACAAATGGCTGTCAGTGTGGGACTGATGGACATTACAAGTGGCTGTCAGTGTGGGTCTGATGGACATTACAAATGGTTGTCATTGTCAGACTGATGGACATTACAAATGGCTGTCAGTGTGGGATTGATACACATTACAAATGGCTGTCAGTGTGGGACTGATACACATTACAAATGGCTGTCAGTGGGGACTGATGGACATTACAAATGGCTGTCAGTTTGGGACTGATGGACATTACAATTGGCTGTCAATGTGGGACTGATGGACATTACAAATGGCTGTCAGTGTGGCACTGATGGACATTACAAATGGCTGTCAGTGTCGTACTGATGGACATTACAAATGGCTGTCAGTCTGGGACTGATGGACATTACAAATGGCTGTCAGTGTGAGTCTGATGGACATTACAAATGGCTGTCAGTGTCAGACTGATGGACATTACAAATGGCTTCAGTTTGGGACTGATGGACATTACAATTGGCTGTCAGTGTGGGACTGATGGACATTACAAATGGCTGTCAGTGTGGGACTGATGGACATTACAAATGGCTGTCAGTGTCGGACTGATGGACATTACAAATGGCTGTCAGTTTGGGACTGATGGACATTACAAATGGCTGTCAGTGTGAGTCTGATGGACATTAAAAATGGCTGTCAGCGTGGGACTGATGGACATTACAAATGGCTGTCAGTTTGGAACTGATGGACATTACAATTGGCTGTCAGTGTGGGACTGATGGATATTACAAATGGCTCTCAGTGTCGGGATGATGGACATTACAAATGGCTGTCAGTTTGGGACTGATGGGCATTACAATTGGCTGTCAGTGTGGGACTGATGGACATTACAAATGGCTGTCAGTGTGGGACTGATGGACATTACAAATGGCTGTCAGTGTCGGACTGATGGACATTACAAATGGCTGTCAGTTTGGGACTGATGGACATTACAATTGGCTGTCAGTGTGGGACTGATGGACATTACAAATGGCTGTCAGCGTGGGACTGATGGACATTACAAATGGCTGTCAGTGTCGGACTGATGGACATTACAAATGGCTGTCAGTTTCAGATTGATGGACATTACAAATGGCTGTCAGTCTGGGACTGATGGACATTACAAATGGCTGTCAGTGTGGGACTGATGGACATTACAAATGGCTGTCAGTGTCAGACTGATGGACATTAGAAATGGCTGTCAGTGTGAGACTGATGGACATTACAAATGGCTGTCAGTGTGGGACTGATAAACATGACCAATGATTGCATGTATGGCCTGCTGAAGGTTTGTTCCGAGGACACATGTGCATAATTGTTCTGTTAAACGTATCAGTACTAACTGCCTTTGTTTGTCTTCATAGGAGATATGTTCCAACCCCCAGTTCATTGTGGATGGGGCAACTCGTACTGACATTTGTCAGGGAGGATTGGGTAAGTGTACACCTCTGTTTCTGTTCCTTTTACTAGGTGTCATCTTAGCTCAGCTGGCATCGCTCTCACCTCTAGATCAGCAGCTTTGATTTCAACAGCAGGGTTTGAGCCCAGAGTCTAGGCCAGCTCTGTTTCGTCCAAAGCTCAGTGAGGCCGAAGGTGAATGTTAATCTGAGTTATCATCGGCGTTTGCCATTGGTGCACCGAGGAGGTCAAAGATCCCTGACACTACTTGAAGGGCGGGGAGGTCCCATTACCACACACCTCTTCCCTTCACCCAGGACAAGGTGGGGTGTGGTGGGGGTGGGGTGTGTGGGGGGGCTGTTTGATCTCTAGAGGGTCTCGCTCCTCCACAGTACATTCTAGAACAGAGCTCACGGGGGTTGGTCTTCCCCACAGTGGGACCCACTTTTATATCTGCTTCATTGACCAATGCCATTCCATCCAAATTATGACCCTCAGAGCCCTATACCCAGTACTTAAGGCCCTCCCATAAGCGCCAACCCTGCCCATTCCCAGTGTGACCTCCCATTCCTGCTCTGACCTTTGGCCTTGCACTCACAACCAGTCGAGCTAACCTCAGACATCAGGAACCCCGATAAATCTGGAACATGAAAGCTAGTCTCAGTAACAGCGACTGTGAAACAACTGGATTACTGTAAATAAAAAACCCATCCAGGTTCACTATCTCCTTTAGGAAGGGAAATCTGTCTTCCTTAGCCGGTCGGGCCTACATGTGCCTCCAGGCCTACAGGTTGACTCTTAACTGCCCTCTGAAATGGCCTAGCAATGCACTCAGCTGTAACTCAAGATGGCGACTCTCACCTTCCCAAGGGCGATTCAAGATGGCGGCTCAATATCGCCTTCTCAAGGGCGATTCAGTATGGCAGCTCACTATTGCCTTCTCAAGGGCGATTCAAGATTGCAGCTCATTATTGCCTTCTCAAGGTCAATTCAAGATGGCAGCTCACTCTCTCCTTCTCAAGGGCGATTCAAGATGGCAGCTCACTATCGCCTTCTCAAGGGTGATTCAATATGGCAGCTCACTCTCGCCTTCTCAAGGGCGATTCAAGATGGCAGCTCACTATCGCCTTCTCAAGGGCGATTCAAGATGGCAGCTCACTATTGCCTTCTCAAGGTCAATTCAAGATGGCAGCTCACTACTGCCTTCTCAAGGGCGATTCAAGATGGCGGCTCACTCGCCTTCTCAAGGATGATTTTAGATGGCCGTTAAATGTTGTGGATGAAGATATGAATTACAAAGGGAGCGGTGTCTGATCCTTCCCTTTGCAGCCTGCTGCTTCTCACACCCACTTCCCTCTTGTTCCATCCCTCCAAGTCTCAGCCTTTTCACGGAAGAGTGGCATTTGCAAGCTCTGCTTTGAGATTTCCACTGTGAGGGAATTGCTCATTTGGAGAGCCAGTACAGACGTGAGGGGCCGTATGGCCTCCCTCTGCATTGTAACCATTCTGTGATTTCCCAGCACTTCCCTCTCTTTGTCCGTTGCTTATCAACTCAAGGGGCAAATAGGGATCAGCAATAAATGCTGGTCTTGCATTTGAATGAATGTAACAAAACTGATTGATTGGCTGTTTTATCCCTCCAATTATCTAGCTTTGCTTTTTGTAACTTCCCCTTCGGTGAGGCTGAGGATCTGTTTGCTTCCTCCTTTTCCTGGTGTCTGCTTTACCTCTTTCTGTTAACCTGCTTGCCCTCCGCATTCATTGGAGCTGCCCGGACCTGTTTGAAATAACACGTGTGATCAGGAAGTTTAGGCACAAAGCCAGGATTGGAACCATTGCATCATTCACCGCGATCAGTGACTTTTCCCAACCTTCAGTCACTTTGATTCAAGAGAATCAACATTGAGTATTGCTGAGAAAAGAGACACATCAAAGCTTTTCGTCTTGCACTCATCAGGACACTCTGCAATACAAAGGGAAAACAACAATTTATACCGCGTGTGAAGAGAGTGCTGATCACTTAGCGAGTGGATTCTGATTGGTAGAGGCGTTGCCGTGGAGAATGCACCAGTGATAGTGACTGACAGGTTAACTGCCAAGCATTGTTTAAAATTTAAACCAGGCCGCTTGACCCTGTTTGGTCAAGGCATTGCCCTGAGGAATGAGTCAGCGAATGGCTGTCACTTATTTTGTTTAGCTGGGCGTTCCTGATGGCGCTCTTCCAGGGGTTGAGGCAGTGCAACATTCCAGCACTTGGGAACCAGGCACTGTGGGGAGCTCCACGGAGATGTTGATGTGGTGGGTCGGAATGCGACACTTTATGTTTGGATCCTCATGCCAGGTTCAGCCTGAAGTGTGAGAAATATTCAGCACCCACTTTGTTCTTCCAAGACTAGGCAGGGTCTGGAGAGAGCGTCTCACTGGGCAAAGCAGTGTTCCGCCTGAAACGGAATTGTAAAACTCTCAACCTCCTGTTCAAATCCCTCCACGGCTTCAGTGCCCCTCCCCCATCTCTGGAACCTCCTCCAGCCCTACGCCCCGCCCTCGGGATCTCTGAACTTCTCCAAATCCGGCCTCTTGAGCATCCCCCGATTCCCATCGCTTTGCCTTTGGGGCTCCTGAGTTCTGGGATTCCCTCCCTCACCCTCTCCACCCCTCTCTCTCCCTCCTCCTTTAAGACGCTCCTCAAAACCGACCTCTTTGACCGAGCTTATTGTCGCCCGTCCCCTATGATCTGCTTGTGAGGCTCGGGGTCAAACTTTTACTTCATAATGTTCCTGCAAAGTGCTTGTTAGGATGTTTTACTCCGTTGAAGAGGCTATGCAATTGCAGGCAGTTGTTGTATATACAGGTCGGCCGTTGGGAAGATATTTGAGATTAGGAATTTGTAAGTCATGTAGACACGAGTCTGAAATTTGGGATAAGCTATAGGCCACAGTGTGAGTGCGGCTCAGTGAGGACTTTCTTTGCCTCTGAAGTAAGAAAGTTGGGAGCTCAGGGCAGATGGGTTTAACACCTCTTTCAGGAGACGACTCCTTCGACAGTGCAGCACTCTCTCACCGGGAGCGTCAGCGCAGGTTGTGGGCTCAATCCTCTGGAGGGGACATTTGGATTTCCAGCATCCGCAGTTTTTTTGTTTTTATCTCTGTGTTTAATTGACTGCCACTGCTCTTCAAGAAATGCCTACCTCCTTGAAGAAGTTCTGTTCCTCTCTGCGACAAGATTTCCGTATCTCTCTGTTGCCCTGCTCACCTTCCTTGCTTTCCATTTCCCTCCTAGTGTTTGACAAGGTGTTTACTAAAACCCGCTTTCACAGCCACATCTCCTTTCTCAGTGACTGTCTCCGTCTCCGACTTACCCCACGTGGATTTCAACTGAAATTCCACCCCTCATGTTTCGAACCCACCCAGGATTACAGGTATCTCCGGGACATAAAACGTTTCTCGGACAGCTGTTCCCGTCACATTCTGAAATCCACACTCAGTGCCATGCGCCATATGAACGCACTCGACCTCTCCTGCCAGCAGCACCGCCGTACCCTTTTTCAAAGCTGCGCGTGCCCCCAGTTTCATTTTATCCTTCGGCTCATCCGACGCCTCAACAAGAAACTTTTTCTCTTTCTCTCAAGTGCTAAGGAACGCAAGCTCCAACAACTCATCGACACCAACCCCCATCTAGGACCCTCCACCCCGGCCTGTCCCTCCGTCCCCACCCCATCTTCCAATCCCAGCCCCAGCCGTGTATTCACTATACCCCCTGACCTTCCCCTCTCCGATGCTGAACGTTCAGTGCTCAGCAAAGGACTTAGTTTCATACCCTTACGCCCTCACCTCAATTAATTTCGGGCTCGGCATGATGCTGACCTCTTCTTCCGCCGTCTTCGTCTCCGGGCTCACTTTTTTGGGCAGGAGTCCTCTCCCAGTTCAACGGATCCTTTTACCCATCTCCAATATTCTCCCTCCACCTGGACCCCTCCCTCTGGATTCTTACCTTCTCTTGATCTTTTCATTGAGAACTGTCAGCGCGACATTAGTCGTCTCAATTTCTCTGCTCCTCTCACCCATTCTAACCTGTCTCTCTCTGAACTTACTGCACTCCATTCTCTCAGGTCCAACCCTGACATTGTCATCAAACCCGCTGACAAGGGTGGTGCTGTTGTTGTCTGGCGCACTGACCTCTACCTCGCGGAGGCTGAGCGTCAACTTGCAGACACTTCCTCCTACCTCTCCCTGGACCATGACCCCACCACTGAACATCAAGCCATTGTTTCCAGGACTGTCACTGACCTCATCTCCTCTGGGGATCTCCCTCCCACAGCTTCCAACCTGATAGTCGCCCAACCTCGGACGGCCCGCTTCTATCTCCTACCCAAAATCCACAAACAGAACTGCCCCGGTAGACCGATCGTCTCAGCTTGCTCCTGCCCCACAGAACTCATTTCTCGTTATCTTGACTCCCTTCTCTCTCCCCTTGTCCAGTCCCTTCCCACCTACATCCGTGATTCCTCTGACACCTTACGTCACATCAACAATTTCCAGTTCCCTGGCCCCAACCGCTTCCTCTTCACCATGGACGTCCAATCCCTCTACACCTCCATCCCCCACCAGGATGGTCTGAGGGCCCTTAGCTTCTTCCTCGAATAGAGGCCCGAACAATCCCCATCCACCACTACTCTCCTCCGTCTGGCTGAACTTGTTCTTACGCTGAACAATTTCTCCTTCAACTCCTCTCACTTCCTTCAAATAAAAGGTGTGGCTACGGGTACCCGCATGGGCCCCAGCTATGCCTGTCTCTTTATGGGGTATGTGGAACATTCCTTGTTCCAGTCCTACTCCGGCCCCCTTCCACAACTCTTTCTCCAGTACATCGATGATTACTTCGGTGCCGCTTCATGCTCTAGTCGGGACTTGGAAAAATTTATTAATTTTGCTTCCAATCTCCACCCCTCCATCATTTTCACGTGGTCCATCTCTGACACTTCCCTTCCCTTCCTTGACCTCTCTGTCTCAATCTCTGGTGATAGACTGTCCACCAATATCCATTACAAACCCACCGACTCCCATAGCTATCTCGACTACAGCTCCTCATACCCCGCTTCCTGTAAGGACTCCATCCCATTCTCTCAGTTCCTTCGCCTCCGTCGCATCTGTTCCGATGATGCTACCTTCAAAAACAGTTCCTCTGACATGTCCTCCTTCTTCCTTAACCGAGGTTTTCCACCCACGGTCGTTGATAGGGCCCTCAACCGTGTCCGGCCCATCTCCCGCGCATCCGCCCTCACGCCTTCTCCTCCCTCCCAGAAACATGATAGGGTCCCCCTTGTCCTCACTTATCACCCCACCAGCCTCCGCATTCAAAGGATCATCCTCTGCCATTTCCGCCAACTCCAGCATGATGCCACCACCATACACATCTTCCCTTCACCCCCCCTATCGGCATTCCGTAGGGATCGCTCCCTCCGGGACACCCTGGTCCACTCCTCCATCACCCCCTACTCCTCAACCCCCTCCTATGGCACCACCCCATGCCCACGCAAAAGATGCAATACCTGCCCCTTCACTTCCTCTCTCCTCACCGTCCAAGGACCCAAACACTCCTTTCAAGTGAAGCAGCATTTCACTTGCATTTCCCCCAACTTAGTCTACTGCATTCGTTGCTCCCAATGTGGTCTCCTCTACATTGGAGAGACCAAACGTAAACTGGGCGACCGCTTTGCAGAACACCTGCGGTCTGTCCGCAAGAATGAGCCAAACCTTCCTGTCGCTTGCCATTTTAACACTCCACCCTGCTCTCTTGCACATGTCTGTCCTTGGCTTGCTGCATTGTTCCAGTGAAGCCCAACGCAAACTGGAGAAACAACACCTCATCTTCCGACTAGGCACTTTACAGCCATCCGGACTGAATATTGAATTCAACAACTTTAGGTCGTGAGCTCCCTCCCCCATCCCCACCCTGTTTCCCCCTTTTTTTTCCAATAAATTATATAGATTTTCCTTTTCCCACCTATTTCCATTATAAAAAGAGAAAAAAAAAAGTATTTATTTATTTATTTTTACATCTTTTATGCTCTCCCCACCCCCACTAGAGCTATACCTTGAGTGCCCTACCATCCATTCTTAATTAGCACATTCGTTTAGATAATATCGCCAACTTTAACACCTATGTGTTCTTTTGTATTATTGTTGTTGACATCTTTTGATGATCTGCTTCTGTCACTGCTTGTTTGTCCCTACAACCACACCCCCACTCCACCTCCCACTCTCTCTCTCTCTCCGCCCCCCACACACACACACCTTAAACCAGCTTATATTCAACTCTTTCTTGGACTCGAACTCAAGTTCTGTCGAAGGGTCATGAGGACTCGAAACGTCAACTCTTTTCTTCTCCGCCGATGCTGCCAGACCTGCTGAGTTTTTCCAGGTAATTCTGTTTTTGTTTTTGTTTTGGGTAAATACATTGTATGTTCATTTAAAGACGAGGCACATGAGAACAGTTGCACATTGTTAGAAAGCTTGAAGATAGCAGAGCTGTGTTTATGTGCTCTACCCAAATCCAAAGGTGAAACTAAGACTGGATTGCATGACACACTTCCCTTCCAGTGATGTCGTGCTGCTATCCCTTAAAGGCATATTACAGCACCCCCCCTTTCTTTTTAAATATACTTTCCCCTGTTCCAAAGATAGAACTATTTACAATACATGCTCATGTTTAGTTACCATTACATAAGTGTATAGGGCCTGTGAATCTATGGTTCTCTAAAGTGTAGAGGTAATTTTCTGGTACACCCAGATCTTGAAATGGAGGTTTCTTTAAGCACTCACAGTGACCGTGGGATTGTCATTCTTGGATATTGTTCCTGGTTGCATTTGGGACCGAGTCCTAGATGCAAAAGGACTGTACGGTGCTTGAGGAGCTGGATTGGATCTGATTTGTCCTCGGTTACATCTCATCATTGTGTCTTTGCATGTAATGACTTCCCAGGACCTTGGTTCTAGACAAATCCTTGACATCTTGGCTGGTTGCCACATACCTTCCATGAGATCCCACGTGCAAAGCTGTTGTCCCAACTGTAAACTTGGGAGTTCCATACCCGCATTTTTATCATGCACACTGGTCATCTTCTCTCGCAATTCTAAAAGTTGCTCTCTAGTTTCTGAGAGAGTAGAAAGGTTAAGAGTCGGTAAATTGGCACACACTGGTCTGTCAAACATGAGCTCTGTCGGTGATGGAATAGTTGCATTTAAAGGTGTCGCTCTCAGATATAACATTGTAAGCAATATGTAGATCTTGCTTGGTCCGTCTACATTTGAGAATTTGGGGTTTCAACCATGTGAATCATTCATTCAGCTAACCTGTTAGATTTAGAGTAATGAGAAGAAGAAGTATTCTGATCGATACTCCACTTCTCACACATGTACTAAAATGGCTTACCAATAAATTAGGGACCGTTATCAGTAATGATCTTTCTAGGCAGGCCAAATAAACTGAAAATAGCACATAGAGTGTGCATGACAGTTGTGCTTGATGTGTTGTGTAATTATTGAATAATGGGGTACTCGGTAAAGTAGTCGACAATGAAGTCAATGCCACGGACGTGAAAGAGATTAGATGCGACTTTGGACCAAGGATGGGCAGAAATTTCATGTGAAGTGAGTGGTTCTTTGTGCTGGCTTGACATATGCTCTTGACATGCCTCGCACTCCTTGACGTACTTCAGTAGACTGCCTCTCTGGTGAATCTTCTCATTTGATGTAGGCCTATGTGTGAGTGATGAAGTTGTTGAAGAATATCAGGTCACAAAGATTCCGGCATGATGACCTGCCTGCCTTTAAAAATGGACTCCCCGGGAGAGGCCTAGCTCATCCTGGTAATGCCAAAATGGTCTCACATATTCGTGGACATGCTGAATTGCATCAGCCCGTCCTTCAATGATGGTTTTTCACTGTTTCTGCAGTGTGGAATCTTTCACCATTTCTTCTTGTAACTGCCAGCATTTGCGTTGCGCGCAATGTACCAGATCGATTGACACACTTGCATCCTCCTGCAAGCGTAATGTTGCAGCTCCACTGAACTTTGTTGAAACGTTCTGTACATTTCGATGCTTGGCCGTGAGCTGAGGTGATAGGAGTAGCGCCTGAGGTTGACAGGCTGTGCGATGTCCGACCAATCCCATGGATTGTCACTCGTGCGAGGTCACGACCTGCTGGTAGACATGTGATCACTGGGCCTTTAATCTCCATGACTCCGTGGAGGACTGATTGGAGTTGCACTCCAGGACTATGGATCCTGCACGTGGAATTAGTGAAGCGTTGCGCGCGTTAGTAAGTTTCACCGTGGCCTTCCACGTCTGTCGATGCACATCTTCTAGAGTCCGCGGAGGTAGGGTGTTGGTACTTGCCCCTGTGTCAATCATGGCCAATAAGGAATAGTCAGCAGCTTTCTTAGGGCAGATGATGCAAATCCTGGCAAACGTCTTGGATGGCGTGGCGGCATGTATGTTTCCCGCCAGCTTGGCGGTGTAGAACGTGTCACCACCGCCCTTCGCCTCGTTCGCCCTGTTCGGTTTGTCGGTCACCCTCGTGTACATGTTTCTGACGGGGTACTGGATGGTCATTCTTATTGCTGGAAGGCACCGATTGTGCACGGTCTGTTTGGCCCTTTGTAGCTGCATCAGCCTTTGCTCTTGGACGCTCTGCCATCGCCAGCGGCCCCTTTCCGGGCCCCCCCCCCCCCCCCGCAGAACTGACGGAAAGCTGGGCATTTCCTTGGTGCCCACAGCAGGCCACGCCTTCCGCATGTCTCACTAGGTACGGGTGTTCCAGTGAGCGGGTCAACAATCGGGATTGTACCCGGGACCTGTCAGCCTCGTCGACCTGCGTGGATCGCTTCGTATTTCTGTCCGTCCTCGAGCGGCTCTTCGAGGCTTCGACATTTTGGGCTGGTCTGGCAGGTCTTTCTGGAACGCTTCCACGGGAGTGGGGTGCGATCACCAACTCAACAACTCTGCCCGCTGGCTCTGCTTTTGAAAAATCGCAGTGCATATACCCGTTTCTCCGCACCTGCCGATGGAGTGGTCCGTGGATTCTGCAGGCCGCTGTCGAAATGGCGTGGACTCTAGTCGGCGAATGCGGAAGTTGAACCTGATTCTGAACTGGCCCTCCAATGTAATCCAGATCTTTTGCGGATCCTTTGGCTCTTCTATTAGTCCAGAGGTGTTCAGCCTGTGTGGACCCTCATTGCCGATTGCTAGGCGAACTCTTATGGTTTGCTTGTCCGGTTCGGACAAGCTGAACCGAGAAACCAGAGCTGCGCCCGCTGTTTAAACGTTCTGAATTCAGGTTAGAGGTCAGCTGCATCCTAATTCATACCGGGGTATCTTGCAGACTTTTTGACAAATCCCTCCTTTCCCTGTAGTACCTGGGATGAGTGTCGCTGTAGCCGCTCTGCAACGCTCCGCCCATTTCAATGGCAACCCTCTGTGGCCCGATCTTTATGATGGTTTTTATTGTGTTTGACTCTCCCTCGCTTGTTATCGATCCAGCCCGCGCCCCGGTCACCCGTTTTTCCCGACTGAGCTAACTCATTGCTGGTCCTCTTGACGCACTGTCCTACTCACCGTGGGTATTTTGCCTGCTTGCCAGCTCTTTAATTTGAGCCCTATTCCAGCACTGCGTCTCCACAACTTTTCTGTGTGGTCAGCACGCTGCGTTTGCGGGGCTCTCCAGCACTGAGATGCCGTTGCGGGTCTGACCAAAACATCAAGGGTCGTCTCATGCCATGTAGGATGACCTAAGGCTGTTCACCATGTCGTGCCTGTGCTTAATCTTGCTGCCAGGCTGTTTGACCAACGCTGACACCATGTTGTGTTTTTATAATGGTATAAAGGCACCAATCGCTCATAAGGGATCGTGTAAACATGTTGTGAGCTCATTTATTGAGACTAAGCCTAAAGGTTGAAGACATTAGCAGCAGAGCTGTGTGTTTGTGTGTGTGTGTGTATGAGAGCGCTGCTCAAAACCAAAAGTGAAACTAAGACTGGATCGCATGACACACTTCCCTTCTAGTGATGTCATGCTGCTATCCCTTAAAGGCATATTACAACACAGGGACTCGGGAGAAGGCGGGTTTGGAAATGCAGCCCCTGCAGTGAAGTGCGGGTGCTGAGACGAGGGCTGAATCAGGCTGTTGTGCCCTCCAGAGTCGATTAACCCTTTGGCATTCAGTATCCAGAAAACTCACTTGGGACAGGAAGGGGGAATTAGATTTCTGATTCTACATCTTCCCGTTGCTTCAGTGCAACAAAGGGTTAAAAATAATAAGGGATCCACTCTCATGATGAGTGTGTCTTCGTGTCTCTCAGTGTGTGTGCATGTCTGTCAGTGTGTGTGTAAAGTGTATGGGTGTGTGTGTAAAGTGTCTGTCTCTCAATGTGTGTTGGCGTGTGTGTGTGTGTGTGTCGCTAGTGTGTGTGTGTGTCTCAGCCTGTGTGTGTATGTCGCTGTGTGTGTCTCAGCCTGTGTGTGTGTGTGTGTTGCTGTGTGTGTGTATCTCAGCATGTGTGTGTTGGTGTGAGTGTCTCAGCATGTCTGTGTGTGTGTGTCGCTGTGTGTGTGTGTGTGTCGCTGTGTGTGTGTGTGTCGCTGTGTGTGTGTGCGTCGCTGTGTGTGTGTGTGTCGCTGTGTGTGTGTGTGTCCCTGTGTGTGTGTGTGTCTGTGTGTGTGTGTCTCAGCCTGTGTGTGTGTGTCTCAGCCTGTGTGTGTGTGTCTCAGCCTGTGTGTGTATGTGTGTGTGTGTCTCAGCATGTCTGTGTGTGTGTGTGTCTGTGTCAGCGTGTGTGTGTGTGTCAGCGTGTGTGTGTGTAAAGAGTCAGGCTCCTGTTGTCAAAGGCTGGACACGGACTTGGAATGTAGCCTGACTGGAGTTTTTTCAAAATGATCAAAGGTCAATGTGGCCTCTCCTGTAACCATGCATGATCACAGGTTACTAAAACACTCAACACCAGCTCATTATTACTTTTTAATCTCATTGTTTGTATTGGTCCGGAAGTTTCTTTGATTTCAATTTTCTGCATTCATTGCTGGTGTGGGTTGGGCAGAGGCACTGAAACTTTACATTTGGGGTTTGTCAAACATTCTTCTTATAACAGGGATTAGTTACAGAGTAAAGCTCCCTCTACACTGTCCCCATCAAACACTCCCAGGACAGGTACAGCACGGGGTTAGATACAGAGTAAAGCTCCCTCTACACTGTCCCGATCAAACACTCCCAGGACAGGGACAGCACGGGGTTAGATTCAGAGTAAAGCTCCCTCTACACTGTCCCCATCAAACACTCCCAGGACAGGTACAGCATGGGGTTAGATACAGAGTAAAGCTCCCTCTACACTGTCCCCATCAGACACTCCCAGGACAGGTACAGCACGGGGTTAGATACAGAGTAAAACTCCCTCTACACTGTCCCCATTAACTGCTGGCTTTGACTTTGCATCTCTCTCCCATGGTCTCTGTGTTTGTTTTCCCTCATTCTCAGGATCTGGCTGTCCGTACTAAGTCCAGCATTTGTTGACAAGCCCTAGTTGTTTATTTGAAGCTGGTGGCGAGTCACCTTATTGGTGGCAACTGCATGGTTTGCCCAGCCATTTCAGACCAGGGGGTAATAGCATCGACCACATTGCTCGCAGTCTGGAGTCACATGTAGGCCCAGACCGGGTAAGGACGGCAGATTTCCTTCCCTAAAGGGGACATTAGTGAACCAGATGGGTTTTTACGACAATCGATGATCGTTTCATGGTCACCCTGACTGAGGCTAGCTTTTTATTCTAGATTACATAGGATTATGTAGAATATACAGGCCATTGAGCCCATCCTAGCGTAGAGACTCGTGTCTCCTCTCAGCTTTCCTCATCCAAACGTACGAACATAACCCTCTACTCCTTCCTCCCTCGTGTGTTTATCCAGCTTCCCCCTTCAATGTACCTACACTATTCAACCTCGAGCACTCCCTGAGGTGGGGGGGGTTGCAGTTCCACATTCTCCCCGCTCTCTGGGTGAAGACACTTCTCCTGAGTTCCCGATGAGTGACTTCCTTAAGTTGGTGGCGTCCAGCGTCCCCACAGGATGAGACGCTCTCTCTGTCTCCACTCAAATCGCATTTAAAAACTGCCCTGGTGGAATTGGAATTTAGTTCAGCAGAACTTTAGTCCTGAGAAACATAACAGCCACTGCCTACATGTGTGTGTGTATGTGTGTCTCTCTCTTCCCAGAGCTGGGCTGGTTCCACCCTCTCTTGGGCCTCCGGTTACTGACAGGGACAGGTTGATCAGAAACGCTGACTGACTCAGTCCCAGCTGTTGACCTGTGATAAACTGGGACCCTCCTCCTGAGCCCGGCCCAGCCTGTGAGGCGTTGGGTGGGAGGGAGCGGGGCAGGCCCTGTGTCTGTCCACACAGAACCACAGCAGTGTCGACCTACAGCTTCTATGATGTTATCCTGAGAGGAGCAGCGACTGGTTCCCCTCTAACCCCTGGCGAAGGGGGCCCAAGAACCGGGGACTGTGCAGTGGCTCCTCGTCCAGCTCCTGACATTCCCCCTGCCCCTCTCGTTTGCGAGTGCCCAGTTTTGTAATCACTGGCTCAGGACAGAAATAAAATCGGTGCTCTCCCCACCTCCCCGACCTTTCACCTCTCATCTCAAAGGCCGGTTGGTCAGTGTGGAACTGCGATCACATTAATCACTTGTATTTATATCTCATCTTTCAACATAGTCTACCGTCCCCTGGTGCTCCCCAGGGAGTGTTACCTGATCCGAGACCAAGCCATAAGGAGATGCTAGAGAGGGACAAGTGACCAAATATATGGTCAAAGGTTTTAATGAGCGTCTTAAAGGAGGAAGAGAGGTGGAGAGGTTTAGGGAGGGAATTCCAGAGCTTAGGGAGGGTTGTGGGGCTGGAGGAGGTTACAGAGATAGGGAGGGGTGTAGGTGCTGGAGGAGGTTGCAGAGATAGGGAGGGTTGTAGGGGCTGGAGGAGGTTACAGAGATAGGGAGGGTTGTAGGGGCTGGAGGAGGTTACAGAGATAGGGAGGGTTGTAGAGGCTGGAGGAGGTTACAGAGATAGGGATTTTGTAGGGGCTGGAGGAGGTTACAGAGATAGGGAGGGTTATAGGGGCTGGAGGAGGTTACAGAGATAGGGAGGGTTGTTGGGGCTGGAGGAGGTTACAGAGATAGGGAGGGTTATAGGGGCTGGAGGAGGTTACAGAGATAGGGGTGTAGGAGCTGGAGGAGGTTACAGAGATAGGGAGGGTTGTAGGGGCTGGAGGAGGTTACAGAGATAGGGAGGGTTATAGGGGCTGGAGGAGGTTACAGAGATAGGGAGGGTTATAGGGGCTGGAGGAGGTTACAGAGATAGGGAGGGGTGTAGGGGCTGGAGGAGGTTACAGAGATAGGGAGGGTTATAGGGGCTGGAGGAGGTTACAGAGATAGGGAGGGGTGTAGGGGCTGGAGGAGGTTACAGAGATAGGGAAGGTTATAGGGGCTGGAGGAGGTTCCAGAGATAGGGAGGGATGTGGGGGCTGGAGGAGGTTCCAGAGATAGGGAGGAGTGTAGGGGCTGGAGGAGGTTCCGGTGATAGGGAGTGTTGTAGGGGCTGGAGGAGGTTACAGAGATAGGGAGGGTTGTAGGGGCTGGAGGAGGTTACAGAGATAGGGAGGGTTGTAGGGGCTGGAGGAGGTTACAGAGATAGGGAGGGTTGTAGGGGCTGGAGGAGGTTACAGAGATAGGGAGGGTTGTAGGGGCTGGAGGAGGTTACAGAGATGGGGGGGTTATAGGGGCTGGAGGAGGTTACAGAGATGGGGAGGGTTGTTGGGGCTGGAGGAGGTTACAGAGATAGGGAGGGTTATAGGGGCTGAAGGAGGTTACAGAGATAGGGGTGTAGGGGCTGGAGGAGTTTACAGAGATAGGGAGGGTTGTAGGGGCTGGAGGAGGTTACAGAGATAGGGAGGGTCATAGGGGCTGGAGGAGGTTACAGAGATAGGGAGGGGGGTTGACGAGACCCTGAAGGAATTTGGAAATAAAGGTGAGAATTTTTAAATCGAGATGTTTCATGATGAGGAGTCGATTACTGTAGGTCAGCTCCCTTTGTCAGTGCTGAGGGAGTGCTGCACTGCCAGAGGTGCCGTCTTTCAGGGTGAGATGCTAAACCGAGGCCCCGTCTACCCTCTTTGGGGGATGTGAAAGATCCCACTGCCACTCATGGGAGTGGGGAAGGGGTAGCGGGGGAAAGGAGGTTTTCAACGGTGATATTTATCTTCCAACCAAGATTGCAAAAACATTACTCCTGTTTGTGGGATCTTGCTGTGTGAAAATAATTTGCTGTTGGTCAGTGGCAGGATATCTCGTTGGCTGTAAAGCGCTTTGGAACATGCTGAGGATGTTCCAGGCACTGTGGAAATGCAATTCTTTCCACTCACTCCTATCTTTACCTGTTTGAATCTCCCATTCCCCCACCACCATACCTCCTTTGTTCTCAAGGTCCAGCCTCTGGCCTGTGCTGAGATCACCGATCTACCTCCCGCCTGGCAATTCACAGAGTGATGGAATTGTTACGCCACAGAAGAAGGCCATTCGGCCCATCGTGCCTGCACTGGCTCTCCAAATGAGCAGTTCCCTCAGCGCCAGTCCCCATCCTTTGCCCCTTAACCTAGTGTCCTCGGCCCAACCATCTTCAGCTGCTTCATCAATGACCTTCCTTCCATCATAAGGTCAGAAGTGGGGATGTTCGCTGATGATTGCACAATGTTCAGCACCATTCGCGACTCCTCAGATACTGAAGCAGTCCATGTCCAAATGCAGCAAGACCTGGACAATATCCAGGCTTGGGGCTGACAAGTGGCAAGTAACATTCACGCCGCACAAGTGTCAGGCAATGACCATCTCCAACAAGATAGAATCTAACCATCGCCCCTTGATGTTCAATGGCATTACCATCACTGAATCCCCCACTATCGACATCCTGGGGGTTACAATTGAACTGGGCCAGCCTATAAACACTGGCTACAAGAACAGGTCAGATGCTGTGAATTCTGCAGCGAGTAACTCACTTCCTGACTCTCCAAAGCCTGTCCACCATCTACAAGGCACAAGTCAGGAGTGTGGTGGAATACTGTCCACTTGCCTGGATGAGTGCAGCTCCCACAACACTCAAGAAGTTCGACATCATCCAGGACAAAGCAGCCCCGCTTGATTGGCATCCCATCCACAAACATTCACTCCCTCCACCACCGACACACAGTAGCAGCAGTGTGTGTACCATCTACAAGATGCACTGCAGCAACTCACCAAGGCTCCTTCGACAGCACCTTCCAAACCCACAACCTCTACCATTTAGAAGGACAAGGGCAGCAGACACATGGGGAACACCACCACCTGCAAGTTCCCCTCCAAGTCACTCACCATCCTGACTTGGAAATATATCGGCCGTTCCTTTACTGTCACTGGGTCAAAATCCTGGAACTCCCTCCCTAACAGCATTGTGGGTGTACCTACACAACAGGGATTGCAGTGGTTCAAGAAGGCGGCTCACCCCCACCTTCTCAAGGGGCAATTAAGGATGGGCAATAAACGCTAGGCCCAGCCACATCCCGTGAATGAATAAAACAAAACCCTGCACATTCTTCCTTTTCAGATAAGTCCATTTTGAATGCCTCGATTAAACCTGCCTTGGGGCAGCGCGTACCAGACCCTAACCATTCGCTGCGTGGAAAAGCTCTTCTTATCACTTATGCTCCTTTTGCCAATGACTTTAAACCCTCTCATCCTCGGTGCTTTCACGGGTGGGAACGGTGGGGGGGTGGGGGTGGTGGTGGCACAGTGGTATTGTCACTGGACTTCCAGAGACCCAGGGTAATGCTCTGGAGACCTGGGTTCGAATCCCACCACAGGCAGACAGTGAAATTCGGATTCGATTAAAAACCTTACCTCACCTCATCGATTGTTGCAAAATCCCATCTGGGTTCACTAATACCCCTTTTAGGGAAGGAAATCTGCCCTCCTTACTTGGTCTGGGCCTATAATGTGACTCCAGACCTACAGCAAATGTGGTTGACTCTTAAATGCCCCTCTGAAGGGGGGTGTTAGTTAGGGATGGGCAATAAAGTTTGGCTAGCCCGCATCCCGTGATTGAATAAAAGAAACCTTCTCTGTCCCCAGGCCCCTGGTTCTCGTGCAATCGGCCGCTCGCAACGAGTTCTGGAGCGCTCAGCGAGTCGGTGCGCCCCCCCCCCCCCTCGCTGCCCGCTGCTCTCCGCACCAGCCCCTCCCCCACCCCCCCGCGCCAGCGCTCGCGGGACCTCTGGTCACAGCCCCGCCCGCTCGCTCGCTGGGCGACAGTTCCGGAGAGGCTCTCTCCGCCCCCATCTCCGTGGGGTTTTGAAGGGTTTGAGGGCACCTCCCTCGGCCGACGGCCATTCTAGACGGTGGTCCTGTCCCGGGGCTGGGTTCCTGGCTCCCTGGGCGCGCAGATCCCTGTTACCCTGTTGCCCTCCCATCGGCGGTGACCAGTTTGCTGTGGCTTTTTTCTCTCCGCAGGTGACTGCTGGCTGCTGGCAGCCATAGCCTCTCTTACTCTGAACGAGAAGATCCTGCATCGAGTGGTGCCTCAAGGACAGAGCTTCCAGCAGCAATACTGTGGAATCTTCCATTTTCAGGTACCCCCAGGGGTTGGGGAGGTGGGGGAAGAGGGAGGAGGGGGATTGTGAGTGTCATTACCACTCTCTCTCTCTCTCACACTCTCTCTCTCTCACACTCTCTCTCTCTCTCTCTCTGCCTCTCTCCGCACAGTTCTGGCAATTCGGTGAGTGGGTGGACGTGGTGATTGATGATCGCCTCCCGGTGAAGGACGGCAAGCTGGTTTTTGTGCACTCTGCCGCTCGCAACGAGTTCTGGAGCGCGCTGCTGGAGAAAGCTTACGCCAAGTGAGTCTGCGCCTCCACCTCCCCCCCCCCCCCCCCCCCCCCCCCCCCAACCCCGGCCCCGTCCGAGTTCCAGACAGGGATGCCCCCGGTAACAGAGGCCCCACGGCTGGGCCCCAGTATTCCTTCACCTGACGACCGGGTCCCCCAGCCTATCCGTGAGCCGCCCCCCCTGAACCTCTGCCATCCCACATGCTGGAGGTACACCCACCGTGCCGTTAGAGAGGGCGTTCCAGATCAGAATCCTGTCAGTCCCGCTGTCCGATGCCCCCCGGTGAATTTTCCTCCCTTTGTTTTTTTGTTTTGAAAGCTGCCATTGCCCCTGTCCCCACCTTCAGGCAGTGCATTTCCAAACCTTAACTCCTCACACCGCCCTCTGGGCCTAGTTGCCGATCGATCCACGTCCTCTGGCTATCGACCCCACAGCCAATCGGGAGCAGTTTTCTCCAGTTTTTGCCCATTCCCAGGCTCTTCCCGGTTTTGAACGCCTCAATTAAATCTCCCCCTCGACCTTCTCTGCTCGCTCCCGGCTTCTCCAGTCCGTAATGGATCTGTAACTGCAGCGCCTCACGATTCGGAGCCATTCGACAGCACCTTCCAAACCGGCAGCACTACCGCCCGGAACGCTCCCCGCTTGCCTGGATGAGTTGCAGCTCCCACAACACTCAAGATGCTCGACACCGTCCAGGACAAAGCAGCCCCGCTTGATTGGCACCCCATCCACAAACATTCACTCCCTCCACCACCGACGCACAGTAGCAGCAGTGTGTGTACCATCTACAAGATGCACTGCAGCAACTCACCAAGGCTCCTTCGACAGCGCCGCTCAAACCCACAACCTCTACCCCTTAGAAGGACAAGGGCAGCAGACACATGGGAACACCACCACCTAGAAGTTCCCCTCCAAGCCACACACCATCCTGACTTGGAAATATATCGGCCGTTCCTTCACTGTCGCTGGGTCAAAATCCTGGAACTCCCTCCCTAACAGCACTGCGGGTGTGCCTACACCACAGGGACTGCAGCGGCTCAAGAAGGCGACTCACCACCGCCTCCTCAGGGGGCAATTAGGGATGGGCAATAAATGCTGGGCCCAGCCAGCGACGCTCACATCCTGTGAAAGAATTTTTAAAAAGTAAATCTCTACAGTATCCTCTCCGTATCGTGTTCAGTTATGGGCTGTGCAGTTCAGGAAGGATTGTATAGGTTTGGGAGCTGGGTGCGTGGGTGGGGATGGGGTTGCCAGAGGTGCGGTAGCCACGGTCCAGAATGAAAGGGTTAAATTCCGAGGACAGATTAACCCAGCTCACTGGGATAAACTGTCTTTTTAGTGTGTCCCAATATTGAAGGTGAGGGCAGCTCAAATAAGTAACAAGAGATGGACAAAGCCCAAGACAAAAGGTATCAGCTTCCACTTGGGGAGCTGACCACTGCAGGAGTGACCTCTCTAACCTGCGCTAACAAACTGGCCAGCGTTGTGGCCTTTACAATTAGCACAGCGGCCGGAAGAGACATTGAGCCGTTGATGTGGTTTTTAACTGTGGTGTCAAATTTTTTTTGTTTTTAAAAAAAAAAGCCCCATCGTAGCGAGATGCAGAATCATCCTGTCGCTCACGAGATAAGGATCGAGTGGCAAGGCACACTCTGCTCTCATGGCTCCACCAGCAGACATCCGGTGTACGGCTGATCACCTGCTTGATATTTCGAGACCGGCTGCGCTTTCAGAATGGCCCCCTTGAGATCGCGGGCGTTTCCCTAGTCGGGGGTCAGACACCCAGGGAAAGCGAGAAGGTGGAAAGTGCCGAGCCTCAGTAACAACCTGGGCTCCCCAGATGTAAATGGAACTCGGACTAATCTGAGGAGTTCCATTCGTGTGGGCCAGAGAAATTATAGTTAACCGGGGCAGTAATCGCTCTCTGCATCTTATCCCCAGACCCAGAGACAGCTGTTACCAAATGATTCAGTTATCTAGAACGTTTCATTCAGCGAAATACGTATTTCTCGCTCCCCTCTGTCTCGTGATAATTATTGCTTTTCTCTTTATCTTGTCTTCACCCGCTCTGTTCTTCCTGTCTGCTTATCACTCTGTGTCTCTGTATCGCGATCTGCCATCCCTTTATCTCTTTTCTGTTTCTGTATTTTTCCATTGTTCACTCTGCTTTACTGTCCCTCACTCTTCCTCTGCTTATGTCCCTCTCCATCCCTCTCTGCCCCATCTCTCTTTCTCCTTCTCTGTATCCCTCACTCACTCCCTCCTGTCTCAACCTCATTCCCTCTTTTCTTGTCTCTCCCTCACTCCTTCTCTCCTGTCTCTCCCTCACTCCCTCTCTCCTGTCTGTCCTTCACTCCCTCTCTCCCTCAATAACTCTCTCCTTCTGTCTCCTTCCCCCTCTCTAAATCTCTCTTCCTGTCCCAACTCTCTCTCTCTGTTCCCTTTCTCTATCCCGACTATCACTCACTCTCTCCGTCCTGATGCTCTCTCTCCCACCCAACTCTGTTCTGACTCTCTCTCTCTGCCCGGACGCTCTCTCTCCATCCCAAATCTCTCTCTCTCTCTCTCCCGGCTCTCTCTACCCCCAACTCTGTCTGCTCCCCACTCCCTTTACCCCGACACCCTCTGTCCCGACTCACTCTCGCTCTCCCTCACCTCCCCCCGACTCTCTCCTCCCCCCCGACTCCCTCCTCCCCCCGACTCTCTCCCTCCTCCCCCCCGACTCCCTCCTCCCCCCGACTCTCTCCCTCCTCCCCCCGACTCCCTCCTCCCCCCGACTCTCTCCCTCCCCCCGACTCTCTCCCTCCCCCCGACTCTCTCCCTCCCCCCGACTCTCTCTCCTCTCCCAATTCTGTCCACCCGACTCCTCTCTCGTCCCCCCGACTCTCTCTCATCCCAACTCTCTTGTTCCCCCCGACTCTCTCTCTCTGTCCTAACTCTCTCCGCCTCTGTGTGTCTCTCTCTCTCCGTCCTGACTCTCTCTGCCCCCCCGACTCTCTCTCTTTCCATCTCTCTTCCCCCCGCCGTTCCCCTCTCCCCCAGGGTAAGTGGTTGCTATGAAGCACTATCAGGCGGAAGCACATCCGAAGGATTTGAAGACTTCACGGGAGGGGTGACGGAAATGTATGATCTCAGAAAATCGCCCCCGGACCTTTACAGAATCATCCAGAAGGCGCTGGAACGTGGATCGCTCATGGGATGCTCCATCGATGTAAGCGGCCTGCCTAGTTTTGCTTACCTGGGTTGGGGAGTTAGGAATGTGGGAGACATCCCACACTGAGGTCCAAGTCCTGGCAGCCGGCAGCCCGCAGCCCCCGGTTGCTGCTGACTCAGGGGCCAAGAAAGATACTGGGGCCGCTGTTATGTATTCCACAAACATTATTCACATACTCTGGCCGACTCCTCCCGACCCTGGGTTGGAATAATGAATTTGAACTGTCTCCTTGTCCAGCACGGACTTCCCGAGCTTCTGAGCAATGCGGGGAAGAAAGGCTTGCATTCTCGTGGCGCCGTTCACGTCCTCAGGCTATTCGCCCCCAAAGCACCTCACAGCCGGTGGGACACTTTTCGAAGTTGAATCTTAGGAGCCCCGGCCGCCGACCTGCGCACAGCAAGATCCCACAAATGTGCGTGTGTGTTTTTTTAGTGGTGTGGGTTGAGGAATAAGTATCGGGCCCAGGACATCGGGTGGGGGGTGCAGGGGTGGGTGGAGAGCTCCCTCTGCACTTCTTCCGATTGTGGCCTGGGGGGGGGGGGGGGGGCTCCCTCTGGTCCTCCTTCCGATAGCGGCCTCAGTTCGATGTCTCGCCTGAAAGACGGCACCCTCGGCAGTGCAGCACTCCCTCGGAATGCCGGCCCGGATCGTGGGTCGAAAGTGTCAGGGCTGGAGTTGGGTTGGGGAATTGGGGGGTGGGGGGGTAGGGGGCGGAACTCGAACCCCTAAGCTTCTGAGCTTGGGCTTTCGAATCCCAGCCGTGACTCGGGGGCAGAGGGGCTCTTTGGTCTGCCTCGTCATCTCTCCTACCCTTCGCTGGGTCTCCTGCCCCTTTCCCCTGGGTTCTTCAGGCCATCAAAGCTGGTAGCTGCTGCCCGCTTGGGAGTGGACGGAAGGCCCGGGCTTCAACTCAACTCGGGCAATGGCCAAGGCAGCAAAGAATAAACCTCAGTGTCAGCGAATGCAGCCATGTAGCAAACGGCAGGTGGGATATGCTGCCGGTGGGGGTTTGGGGTAAAATGTGAGGTTTTCCACTTTGGTGGGAGGCACAGATGTGGCAGAACATTTCTGGAATATTGCTGAAAAAAGACACTTTGTTGAAGCTTTTCATCTTGCACTCATCAGGACAGCCACAAGAACACTGATGCCAGGGGGGGAAGTGACAACTTTATACCGCATGGGAAGAGAGCGCTGGCTCGTTGGAAGGTGGACAGAAAGAACGTGTACACCCGTTTGTGCCTGTTTCAGCTGAACAAACTAAGTGACAGCCATTCGCTGGTTCATTCCTCAGGGCAATGCCTTGACCAATCAGAGCCAAGCTGCCTGGTTTAAAATTTCAAACAACGCTTGGCAGTTGACTGTTAGTCACCACTAACTGGTGCATTCCCCATGGCAGCGTCTCTACCAATCAGAGTCCACTTGCCAACCAATCAGCACTCTCTTCTCACAGTATAGTGTCACAGTATCTTTACAGTGCAGGAGGAGGCCATTCGGCCCATTGTGTCTGTACTGGCTCTCTGAAAGAGCACTCCACCTCGTCTCACTCCCCTGCTTTATTCACGTAACCTTGCACATTCTCTCTTTTCAGGTAGCAATCCAATTCCCTTCTGAATACCTCAACTGAACCTGCCTCCATCGCCCTTTCAGGAAGTTCACTCCAGTCTCCAACCACCCTCTGGGTGAAATTTTTTTTCCCTCACATCACATTTACTCCTTTTATCAATTAATTTGAACCTGTGCCCTCTAGTTCTTGATGCTCTCTGGAGTGGGTACAGTTTACCCTGTCCATACCCCTCAGGATCTTGAATACCTCTTATCAAGTCTCCTCTCAGCCTTCTTTTCTCCAAGGAAAACAGTCCCAATCTCACCTCATAGCAATAATTCTTCACCCCGGAATCATTCTTGTGAATCTCCCCTGCACCCTATCCAATGTCTTCACATCCTCCCTCGATTATGGTGCCCAGAACTGGAAGCAGTGCTACAGATGAGGCCTAACTAGTGTCCTATACAAGTTCAACATGACCTCCTTACTTTTGTACCCAATTCCCCTATTAATAAAGCCGAAGATACTATATACTTTATTATAACTGCTCTCTCAACACGTCCTGCCATCTTTGATGATCTATGTACATATACACCAAGGACCCTCTGTCCCTGAATCTCCTTTAGAGGCGCTCCCTTCATTTTCCACTGCCTCACTATATCTTTCCTGCCAAAACCAATCACCTCACACTTCCCTGAACTTCATCTGCCACTTGTCTCCCCAATCCACCAACATGTCCTTTCGAAGTTCAGTTGACAACATTTCCAGTAAAGTTGTTGCTTCCCCCTAGACATTGGTATCTTTGCGATTGTCCAAGACAAAATGTCCATCAAACAATTATTCACTCATGGGATGTGGGCATCTCTGGCTAGGCCAGCATTTATTGCCCATCCCTAATTGCCCTTGTTGAGAGAGCAGTTAATAGTATGGCTTTATTAATAGGGGAATTGGGTACAAGAGTAAGGAGGTCATGTTGAACTTGTATAAGACACTAGGCCTCATCTGGAGTACTGCATCCAGTTCTGGCCACCATACTTGAGAAAGGATGTGAAGGCATTGGAGAGAGTATAGAGGAGATTCGCATTTAAGAGTCAACCACATTGCTGCGGTCACATGTAGGCAGATTTCCTTCCCTGAAGGACACAAGTGAAACAGATGGAGTTTTTATGACAATGGTTTTGTGGGTTATCATTAAATTCAAATTTCACCATCTGCTGTGGTGGGACTGGAACCCAGGTCCCAGAGACTTTACCCTGAATCTCTGGGATACTAGTCCAGTGATAATACCACTACGCCATCACCTGCTCATGTTTTTTAAACGGTGAGGGATTAGAAAGTGTAGATGTACAAAGAGGCCTGGATGTCCTTGTCCATAAGTCACTAACATGCAGGGTACAGCAGGCAAGTAGGAAGGTTAGTGGAATGTGAACCTTTATCACAAGAGGATCTGAGTACAGGAATAGTGAAGTCTTCCTTCACTTGTATAGAAGCTTGGTCAGATTGCACCTGGAGTACTGTGTGCAGTTTTGGTCCCCTTACCTCAGGAAGGATATTATTGCCATAGAGGGAGAGGAACGAAAGCTCACCAGACTTGTTCCTGGGATGGTGGGACTGTCTTATGAAGAGAGATTGGGGAAACCAGGCCTGTGTTCTCTAGATTTTTGAAGAATGAGAGGTGATCTCATTGAGAGCTGTAAAATAATTAAAGGGGTAGACAAGGTAGATGTGGGTAAGATGTTTCCCTCTGGTCCGGTGGTCTAGAGCTAGGGGGAAACCATTTCTAAATAAGGGGGAAGCCACTTAGGGCTGAGATGTGGAGGAACCTTTTCACTCAGAGGGTTGGTGAATCTTTGGGATTCTCTACCCCAGACGGTACGGAAAGCTCAGTGATTACGTATGTTTAAAGCAGAGATTGACAGGTTTCTAAATACCAGTGACGTAGAGGGGATATGAGGATAGTGTGGGGGGGAAGATAAAAACCCAACCACTCCCTCGAGTGAGGGAGGCCAAGCCATCCTTTCGCCCTATACACGGACCTATACCTGACTCCACCCTCCCACCAACATGCTCGACCCTCTCAAGATACCCCGGCAATCAACACTCGGCGTTAACCCGCTACACCGCGGCTCAAGAAGTGCCGACTGCCACCTTCGAAGGGCAACTCAGGGTGAGCAGGAAGTGCCAGTTCGTGGCAGTGAAGCAAGCGTGGAATTTGAATGCCAAAAGCGACCAGACTTCCTGCTCCTGGTTTCAGTCAGTGACTTCCTCCTGGGTTTGGGCGATGACAGGCATTTGGCCATTTTTCAGTGATGCCACCAGACGCCAATGCCCACTCACCTGGCTAACCCCTCCGCGGGTCCTTCAAGCTCCTGGTGCCCGAGTGTTATGCTTCATCGTCGCCAGCCTCTCCCTCTCTCTGGTATATTTATCAAGTGAGTCACTGCGAGGGAGAGGGAGAGGGGGAACACCCTTCATAAAACAAGGGAAGGGTGCCCTTCGGAACCTGTACAGGGAAGTGTTTGGAACCTAACCGCCCCCCCCCCCCCGCACCCCAGCCCTGACATCCCACGGTGAACTGCCTGCTGTTAAATCAAGCTTCTGAAGTGTTTGCATTTATTCTCTCCCCTCAGATAACCAGCATGTTCGACATGGAGGCTGTAACGTTCAAGAAGCTGGTCAAAGGTCACGCTTACTCCCTCACCGGTGTCAAGGAGGTCAGGTTATGTGTAAAATATGGAGATGTAACCAAAAGCACACTCGCAGACACACACTGACACACACACATATACACACACACACAAACACACTCACACACACACACTGACACACACACATACACACACACACACACACAAACACACACACAAACACACACTGACACACACACAAACACACATATATACACACACACACACACACACAAACACACAGGCACACACACACACTGACACACACACAAACACACACTGACACACACACATACATACACACACAGACACAGACACACACACAGGCACAAACACACACAGACACACACACAGACACAGATACACACACACATAAACACATGCAGACACACACAAAAAAACACAAACACATACACATAGAGACACACGAACACACGCACATGCTGAGACTGATACTCAATCTCACTCACACACACACACACACACACAGATATGCAAACACACACATACTGAGACACACACACAGACATGCGCTCACAGACACACTGAGACACACACACGCACACATGCAATCAGACATGCTCACATGCACACTGAGAAACAGACACACACTCACACAAACACTGAGACACACTCACAATCACAAACACACCAACACACATACACTGGGACACACACGTACACACAATCTCCCACACTCATACATACAGAGACATACAGACATTCTCTCTCTCTCTCTCTCTCACACACACACACACACACACACACATTCTCACACAGTCTCTTACACAAACACACGCACACACAATGAGACACACACATTCTCTCTCACACACGCACACACACACACAAACACACACACTGAGACACACACACACTCTCACACCCTCTGTCACTCTCATATACACACTAAGACATGCACTCACACACTAAGACACGCACTCACTCTCTCCTACACGCACACTCACAGTCTCACTCACATGCACACACACATCACTGAGACATACTCTTTCGCACAGCCTCTCACTCATATACACACACACACACATACACACTGAGAGACACTCACACTGAGACACACCCACACACACACACCCACACACACTGAGACACACACACACACACACCCACACTCTGAGACACACACGCACACACACCCACACACACTGAGACACACACACACTGAGACACACACCCACACACACTGAGACACACACACACACTGAGACACACCCACATACACACACACCCCCACACACACTGAGACACACACACACACACCCACACTCTGAGACACACACGCACACACACACGCACACACACTGAGACACACACACACTGAGACACACACACACTGAGACACACCCACATACACACACACCCCCACACACACTGAGACACACACACTGAGACACACGCACACACACACACACACTGAGACACACCCACACACACTGAGACATACATTCTCACACACACACACTGAGACACACACACACCCCCACACACACTGAGACACACACACACAAACACTGAGACACACACTCACACACACACATACTGAGACACAAACACACACACAGACACACACACACACCCACCCACACACACTGAGACACACACACACACCCACATACACTGAGACACCCACACACACACACACACTGAGACACACACACTGAGACATGCACACACACACACCCACACACACTGAGACACACACACACACACACACCCACACACACAAACACACACACACACCCACACACACTGAGACACACACACACTGAGACACGCACACTGAGACATACACACACACCCACACACACTGAACCACACACACACACACCCCCTCATACACTGAGACACACACACACACCCACACACACTGAGACACACACACAGACACACACACACACACTGAGACACACCCCCACACACCGTGCGTCTCTGGTAGTTTTGGGTTTGAGCTTTCGGATTCTGAAGACTTGCTCCTCAGTGGGCCTGGTGTTTATTGGTGACTCAGCGGCTCACGACCCTCTCCCCTAAATCCCAGGTGCAGTTCCGCGGAGGCCTGGTCAAACTGGTGCGGCTGCGAAATCCCTGGGGGGAGGTGGAATGGACAGGAGCCTGGAGCGACAGGTAGGTGGGATTCCGCACCAACAAGCCCTTTGCTTTGGAGAACTGTTTCCGGCCTCAGCCTGTTGGAGGGCCTGCCCTCCTCCTCGACAGTGGTGCCCGGCTGACGGTAGGCAGGCTGGGTTTGTGACAGTGCCTTCAGCTACCAACACTCAGGGGCTTGGAGGACACAGGAAAATCAGAGGCATCTTCACTTCCCTGCCTTGGAGATCAGTGTGAAGCAGTGAAAGGTTTCACAGGCTGATTACACAGTCCGGTGTTATTGTTTTATATCTTTACACCCTTCCATTGATACAGCACGGGAGGAGGCCATTCAGCCCATCATGCCTGCATTGGCTCTTTGAAAGAGCTAAATTAGCCCCACTCCTCACTTTCTCTTGCACCATTGCCTTGCAATTACTTTCACTTCAAGTCTTTATCCGACTTTCCCTTTTCAAAGTTCCTATTGAATCTGCTTCCGCCACCCTTTCAGGCAGCGCCTTCCAGATCACAGCAACTTGCTGGGTCAAAAAAACATTCTCCTCATCTCCCCCCACTCTGGATCTTTAACCGATTCTCCTCGATCTGTGGCCCCCTCTGGTTACCGACCCTCCCGTCACTGGAAACCCTTTCTCTTTATTTACTCTGTCCAAACCCCCTCATCGACAAGGCACAAGTCAGGAGTGTGATGGAATACTCCCCACTTGCCTGGATGAATGCAGCTCCCACAACATTCAAGAAGCTCGACACCATCCAGGACAAAGCAGCCCCGCTTGATTGGCTCCCCATCCACAAACATTCACTCCCTCCACCACCGACGCATAGTAGCAGCAGTGTGTGTACCATCCACAAGATGTACTGCAGCAACTCACCAAGGCTCCTTCAACAGCACCTTCCAAACCCACAACCTCTACCATCTAGAAGGACAAGGGCAGCAGACACATGGGGAACACCACCACCTGCAAGTTCCCCTCTGAGCCGCTCACCATCCTGACTTGGGAATATATCGGCCGTTCCTTCACTGTCGCTGGGTCAAAATCCTGGAACTCCCTAACAGCACTGTGGATGTTCCTACACCACAGGGACTGCAGCGGCTCAAGAAGGCAGCTCACCACCACTTTCTGAAGGGGCAATTAGGGATGGGCAACAAATGCTGGGCCCAGCCAGCCATGCCCACATCCCGTTGAAAGAATATTCATTTTAAAAATTTCTACTCGGTCTCCTCTGCATCCTGTCTGAGCCCTTGAGGCCTTAGAGGGCGGGGCCCACTGCTGAGCACAAGCCTTTGACTGAGGCCTCATCGCTCTCTTTTGTAAAGATTCAGCATGATTTTTCTCGTTTTTTTATATTCCACAGGATGTGGGTGTGGCTGGCTAGACCCAGCATTTCCAGCCCATCCATTGGAGCAAGCCCGCCTTAATTATAGCATCTTGTCAGTTATACAGCACCCACCCACTCACCCCGCACCCCCCCTCTCACCAGGTTGATCCACAGGAGGCCATTCTCAGATGATAATCTGACAGCCAGCCAGAGGAGCACAGGCGACCCACTGAAACCTCGGTCAAAGGTGGGGAGGGGGTCGGCTTTAAAGAGTGTCTTAAAAGAGGAGAGAGGGAGGGGCGGAGAGAGAGGCTTAAGGAGGGAATTCCAGAGCTTAGGCAGCTGAAGGCATGAAGAGCAGCAAGTGGATGAGCAATCGGACAGGCCTCGACATGAACACTCTCCTTCCCAAAGCTCCAGCTCTTCTGTCTTGCCAGCGGTAGACTCCTGGCGCTGGTGAAAGGTGCCAGTGTTGAACAGAAAAAGTGTTATTAAAATTCCCAGACTGAGGGTAACAGGAGGCACCCCCACCCCTACCCCTCCACTAACTCACAGGAGAGCTCGCACGATCCCTCACAACACGACCCCAGGCTTTCCTTAAGCAGAAGCGAAGGAGCCCCACGCCACTTCTCTTCTCGCTTCGAACCCCCGACCCCTTTCCGGACACAAGAACTTGTCCGGCCCCCTTCCCGACTTCTCTTGCTTCCTCGTTTGGCTCTTTTCTTTTTGACTCAGAGCCCAGGGAGAGAGGAAGCCGCTTTCTAACTGCCTGCGGTGGTGGGAAGTCACTGCCCGCCATTCTCTGTAGGTGCGGAGTTAGTGTGAGCGCCTCCTTATGCTTGGCGTTGACCCAGCACCACACCCCCCCCAACCCCAACCCAAACAGCCTTCAGCTGTTCCTTGATATCACGTGGAGTGAATCGAATTGGCTGAAGACTGGCATCTGTGATGCTGGGGACCTCTGGAGGAGGCTGAGATGGATCATCCACTCGGCACTTCTGGCTGAAGATTGTAGCAAATGCTTCAGCCTTATCTTTTGCACTGATGCGCTGGGCTCCTCATCATTGAGGATGGGGATGTTTGTGGAGCCTCCTCCTCCAGTGAGTTGTTTAATTGTCCACCACCATTCACAACTGGATGTGGCAGGACTGCAGAGCTTAGATCTGATCTGTTAGTTGTGGGATCGCTTAGCTCTGTCTATCACTTGCTGCTTATGCTGTTTGGCACACAAGTATCCCTGTGTTGTAGCTTCACCAGGTTGACACCTCATTTTTAGATATGCCTGGTGCTGCTCCTGGCATGCCCTCCTGTACTCTTCATTGAACCAGGGTTGATCCCCTGGCTTGATGGTAATGGTAGTGTGGGGGATATGCTGGGCCATGAGGTTACAGGTTGTGTTTGAGTACAATTCTGCTGCTGCTGATGGCCCACAGTGCCTCATGGATGCCCAGTCTTGAGTTGCTAGATCTGTTTGAAATCTATCCCATTTAGCACGGTGATAGTGCCACACAACACGATGGAGGGTATCCTCAATGTGAAAGTGGGACATTGTCTCCACAACGACTGTGTGGTGGTCTCTCCTACCAATACTGTCATGGACAGATGTATCTGTGACAGGCAGGTTGGTGAGGATGAGGTCAAGTATGTTTTTCCCTCTTGTTGGTTCCCTCACCACCTGCTGCAGACCCAGTCTAGCAGCTATGTCCTTTAGGACTCGGCCAGCTCGGTCAGTAGTGCTGCTACCGAGCCATTCCTAGTGATGGACACTTAAGACGCCCACCCTCCGCTCCTCAGTACAGCCACTGATGTGATGTAAGCACACGCAACAACCAATTTAGGCACAGTAAGATCCCACAAGCAGCAAACATATTGAGTCTGTTTTCAGTGATTTTGGATGAGGGAGCAGCAAGGGCCTCGAGGAGAATTCCCATTTTTCTCCCATTAGTGGCTGAGCAATTTTATAACATCCACCTCACCAGGGAGACTGCATCTCGGTTTAATGTCTCATCCAAAAGACAGCACCTTCGACAGTGCGGTGCTCCCTCAGTACTGACCCTCTGACAGTGCAGCACTCCCTCAGTACTCACCCTCCGACAATGCAGCACTCCCTCAGTATTGACCCTGTGACAGTGCAGCACTCCCTCAGTACTGACCCTCCGACAGTGCAGTACTCCCTTAGTACTAACCCTCCGACAGTGCAGCACACCCTCAGTACTGACCCTCCGACAGTGCAGCGCTCCCTCAGTACTGACCCTCCGACAGTGCAGCGCTCCCTCAGTACTGACCCTCCGACAGTGCAGTGCTCCCTCAGTACTGACCCTCTGACAGTGCAGCACTCCCTCAGCACTGACCCTCCGACAGTGCAGTGCTCCCTCAGTACTGACCCTCTGACAGCGCTGCACTCCCTCAGTAATGACCCTCCGACAGCGCTGCACTCCCTCAGTAATGACCCTCCGACAGCGCTGCACTCCCTCAGCACTGCACTGGGAGTGTCAGGGAGTGATCTTTATCCTGCGGCTAGCTTTTAGCCAGTTATACCCCAGTAACCATGTGCTTGGCTCTATTCTTGTGCAGCTCAGGTGAATGGAATCAGATAGACCGCTCCGAGTGCAGCCAGATGCGAGTGAAGCTGGAAGACGGTGAATTTTGGTGAGTATCATGTGTGGAGGAGGAAGGTGAATCCATGGGACTCTCAGGCGATGCCAAGATACAGCAAGGAGTGTCCCTCTTTCCAATTTGTTCCTCCTCAGTCTTGAAGCCAGCAGCTCCAGGTAGTGTGCTCAATCACCTCTCGTCTGCACAGGTATTCTACATGAGCGTGTTCATCATGCTGCCTGGCCCACTTCTCACACCAGAAGCGCCAGCTGATCCTTCTCATCTCTCGGCCCAGGAGATACGGAGGCTCAGTATAATGTCCATTACACCAGGGAGTTAGATACAGAGTAAAGCTCCCTCTACACTGTCCCCATCAAACACTCCCAGGGCAGGTACAGCACGGGGTTAGATACAGAGTAAAGCTCCCTCTACACTGTCCCCATCAAACACTCGCAGGGCAGGTACAGCACGGGGTTAGATACAGAGTAAAGCTCCCTCTACACTGTCCCCATCAAACACTCCCAGGACAGGTACAGCACTGGGTTAGATACAGAGTAAAGTTCCCTCTACACTGTCCCTATCAAACACTCCCAGGACAGGTACAGCACGGGGTTAGATACAGAGTAAAGCTCCCTCTACACTGTCCCCATCAAACACTCGCAGGGCAGGTACAGCACGGGGTTAGATACAGAGTAAAGCTCCCTCTACACTGTCCCCATCAAACACTCCCAGGACAGGTACAGCACTGGGTTAGATACAGAGTAAAGTTCCCTCTACACTGTCCCTATCAAACACTCCCAGGACAGGTACAGCACGGGGTTAGATACAGAGTAAAGCTCCCTCTACACTGTCCCCATCAAACACTCCCAGGACAGGTACAGCACTGGGTTAGATACAGAGTAAAGTTCCCTCTACACTGTCCCTATCAAACACTCCCAGGACAGGTACAGCACGGGGTTAGATACAGAGTAAAGCTCCCTCTACACTGTCCCCATCAAACACTTCCAGGACAGGTACAGCACGGGGTTAGATACAGAGTAAAGCTCGCTCTACACTGTCCTTATCAAACACTCCCAGGACAGGCGCAGCACAGGGTTAGATACAGAGTAAAGCTCCCTCTACACTGTCCCCATCAAACACTCCCAGGACAGGTACAGCACGGGGTTAGATACAGAGTAAAGCTCCCTCTACACTGTCCCCGTCAAACACTCCCAGGCCAGGTACAGCACTGGGTTAGATACAGAGTAAAGCTCCCTCGACACTGTCCCCATCAAACACTCCCAGGGCAGGTACAGCACGGGGTTAGACACAGAGTAAAGCTCCCTCGACACTGTCCCCATCAAACACTCCCAGGCCAGGTACAGCACGGGGCTAGATATAGAGTAAAGCTCCCTCTACACTGTCCCCATCAAACACTCCCAGGACAGGTACAGTCAAGGAACTGGGAAATGTTGATGTTCAGAGGGATTTGGGTGTCCTTGTACACACACCACAGAAAGCTGCAGTTGGAGCAAACATTCGGGGAGGCAAATGGATTTGTTGCCAAGGGATTGGGGTATACATGACAAAGCCCTGCCACAGTACAGAGCTTCAGTGAGAATCCACCTGTAAATACGGTGCAGGTTTGGTCTCCTTATCATAAGGCGTAGAAGCAGAAGTAGGCCATTCGACCCATCGAGTCTGCTCCGCCATTCAGTGAGATCATGTCCGATCTGATAATCCTCGACTCCCCTTTCCTGCCTTTTCCCCATGATTCTTGATCCCCTTACTGATTAAAAATCTGTCTATCTCCGCTTTGAATCTATTTCCCGACCCCAGCCTCTACAGCCCTCTGCGGTGAAGTATTCCACAGGTTCACCACCCCCAGGGAAGAAATTCCTCCTCATCTCTCTTTTAAATGGGCGATCCCCTTACTCTGAGGTTATGCTCTCCGGTCCCAGACTCTCCCACAAGGGGAAACAACCTCTCAACATCATCCCAGTCAAGCCCCCTGGTTCAGGAAGGTCTTCGAGTACAACGGGTTCTGCTGTTTACAAGAACATCAGGTGAACTCTTATAAATTCTTAAGAGAGTGTGAAAGGGCTGATGCTGAGGTGGCTGCTCCATCCCTCGATTGGCGAGCCCAGGAACCCAGGGTCACAGCCTCTAGGCTAAGGGGGTCGGCCATTTTGGACTGAGATGGGGAGGAATTCCTTCATTCCGAGGGTGGTGAATGTTTGGAATTCTCTACCCCAGGGGGTTGGGGAGGCTGTCGCTGAATATGTTCAGGACTGAGATTGGGAGCTGAGGGAAACGAAGGAAAGTGGGAGCCAAGACCAGAGGGTCAGCCATGATCTTTTTGAACGGGAAAGGGGGGTAGAATGCTGGAGGGGCTGAATGGCCTCCTCTTGATCCCTCCCCCCGCTCCCGGTCCCTCACGTTCCTCTGTTAACCCTTTCCGCACATTTCTTTTCCTTAGGATGTCCTTTTCAGACTTCCAAAAAGAGTTTAACCGTTTGGAAATCTGTAACCTGACCCCAGACACGCTGAAGTCGGACAAAACCCACAAGTGGAGCACGTCGCTGTACGAGGGCGCATGGAGGCGGGGCAGCACTGCCGGAGGCTGCCGGAACTTTCCAGGTACGGCTCAACGATCGGGCGATCGGCCACTTGTCCCAGAGGGGCTGGTCATGACCCCTGACCCCCCACTCCGGCAATCAATCCTGACCACAGCGAGCCGGACTTTACCGTCACTCTCCTGTCCAATCTCGCCCCAAAGCCTAGGCCCAATCTCAGCCTCCACCAGGAACCCGGGAAACAGACTCCGCACCCTCACACCCCTCAGTCTGAAGAGCTTCCTCCCGCCCTTACATTTCATCTTATATCTACGACCCTGCCCCCCCATTACCCCACCCTCTCCTACCCTCCGCAACTAGCCCCCTACCCGGTCCCACTAATCCCACCCCCACTAGCCCCGCTAACCCACCTCCCCAACCCCCACTACACACCCCCACCCCCTACAACACCCACTACCCTTCCCCCACCACTACCCATGCCCTCCACCACACCCGTCCCCTACCGCCCACTAATCCCCACCCCTTACTACCCTTCCCCCCCACTACCCATTAACTCCCACCCTCCACAACCCCCACCCCCACTATCCATTACCCTCACCCCCCACTACCCCCAGCCACCACTACCCCCACCCCCCACTAACCCCACCCTCCACTACACCAACCCCCACCCCCCACTACCCCCACCCCCCCACTAACCCCACCCTCCATTACACCAACCCCCACCCCCCACTACCCCCACCCCCCCACTACCCCCAGCCACCACTACCCCCACCCCCACACCCCACTACCCCAACCCCCACTACCCATTACCCCCAGCCACTACTACCCCCACCCCCACCCCCCACTACCCCAACCCCCACTACCCCCAACCCTCCACTACCCCCACTACCCATTACCCCCCTCACCCACCACTAACCCCACCCCCACCCACTACCCATCAGTCTGGAGAGCTTCCTCCCGCCCTCTTACATTTCGTCTTATACCTACGACCCTGCCCCCCTTTACCCTACCCCCTCCCACCGTCCGCAACTAGCCCCCTACCCGCTCCCACTAATCCCACCCCCACCAGCCCCGCTAACCCACCTCCCCATCCCCCACCCCCTACAACACTCACTACCCTGCGTTCGCCACTACCCATGCCCTCCACTACACCCGCCCCCTACCTCCCACTAATCCCCACCTCTTACTACCCTCCCCCCCACAACCCATTATCCCCACCACCACCCCCCCACCCCCCAGTCCCTGTAAAAACATGTCTCCTCGATCTAATAACCGGTCCTCCCGACAGTGAAGACACTTCCTCCCTCTCAGTTCCAGTGAAACCGCTTAGGGCCATCATTAATAAATCCAATCGGGAATTCAGGAGAAACGTCTCTGCCCAGAGAGCATGTGGGACTCGCCCCCACAGGGAGCGTTTGACGCGAATAGTGTAGATACATTTGAGGGGGAGGGTGGATAAACACTTGGGGGAGAAAGAGGTAGAAGGATTTGGTGATGGGGTGGGGGTGGTGGGAGGTGAAGGGGGGCTGGGAGGAGGCTCGTGTGGAGCAGAAACACCAGCACGGAGCAGATGGGCCGAATGGCCTGTTTGTGTTTTGGAAATTTTGTGTCATTCTATGTATCGTAGGCCGTGGGTTCAAACCCCACTCACGGCAAATGGAGAATTTAAACTGTTTGTCGAGTCAACCTGGAATTGGAAGTGAAGTCACGATGGTGACCCTGAAACTCTGGGATTGTCACCGAGAACCCATCGGTGAAGGGTTAGGGAGAGAAATCTCCTGGTCTGGCCTGTGAAAAGTTTTTTTTTCTCTTCTCTCAGACGGGGTTGTCCGTCTGTGGAACTTCTCTTGCCCAGAGAGCAGTGGAGGCTGGGCCACTGATTATATTCAAGGCTGGGTTAGATTTTTGATCGACAAGGAGTGGGAGGGTTTGAGGTGGGAGGTCCAGACAAGAAAGTGGAGTGGAGGCTGCAACCGGATCAGCCACGATCCCATGGAATGGCGGGGCAGACTCGAGGGGCCGAATGGCCTCTTCCTGCCCCTGAGTCCGATGATCCCCCCCCAACCCCCGTGACTCCAGACCACAGCGATGTGGTTTACTCAGCGCTGTCCTGGGAATCCCATCGCCTTCAAGATGGCGGCTCACCTCACCGCCGCTTCCTCAAGGGGCATTTAGGGATGGGCAGTAAATGCCGGGGGCCTCGCCAGCCAAAGACGCCCGCACACCCCCCACTCCCCCACCCCGTGAGCAACTCACAGGTTTGCTTGTCGAACCGAAGCACTGACTTTCACGCCCTTGGAATCTCTCCCACCCACCCACCTACCCACCTACCCAATCCCATTTAACTTTCACAGCGTTAAGCTTCTCCGATTGTTCCATGCCCCACCCTCGGGGGGGTGGGGTGACGGTGAGCCTCATTGCGTCACCCACTCACACCCCTGTTAGCGCCGCTCTCCCTGTCGGCCGAGGGAGACCTTCGGCCCGCTCGCTGCTGCAGTTGGCAATGTGGGCAGCGGCTGCCACTGTTCGAAGCCGTTGAAGGAATGGCCTTCTTGACGGAGCATCTTCGAAATTCTCTTTCTATCTGCGAGGAAGGCCCAGAGTCCATAGCGCCCTTTTCCCCCTAACCCCAGGGCATCCAAAAGCGCTTTGCAGCCAATGGGGTATTTTTTTTTGCCAAGTGTAGTTAACTGTCAAGTCGGCAGCCAATTTACCTACGAACACGCGAATTCGGGGCGCGAGTAGGCCACTCGATAAGATCTCAGCCGATCCGATTGTAGCCCTCGACCCCACATTCCCGCCTCCCCCCCCGATAACCTTTCACCCCCCTTTGTTAATCAAGAATCTACCCACCTCCGCCTTAAAAATATTCACTGGCCCTCATCCACAAAGACTCACAACCCTCTGAGAGAAAAAAAATTTCTCCTCATCTCCGTCTTAAATGGACGACCCCTTATTTTTAAACAGCGACCCCCTCGTTCTAGATTCTCCCACAAGAGGAAACATCCTCTCCACATCCACCCTGTCAAGACGTCCCTCAGGATCTTATATGTCTCAATCGAGTCGCCTCTCACTCTTCTGAACTCCGGTGGATACAAGTCTAACCCGTCCGACCTTTCCTCATAAGACAACCCACCCATTCCTGGTATTAGTCTGGTAAACTTTCTTTGAACTGCTTCCAAAGCATTTACACCCTTTCTTAAATAAGGACACCAATACTGTGCACAGTACTCCAGATGTGGTCCCGCCAGTGCCTTGTACAACTGAAGCATAATCTCCCCACAACAGACAATAACATTCTATTACTTTCCCTAATTACCTGCTCTACCTGCACAATAGCCTTTTGTGGTTCATGCACTAGGACACCCAGATCCCTCTGCATTCTCAGAGCTCTGCAATCTCTTCACCATTTAGATAATACGCCTTTTTTTTATTCTCCCTGCCAACATGGACAACCTCGCATTTTCCCGCGTTTTTTTTACTCCATTTCCACACAGGAAGCTCCCACTAACAGTGATAAGGTCGGATCAGTTGCTTTCCTGATGCTGACCAAGCTCTTTGCAGGCCCGAGACAGCCTGCCCATATTCCGCTGACGGTTGTACTCTGTGTGGAATTCTAGTGAGGCATCGTCAGCGTAAAGCAATGTTAGGACTTGGCGAGCTTTTGTCTGAAAGCAGTCCGGTCAGTCCCATTCCCCCTGCTCTATTCCCCGTTATTCCTGCAAGTTTATTTCCCTCGTCCAATTTCCTTTTGAAATCATTCATCGTCTCCGCTTCCACCCCCCTCGCGGGCAGTGAGTTCCAGGTCATTAACACTCACTGTGTAAAAATGTTCCTCCTCGCATCCTCTCCCCCCACCACTTACCCAAAATCTTAAATCTGTGTCCCGTCCTCCCCAGTCCTTGTGCCATCAGCCAATGGGAACAGCTTTTCTTTGTCCACCTTATCCAAACCTGTCATCATCTTGTCCACCTCTATCAAATCCCTCCCCTCTCAATCTCCTTTGCCCCAAGGAGAACAACCCCAGCTTCTCCAACTCCCTAACCCCTGTTGCTAAAATCCCCTCATCCCTGGGACCGTTCTGGTCAATCTCCTCCGCAACCCTCTCGAGGATCCTAACATCCTTCCCCTAAAGTAAGGTGACCAGAACTGGACACAATACCCTAGTTGTGGCCTAACCAGAGTTTTATAAAAGCTTTGGTGTAACTTGCCTGCTTTTGTACTCAGTATCCCTCTCGCTGTGCTCAGAATGGTATTCCAGGCTAACTGAGGGATAAATATTGGACCCAGGACGCAGGGGGGGAAGTTTATGAAGGATGTTGTCTTTACCTGCAAACAAAGCTCAAGGCTGTGACAACATTGAAATGTCTGGTTAATGCTCTTTATTAAATCAGATTAAGCCACAGAATGATTTTGAGACCAGTATTGATTAGGACTCACTTGGAAAGGACATTTCATAGTGTTCCACCTTGAGTAGCTTCTTTAGTGCTCACACAAATGATCCTCAAGGACCTAGAGTGCCTGTACTGTTGATACGTTTAATTACCTACTCCTAATGTAACTGTAATATTCTGACCGTGTCCGCTTAGTTGTCTTTCACTGAGACTGCACAAATCGGTTCACTCATAGGAGATAGGAATAGACCCCTCCAGCCTTCACTCACATGAACATAACAAAATAGGAATAGGCCTCTTGACTCTGCTCCACCTTTCAATAAGCTCGTGGCTGATCTGTTTGTGTTTCGAGTTCCACATTCCCATCTACACCCCCGATAACCTTTGATCCCCTTACCTAACAAGAATCGATCCAACTCCAACTTAAAAGTATTGTGACCCCGCCTCCACCCCCTTCTGAGGCCGAGAGTTCCAAAGTCACACAACCCTCTGAGAAAAAATTTCTCCTCATTTCTGTCCCTAAAAGGGCGACCCCTAATTTTAAAACAGTGACCCCCTAGTTCTGGACTCACCCACAAGAGGAAACATTCTTTCCGCATCCACCTTGTCAAGGCTGTTCAGGATCTTGTATCCTTCAATCAAATCACCCCTCACTCTTCTAAACTCCAGTGGAAACAAGCCCAGTCTGTCCAACCTTTCCTCATAAGACAACCCGCTCATTCCAGGTATCAATCTAGTCAACCTCCTCTGAACCACCTCCAACGTATTTACATCCTTCCACTCACTGATTAATTGATCAGTTATGTCCTTTCCCTCATCCCTCCCAGTGTAATAGCAACACAAACATATTTAATATCAGATTGCCTTTTATTTATATATTCTATCATGGGGTGTGGGTATCACTGGCTAAGCCCAAATGTTGCCCATCCCCAATTGCCCTTGAACAGCCATTTCAGAGTCAGCCACATTTGCTGTGGGGTCTGGAGTCACGTGTAGGCCCAGACTGGGTAAGAATGGCAGATTTCCTTCCCTAAAGGGACATTAGTGAGCCAGATGGGTTTTCACCAGCTGCTGTGGTGGGATTTGAACCCATGGCTCCTGGGCCTCTGGCTTAGCGACATTACTACCACACCACCATCCCCTGATTGATCTCCCTACTTGTGTCAGTCATGTTTCAGTGGGTAGATCCTGTTGCCTCTTGAGTCAAAAGCTTATGGGTTTGAGGTGCACTCTAGAGGCTTGAACCCAAAAACCTGGGCTGTCTCCATGGAGGACACACACACACACATGTACACACACACACACACGTGCACACACACATGCGTGCACACACGCACTCACGCACACATGCAGACACACACACACACTCACAGACACACACATACACTCACAGACACACACACACACTCACAGACACACACATACACACACATACACACTCAGACATACTTGCAGACACACACACACACAGACACACTCGCAGACACACACACACACTCGCAGACACACTCAGACACAGACACACACTCATAGATACACATACAGACACAGACACACACACACACACATACATACTCACACACACTCACATTCACAGACACACACACAGACACGCACACACGCTAACAGACACATACACAGACACACACACACGCTCATAGACACACATACACAGACATACATGCAGACACACACACACACACACACACACACACGCTTACAGACACGCACAGACACACACACTCACAGACACAGACCACAGGATATGTCAATAGGGTGAGGCGACGAGTCTCATGCAGAGCACAAGCTGGTTGGGCTGAGTGGCCTGTGACTGTGCACTGAGTGTGAAATTCTTTCATCACTGATAGTATTGTGGCTGGGGTGGGTTGGGTTGTTGGGCAGTGGTAATCAACTAAGAGGGAGTCCTGCAGGGTCTGCGGGCTTGGGGTGGGGGAGGGGGGGGTTTGTTGGTGGTGGTGGGGTGCATTTCTCATCACCTGACTGCTGCTGCTGCTGTTGTTGATCCTCCAGCCACATTCTGGATAAACCCACAGTTCAAGGTCCACCTGAAAGAGGAGGATGATGAGCGGGACGGGACAGAGTCAGGCTGCAGCTTCCTGGTGGCTCTGATGCAGAAGGACCGGCGCAAGCTGAGGACCGCGGGCAAGGACATGGAGACCATCGGCTTCGCCATCTACGAGGTGCGACGGCCACGCGACATGGTGGCAGCGGCTGTGGGGGAGTAGTGGTGGGGGGGTGGGGTGGTTTCCATGACAGCAGGCGAATTGTCCATTGGTTCCTCCCTCCTTGGCGGGACGGGTCTCGCTGTCTGCTCCCTGGCCGGGGGCTCGCTTTTGTCAGTTATCAGCCGGCTGTTTGACCGCAGGAGGCATCTCGGAAATAATCACAGCCCCTCCCCCCCAACACCCCCCACCACCTGAAATCTTCAAGCCCCACCTCTAGATTATTCCCGCTCATAGGTTTTTCATTGTCGGGACTATCAAATCGGCAGGATAGATCTGATTTCGCTGGCGCTAACCCCGTACGTGATGCCAGGGAGGAAGAAGCTCGGCTGAGCTCCACCCCGCTCCATATCCGATGGCTTTTCCCAACAGGAACCACCGGATAGCGATGAGGGCCGGGGGCGGTGGGGGGAAACCATGGCCGGTCTCCTTCTGCTCCAGGGGAAGTCCTGAGGCTCATTGGAGTAGGACAGGGTGTGCTGCAGGTGGGGGCGAGTCGATGGAGGGAGGCGCGTGGCACCCAGCACGGGAGCAGATGGGTAAGGTGGCCTATCCCTGTGCGGCCGGTCTGGTTGAGGTGAGGTAACTCGGCCCGTGGGATTCTGTGCGTCACAAGGGAACCGGAGATTAAAGTTGGGGGGGGGGGGGGGGCGGCGAGAGTTCAGTGAGGCCGACTTGGACCACGACAGTTGAGGGGATTTCAGTTCATTTCTGGTGCTGACCTTGTTCCCCGTGCACGCACTGCCCAACCCTAATCCTTCCTCTGTCTCTCCGCAGGTCCCAGATGAGGTAAGTCTGTTTGCCTGTGAGGCTGCGGCTCCCGTTCAGAGCAGGTAAAGATCCCACAGCTGGGGTTGGAGAAGGGGGAAGGGATAGAGCGGGCACAGAGTGAGGGATAGGGCGGGCACAGCGTGATGCAGATGTCCGATTGCATAAATATAGATGGAAATTTTTAAAGGTAATTTATAGCTCCATGGTCACCGCTTTATGTACAGGGGCCAACATCAGCCAAATATTTGACCATGGGGGGGCATCAGCCTAACCTGATTCCCCACCACCCCCCCCAATCACCAGCTATTTACCATGAGGTGCATCAAAGTCTAACCTGATTTCTCTCCCCCCCCCCACTCCCTAATCAGCCAGCTATTTGGCCATGGGGTGCATCACAGCCTAACCTGATTTCCTCCCACTTTCCCATCAGCCAGTTACTTGACCACCGGGAGCATCACAGCTGAACTAGATCACCCCACACCATGCCCCCACCCCCATCAGCTAACTATTTGACCACGGTGGGGGGGGGGGGGGGAGATGGGATCACAGCTGAACCTGATCTCCCCCCACTCCCATCAACCAGCTATTTGACCACAGGAGGTATCACTGCTGAACCTGAGTCCCCATCAGCCAGCTATTTGACCACAGGGGGCATTACAACCTAACCTGATTCCACCACCCCACCATCAGCCAGCTACTTGACCATGGGGGGCATCACAGCTGAAACCCCTCCTTACTGGCACCCCCACTTCCGCAGCCAGTCCCAAATGAGGAATCGGAGTCCCCTCCCCCACCCCCACCCCGACCCCCACCCCCAGATTGATCCCGTTCCCTCCGACGAGTCTACGGGTTGAAGTATTTAAAGCGAGACCAGCGGGCTGAAGCTCGGAGTCCCCGGCTGTGCGGGCATTGGCCCGAGCGGAGTTGATCGGCCGCAGCGGGCTGCTGTTCACCGTGCAGCAGGCCCGGGACTGAATCGGAGGGACCCACCTACTAATGCCCCACCGAAGCAGACAAAACCCACTACCCCGTCCCCTTTCCCCTCAATCCTGCTCATTCTTACAGGTACTTATCCAACTCCCGCTTTGGAAAGCTCCTATTGAATCTGCTTCCGCCGCCCTCTCAGGCAGCGCCTTCTGGATCACCACAACTCGCCATGTCAAAAAAATAAACCAAAACTCTCCTCGTCCTCGTGTCCCCCCACCCCCCAGCCGATTTGCTTCAATCTGTGTCCTCCCTCTGGTTACCGACCTTCCCGCTGTATCTCCCCCGCGTTCTCCTCGCTGTGTTTCAGTACGTCGGACAGTCGGCCGTGCACCTGAAGAGGGACTTCTTCCTGACCCACGGCTCCCGGGCCCGGTCCGACCTGTTCATCAACCTCCGGGAGGTCAGCAGCCGCTTCAAGCTGCCCGCCGGCGAGTACCTGATCGTCCCCTCCACCTTCGAGCCCAACAAGGAGGCCAACTTCTGCCTGCGGGTCTTCTCGGAGAAGCTCGCCGAGTCGGAGTAAGTGGGGAGGGGTCGGGAGGGGAGGGGTGTGGGGGAGGGGAGGGGTGTGGGGGAGGGGAGGGGTGTGGGGGAGGGGAGGGGTGGGGTAGAGTGGAGAGGGGTGGGGTAGAGTGGAGAGGGGTGGGGTAGAGTGGAGAGGGGTGGGGTAGAGTGGAGAGGGGTGGGTGGGGTAGAGTGTGGAGGGTGGGGTGGAGAGGGGAGGGGAGGGGTGAGGGGGTGGGGTGGAGTGGGATGGGGAGGGGAGGGGTGGGGTGGAGAGGGAGGGGTGGGTGGGGTGGAGAGGGGGAGTGGGAGGGGAGGGGAGGGGTGGGGACTGGTGGGGACGGGTGGTGAGGGCTGGGGAGAGGTGTGGGGACGGGAGGTGTGGGCAGGGGTGTAGGGGGAGGGGTGGGGTGGAGAGGGGTGGGAGGGATGGGGTGGGGTGTGGTGGTGAGTGGAGGTGTGGGAGGGGTGGGAAGGGGAGGGGAGGAGTGGGGAGTGGTGGGGTGGGAAAGTCCCGGCGTTTGTATAAGCAGCAACGTTACCCTGGGAGGTGGGGGAGGAGGAGGAGGGGAGAGATTTGTAATCAAGTAGGTGGAAGGCCAGTCAGCGTGCAGATGGGCTGAACGTCCTGTGTACAGCAAGATCCCGTGGCATCCAATGTTGGCTGCTGATGGGGTTCTTTTGACACTGCCCTGCTCCTTCTCTGGTGCTGTGGGAGGTTGAGGCGCTACTGGCGGAGACAGGGGGGGCCCGTGTCCCACTCTCTACCCCTTCCCCCCGACCTTGTGTCCCACTCTCTACCCCTTCCCCCCGACACTGCGTCCCACTCTCTACCCCTTCCCCCCGACACTGCGTCCCACTCTCTACCCCTTCCCCCCGACACTGCGTCCCACTCTCTACCCCTTCCCCCCGACACTGCGTCCCACTCTCTACCCCTTCCCCCCCCCGACACTGCGTCCCACTCTCTACCCCTTCCCCCCGACACTGCGTCCCACTCTCTACCCCTTCCCCCCGACACTGCGTCCCACTCTCTACCCCTTCCCCCCGACACTGCTTCCCACTCTCTACCCCTTCCCCCCGACACTGCGTCCCACTCTCTACCCCTTCCCCCCGACACTGCGTCCCACTCTCTACCCCTTCCCCCCGACACTGCGTCCCACTCTCTACCCCTTCCCCCCGACACTGCGTCCCACTCTCTACCCCTTCCCCCCGACACTGCGTCCCACTCTCTACCCCTTCCCCCCGACACTGCGTCCCACTCTCTACCCCTTCCCCCCGACACTGCGTCCCACTCTCTACCCCTTCCCCCCGACACTGCGTCCCACTCTCTACCCCTTCCCCCCGACACTGCGTCCCACTCTCTACCCCTTCCCCCCGACACTGCGTCCCACTCTCTACCCCTTCCCCCCGACACTGCGTCCCACTCTCTACCCCTTCCCCCCGACACTGCGTCCCACTCTCTACCCCTTCCCCCCGACACTGCGTCCCACTCTCTACCCCTTCCCCCCGACACTGCGTCCCACTCTCTACCCCTTCCCCCCGACACTGCGTCCCACTCTCTACCCCTTCCCCCCGACACTGTGCCTCAATGTACCCCTTCCCCCTGACCTGGTGCCCCACTCTCTACCCCTTCCCCCCCCCCCCCCCTTTTGCCTCAATCTACCCCTTCCCCCTGACCTGGTGCTTCAATCTACCCCTTCCCCCTGACCCGGTACCCCACTCTACCCCTTCCCCATGACCTGCTGAGCTCAAGGCTGATGTGAGAAGCTGGCAGCCGACTGGGTGATGGGAGTCGGATGAAGCGTCGAGGTCCTGGAGTGCGGAATGCCGTATGGCTGGATTGAGCCCCAGCTCAGCGAGCCCCACTCCCGCTCTCCCTCTCTCTCCCTTGCGCTCTCCACCCTGAAGTGGAAGGTCACAGCTTCAAGTCCTGTTTCAGAGTCTGGAGCCCGTGACCCAGGCTGGCACTCGGTTCCCCAATGCCCACCTCCTGGGTGATGACGCGTGGAACAAATGCTGGGCCTGGCCAAAGAGGCTTTCGTTCACTGAACAAACATTTTTAAAGATGCCCGGGCGTTCGAGGGGAGTGGGAGGGCAGGGATCGGCCTGGGGACTGGTGACCATGAAGCAATCCCGTTCCTATCAATGTCAGAGTGGGAGCAGTGACTGGTTTTAACCGTGTCTTTTACAGGGAATTTGATGACACGATCAGTGCTAACCTGGTGCAGGAGGTAAGATGCAGCAGATTAAAGGGTGTAGTTTAGTCTGGGCGCTGGATCATTACGCTGAACGCTGCATGTTGCTCTATTCTGTTATATGGTGTGTCAGTGCTGAGTAATGGAACAATTCCAACTACCAGCGTCATCCAACACAGCAAGGCTACGTACAGAGTAAAGCTCCCTCTACACTGTCCCCATCAAAAACTCCAAGGACAGGTACAGCACAGGGTTAGATACAGAGTAAAGCTCCCTCTACACTGTCCCCATTAAACACTCCCAGGACAGGTACAGCATGGGGCTAGATACAGAATAAAACTCCCTCTACACTGTCCCCATCAAACACTCCCAGGACAGACACAACACGTGGTTAGATACAGAGTAAAGCTCCCTCTACACTGTCCCCATCAAACACTCCCAGGACAGGTACAGCACTGGGTTAGATACAGAGTAAAGCTCCCTCTACACTGTCCCTATCAAACACTCCCAGGACAGGTACAGCACGGGGTTGGAGAGGGGGAGTTGGCATGTTTATCTGGGTGAGCTCTGGAGCATGTTGCTCACTGTTTGATGTTGGTCTCTTGTCTCCATCAGGAGGAAATTCCTGAACACGAGATTGATGAAAAATTCAAAAGTCTCTTCAGGCAGCTGGCCGGAGAGGTGAGCCTGGCTATCCGGACGTTTAGATCCATCTCCTGGACTGCACTCCAACAACAACTTGCATTTATACAGCACCTTCCTAATAATAATAAACATGTTCCGGGGCTCCTCACAGGAGCAATGCTCAAATCAAATTCAATCCTGGGCCTCTTCAGGCCACTGAAAGCTTGGTCAAAGAATTCGACTGTAAGGGATGTCTTAAAGGAGAAAGACACAGGCCGCTGTGGTCCCAGAGGACTACAGTCTGCTCTCTATTAGAGATAGGTGACTGGTGGTGAGTTTAACCTGAGGGTCAGCACTCCTCAGGCGAGGGGTGAGGTTGAGAAGTCAGGGCCTTCATGGATGACCTCGGCCGGTCGGCGCTGTTGGTGTCGCTCTGCCTCACAAACCAGCCGACCAGCCAACTGACCCAAAGAGAGCAGGGCAGCAAGGTTTAGGGAGGGAATCCCCAGAGCTCAGGGCCCCCAGGCAGCTGAAGGCCCGGCCACCAATGATGGAGCGATGGGAAATCGGGGGATGCTCAAGAGGCTGGAATTGGAGGAGTGCAGAGATCTCGGAGGGTTGTAGGGGCTGGAGGAGGTTACAGAGATAGGGAGGGGTGTCGGGGCTGGAGGAGGTTACAGAGATAGGGAATGTTGTAGGGACTGGAGGAGGTTTCAGAGATAGGGTTGTAGGGGCTGGAGGAAGTTACAGAGATAGGGAGAGTTGTAGGGGCTGGAGGAGGTTACTGAGATAGGGAGAGGTGTAGGGGCTGGAGGAGGTTACAGAGATAGGAAGAGATGTAGGGGCTGGAGGGGGTTACAGAGATAGGGAGGGTTGTAGGGGCTGGAGGAGGTTACAAAGATAGAGAGGGTTGTAGGGGTTGGAGGAGGTTACAGAGATAGGGAGGGTTGTAGGGACTGGAGGAGGTTACAGAGATAGGTAGGGTTTAGGGGCTGGAGGAGGTTACAGAGATAGGGAATGGAGTGAGGCCATGGAGGGATGAAGAATTTCCCTCCATCGGAGTCCAGATTGGAAGTGGCTACGATGTGACTGTGATAAAGCCCCAATTTCCCCCTGCGCATGTCGCTCATGAGGGTTTTTGTAGCTGGCTGGATTTCCAAAGCTGCTTAGAGAGAGCTCTCCCTGACCTAATGACGCGAAACATGTTCCCTTCATCTCTCCCACAGGACATGCAGATCACGGTGAAGGAGCTGCAAACAATTCTGAACCGGGTGGTGGGAAAACGTAAGCAAGCTGCCCACTTCCGGGCCTTCAGGCCTCTCTCTCTCTCTCTCGGTGCCAACCCTCAGGTGCTGACCAACACCCCGTAACCAACCCCTCTCTTCTGTCCTGTCTGTAGACCAAGACCTGAAGACGGATGGGTTCAGCATGGACTCCTGCCGCTGTATGATTAACCTCATGGACGTATCCACCTCAGAGCCATCGGCAACCACACCCGCCTGGTGGCAATCGTCTGGGGGGAGGTTTCGGTGTCCCGCGTCACTGATGTAAGCAGGCGTCGGGAGGTGGCGAGGGTAGGGCCCGGGCGCGTGGGATCTTTGAGGTGGGGGGAAGGGGGGGCGCGAGGCCTGGGATTGGGAAGCAGCACGTTGCCAATTCACAGCTCGGAGGCCCAGGAAACCTTCCCTTCGGATCAAATTAGGCGTCCAAATAATCCTGCACTTTTCCTTAAATGTTCTTCCTGTAAACAGCGAGATGGAGACGCCAGGCTTGGCCTTACAGAGTTCAACGTGCTGTGGAATAAGATACGCAAGTGGCTGGTAAGATGTTATTTCTAGTGCTTTCTCCAGAATCCACCTCCCCCACCCCACCAGCCACTCCTGTGGCTGCTGACTCTGGTCGGGGTGCAGGTCACCATTGTGGCAGGGGTTGGGTCGAGGGGCCTTCAGCTGTCTGGGCCCTGAGCTCTGGAATTCCCTCTCTAAATCTCTCTCTACCCCTCCTCTCTCTCTCTGCATCTCCCTCTCTCTGCATCTCCCTCTCTCTGCATCTCCCTCTCTCTGCATCTCCCTCTCTCTGCATCTCCCTCTCTCTGCATCTCCCTCTCTCTGCATCTCCCTCTCTCTGCATCTCCCTCTCTCTGCATCTCCCTCTCTCTGCATCTCCCTCTCTCTGCATCTCCCTCTCTCTGCATCTCCCTCTCTCTGCATCTCCCTCTCTCTGCATCTCCCTCTCTCTGCATCTCCCTCTCTCTGCATCTCCCTCTCTCTGCATCTCCCTCTCTCTGCATCTCCCTCTCTCTGCATCTCCCTCTCTCTGCATCTCCCTCTCTCTGCATCTCCCTCTACCTCTCTCTCTTGCCTCCTTTCAGAGGCTCTGTCAAACTTCCCTCATTGACCAACCTTCTGCTCAATCCCCCTGACGTCTCCTGATCAACTTTCTGCCTTGGGAGGCTTCGTCTTTCAAACGGGACGTTCAACCTGGGGCCCTTGGCCTTTCGAATCAATCTAGGGCCCCTCCCCTCCCCCCTCCAGTGGATGTGAAAGATCCCACGGCCAGTTATTTGAAGAAGAGTTCTCTCCCCACCGCCCCCACCACCCGGTGCCCTGACCGATATTTATCCCTCGACCAACATCACCGAAAACAGGCGATCTGGGTCTTTAGATCGCATTTGCTGCGCGTGGGATCTTGCTGTGCACAAGTTGGCCGCTGCTTCTCCTCCGTTGCAACAGCGTCTGCACTTTGAAAAAGCACTTTCTTTGGCCGTGCGGCGCTCTGGGGTACACTGAGGTTGTGAAACAGGCTGGGCGAGTGCACGTTGTCACCGAGCACCCTCTTGTATCTGGAGCCAAGAGGCCTCCCTTCACCTGAGAGCCATCTTATTTGTGATATCTCACTGAGGCTAGCCTGTTTCCCCCCTCCCCCCACCCAGCGTCCACTCTCTGGTGGGAGATTAGTCAGTAGCGAGCAGGAATAAAGGGTTATATATATCCGCACCCACCCCCTCCCTCCCCCACCACAACACCCCCAATTTCTCACCTCAGGGAGTTGAAGTCAGTTGTGGTGACCCAACCAGTGTCATCAGCAAAAACCGGCGATCGAAGCCTTCGGCCAGTCCCACACATGGGGTGTATCTAGCTCCTGAGCCATCAGTCCTTGAGGGAGAGGATTGTCAGCGTTTGGGGGCGGGGTGGGTAGGGTGGGTGTCGGGGTGGGGGGGTTAGTGTCCAGGAATCACCACGACTAATGGAGATGTGGATATTTCCCCACAGGGTGTTTTCAGACAGTTTGATTTGGATAAATCTGGAACGATGAACGCCTACGAGATGAGACTGGCCTTGGAATCTGCAGGTACTGCTCCAACACACACACACACACACACGCACGGTCTTGGTCCTGTTAGTGTGGATCATAACCGTTTGCAGATTGCTGGAAGGAAGGGCTTTGGCCTTTCAGTTCATTCACGGGGAGCTGGGCATCCGCAGGGCAAGGCTGGCACGGATTGTATTCTGACACAGCCGATGGTAAAGGCTGAACTGCTCAAATCCCAGAGGGAAACTTGAAACAACCGACCCAACCTGTTTTTGCAATTTGTATGTTTCGAGATGCAGTGGTAATAAGACCACTCAAGAGCCTTTCATAAAACTAAATTAAACATTTATTAACACAAGAAAGATTGTAAGCACACACACACATGTCCACAAAATTACTACTCTAATAATTACAAAAATCTCCTAATTAACCTGACTCTGTTAAAGCAACAGTAAAACACATAGATTTAAACAGACCCCTGGCAAAGCACACTCTGGACTGTCGAATTCAAAATGAGTTTCTTTCAGCTCTGGGTCCTTCCAGATTGGCTTGAGGCTTTCGGGATGGAGGCTTTAGATCTTAAAATCCCTCTTCCTTTTTTTTTTACCAACAGTCTTCTCTTCCTTTATACATATTTTCCTCTTTGAATGCAAATTCTTGTTGCATCACTAGATTTTTTTGAACTTTGCCTCTACTAACAATAAACCCCTTTCATAGCATCAATTTTATTAGTAAGCTTTGGAAAAAGTAAACACATTGTTTGGCTTCTTCTGGCTAGGTGTAATATTTCACCTGTTCTTTTGAATGGTTTATTTAAAAATGCAAAATGTGCCCTTTACATTTCACTTTGTAACTTCCGTGTGTTTACCTAATCACCATTTCAAACCTACTTTTCTTCTATACCTCTAGATCAGCTGGCTTTAATGCAATTAAGACAGACACACGCACACAGACACACACACACAGACACATATGCACCACTAGAACTCTATTTTAAAGTAATTTCCAATAACATTATAGACATTCTTATATCTCCTTGACAATTGTCCATCCCCAGTCGTCCCTCAGGAGGATGGTGGTAAGCCACCTTCTTGAACTGCTAGTGGTTTAATACAACAGAACCGTCCTGGCGGGCTGTTTCCAAGTGGACCCATGTTGGCGGGAGACTGGAGTCACGTGTAGACTGACACCAGGTGAAAACAGAAAGCTTCCCTCTCCACAGGGACATTCGTGGACCAGTTGGGGTTTTTAATACTCTCATGGCCACTGTGGGATTTGAATTCACGTTCTCTGGAATATCCTTCTTCCCTCTTCCCATGCCGAACGGCACAAGACAGACAAAGCACGTGTTTCTGTCTGCTTCCACAGCTAGCCTCTCTAGCCTTTCACCAAAGGCCACAGCTTAAGGACGTCACTCTGCATCAAGCATGCCTGACCCGGAGACTCTCTCACTCTGACTGGCTGCCATTGGCGTGCCAGAAGAACTTTCAGGTTGAAAAGCAAACCGTTTGGCTGCATTTTTAAAAATTTATTTCTTTGTGGGATGCGGGCATTGCTGGCTGGGCCCAGCATTTATTGCCCATCCCTAATTGCCCCTTGAGAAGGTCGGGGGGTGAGCCCCCTACTTGAGCCGCTGCAGTCCATGTGGTGTAGGTACACCCACAGTGCTGTTAGGGAGGGAGTTCCAGGATTTTGACCCAGCGACAGAGAAGGAACGGCCGATATATTTTCAAGTCAGGATGGTGAGTGGCTTGGAGGGGAGCTTGCAGGTGGTGGTGTTCCCATGTGTCTGCTGCCCTTGTCCTTCTAGATGGTAGAGGTCGTGGGTTTGGAAGGTGCTGTCGAAGGACCCTTGGTGAGTTGCTGCAGTGCATCTTGTAGATGGTACACACACTGCTGCTACTGTGCGTCGGTGGTGGAGGGAGTGAACGTTTGTGGATGGGGTGCCAATCAAGCGGGGCTGCTTTGTCCTGGATGGTGTCGAGCATCTTGAGTGTTGTGGGAGCTGCACTCATCCAGGCAAGTGGGGAGTATTCCATCACACTCCTGACTTGTGCCTTGTAGATAGTGGTCAGGATTTAGTGGGGGGGTGGTCAGGAGGTGAGATTATTTCACACTCCCCTAAACCAGAGGGTAACTGCCGCAGCCCCCCAGCAAAAATAAACCGGATTAGTTAATCACTCACCTCAGTTGTTGTTTGAGAGATCTTGCGGTGTCCAAGATGTCAGCACAACAGTTACTGCTCTTCACAGCAACATGTTGTATATTACCTGGGCCACTTTGGGATCTATCTGAGGGATGTGATGAGTCACTATACAAATGCAGGTTCTTTCTTCTGTTTCTAGTTGCTTCTGGGACCAGCATGCAGAATTAAGTTCAGCCTTGGCTGCCCTTTATTGAGTTACAAAGCAGAACCATCGGTGGGATCTGCCTGTGTACAAAATGGTCACCAAACCTTCGTGTGAAAGGCTGTAGGAGTGATTCCCACAGCCTTGCTGAGGTGCTTTTGGGCAGACTTAGTGGTAGTGTCACTGGACTAGTAATCCAGAGGCCCCAGGCTAATGCTCTGAGGGACAGGGGCTCAAATCCCACCACGGCAGCTGGTGGAATTTAAATTCAATAAATCTGGAATTATAAAGTTAGTCTCAGTGATGGTGACCATGACAACCATCATCGGTTTTCGTAAAAACCCATCTGGGTCACTAATGTCCCCTTTAGGGAAGGAAATCTGCCGTCCTTACCCGGTCTGGGCTTACACGTGACTCCAGACCCCACAGCAAATGTGGTTGACTCTTAACTGCCCCCTCTGAAATGGCCGAGCAAGACACTCAGTTCAAGGGCAATTAGGGATGGGCAACAAATGCTGGGCCTTGTCGGTGGTCACATCCTGTGAAAGAATTTTTAAAGAGCCATATAAAGGGGAGTTTTTACTGAATGCAGGTTAGTTTGCAGATCTCAATGAATCAGTAGTTCAGGTTTCGGGCCTAGCTGAACAGGCTTTTGGCAGGTGGCTCTGCGGGCCTACCCTCCAAGGCTCCACTGCAGCCCAGAGCAATTCTTCATCTTCCAAAAGCAATTTGGACTGGGAAAAGTAAGATCCCAGAAACATAACCCCCTGTTTTGTGATTAATGTGTGCGTGTGCCTCACTGCTTTCTCTCTCTCTCTCTCTCTCTCTCTCTCTTTCGCAGGGTTTAAACTGAACAACCACCTGCACAATCTGCTCATCACACGATACGCGGAACCCGACCTTTCCATCAACTTCAATAACTTTATCTGCTGTCTAATCCGGCTGGAAAGCATGTACAGTGAGTCTCATACCTTGCCCCTCTCATTGCCCCCACCACCGATACTGCTCTACTGTAACTTCTCACTCCTCCTGCACTGGAGCTGACTCCTCCTGTGACATGGCCCCCTCAGGTATCTCACCTGCTTGACCGATTTGCGAACAGAGTCAGTGAGCATTGCCAGGCTCTTTGACCACGGCAGACTTCACAGCCAATCCAGTCCATTTGACTTCACCCCCCGCCACCCGCCCCCCCCGCCAAGTTGCCGGCAGGAGTCAATGGATGTGGTTCATGAATGAGTGAGAGTGTATGTGTGTGTATCTGTGAGAGTGTGCATGTGTATCTGTGAGTTTGTGTGTGTCAATGTGTGTTTCTGTCTGTGTGTGTGTGTAACTGTGAGAGTGCGTCTGTGTGTATCTGTGAGTGTGTGTGTGTATATATGTGTGTGAGTGTGTGTACGACTGGGAGTGTGTGTTTGTGTGTGTGTGTCTGAGTATTTGCGTGAGAGTGTGTATTGAGTGTGTGTTTTAGAATGTGGGTGGGTGCATGTGGGAGTGTGTGTTTGTGAATATGTGTGTGTGAATGTGTGTGTCTGTGTGTGAATGTGAGTGTGTGAATGTGAGTGTGTGAATGTGAGTGTGTGAATGTGAGTGTGTGAATGTGAGTGTGTGAATGTGAGTGTGTGAATGTGAGTGTGTGAATGTGAGTGTGTGAATGTGAGTGTGTGAATGTGAGTGTGTGAATGTGAGTGTGTGAATGTGAGTGTGTGAATGTGAGTGTGTGAATGTGAGTGTGTGAATGTGAGTGTGTGAATGTGAGTGTGTGAATGTGAATGTGTGTGAGTGTGTGAGTGTGTGTGAGTGTGAATGTGAGTGTGTGTGTGTGTATCAGTGTGTGTGTGTATCAGTGTGTGTGTGTATCAGTGTGTGTGTGTATCAGTGTGTGTGTGTATCAGTGTGTGTGTGTATCAGTGTGTGTGTATCAGTGTGTGTGTGTATCAGTGTGTGTGTGTATCAGTGTCAGTGTGTAAATGTGTGAGTGCAAGTGCATGAGTGTGTGTACACGTGTATCTGTGTGTGTGAGGGTGTGTGTATATCAGTGTCAGTGTGTAAGTATGAGTGTGTGCGCGTCTGAGAGAGTGCGTGTGTGTGTGTGCATGTGCCTGGGAGAGTGTGTTTGTATGTATATGAGAGTGTGCGTGCATCTGAGAGTGTGTGTTGTCTGAGTATTTGCGTGAGAGTATGTATGTGAGTGAGTTTGTGCGTTGTGTGTGTTAGAATGTGGCTGGATGCGTGTGGGTGTGTGTATGTAAATGTGTGTATCAGTTCAGTGTGTGTATTTGTGTGTGTGTGTGTATGTGTGTCTTTGTGTATCAGTGTGTGCGTATCAGCGTCAGTATGTAAGTAGGAGTGTGTGTGTGTGTCTGAGTATTTGCATGAGTGTGTGTGTGCGTGTGGGAGTATGTGTATCAGTGTGTGTCAGTGTGTGAATGTGTGTGTATCAGTGTGTGTGTGTGTCAGTGTGAGTGTGTGTATCAGTGTGTGTGTGCATGTGTGTGTCTCAGTGTCAGTGTGTGAGTGCGTGCAAGTCTGCGTGTGTATCAGTGTCAGTATATGAATGTGTGAGTGTGTGTGTATCAGTTTCCATGTGTGAACATGTGAGTGCAAGTGTATGTATGAATGTGAGTGCGTGCGAATGTGTGTGTGTATATCAATGTCAGTGTGTGAATGTGTGTATTAGTGTCAGCATGTGAATGTGAGTGCAAGAGTGTGAGTGTGTGTGTATCAGTATGTGTGTATGCGCAAATGTGTGTGTATCAATGTCAGTGTGTAAATGTGTGTGTGTATTAGTGTCAGCATGCAAATGTGTGACTGCAAATGTGTGTTTTTGAATGTGTGAGTGCGAGTGTGTGTCATTGTGAGTGTGTGTGTGAGAGAATGTGTGCATCAGTGTGCGAATGTATTAGTGTCAGTGAGAGAATGTGTGTATCAGTGTGCAAATGTGTGTGTATTAGTGTCTGTGTGTGTGAGAGAATGTGTGTATCAGTGTGCAAATGTGTCTGTGTGAGAGAGAATGTGTGTATCAGTGTGCGAATGTGTCTGCGAGAGAATGTGTGTGTATCAGTGTGCAAATGTGTCTGCGTGTGAGAATGTGTGTGTGTATCAGTGTGCGAATGTGTGTCTGCATGTGTGTGAGAGAATGTGTGTGTATCAGTGTGCAAATGTGTCTGCGTGTGAGAATGTGTCTGCGTGTGTGTGAGAATGTGTGTGTATCAGTGTGCAAATGTGTCTGCGTGTGAGAATGTGTGTGTCTGCGTGTGTGAGAGAGAATGTGTGTATCAGTGTGCAAATGTGTATCTGCGCGTGTATGTATGTGTGTGAATGTGTGTGTATGTGTCTGTGTGTGTGTGTATGAGAGAATGTGTGTGTGTATCAGTGTGCGAACGTGTGTCTGCGTGTGTGTGTGTGTGTGTGTGTGTGTCTGTCTGTCTCACTGTCGATTGACAAATAGGACCTAAATAATCGGGTTATAATTTGAGCTATTTCAGTCCCTGAGCTGCTTTCTCACTGCAGGATCCTTCATGATGCTGGACACAGACCGTGACGGTACAGTCACCTTCAATGTGTATCAGGTGAGTGCTGACATTCTCCTCAATCTCTCCCTGTAATCATCACCTCTGTAATCTCTCTCTCACACACAGCACCCCCCCACCCCCACCCCCACCCCGGCCACCACTTCAAAAGCTGCAGGGGTGCGGGGGTGAGAGAAACAAACAGGCACCGGCCGGCCAGTGACTGAGCGCTTGGCTGGAGGCTCCAACACCTTCAACGTGGTCTGTTCGTCTGACGCAGAAGCTTAGAAACTTTTCTGCTGCTCTTATTTTCTTTTAACGCCATCAGCTGGCCTCTTAAGGAAAGCAACAACAACTTTTTAAAAAAAAAAACGAAAAGGAAAACGATCCTTTCGCCCCATTAGATTCATTCACCTTTTGTGAAGCGATTCCCACTGTGGACGGGCAGGGTTTCCGAACGACGCCGACGCCGACGCTCCTTTAACTCCTCAAAATGGCGCTCGCTGGCCTCACCGGTCAGTCCGACTGTGGCCCTGAATCCACGGAAGCCTTGACATCCGCGAGCGGGGGGGGGCCCCCCCCCCACCACCACCACCACCACCACGCCGCCGGCGGTTATAAACCGATCGTAGTCCAGGATTAACGAGCTGGAGGAGCCCGCCGCGCTCAAAAGGAAATGAAGCGGGCGAGCGGTGTGCAAAAGCCGGCCGGCCGGCCGGCCCCGGGTGAACGCCGGACGCTGCAGAGCGCAGCGCGGCGCGGCGCGGCGCGGTGGCAGACGAGGGGCGTTCGGGGGGCGGGACTTGACATCCGTGGGTGACGTCTCGTGACGGTCGAGCTGCTGACGGAAGGAGCCGCGGGCGCAGCAGCGATAGCGCGCGTAGGGAGGGTGGGGGCATCGCCGGCAAGGCCCAGCGTCACCATGAGGTGGCGTCATAAATTCAATACCAGACTCGGTTCGTGTTCAAGATGACGCGCGCGGGGGAGGGGGGCGTGGGCTTTGCTGGCCGGGCCAGCGCGTGTAACCCCCCCCCCACGAAAGGGGACGTCGGTGGGCCAGGCGGGTTTTTGCAAGGACCCCGTCATTTTGCGCCGCTTTGCCGGCGGTGAGGGCGGGCCCTGGAGTTCGGTGTTGGCTGGAGAGGGCTCGGGGGGTGTCTGAAAGGTCGCGATACAGATGGAAGTGGAGAGCGGGGCGCGGGGCGCGGGCCCAGTTGTGTGACCTCTAACCCTGATTTTCCTGTTGGTTCCCCCCCCCCCCCCCCAGTGGCTCACGCTGACCATGTTTTAACCGAACCATGTGCCAAGTCCCGGCTCCTGCTGAAGCTTCCTCCGCCCGTCTTCCGTGACGCCCAAGTGCCTTTTGCTATTCGGACGATGGATGCGAACCGACTGCTGGCACCAGCGGGTGTGCTGCGTTCCCCACACCCTCCCCCACCCCCACCCCCACTCCCTCCCCACTCACCCACCCCCTCCTCACCCATTCCCTCCCCTCCCCACCCACCTCACCCACACCCTCCCCCACCTCACCCCCACCCTCACCCCCACACCCACACCCTCCCCACCTCCCCCACCTCACCCACCCCACCCCCTCCTCACCCACACCCTCCCCACTCACCCACCCCACCCTAACCCTCCTCACCCACACCCCACCCTCCCCCACCCCCACACCCTCCCCACTCACCCACCCCACCCCCTCCTCACCCACACCCTCCCCACTCACCCACCCCACCCCCTCCTCACCCACCCTCCCCACTCACCCCCCCACCCCCTCCTCACCCACACCCTCCCCCTCACCCACCCCACCCCCACCCCCCACCTCACCCCCACCCCCACACCCACCCCCACCTCACCCCCACCCCCACACCCTCCCCACTCACCCCCACACCCTCCCCACCTCACCCCCACACCCAACCCCACCTCACCCCCACACCCACCCCCACCTCACCCCCACCCCCACACCCCACCCCCACCTCACCCCCACCCCCACACCCTCCCCCACCTCACCCCCACACCCTCCCCACCTCACCCCCACACCCAACCTCCCACCTCACCCCACCCCCCACCTCACCCCCACCCCCACACCCTCCCCCACCTCACCCCCCACCCTCCCCCACCTCACCCCCACGCCCCACACCCTCTCCCACCTCACCCACACCCTCCCCCCTTCCACCTCACCCCCCACCCCCACAACCCTCCCCCACCTCACCCCCACACCCTCCCCACCCTCACCCACACCTCACTCACCCCCACACCCTAACCCACCTCCCCCACCCCCACTCCCTCCCCACTCACCCACCCCACCCCCACCTCACCCACCTCCCCCACCTCACCCCCACACCCTCCCCCACCTCACCCCCACACCCTCCCCCACCTCACCCCCACCCCCACTCCCTCCCCACTCACCCACCCCCTCCTCACCCATTCCCTCCCCTCCCCACCCACCTCACCCACACCCTCCCCACTCACCCACCCCACCCCCACCTCCCCCACCTCACCCCCACACCCTCCCCCACCTCACCCCCACCCCCACACCCTCCCCCACCTCACCCCCACACCCTCCCCCACCTCACCCCCACCCCCACACCCTCCCCCACCTCACCCCCACCCTCACCCACACCCTCACCCCCACACCCTAACCCACCTCACCCACACCCACACCCTCCCACTCACCCTCCCCCACCTCACCCACACCCTCACCCCCACCCCCACACCCTCCCACCTCACCCACACCCTCCCCCACCTCACCCACACCCTCCCCCACCCACCCACCCCCTCCTCACCCACACCCTCCCCACCCTCACCCTCCCCACTCACCCACCCCCTCCTCACCCACACCCCCACACCCTCCCCACTCACCCACCCCCTCCTCACCCACACCCTCCCCACCCTCACCCTCCCCACTCACCCACCCCCTCCTCACCCACACCCCCACACCCTCCCCACTCACCCACCCCCTCCTCACCCACACCCTCCCCACCCTCACCCACACCCTCCCCTCACCCACCCCACCCTCCCCACCCCATCTCTACCCCCACCCTCCCCCTCCCCTCCCCACCCCCACCCACTCACCCACCCTCACCCCACCCCTCCCCACTCACCCTCCCCACCCCCACCCACTCACCCACCCTCCCCACCCCCACCCACTCACCCACCCCTCCCTCCCCACCCAACCACCCCACCCTCCCTACCTTCCCCACTCACCCCCACCCACCCCACCCCCACCCACTCACCCACCCCTCCCTCCCCACCCAACCACCCCACCCTCCCTACCTTCCCCACTCACCCCCACCCACGCCACCCCCACCCACTCACCCTCCCCACCCACTCACCCTCCCCACCCACTCACTACACCCCACCCACCCACTCACTTCACCCCACCCACCACACCTTTCCCCACCCCACCCTCCCCTCCCCACCCTACCCACCTCCCCCTCCGAACCCCCCCAGCTGACGTCTCTCTGACTCGGAGCCGCGTGGATCTCTCAGCGATGTCTCTCTGCCTGGTGGCCTCGCCGCGCTCAGATGCTGCTTTACAGATTTGTCTACGTGTCTTTTTTTTTACCGTTATTATTATTTCCGAAGGGACTGCCAAACTTTTTACCGGGGAAATTGAAAATAAAATATCTCGTTGAGAGAGGGGACAACAGAAGAGGAATTCGAAGTGTTTGTTGGTACCTTGCGCGCGGCACCTGTGGCCTCCCCCACCTCGCGTCCAACCCTCCGAGGAACGTAGGAGATAGGAGCAGAGGGTGGGCCATTCAGCCCCTCGATGCCGTTCCCTCAGCTGCACTCCATTTGCCTTTAAGCTGCACTAAAGAGGCCAAAATTGCTCACAATATTCTAAATAAGGCTCTGGTCAGACCACATTTAGAATATTGTGAGCAATTTTGGGCCCCGTATCTCAGGAAGGATGTGCTGGCCCTGGAGAGGGTCCAGAGGAGGTTCACGAGAACCATCCCAGGAATGAAAGGCTTAACATATGAGGAACGTTTGGGGACTCTGGGTCTATACTCGATGGAGTTTAGAAGGATGAGGAGGGATCTGATTGAAACTTACAGAATACTGAAAGCCCTGGATAGAGTGGACGTGGGGAAGATGTTTCCATTAGTAGGAGAGTCTAGGACCCAAGGGCACAGCCTCACAGTAAAGGGAAGACCTTTTAGAACAGAGATGAGGAGAAACTTCTTTAGCCAGAGATTGGTGAATCTATGGAATTCATTGCCACAGAAGGCTGTGGAGGCCAGGTCATTGAGTGTATTTAAGAGCGAGATAGATAGGTTCTTGATTGGTAAGGGGGTCAAAGGTTATGGGGAGAAGGCGGGAGAATGGGGTTGAGAAACTTATCAGCCATGATTGAATGGCGGAGCAGACTCGATGGGCCGAATGGTCTAATTTCTGCTCCTATGTCTTATGGTCTATAGTAAATTTGGTGGTGGGGGGGTGGGGGGGCGGTGGCGGTGGGGACAAAAGAAGAGGAATTCGAAGTGTTTGTTGGTACCTTGCGCGCGGCACCTGTGGCCTCCCCCACCTCGCGTCCAACCCTCCGAGGAACGTAGGAGATAGGAGCAGAGGGTGGGCCATTCAGCCCCTCGATGCCGTTCCCTCAGCTGCACTCCATTTGCCTTTAAGCTGCACTAAAGAGGCCAAAATTGCTCACAATATTCTAAATAAGGCTCTGGTCAGACCACATTTAGAATATTGTGAGCAATTTTGGGCCCCGTATCTCAGGAAGGATGTGCTGGCCCTGGAGAGGGTCCAGAGGAGGTTCACGAGAACCATCCCAGGAATGAAAGGCTTAACATATGAGGAACGTTTGGGGACTCTGGGTCTATACTCGATGGAGTTTAGAAGGATGAGGAGGGATCTGATTGAAACTTACAGAATACTGAAAGCCCTGGATAGAGTGGACGTGGGGAAGATGTTTCCATTAGTAGGAGAGTCTAGGACCCAAGGGCACAGCCTCACAGTAAAGGGAAGACCTTTTAGAACAGAGATGAGGAGAAACTTCTTTAGCCAGAGAGTGGTGAATCTATGGAATTCATTGCCACAGAAGGCTGTGGAGGCCAGGTCATTGAGTGTATTTAAGAGCGAGATAGATAGGTTCTTGATTGGTAAGGGGGTCAAAGGTTACGGGGAGAAGGCGGGAGAATGGGGTTGAGAAACTTATCAGCCATGATTGAATGGCGGAGCAGACTCGATGGGCCGAATGGTCTAATTTCTGCTCCTATGTCTTATGGTCTATAGTAAATTTGGTGGTGGGGGGGTGGCGGGGGCGGTGGCGGTGGGCCTACGATGGTCAGGCTCGAACAGTTAGCTACTCAGCTCCTCCAGCCCAACGTCCAAACTGCAGGAATCGCAGAATGGGTACAGCGCAGGAGAAGAAGGCCATTCAGCCCATCCTGCCCCGCAACGGCTCCCCGAATGAGCACCGTGACTTCCCGTGCGCCCTCGCGCTTTCTCCCCATACCCTTGCGCCACCGAATCGCAGAATGGTGACGGCGCAGGAGGCCATTCAGCCCATCGGAAGAAAGAGCTTCGCCTGCTTTGCACAGCACCTTCCGGATACCGCCCACTGCAGGCTATGTGAGATTTTAAGAGCCAAATTTAAGAATAAAATTAACACTTAAAACCCCTCCCCCCGCAACCCCTCTCACCAAACTCCAAGTCTGCACTCAGTTTCTTCAGTTACACACACAATGTCAAATTTAAGATCGCACCTCGAACACTGTGCGCGGTTTTGGTCTCCTTATTTAAGGAAGGATGTAAATACGTTAGAGGCGGGTTCAGAGGAGGTTTACTAGATCGGTACCTGGAATGAGTGGGTTGTCTTATGAGGAAAGGTTGGACAGACTGGGCTTGTTTCCACTGGAGTTTAGAAGAGTGAGGGGTGATTTGATTGAAGTGTATAAGATCCTGAACGGCCTTGACAAGGTGGACGTGGAAAGAATGTTTCCTCTTGTGGATGAGTCCAGAACTAGGGGGGCACTGTTTTAAAATTAGGGGTCGCCCTTTTAGGACAGAGATGAGAAATTTTTTTCTCTCAGAGGATTGTGTAACTTTGGAACTCGGCCTCAGAAGGGGGTGGAGGCGGGGTCACTGAATATTTTTAAGGTGGATGTAGATAGATTCTTGTTGGGCAATGGGATCAAAGGTTATCGGGGGGGTAGATGGGAACGTGGAACTCGAAACACAAACAGATCAGCCACGATCTTATTGAATGGCGGAGCAGGCTCAAGGGGCCGAATAGCCCACTTCTCCTATTTTGCATGTCCGTGTGTCTCACCCATGCCCTGTATAACTGAAGCATAACATCTTTACTTTTATGTTCAATTCCTCTCTCAATAAAGGATAGCGTTCCATTAGCCTGCTTGATTACCTGTTGTACCTGCATCCCAACTCTTTGTGACCCATGCACTAGAACACCCAGATCCCTCTGCACCTCGGAATTCTGCAGTTGTTCTCCGTTTCATCGTGCAGCTGAAAGGATTCCCTTGTGTTTAACATGGCGGTACATCTTGTCTGTGAGAGGGGAGAAGGAATCCAACACTAGGCAGGAATTGGCGGGTGGGGGGGAGCGGAATGTGCGAGAGTCATTGAGGATTGAAGAGGCCTTTTTGAACATGGAGGTGTAACAAAGTGAAAGAGGGGATTTTGGAACATAGGAGCAGCTGTCAGCCATTCAGCCCATCGAGTCTGCTCCACCATTCAATTGGACCATGGCTGATTATCTGTCTCAACGCCACTTTCCTGCACTATCCCCATATCCCCCAAGCTCATTAGTATCCAGAAATCTATCAATCCCTGTCCTGGCTGTACTCAATGACTGTGCCTTCACAGCCCCTCTGGGGTAGACAATGCCAAAGGCTCACCACGTTCTGAGTGAAGAAATTCCTCCCCATCTCAGTCCCAAATGGCCCGAGACTGCGTCCCCTGGTTCTGGACCCACTAGCCAGGAGAGACATTTGTACACTTCAATAAGATCACCTCTCACTCTTCGAAACTCTAGAGAACACAGGCCCAGTCTCCTCAATCTCTCCTCACAGGAAAATCCCGCCATCCCAGGGATTAGCCTGGTGAACCTTGGTTGCCCTCCCTCTATGGTAAGTAGATCCTTAGATAAGGAGACCAGAACTGTACACAATACACCAGGTGTGATCTCACCAAGACTCTACACAACTACAGCAAGACATCTTTACTCCTGTACTCAAATCCCTGGCGACCATTTGCCTTCCTGGCTGATTTTTGAACTTGCGTGGAAGGACTATGTGCGGGAGTAGGCCTCTCAAGCCTGCTCCGTCATTCAATACCATCATGACTGATCATCTACTTCAACTCTACTTTCCAGCCTGCTCCCCATAGCCTGTGATTCCCTCAAGAGTCCAACAACCTACTCCTTGTCAGCCCCGAGCATACCCGATGACTGAGCCCTCCTGGGGGGGGGGGGGGGGGGGGGGGGGAGAAATTTCTCCTCATCTCCTTCCAAAATATCCTGAGATTGGGCACCCCTCCCTTCCCCCTCCTCCCCTACCAGGGGAAACAACCTCCCAGTGTCCACCCTATTGATCACTCCTCCCTTCCCCCCACCACCCACCCCTCACTATTGCAAGTCTCAAAGAGATCGCTTCTCGTTCGTCTAAACTCCTGAGCAAGTTGGCCCAATTTCCTCAACAAGATCGACCCTTCAGAATCAATCCGGCCGGGGTCTACTGCACGGGCTCCAAGGCAAGTACGTCTTTCACTGAGGTAAAGAGACCCACACTGCACAGTTCAGGGGAGGGGTACAGGGGCCCACTGCAGTTTGAGCATTGATGGGGAGAGGGACACGGGGCAGGGTTGGGAAGTGTTGGGCTCTGCAGCCTTGGTTGCATTTGAGGCTACGAGTCCAGGTCTTAAATTGATTAAGGTTACCGAGAGAGTCAAACTATATGCCCTCACCTCCCCCCACAGAGGTAGGTCCCATTGGCTGAGGTAGATCCCTCTCTCTGTTCCACCATAGGGTGATATAAATATCTCTCTCACTCTCTCTCTCTGGGGGTGATATTAACCATCTAATCTATCACCCCTTGACATTCAATGGCATTCCTATCACTGAATCCCCCGCTGTCAACATCCTGGGGGTTACCATTGACCAGAAACTGAACTGGACCAGCTATATAAATACTGTGGCTACAAGAGCAGGTCAGAGGCTGGGAATCCTGCAGTGAGTAACTCACCTCCTGACTCCCCAAAGCCTGTCCACCATCTACAAGGCACAAGTCAGGAGTGTGATGGAATATTCCCCACTTGCCTGGATGAGTGCAGCTCCCAAAACACTCAAGAAGCTCGACACCAACTAGGATAAAGCAGCCCCGCATAATTGGCACCCCATCCACAAACATTCACTCCCTCCAACACCGACGCACAGCAGCAGCAGTGTGTGTGTACCATCTACAAGATGCACTGCAGAAACTCACCAAGCCTCCTCTGACAGCACCTTCCAATCCGCCGGGTGAACTTCCTCTAGACGTATCTCTTCAGCGACTGGTGGACTGGGAACTTGCCGTGGGTTTTATTTTCTTTTTTTTACTGAGACAAACGTGCACCCGTGTTCTCCGAGCGGCTGAATCGACACCCTGAAGAACAAGTTCCTCGGCTCGACTGACGAGATTTTAACTTGTCCAAGGCTCAACACGGGAGTTAAAATCGGGCCCCGTGCGTTACTCACCCCATCAGCGTGGGTTAAAGCCCCACCTTACACCATGATGGGTGACTGGACGACCCAGTCCGGCGAGTGCCAGCTCACGGTGTGGCCTCCTCATTGGCACCTTCACACTGAGGAATCACAGGCCCGTCAGTCTCTCTCACTCTCTCACTCTCTCTCGCTCTGTGTGGGCTAATTTCCTGGTTAAGGGGCTACTCTTCCCTCCGATTCCACACCCCCCCACCCCTCCAGACGCTCTACCTTTGGTGATTATAGTCGACAGAGGCTTCATGCGTTCATGTGGCATTGCTGTATTCCCATCGGGTCAAAGGCAACCACTTGCGTTTATATGGCTTCTTAGTGCAACGCAGTATCAAACAAAAGCCCCACGTGAGGTATGAAGACAGGTGGCCATAAGCTCGGTCAGAGAGGCACGTTTTAAGGGGCGTCCTAAAGGAGGAGAGAGGGGTGGAGTAGTTTGAGGGAGTCGGTTCCGGAGCTTAGGGCCTCCCAGGCAGCTGAAGGCCCGGCCGCCAATGATGGAGCGGTCAAAATCGGGAGGGTGTTCGGGAGACTGGAATTGGAAGCGGTGGGTGGGGGTGCGGGCACAGATCTCGGAGGGTTGAGGGGCTGGCGGACGTTTACAGAGATAGCTTGGGGGGGATGGAGGGGGGTGAGGGGGGAGGCTGGCAAGGCCATGGAGAAACAGAGATGAGAATTTAAAAAAATCCTGGGAGCCAGTGCAGCTCAGTGAGTAGCGGAGGAAGGGGAGGGGGAGAAAAAAATATCAGGCTCACCGAATCGCGATTCCATGATGAACCCCTTTCCCAAAAGGACTGCCCGCCATCCAGGTTTGTCTTACTGTCTCCAGGAGCTAATCACGGAGACACTCCTGCTCAGGAATCACAGGAGTATGGAAAAAAAGGTGGGCTTTTTTAAAGCATTGTTTATTATTTATATAAGTATTGGGGATGGAGGGAAAATGAAAGCTGTTTGAGTGGATGGAGCGACTGGCGATACGAAGGAACTCCCAGCAACCACAGATAGGCCTCAGGCCTTACTCCCTGACCACTGGTAGTGCCAAACTTCTGGAGAGAGGCAGAGGAAAACTTGAAGATATCTCTGGCAGAATCATAGTGCAGAAGAGGCCCTTCGGCCCATCGAGTCCGCACCGACACGTGAGAAACACCTGACTACTTACCTACCTAATCCCATTTACCAGCACTTGGCCCATAGCCTTGAATGTTCTGACGTGCCAAGTGCTCATCCAGGTACCTTTTAAAGGATGTGAGGCAACCCGCCTCCACCACCCTCCCAGGCAGCGCATTCCAGACCCTCACCACCCTCTGGGTAAAAAAGTTTTTCCTCACATCCCCCCAAACCTCCTGCCCCTCACCTTGAACTTATGTCCCCTCGTGACTGACCCTTCAACTAAGGGGAACAGCTGCTCCCTATCCACCCTGTCCATGCCCCTCATAATCTTGTACACCTCGATCAGGTCGCCCCTCAGTCTTCTCTGCTCCAACGAAAATAACCCAAGTCTATCCAACCTCTCTTCATAACTTAAATGTTTCATCCCAGGCAACATCCTGGTGAATCTCCTCTGCACCCCCTCCAGTGCAATCACATCCTCCCTATAATGTGGCGACCAGAACTGCACACAGTACTCCAGCTGTGGCCTCACCAAGGTTCTATACAACTCCAACACGACCTCCCTACACCCTCCTTTAGGGCACTCCTACCCCTGCCTGCACCCCCCCCCCCACCCCCGGAAAATCTCTCCCCGGTTCCCTCGCAGACAGAGACGCAAATTCCAGGCGTAGCCAACCGAGAACCAAAGGCCGGTGGAAATGATTGTGTGATTGGCCAGAAGATTATTGGGTGGTTGGCCGGAGAATGTTTGGATGATTTGTCAGGGAACGATTGGGTGATTTGCCACCTGATGAGTGGGTGATTGGCCAGGAGATGAGTGGATGATTGGCTGGGTTATGAATGGGTGTGATTGGCTGGGGAATTCTGGGTAATTGCACAGGACATGATTGCATAATTGGCCAGAAGGTTATTGGGTGATTGGCCAGAAGTTGTTTAGATGATTGGCCAGGCCTGTTGATTTAAGATCGTCTCCCTGTGGGATGGGGAGCTCGACTCAGGCTGAGGGAAAAGGCGGCAGGGTTGGGTAAGGTGGCGGAGTGAGTGCTTTGCTCTCTGGGTCTCTGTGGGGACTAGCTCCTCAGGGGCAAAGTGTAAAGGCCGGAGGGGGGGGTGGGGGATGTGAAAGTTGCCACTCTGAAGCGAGAGTAATGACCTGGTAAGTGCCGCAGTGCCCTGTGCCCCTGCTAACCTTTCCCCTGATTCAACAGTGCCACACAGCTGTAAATGTTTCACCAGTGCGTGCTGTCTCAATTTATTGTTTGGAGCGTGCTCTGCTATTAACTAGTGCTCCACAGGACTTTTATGGTTATGACTATCGCTGTGGCAAAACCCGGGGGGGGTGATCTTCCAAACATGATGGACTCTCTGATCCGTGGAGCCAGTCGTGATAATCACAATCGCCATACTTGTTGTGTGTAAGGACGCACGAATTAGGAGCAGGAGTAGGCCGCTCGGCCCCTCGAACCTTCTCCGCCACTCAATAAGATCACGGCCGATCTGACTGCCACCTCAACCCCACACTCCTGCCTGACCCCCCTCCGATAACCTTTCACCGCCCTCCCCCCCCCACCGCCTTGCTTATCAAGTATCTATCTAGCTCTGTCTTAAAGAGATTCAAAGGCTCTGCTTCCACCGCCATTTGAGGCCGACAGTTCCAAAGACTCAAGACCCCCTGAGAGAAAAAAATTCTCCTCGTCTCTGTCCTAAATGAGTGACCCCCCCTAGTCCTAGATTCTCCCACAAGAGGAAACATCCTCTCCACATCCTGTCAAGTCCCCTCAGTTTCCTATACGTTCCAATCAAGTCGCCTCTTACTCTTCTAAACCTACAATATAAAAACTCTCCATCAAACCCAAAAACTACCTGACCTGGGCAAGGCCAAAAAAAAAAAGGCCAAATTAAAAAGCCAGGCCAATTAGTGGGAAAAAAATGAAAACTGTGGAATTTCTCTCCCACCTCCATCTAGGCGATTGAAACAGGCCCCAGGAGATCCCTCTGGCCCTGAGCTCCCTGCGGCGTCTGAACAGAATCAGGCCCGGCTGGCTCCGTGAATTCAGCGAGCTCCCATCTCCTGGGCACAGCCCTGTTCCCAGGGAAAAGAGGCACCTCCTCACAGAACGCTAACAGCCCAAGGCACCATCGGCCCCGCCGACTCTCCCCGTAGCCCCTGCGCGCCCTCCCTTTTTCGGCCTAACTCCCCCCTCGAAGCCCTCGATTGAACCTGCCTCCCTGACCTCTTAGCTTTACCTTGCCCGGCACAAGTTTTCAAATCGCGCCCCCTCCACCCCCCGCCCCTCCACGCCACTCCCTCGGCCTGTTTAACCGGAACAAGCTTGTCTGGGGGAATACAACCTTTGTCATTTTGGAAAGATCAATCCGATCACCTCAAAGTCAACGATTGTTTGCAAACATGACTGCGGCAGGGAACATTATTTCACGGGGATGTGGGCGTCGTTGGCAAGGCCCAGCATTTGTCGCCCATCCCTAATTGACCCTTGAACTGAGTGGCTCACTCGCTCAGAGGGCAGTTAGGAGTCAACCACGTTGCGGTGTGGGGGTCTGGAGTCACGTGTAGGCCCAGACTGGGTAAGGATGGCAGATTCCCTTCCCCTAGAGGGGGCGTTAGTGAACCAGATGGGGTTTTTACAACCATTGATGAGAGTTATCATGGTCAATGTGACTGAATCGGGCTTCACATTCTAGATTATTAGTTGAATTCAAATTCCACCAGCTGCCGTGGTGGGATTTGAACCCCGGAGAGGCCCACTCTGGATTACCAGCCCAGTGATGTTACCACTATGCTACCGTCTCACCCCCTCTCTTCCCCCACGCCCAAAGGGGGCTTCCCCTAAATTTACCCCAAACCTCAATGGTGTGAGGCCCTTTCTTCCAGGCATCCAGCTGCAGCGTTACATTGGGAATAAGAACAGAAAGTTCTAGAAATACTCAGCCCACTCAGGCCTCCTGGTAACAAATAATTTAACAGGCACGGTGCAGCAAAGAGGGGGGTGGGGATGTTGGTTTAAAATGTTCTGCCAAACCCCTTGTGTTTGAATCAGTACCTTGCTCTCTGCTCCCGTGTAAAGGATGACAGGACATTTGTTGGGTAGCTGGTAGTAAATGGCATAGTTAAAGATTGTAAAAGCCTGGCTGATCGGTAAAGTGTTGTTGGCCCCCATATGATCCAAAGTTGGAAGGGCACCCCATGGGAGATTATGATGGAAGATTATATAAAAATAGGGAGGGGCAGGAGTAGCAAACAGGAAGAAATGGAACAGAAGCTAGAATTTACCGAACATTCGAATTAGGAGCAGGAAGTAGGCCTCAAGCCTGCTCTGCCATTTTTCTTTGGAAGCTCAGAAGTGTGAGTTTATTATAAGTATTGGCCCAAATTGGTATCCATTTCCATGTCACTATGTTTAACGAATGAAAGGGATGCTTTGAAGGGAGGGAGTAAGCCTCGAACTGCGTTTTCACTGAACTTAGTGGCGTTAGGATTCCGGAAAAGTCCACACTGGACTCGAAACGTCAACTCTCTCTGCGCCGACGCTGCCGGATCTGCTGGGGTTTTTCCGGCGCTTTCTGTTTTCAGTACAGATTTCCAGCATGTGCACTACTTTGCTTTGAACTCGGTCCTGCGGAGCAGCTTTGATTGAAGGTGGGAAGTGGTGGGGGGGGGTGGTGGGGGGCGCGGTTTGGGGGTGCGCTATGTGGGTAACCCACAGGGTTTAGTCTCCACTTCCACCTCCGTTTGCCGTGTGCCCCAGCAATCTCTGGTGGTCTGGCCGGAATGATCCGGTAATGTTCGGCTGCTGACGACACGGTAGGTGTAGCTAATTCTTTGTGGAGCAAAGTGATGTTGTTGAGTTGCGGGGGGATGGCGGGGTGGTGGAATGGGCTAAAACATTGGCAGCTGGGTATAAAATGTGATGCTTCTAGTCGGAAGCATTAAACTCACAAAGCTGGTTCCAACGTCGAGATTGAGTGGAATGGGCTTATGTCCTGACATTGGGGGACTCGGTGGCGTAGTGCTAATGTCACTGAGCTAGTAATCCTAGATGCTCAGGCCAATGCTCTGGGTTCAAATCCAGATGCTCAGGCCAGTGCTCTGGGTTCAAATCCAGATGCTCAGGCCAATGCTCTGGGTTCAAATTCAGATGCTCAGGCCAGTGCTCTGGGTTCAAATCCAGATGCTCAGGCCAATGCTCTGGGTTCAAATCCAGATGCTCAGGCCAATGCTCTGGGTTCAAATCCAGATGCTCAGGCCAATGCTCTGGGTTCAAATCCAGATGCTCAGGCCAATGCTCTGGGTTCAAATCCAGATGCTCAGGCCAATGCTCTGGGTTCAAATCCAGATGCTCAGGCCAATGCTTTGGGTTCAAATCCTAGATGCTCAGGCCAATGCTCTGGGTTCAAATCCCATCACCACTGGCAGAATTTTATTTCAATTGATAAAACCTGGAATTGAAAGCTACTCTCAGTCATGGTGAATGTTGATAACAGTTGTTGTAAAATACTCGCCTGCTTCCCTTTCAGAGAAGAAAATCTGATTTCCTTACTCCACTGGCCACACAGCAATGGGGGTGACTCTTAGCTGTCCTCAGTTCAAGGGGCAATTAGGGGTGGGCAACAAACACTGGTCCCTGCCAGCGATGCCCACATCCTGTGAAAGGATTAAAAAGGAAAATGGCTGAACTGGCTCGAGGGATATGGGTTACAATTAGGTGGTCGGCTGGGTGCCTCTCAGCTAAATTCGTAAGCAGTCAGTTTTGACCACTGGTGGTATTGAGCTATCCTGAGGATTGGGTGGGACACCAGTGTCACACTCTGCCCCAGGTCACTCCTCATTGATTCAAACGGAGGCTGAAATCAGGATATAAAACCTGCAGTCGTGTCATTTTCGCCAGGGTTGGGGAACATAGGACCTAGGAGCAGGAGGAGGCCATTCAGCCCTTTGATCCTGCTCCGCCATTCAATAAGATCAAGGCTGGTCTGGTTGTGGAAATGAATGTTTGGGCCCTTGGACGGTGAGGAGAGAGGAAGTGAAGGGGCAGGTGTTGCATCTTCTGCGGTTGCATGGGAAGGTGCCGTGGGAGGGGGTTGAGGTGTAGGGGGTGGTGGAGGAGTGGACCAGGGTGTCCAAGAAGGAACGATCCCTGAGGAATGCCGCCAGGGGGGGTGAAGGGAAGATGTGTTTGGTGGTGGCATCATGCTGGAGTTGGCGGAAATGGTGGAGGATGATCCTTTGAATGCGGAGGCTGGTGGGGTGATAAATGAGGACAAGGGGGACCCTATCATGTTTCTGGGAGGGAGGAGAAGGCGTGAGGGTGGATGAGTGGAAGATGGGCTGGACAAGGTTGAGGGCCCTGTCAACCACCGTGGGTGGAAAACCTTGGTTAAGGAAGAAGGAGGACATGTCAGAGGAACTGTTTTGGGAAGTAGCATCATCAGAACAGATGCGACGGAGGCAAAGGAACTGAGAGAATGGGGTGGAGTCCTTACAGGAAGTGGGGTGTGAGGAGCTGTAGTCGAGGCAGCTGTGGGAGTCGGTGGGTTTGTAATGGATATTGGTGGACAGTCTATCACCAGAGATTGAGACAGAGAGGTCAAGGAAGGGAAGGGAAGTGTCAGAGATGGACCACGTGAAAATGATGGAGGGGTGGAGATTGGAAGCAAAATTAATAAATTTTTCCAAGTCCCGACGAGAGCATGAAGCGGCACAGAAGTAATCATCGATGTACCGGAGAAAGAGTTGTGGAAGGGGGCCGGAGTAGGACTGGAACAAGGAATGTTCCATGTACCCCATAAAGAGACAGGCATAGCTGGGGCCCATGCGGGTACCCATAGCCACACCTTTTATTTGGAGGAAACGAGAGGAGTTGAAGGAGAAATTGTTCAGTGTGAGAACAAGTTCAGCCAGACGGAGGAGAGTAGTGGTGGATGGGGATTGTTCGGGCCTCTGTTCGAGGAAGAAGCTAAGGGCCCTCAGACCATCCTGGTGGGGGATGGAGGTGTAGAGGGATTGGACGTCCATGGTGAAGAGGAAGCGGTTGGGGCCAAACATCAGTTTCCCGGCGTCGGGACTGGACAAGGTGAGAATTCTGTTCCCGGGATTTTAAAGGCGGGTGGAGCTTCCTGATGAACCGCGTCGGGAAGCCCCCCCTTCCACACGTGTTAGCCTGTCGCGCACGCTGATTAAAAGGCCCCTTGGCCCAAATTAATTGCCCCCCCCCCACCCCCACACCATCCCCCTGGCCAAGTTAAGCTCCCCGCCAGTGGGAAATTGGAGCGTCCGCTTTTATGACTGTCCGTAAGTGGCGCGCTCCCCGGTGAGTTTCGCTTCTCCCACCGGCTTTGAGGTCAGTAGACGCGGCCTTCACCTGCTTGCGGGAGCGCTCAGACCTCACACACACACACCAATCGCCGGTAGCACGGGCTGCACCGATTGTGGGGGGAAGGGTGGAGAGGAGGCTGGACCCGGGTGGCGGGCTGAGGGGGGGGGGAAGGGAAGGAGGGAGGGAGGTTCTCGGGTTGACCTTTAAGTATGGCACCCGGACACCCTGCCCAGCCCTGGCCACGGTTTTTCCCGTGCTCCGCGCGGGTGAAGGAGCAGCGAGCTGGACAGTGTTAGATGGCTGGCGATCAGCTCTCCCGCTCCCATCCCGGCGGGAATCACTCCCACTCTCTGCCCACCCGCCGTCGATCTTGGACTTCAGAACAGACGTTTCCGCCCTAGGGGGTCAAGTTGACAGCCACAGCTCGTGTAGCTGAAACATGGGACGGCCACTAAGATTCTAGATTTAGGGTGAGGCTCAGTGTGACGAGGGAGATGCAAGGTGGTAAAACAGCAGAAGCGTGGGACCTGAAAGCACACGAGTTAGGAGCAGGAGTGAGGCCACTCGGCCCCTCTCCGAACCTGCTCCGCCAGCCAATAAGATCGTGGCTGATCCTTCTGTGGCCTCAACTCCACATTACCGCCCACCCCCCACCCCTCCTCCTCCGATAACCTTTCACCCCCTTGCCTGTCGAGAATCTATCCAGCTCTGCCTTAAAAATATTCAAAGGCTCTGCTTCCACCACCTTTTGGGGAAGAGAGTTCCAAAGACTCACAACCCCCCCCCGAGAGAAAAGAATTAGACCATAAGACATAGGAGCAGAAATAAGGCCATTCGGCCCATCGAGTCTGCTCCGCCATTCAATCATGGCCGATAAGTTTCTCAACCCCATTCTCCCCACTTCACCCTGTAACCTTTGACCCCCTTACCAATCAAGAACCTATCTATCTCGTTCTTAAATACACTCAATGACCTGGCCTCCACAGCCTTCTGTGGCAATGAATTCCATAGATTCACCACTCTCTGGCTAAAGAAGTTTCTCCTCATCTCTGTTCTAAAAGGTCTTCCCTTTACTCCGAGGCTGTGGCCTCGGGTCCTAGTCTGTCCTACTCATGGAAACATCTTCCCCACGTCCACGCTATCCAGGAATTCTCCTCATCTCTGCCTTAAATGGGTGACCCCTTTATTTTTAAACAGTGACCCCCCCCCACCTCGTTCCAGATTCTCCCACAAGAGGAAACATCCCTTCCACATCCACCCTGCCAAGACCCTCTCAGGGTCTTACATGTTTCAATCAGGTCCCCTCTTACTCTTCTAGGGGACAAAAAAAAGGGTGAGAAAACAGATGACAAGGGTTAGAAAAAGGAAGTATAACAAGAAACTTAAATCAACACAAAGAGCTTTTACAATTACAGCAGGAAGAGGAGGGCGGTCAGAGGCAATGGCCTCCCTGAAAGGTCACACATAAAAAAGGATTGCATTTACACAGCGCCTCTTATGACCACAGGGTGTCGCAAAGCGCTTCACAGCCAACGAAGCACCTTTTGTTTTGTAGGCGTATTCTCTTTTGCCCTAGAGGAGGCGTGCTTGCCGATTTGCACATAGCAAGCTCCCACAAACAGCATGGCCAGCTCACCTGTTTTTGCTGATGTTGATCGAGGGGTTAAAATATTGGCCCCCGCTGGTGGGGGTGGTGGGGGGGGGGGGGGGGGGGGGGGTACTAAAAACAGAAAATGCTGGAAATACTCGGCAAACCTGGCAGCATCTTCCCCCACCCACACCCCCTATGCCCAGCCGTTCTGTATCCTTCTCTTTGCATGGCATTTGCATGGGTCTCAGTCTTGTTTTTCTCGATTTAGTTTTCAGACGTGGCTGCTGTTCGCCATCCGGCCTTTGCCACCTCCTCCAGACCAATCTATTGTTCCTTTCCTTCGTTTCAAACTCCTCTGTCATTTCAGGTTACCCGTCCTATCATCAGCCTTTCCCTTCTGTCCTTCCCTCACCCCCCCTCCACCCCCACCACCTTTCGCCAACTTTCTAACTAAACATTAACGCTGCTTCTCTCTCCGCAGAGGCTGCCGAGATTCCCCGACATTTTCTGTTCTTGTTTCAGATTTCCAGTGTCCGTGGTCACTGGCTCCCTTGCACTTCTTTTGAGACGGAGGGATATTTTACCTCCCCAACTAAAGGCTAGACAGGCTCCTTGCTTTAACCTCTCATCTGAAAGACAGCACTTCCAACGACGCAGCACTCACCTGGTACTGACCCTGGAGGCGTCCGTCTAGATTTTTATACCCTCGGCCTCTGCAGTGGAACTTAATCCCCAGCCTCTGTTTCACAGGTAAGAGTCTACCCACTAAGCCACAGCTGACGCCCATATGGTGAATGTAACACAGGAAGTGTAAAGTGAGCAAAGTTTTGGCAAATTAAGAGCACAGGGATTAATTCCTGCCCTGCCTGAAAGGCAGGATTGTTATGGCAGGAGCTGCTTCTGCCAGAGGGGATGTGGGCGTTGCTGAGTGCAGAGGGATCTGGGTGTCCTGGTGCATGAATCGCTGAAAGATAGTACGCAGGTACAGCAGGTAATAAGGAAGGCAAATGGAATTTTGGCATTTATTGCTAAAGGAATAGAGTATAAAAATAGGGAAGTGTTGTTGCAACTGTACAAGGCATTGGTGAGACTGCCCCTGGAGTACTGTGCACAGTTTTGGTCCCCTTACTTGAGGAAGGATGTAGTTGCGTTGGAGGTGGTTCAGAGGAGGTTCACTAGATTGATTCCAGAGAGGCGGGGCTTGTTTTATAAGGAGAAATTGAGTAGTTTAGGCCTATACTCACTAGAGTTTAGAAGGATGAGAGATCTAATTGAGGTATATAAGATGCTAAAGGGGATAGACAAAGTAGACGTGGAGTGGATGTTTCCCCTTGTGGGACATTCTAGAATGAGAGGCCATAGTTTTAGGCTAAGGGCTGGTAGATTTAAATCAGAGATGAGGAGGAATTAATTTTCTCAAAGGGTCGTGAATCTGTGGAATTCACTACCTCAGAGTGCAGTGGATGCTGGGATGCTGAATAAATTTAAGGAGAAGTTAGACAGATTTTTAATTAGTAACGGGTTGAAAGGTTATGAAGAGAGGGCGGGAAATTGGAGTTGAGACCAAAACGAGATCAGCCGTGATCGTATTGAATGGCGGGGCAGGCTCGAGGGGCTGAATTACCTACTCCTGCTCCTAGTTCTTATGTTCTTATGTCCATCCCTAATTGCCCTTGAACTGAGTGACTTGCTTGGCCATTTCAGAGGGGAGGTAAGAGTCAACCACATCGCTGTGGGGTCTGGAGGCACTTGTAGGCCCAGACCGGGTAAGAGGGGCAGATTTCCTTCCCGAAAGGGGCATTAGTGAACCAGATGGGTTTTTACAACAATCGACGATGGTTGTCACCTCTTATGCTCTGTCCACACAACTGAGTGGTCACAGGCACTGGCCAGGAGTAATATTATCCCATGAAAAATAGAATTAGGGCTGTGGTAATTGGTCAAAATGGGAAAAGGGTCGGGGTCAAGGGGGAGTGGAAGGTTCGATTGGGGGTCAGTAGGTGGGAGGAAGGAGGAGCTGCTGCTTGGGTGGTCTGTTGATTCTGGGGCTGAGGACGTGGGCTTTGTGGTGGAGAGAAATCAGAGGCCCGAGCTGGGGGTGGGGAGGCTGCAAGCCTTATGGGGAGAATTGACGTTGGGAGATCTGAGGGGTACACTTGGAGATCTTGGGGAGGGGAAGGGGGTTGATGCTGGGAGAATTGGATAGCTCAGTGGGGGTTGGGTGGCGGGGAGAGCGGGTACAGCAGTAGATTGAACGCCAGAACGCAACTAAAGTGGGTGCCCGCCCGTCAGAGCCGATAGGCTAATGCCCACCGACACGCTAGTCTCTGCGCTGGTGCCTGGTTTCAGAGAGATATGGGTGCCGGTGTCAGTGTGTCCTCTTCTGGGGTTAAAGTCGGTGGGGGGGTGGTGTGGTCCTGGGGATCCACGGAGCCTCTTGCAGATGGAGCACCTGCAGGAAGAAGACAATGTTCGCACATTCGATCATCGCATGGACAACTAGGCGGGCTGATGGGACAATGGGGAACGGCAGCATGGTGCCATCTCGATTGGAGGATCAGCGCCCCCCCCCTTCCCCGCCACTCTCGCATCTGCACTCCTACCTTCCTCCGAGACCCCTCCCTCCCCATGACCGGCAGAACGAGCTCTAGGCCGTCCATCTCATGGCGAGACAGGACCCGTAGATCTGGCTCCCCTACAGCCCATTTGGCCTACCAGCCCTTCCCCCAAACCAGCCACCCACCACCCACCACCCCCACTACCCCCAAGAGCCGAGTTGTGGGGTGGGTCAGAGGGCCACACCTCACTCTCCAAGGCGCTAAGGCCAAGTGGGCAGACCTCCCAGCCTTTTCTAGCACAGGCTCCTGTGCAGGTTGGCGCATACACTCCTTCACCCCTGAGTGTGACGAGGAACACATCTCCATGCAGTTCCACGCCAACTCTGTGCTCACCCTTGCCAACTGCAGGGGATCGGCAAACCTTTCACCTGGGTGTTTTAAAATCTATGTGTTTACCGTTGCCTTAACTGGGAGTTAGATTAATCAGGGGAGCTAGAAGTTATTATAGTAGTGATTTGAAAACTTATGTTTGTGCTTAAAATCATTTTCAATAAAGGCTTAACTTAGTTTTTTACGAAACCTATAAGACTCGGTGGTCTTAGTACTACTGAATTCAAGGCACACATCTCGAAATAAATGCAAATTGCAAAACAGTTGTGGCAGTTGTTTCGAGTTTCCCTTTGGGATTTGAGCAAGCTCAGCATTTACATAACATAGCACTGTATCCACGCTCACACCCCACTTTGTGCCTGCTGACCTAGGCTCCATCTCTGCCTATTGCCTTCTTGGTCACATACAGCGGCCTGCTCATGCCATCCCTGGACATCAGGACTTCATGCCTGGCGCTGACCTTCTCTATGAGTATGCCCAGGTGCTCGTTGCAGAAACAGGGGTAAGAGTACCCACCAGACTTACCCTCCCATCTTCCGTGTGCCCACCGGGTGCTGAGTCCACTGCTGCTGAGCAGAATCCATCTTTTACTTGCTGCAGCACTGTGCCCTCGGCCTCCCCCACAGCCTCCAGGAGCCTTCAGGGAGCTGCCCGTACACTTATTAAAGCCCCCGCTGGTTTCCCCATTAGACCCGGCACCCGGCTCGTTCCCACCCCACCCCACCCGCTCCATCAGGTCAACCAGAGGACACATTTCAGGCCTTAACTGGCCACCCAGTGTGAAATCGTATTTATAATGCGATCTCGTGCACCCTGACAGGCACAGAATTTAGGCCCAGGGGTTGGATTGGAGGCCGGATGCTGGCTTGGCATGCGGGGGGTTTGGGAGTTGTGGGGCGGTGGGGGGTGTGGGTATGGAAATCAAGGGCCTGGTGGTGCTGCTGGGAGAGGTTGGAGGCCTCGGTGTTGGGGTGCTGGACAGCTGGTAGTAAGGCGGGTATTGGGGAACTCATGATGGGATTGGAGGGCTTGGTGGGGGGGGGAAGGTGATAGGTTAAGGGTCCTGATTGTGGAGGCTCCTCAGGCAAGCACCTGAATCCAGGCCCAGAAGGAAGAAAAACAGTTCGGATCAGGACTCTTATTTCCCAGTTTTTACTGGTGTTCCATTTTAAGGTATACAAGACCAGTTGGGACCAGTACTCTTATTCCCCAGTTTTTACTGTTTTTTACCTTCTGAGGGGGTGCTCGGAGCTGGGGTAGGTACAAAAGCCACTTAATTCCCGAATCCACTTAGTGGTCATCCTGAATGAAGGTGCCGGGTTTCCCGGTTCTGCCTATCCCCTGACAGAAGGTCACGACCTCCCATGCCAGCAATGCCCAGCAGTGGGGGGGGTGTTGTGGGGCTTGGTGGGAGGGGGTGGTCCCACACGAATTGTGAGCCCTTCTGTCGATCAAAAAGCATATCATAAAATCCTTAAAATGCTCCTAAATCATAAAAAGCAAGGCTTGCAGCAGCTTACCAACGCAAAGTAGTGCAGGAGACCTGGAAAACACACCCAAACTGAGGATGCTGGTAATACCCAGCAGTCCAGGGCACATCCATGTGCGAGAGAGAGAAACAGATTTAAACATTAACCTTGTGTTCTTCTCTCTCCACAGGCATGTCCTGATCTGCTAAGCATTTCCAGCACTTTCGATTTTTACTACAGTGGGTTAAATGGTTTATAGCTCAGTCAAGTATACGGAGGGGGGTGGTGGGGGGTCAATGAACCTCCACACGTTGACCCACAAACACACACACACACTTTCGCACAGGGACATCCAAGGAATGTCAGGGAATCCCACGTCAATCGCTATCCCCCATGCCCTCGTTCAGGTTTCAGCTGAGGAGCCTAATACATGTGGGGGGTCAGGGACCCAGGTTCTAGACCCTAGTCCTTACCGATCTCTGGCTCGGTTGCGCTCGAGCCTCAGCGAATCCCACAGAGTTTAGCTCTTACCTATGAAGGATTGCTGCTCATGTTATCTGGTGGGTAAGTGATGCCAGTGGTTACTTTTCGTTTGCATTGAGCTTCCCTCCAGGTCCTGTGCTTTCCTCTGGACATTATCTGTCCTGCTCAGGTGCTACTTCCTCCCCATTGTCTTTTGCTCAAGGGACCCACTTCGCTCCTCACCCGAAGTCCGAGATCCTCCCGCTCTTCTTGCTTGGCTTTATCTGTTTTTTATTTTTGGTTTCTGCCCGTTGAAGGTCATCTAGCAGCCTGACTAAGGCGATGTCGATTCGGGTGTCGGGGGTTCCAGGCGCTCCGGCCGTGAATACTCTCTGCTCCTCGCTGTCGTTCCCAGTTTCAGGATTTGCGCTCCTTGGATTGTTACGGCGCAGAAGTGGGGGAGGGGGGGGGTTGCCATTCAGCCCATCGGGTCTGCACCGGCTCCCCGAATGAGCAACTCAGCCTAGTCGCTCCCTTCCCCCTTACGCCCCCACTTCCCACTTCCCACCCACCCCGGCGTTCGCCTCGTAATCCTGCACGTTCTCCCTTTCGGGATAATAATGATAATCCAATCTTTCACCACAACTTCTCCAATTTCCTCCATTTAAAGGCGCTTCTTAAACAGGTAAAGTAAGCAGTAAGGAAAGCAGGGGATATGCCGTTTTAATCACAAAGGTGTTAAAGGTCTAACAGTAAGGAGTATGGGGCTCTGGTGAGACCGGGCCTGCAGTAATTGAAAGAGTTTTTGGTCTCTTTGCCCAAGGTGTAGATATACTTGCTTTGTGGGGTGGGTGGGTGGGTGGGTGCTGCGGTGAAGATTAATTACTGGACTGGGATGGTTGGGTCTATAAGGAGAGGCTGAGTCGACCGCCTCAGAGAATGCCCTGAGTTTGCAGAGGAAAAGTGTCCCTGACGTACTATTCGGCTACCTGGGGCTGCACTTGTGCGCACCCAAGCAGGTGCACGTTGGCTGAGACCACAAATTTAGCGTGTACCCCGCTCCTGGTGTTTCACCCTTTATCATTGCGCCACAAGCTTTGTTTTTTTTAAAAATTTATTCGTTGACGGGATGTGGGCGTCGCTGGCTAGACCAGCACTTATTGTTCATCCCTATTATAATTACCCCTTGAGAAGGTGGGGGTGAGCCGCCTTCTTGAGCCACTGCAGTCCCTGTGGTGTAGGTACACCCACAGTGCTGTTAGGGAGGGAGTTCCAGGATTTTGACCCAGCGACAGTGAAGGAACGGCCGATATATTTCCAAGTCAGGATGGTGAGTGGCTTGGAGGGGAACTTGCAGGTGGTGGTGTTCCCATGCGTCTGCTGCCCTTGTCCTTCTAGGTGGTAGAGGTCGTGGGTTTGGAAGGTGCTGTCGAAGGAGCCTTGTTGAGTTGTTGCAGTGCATCTTGTAGATGGTACACACACTGCTGCTACTGTGCGTCGGTGGTGAAGGGAGTGAATGTTGAAGGTGGTGATTGGGGTGATAATCAAGCGGCGCTGCTTTGTCCTGGATGGTGTTGAGCTTCTTGAGTGTTGTGGGAGCTGCACTCATCCAGGCAAGTGGGGAGTATTCCATCTCACTCCTGACTTGTGCCTTGTAGATGGTGGACAGGCTTTGGGGAGTCAGGAGGTGAGTTAATCTCCACAGGATTCCCAGCCTCTGACATGCTCTTGATCCTGAAAAGTCCTTGAGCCAATTGGCCTGTCCTGTGACTTTGCAACCGCTCCCTTACCTCAGGGTGAGCCTTCTCAAGACCTGGGTTCATATCATCATCTTTTGAGTTCCCAAACTATCAATTGCTCATACATTTTTCTCCATTCACCTCACTGGCTAGAAGTGATGAAATTGAGCCAGGATACTTTGACCAACTTAAACCATTTTAAGCTATTGCAACACGGTTTAAAGCTGGCTAATGTTCCTTCCACAGAACGTTATTTTGAACACTTACTGGGTTTTACACCACATTGCATATCAAGGTTTTTGGAGGGCATTTACCCTGCCAAATAACAGAGGGGGGAATTGAGGCCATGGATGGAGTTGGAGGCAAAGGTGATAACTTTAAAACGGAGGTATCGCTGGACTGGGAGCCAGTGTAGGTCAGTAAGCACGGTGGTTGAAGGGTTAAAGGGGCTTTGTGCGAATTAGGATATGGGCAGCAGATGAGCTCAAGATTACCAAGTGTGGAAGATGGTGTAGTGGTATTGTCTGGACTAGTAATCCATAGGACCCAGGGTAATGCTCTGGGGATCTGGGTTTAAATCCTCCCACAGCAGATGATGGAATTTGAATCCAATAAAAGTCTGCAATTAAAAGTGTGATGACCATGAAACTATTGTTGTAATAAACCCATCTGGTACACTAATGTCCTTTTGGGAAGGAAATCTGCCATCCTTACTTGGTCTGGCCTACATGTGACCTGTTGTTGACCCTTAAATGCCCTCGCAACTAGGGGATGGATTATAAATGCCGGCCTGGCCAGTGATGCCCACATCCAATGAATAGGGATAAAAAAGAGGACACCCCCCACCCCCCCCCCAACCTTGGGGAAGACTGAGCAAAGCTAAGAGAGGGGGCATGGGTGGGGGGGTGTCAATGGCAGATTAGCTGAGGCAATGTCCCAGGGGTGTGGGTTAGGTGGTCTTCATGTTGGCACAGGTATGGGTTTCAAAGTCAAATAGGCTTGCAGACAGCTTTGTCAGAACTGCTGTGTACTTCCAGTGGCTTTCACTAGGTGTGAAGTGTTAACTTGTTTTTCATTCCCCTTTGTGAAGGATCACGTTAAAGATTAAAACATTCCTAATTCCATGTGTTAAGCCCTGTTTCAAGGCTTATTTGTGTTGCCGTGGGTTCAAGTTAGCCTAAGTGAAGCTCTCGGGACCATTTTACCTTTAGTAAACATTACCCGTCGCAATTGTCTTTTATACAAATTTACTTCGCCGGACAGCTCTGTTAGTCGCCACTCTGGGATTGGATGAACCAACCGAGCGGTTATTGGGAACACCGAGCTATTGCTATCAGCTATCCTTTCGCTTCCTCTCCTGACGCCTTTGGGAATAAGTGATTCCGTGGGTGCTTCTTGCGCACCCCATGTTGGAGCCAAACCCACTCCTGAATTACCCTCACTCTCAACAGGGAGTTGACAGCCTGCCAGGTAAGGATTCTGAGCATCAAATCCTTTTTAACTCCCTTTCTGCCTCCTGGACAACAACCACCACCCCCCACCCCCCCCTACCCCTCCCCCTCCAAAAACCCCCAACGGACAATTTTGGTACCTGTGCCGAAATGATAGAACGGGGAACTGAAGTTGGCACTTTGCTGGTCCATTACCTCACCAAGGAGCGTACTGGTGCAGAATTTGCTCTGAGCTCAGCTAGGTTGACCGGAGGTCTCACATATTAAGTTGTTAAAAAGTTACATCCCATCGCTAGCTTTCTCGGGACTCAGCTGATTTGATTTTATTCGTGGGCGTCGCTGGCTGGGCCCAACGTTTATTGCCCATCCTTAATTGCCCCCTTGAGAAGGTGGGGGTGAGCCGCCTTCTCGAACCACTGCAGTCCCTGTGGTTAATTCTATCAGTGCAACTTGATCTGTCTAATTACATCTCGCCATTGTCCCATAGGCATCTCCCTCCGTCACAGAGAAACATTTTGGCTACTCACAGCTCAAGGGCCACACCTCTACCAGCAAGGAGCAAGGCAAGGAGGCAGGTCCTCTATGCATGACCGAAGCTGGTCCATGGTTTGAGCCCATGCTGTTGACATCATTCCGCATCTCACCCTAGTCAACTGAGCTAAGCGACCCCTGTCTGTGTAAACCTGATGAACATGAGCTGAGACTAGTAAGAGGCGAATTGATTGAAACATATAGGATGCTGAGGGATCTTGGCAGGGTGGAGGTGGGGAGAATGTTTCCCCTTGTGGGGGAATCTAGAACTAGGGGGTCACTGTTTAAAAATAACGGGTCGCCTGTGTAAAACGGAGATGAGGAGAAATTTTTTCTCTCAGGGGGGTCATGAGCCTTTGGAACTCTCTTCCTGAAAGGGTGGTGGAAGCAGAGCCTTTGAATGTTTTTAAGGCAGAGGTAGATAGATTCTCGGTAAGCGAGGGGGTGATAGGTTATCGGGGGTAGGCGGGATGCAGATTTCAGGTTACTATCAGATCAGCCATGACCTTATTAAATGGCAGAGCAGGCTCGAGGGGCTGAATGGCCTCCTCCTGCTCCTTGTTCGTATATTTGTATGTAACATGCCATGCCTCCCCACATCAACACCTGACTATCAAAGTCTCTCTGTCTCCCTCCACTCACAAAGCCAAAGGGAGGGCCACATTCCCAGCTACAGGAACATTGGGACATAGGACTTGAGAGCAGGAGTGAGGCCACTCAGCCCTTCGAGCCTGCTCCACCATTCAGTGAGATCACAGCTGATCTAGTTGTGGCCTTGCCTCCACTTTCCTGTCTGCCCCTCCCCTCCATAACCATTGACTCCCTTGTCTATCAAACATCTGTCTATCTCAACCTTGGGTAAATTCAATGACCTGGCCCCCCCCACTGCTCCCTGGGGAAGAGAGTCCTTAAAACAGCCCTGCTGGGTAGTCATGACAGTACAATTGAGCCTGGGCTGGTACGCAGATGCAGCAAGTGATCAGGGAGGTAAATGCATTGTTGTTGTTTATTGCAAGGGGAATGGAATATAAAAGTGGGGATGTTTTCCTACAGTTGTGCAGGGCTTTGGTGAGACCACATCTGGAGCACTGCGTACAGTTCTGGTCTCCTTATTTAAGAAAGGATATAAATGCATTGGAAGCAGTTCAGAGAAGGTTCACTCGACTGATTCCTGGGAAGGGGGGATTGTCTTAAGATGACAGATTGGACAGGTTGTTCCCGTGTCCATTGGAGTTTAGACAAATGAGAGGCGATCTTATTGAAACATATAAGACCCTGAGGGGACTCAACCGGGTGGATGCTGAGAGGATGTTCTCCCTCGTGGGAGAGACCAGAGGTAGGGGACACTGGAGAATTAAGGGGTCTCCCGTTTAAAACGAAGATGAGGAGAATTTTTTTCTCTCAGAGGGTCGTGAGTCTGTGGGACGCTCTTCCCCAGGGAGCGGAGGAGGCTGGGTCACTGAATATTATTAAACCAGAGGTAGATAGATCCTTGACTAACAGGAGAGTCAAAGGGGTAGGCGGGAATGTAGGGTTGAGGTTATGATCTCATTGAATGGCAAAGCAGACTCGAGGGGCCGAATGGCCTCACTCCTGCTCCTAAATCGTATATTCGTATGTGTGCAGGAGATGTTTAGCGATTATCTAGATGTGCTAATGAATTGTTTACTGTTCATGTCCATTGGAGAAACAATTTCAAAGCTGAGCTCACTCAGATTTTAACCAGCTTTTTCGCCGTGACTTACCGTCCGGTCTCACCATCCCCCAACCCCCACCCCCCCCCAGCCTGCGTGACCACACTTAGCTTCAAAACAAACCCGACTTCTTTGTAAATGAACCCCCCGCCTCTGTGGACACATAGCGAACAATTGCTAAAGCGTCACAGCCCTCAAGAAGAGTCACTGGAACGCGTACAGGGCTCGAGAGATGTGACTGAGATGATGGCCACAGTATCAACAGAGAGCTCGGGGTGGGGGGTGGAGGGGAGGAAGGAGGGGGGAGGAGGGGAGGATGGGGGAGGGGGAGAAGTGGGGAGGGGCAAGCGGGGAGGGAGGAGGGGGAGGGAGGGAAGGGGAGGGGCAGGAGGGGAGGGAGGAGGAGAGGGGGAGGAGGGGGGAGGGAGAGGGATGGGAGAGAGGGGAGGAGGAGGAGAGGGAGGAGGGGAGGGAGGGGGGGAGGGAGAGAGGGGGGGGAAGCACCTAACTGGCCAAAGAGGCCAGCGAGGCTGAGGCCACGATTTTCCAGCCCCCGAGATTCCCTATCCAGAGTCAACGGGACCTTTGGCTGGTTGGTCAAGCTATCCACCCTGGGCCGGGATCGGGAAAATCCTGGCTTGAAGGGCGGAGGGTCTGCCAAGCCGGAATGACACCAAGGCCTCCATAAGACAACATTGCCCCTCGAGCTAGGCCTCAAACTGACATCCGGATGGACGAACCAGTGGTTGGTGGGCTGCAGCCAGGGAGACCTTAACTGACCAAAGAGATCCTGTGGGGTCAACTCATGGCACTCGGAAGGTAACATTAGATCAAGGTGGGGGATGGGGAGGATGGGGGCGGGGGTAGTAGAGGGGGAAAATGGTGCTTGGGAGGGTCTGGAGGTGGTGAAGGGGGGGGGCAGGGTGGAGGATGTAAATAAACAGTCCTACGCCTTTTTTAATTCGTCCGTGGGAGGCGGGTGTCGCTGGCTGGGCCAGCACTCATTGCCCATCCCTAACTGCCCTTGAACTGGGTGGCTGGCTAGACCATGGGCCTGGAGTCATGTGTAGGCCAGACCGGGGTGGGGTGTTTGGGAAGGGCGGGGGGGGGGGTAAGGAGGGCAGATTTCGTTCCCTAAAGGGGCCTTGGTGAACCAGATGGGTTTTTAACAACAATCGACCAACGGCTTCACGATCACCATCAGACTTTTAATCCCAGATTTCATCAGTGATGTAAGTTCACATGGCAACAGAGTCAGCCTAGAGATAGTCCTACGCAGAGCTAAGCCTTGTCCTGCACATCGTTAGAAGGACGTTTATTAAAAGTTAAACGTTTACCAACAGCCTCCAGCGGTCTCCATCGGTCCCAACCACAGCCAAAGTTAAGGCCCGTGGCGATGAGATCAGAGTGTGAGAGGAGCAGGAGGGGTTGGGTTTGGCCACAATTAAAGGGTGGTTGGGGGGGGAGGTTAGCTCGAGGATGCCCCAAAGCTTGCTTGGAGGCTCGGTGGAATACCCCTGCCGCTCCTCGCCCACAGGAAAACCTGAAAAATGAATTTTAAGCCGTGGGGACTCTTCTGGACAAGGATCCGGCTCCCAGGCCTGCTCGATGGTCAGCTGACATTGCTCCCCCTCCCCTCCTCCCCTCCCCTCACTCCCCCCTCCCCTCCCCTCACTCCCCCACTCCCCTCACTCCCCCCCTCCCCTCACTCCCCCCTCCCCTCACTCCCCGCTCGCCCCACCGCTCAGGTCTCCAGCTGATGTTGCAGATCAAGCCCTGGGTCAGATCACTGGGGCACAATCCACTCACCTGCTCAGAAGAGCGGGTTAAGACTTGGGGGAGTGGAGGGGGGGTGGGGGGAAGGCGGCCAGAAGAAGCAGGATTGGCAGGGCGAAGCGATTCTTCTTTTTCAAAATCTTTCACGGGATGTGGGCTTCGCTGGGCAAGACCAGCGGCTTGTTACCCGTCCCTAACTGCCCTTGAACTGAGCGGCTTGCCCAGCCATTTCGGAGGAGCAGTTAAGAGTCAGCCAGATTGCTGGAGTCACATATAGGGCCAGACCGGGTAAAGGTGGCAGATTTCCTTCCCTAAAGGACATTAGTGAACCAAATCGATGATGGTTGTCATGGTCACCATTACTGAGACTGGCTTTATAATTCCAGATTTATTAATTGAAGTTAAATTCCACCAGCTGCCCTGGTGGGATTTGAATCCATGCCCTCAGAGCATTAGTCTGGGCCTCTGGGTCTAGTGACATTCCTCCCCCTCCTTCCTTCCCCTTCTTCCTCCCCCTTTCCTTCCCCTTCTCTTCCTCCCCTCCCTTTATCCTCCTCCTCCCCCTCCCCTCATCCTCCTCCCCTCCCCTTCTCCTCCCTCCCTCCCCTTCTCCCCCTCCTCCTCCAAAACTCCCAAACCACTTTCTTCAATCGTACTTCGGACTTCTCTCAATATTGTCTACAACTCCTTTACAAAAAATGAAACCAGCCAAGTTTAGTAACTTAGAGTGCAATAGTAAATCTGTTATCACCAGAGTAAACATTACTTATTTCTACTAATGCTCAAGTAGCGCTAAAGACTCAAGCTTCCTCCATCAGTACCACGATCTCTCAATTAGTAACAGCCTCTCTACAGGTAACCGTCTCTCTCACCTGCAACCATGAGCTTCCCTGACATCCTGGAGAAGGTCGGAAGTGTGGGGAGGTTCCAAATCATCCACATTTTGTTGCTAGCACTCCCAGTTTTATTCATGGCTAGCCATAACCTGCTTCAGAACTTTGTGGCTGTTGTACCTGACCATCACTGCCGGGTCCGTTTGGAAGTGAATGTCTCGAGTCCCGCCAACACTACAACCAAGCTGCAGGCAGAGGAGCTTCTCCGCGCTTTCATCCCTCTGGACCGGAATCAGCAGCTGGAACAATGCCGTATGTATTCCTCACCTCAGTGGCACCTGCTGGACCCCAACGCGACCTGGCGAAACACAACCGAGTACGACACGCAGATATGCACTGACGGGTGGACATACAACCTCTCCCAGTTCAAAGCCACGGTTGTCACAGAGGTACGCCTGAGAATGTCTGTTTCACTCAAAGCAGAAATTGCATCCCATTTTTGTGAATTGAGGGGATTTGTAGAAGCGAGAGCTTATTTACTGGGGTAAAATCAGAGCAACGCAGGCAATTCCGGGCCCCGCACTTTAGGAAGGATGTTCCCCGGGGGTTTGCCGGAATGGCAAGAGAGACGAGTCAGATGCAGAAACTAGAGAGGTTGGCGTTGTTCGCCTTAGAGCTGGGAAGGATTAAGGGGAGGTTTAATAGAGGTGTTCAAATTGTTGACGTGTTCTGATTGCGTAGCTGGGGAGAAGGGGGTCTTGTGGAGTGGTGGGTAGCATCCCTGCCTCTGGGCCAGAAGTAGGTCAAGAGGGTCAAGTCCCACTCCAGGACTTGAAGGCCAATGTGACCAAACAGGTTGATTACCAGCCTGCCGGCCCTGCTAACAAGGCTGACAGTGAGAATTTCCTGGTCGGACATACTGCTGGCAAACCACTGCAGTACTTTGCCAAGCATAATGATGGACCAATCCAACGGAAGTCCACAACTGCCGAGGCCCCCATAGGGCGCGGTACCTGGGGGAGACGAGGAGAAACTCTCCTCGCTGGTCGGAGCCTCAATAACCAGTGAACAGGTTCAAGATAATTGGCAAAAAAAAGGCAGGGAGGAGATGAGGAGAATTTTGCTTTTTATTACTCAGCGAGATGTGATCTGGAATGCACTACCTGAAAGGACGGTCCAAGCAGATTCACTAACTTACAAAAAGGGAATTGGATAAAGAGCTAAAAATGGAAAAGTATTGCAGGGCAATGGGGGAAAGAGCGGGGGAGGGTAGTGGGACTAATCGGATCGATCTTTCAGAGAGCCAGCACAGACATGATGGGCCGAATAGCCTCCTTGTAATCTGTAAGGTTCTATGAATTTTACCTCCAAAGGGATATTGCAATAGTGACTCTATACTTGGATAAAAACAAAAAACTGCGGATGCTGGAAATCCAAAACAAAAACAGAAATACCTGGAAAAACTCAGCAGGTCTGGCAGCATCGGTGGAGAAGAAAAGAGTTGACGTTTCGAGTCCTCATGACCCTTCAACAGAACTAAAGGGTCTTGAGGACTCGAAACGCCAACTTTGTTCTTCTCCGCCGATGCTGCCAGACCTGCTGAGTTTTTCCAGGTATTTCTGTTTTCACTCTACACTTGGACCCTGGACTAGGTCTGGGGGAAGAATTTAGCCCAATTTCCTGTTACTGTTGACTTCACAATGAGTTCTGCTGGAGTTTGTTCATTTGCAGATATCAACTTGGGGGGGTATTGATCTAGTCTGTTCCAGCTCTCACCATGGACAAATAGTTTACTGCCTTTGACAGTCTAAACAAACACTTCCATTTAAATAAGGGTGTAGTCATCAAACCCATGTCCACGGCATGCAATGCTCAAACAAACACCAGTGCCTTGATTTTATATGACCTCAGCTAGGATTAAAGTTCGTGGCTGCTGTTGCAATGAAACCTCTCAAAGAATGTGGCTCTGTGTAGTGACCACTGCCCTGTGTGTAAAGTCCCCCGGACCGAGAGCTAACTAGCCAGTTAATCTGATTTTAGCTGGGATTGCTTGAGGTGAGGGATGTTGGCCTGGACAAGCTCCCTGCTGACGGATCAGCACTCTTTCAGTACCACCCTCGAGGGTTAGGCTACCACCTGCACTGGTGTTCTGGTGGGGAGATTCAAGCCCTCAGCCTCCTGACCCGGGGGTGGGGGTGGGGGTGGGGGGAGTCAAGGTGGCCAGCCCTGGTCAGACATGGTCCTGGAGATTTCACTACAAGGCACCCCCCCCCGTCTCCAACCACCCTGGCCACTCAGCCAGTCCTTCCTCCCCACCTCCAGAATCTCAGAAGCTAATCATCTAAAGCTAAAGGGGTTGCAAAACATGTACTTCCCCCTGTGGATCGTTTTTTTCTACCCCCACCGCTCCCCCCAGCAGTTGCTCAAAGTTGCCTCCTGGAGGTCAAACTTTAATGGCGACCCTAACCTATGGTCATATACAGGCCGAACGTCCATCTTCCATCTTGAGCCTGACTATTTCAACATGGCGGACCCCTCAGGGCAAGAAAGAAGGCAAAAGAGCTCTTACAAGGCCTTATTCCTATTGTTCTTTTATTTTGTTCCTTCATGGGATGTGACAAGGCCGATCACTAACTTCCCTTGAGCTGAGTGGCTTTGCTTGGCCATTTCAGGGGGCAGTTAAGAGTCAACCGCATCGCTGTGGGGTCTGGAGTCACGTGTAGGCCCAGACCGGGTAAGGAGAGCAGATTTCCTCCCCCTAAAGGGGACATAAGTGAAACAGATGGGTTCACATTAGTGAACCAGATGGTTTTTTTTTAACAACAATCGATGATCGTTGTCACGGTCACCATTACTGGGACAAGCTTTATAGATCCCAGAATTTTATGAATTGAATTTAAATTCCGCCAGCTTCCAGGGTGGGAATTTGAACCCGTGCCCCTCCCCCACAGCATTTCCCCTTTAGGGAAGGAAATCTGCCGTCCTTAACCGGCCTGGCCTACATGTGACTCCAGGCCCCACAGCAATGTGGTTGACTCTTACCTGCCCCTCTGCGACATTCAGTTGAAGGGCAAGTTAGGCTGGGGCAATGAGTGCAGGCTGTCAATAGTTAAAAAAAGGGGGAGCATTGCCACGAGCTAGCAATGTTGCTAAGACCTTCAGTAACCCTATCGGTTCCATTCTTGTTTTGACAGTGGGACCTTGTATGCAGCAGTAAGGCTTTGAGAGAAGTTGCACAGTCAGTCTACATGGGTGGTGTGCTGTCAGGATCGATCATACTGGGAAGGCTTTCCGATAGGTAAGATCGGGATGGGAGATACCGTGCAAACGGAGAGCTGGGTAAATTTAAGTTGCCACCAGGGCCCAAGACTCAGTGCAGTCTTTGACTGGTCCCCTTACTTTTATTTGGCTGCTTGCAAACAGAAAGGCTCAAAATTGTAGGCGTTCAGCATTGGAATGGGTGCTTTGTGATTGGGGCATTTAAAGCAAGTTTGCTGAAACTGCAATGCAGACAGCACAAGGTGGCCAAGATCAAACAGAGATAAGGAAGATCAAACAACACTTCTTTGGCGCCATCCTGCAAGCCCCAGTCCCTGTGGTGCTCTGTTCTGCTTCCCCCAGCTCCCTCTCACCTCCCCCGCCCCCTCTCACCTCCCCCTGCTCCCTCTCACCTCCCAATGCTCCCTCTCGCTTCCCCCTGCTCCCTCTGGCTTCACCCTGCTCCCTCTAGCTTCCCCCTGCTCCCTCTCACCTCCCCCTGCTCCCTTTCACTTCCCCTGCTCCCTCTCACTTCCCCTGCTCCCTCTCGCTTCCCCCTGCTCCCTCTCACCTCTCCCGCTCCCTCTAGCTTCCCCCTGCTCCCTCTGGCTTCACCCTGCTCCCTCTAGCTTCCCCCTGCTCCCTCTCACCTCCCCCTGCTCCCTCTCACTTCCCCTGCTCCCTCTCGCTTCCCAGTGCTCCCTCTCACTTCCCCGTGCTCCCTCTCGCTTCCCCCTGTTCCCTCTCGCTTTCCCCTGGTCCCTCTCGCTTTCCCCTGCTCCCTCTCGCTTCCCCGTGCTCCCTCTCGCTTCCCCCTGTTCCCTCTCGCTTTCCCCTGCTCCCTCTCGCTTCCCCGTGCTCCCTCTCACTTCCCCTGCTCCCTCTCGCTTCCCAGTGCTCCCTCTCACTTCCCCGTGCTCCCGCTCGCTTCCCCCTGTTCCCTCTCGCTTTCCCCTGGTCCCTCTCGCTTTCCCCTGCTCCCTCTCGCTTCCCCGTGCTCCCTCTCGCTTCCCCCTGTTCCCTCTCGCTTTCCCCTGCTCCCTCTCACTTCCCCTGCTCCCTCTCACTTCCCCGTGCTCCCTCTCGCTTCCCCCTGTTCCCTCTCGCTTTCCCCTGCTCCCTCTCACCTCCCCCTGTTCCATCTCACCTCCCCCTGCTCCCTCTCACCACCCCCTGCTCCCTCTGGCTTCACCCTGCTCACTCGCACCTCCCCTGCTCCCTTTCGCTTCCCCTTGCTCCCCCTCACTTCCTCCTGCTCCCTCTCACCTCCCCTGTTCCCTCTCACTGCCCCCTGCTCCGTCTGGCTTCCCCCTGCTCCTTCTCACTTCCCCCTGCTCCCTCTCACCTTCCCCTGCTCCCTCTCACTTCCCCCTGCTCCCTTTGGCTTCCCGCAGCCCCCTCTCACTTCCCCCTGCTCCCTCTGGCTTTCCCCTGCTCCCTCTCACTTCCCCCTGCTCCCTCTGGCTTTCCCCTGCTCCCTCTCACTTTCCCCTGCTCCCTCTGGCTTCTCGCTGCTCCCTCTCGTTTCCCCCTGCTCCCTCTCGTTTCCCCTGCTCCCTCTCGCTTTCCCCGCTCCCTCTTGCTTCCCCCTGCTCCCTCTCGCTTCCCCCGCTCCCTTTCACTTCCCCCTGCTCCCTCTCGCTTCCCCCGCTCCCTTTCACTTCTCCCTGCTCCCTCTCACTTCCCCCTGCTCCCACTCGCTGCCCCCAGCTCCCTCTCACGTCCCCCTGCTCCCTCTGGCTTCCCCCTGCCCCCTCTGGCTTCCCACTGCCCCCTCTCACTTCCCCCTACTCCCTCTCGCATTCCCCTGCTCCCTCTCGCTTCCCCCTGCTCCCTCTGGCTTCCCCCTGCCCCCTCTGGCTTCTCCCTGCTCCCTCTCACTTCCCCCTACTCCCTCTCGTTTCCCCCTGCTCCCTCTCACCTCCCCCTGCTCCCTCTGGCTTCCCCCTGTTCCCTCTCGCTTTCCCCTGCTCCCTCTCACCTCCCCCTGTTCCGTCTCACCTCCCCCTGCTCCCTCTCACCACCCCCTGCTCCCTCTGGCTTCACCCTGCTCACTCGCACCTCCCCTGCTCCCTTTCGCTTCCCCTTGCTCCCTCTCGCTTCCCCTGCTCCCTCTCACCTCCCCCTGCTCCCTCTCACTTCCCCCTGCTCCCTCTTGCTTTCCCCTGCTCCCTCTCACTTCCCCCTGCTCCCTCTCGCTTCGCCCTGCTCCCTCTGGCTTCCCCCTGCTCCCTCTCACCTCACTGTGCTCCCTCTCACCTCCCCTGTTCCCTCTCACTGCGCCCTGCTCCGTCTGGCTTCCCCCTGCTCCCCCTCACTTCCTCCTGCTCCCTCTCACCTCCCCTGTTCCCTCTCACTGCCCCCTGCTCCGTCTGGCTTCCCCCTGCTCCTTCTCACTTCCCCCTGCTCCCTCTCACCTTCCCCTGCTCCCTCTCACTTCCCCCTGCTCCCTTTGGCTTCCCGCAGCCCCCTCTCACTTCCCCCTGCTCCCTCTGGCTTTCCCCTGCTCCCTCTCACTTCCCCCTGCTCCCTCTGGCTTTCCCCTGCTCCCTCTCACTTTCCCCTGCTCCCTCTGGCTTCTCGCTGCTCCCTCTCATTTCCCCCTGCTCCCTCTCGTTTCCCCTGCTCCCTCTCGCTTTCCCCGCTCCCTCTTGCTTCCCCCTGCTCCCTCTCGCTTCCCCCGCTCCCTTTCACTTCCCCCTGCTCCCTCTCGCTTCCCCCGCTCCCTTTCACTTCTCCCTGCTCCCTCTCACTTCCCCCTGCTCCCACTCGCTGCCCCCAGCTCCCTCTCACTTCCCCCTGCTCCCTCTGGCTTTCCCCTGCCCCCTCTGGCTTCCCACTGCCCCCTCTCACTTCCCCCTGCTCCCTCTGGCTTTCCCCTGCTCCCTCTCACTTTCCCCTGCTCCCTCTGGCTTCTCGCTGCTCCCTCTCGTTTCCCCTGCTCCCTCTCGCTTTCCCCGCTCCCTCTTGCTTCCCCCTGCTCCCTCTCGCTTCCCCCGCTCCCTTTCACTTCCCCCTGCTCCCTCTCGCTTCCCCCGCTCCCTTTCACTTCTCCCTGCTCCCTCTCACTTCCCCCTGCTCCCACTCGCTGCCCCCAGCTCCCTCTCACCTCCCCCTGCTCCCTCTGGCTTCCCCCTGCCCCCTCTGGCTTCCCACTGCCCCCTCTCACTTCCCCCTACTCCCTCTCGCATTCCCCTGCTCCCTCTCGCTTCCCCCTGCTCCCTCTGGCTTCCCCCTGCCCCCTCTGGCTTCTCCCTGCTCCCTCTCACTTCCCCCTACTCCCTCTCGTTTCCCCCTGCTCCCTCTCACCTCCCCCTGCTCCCTCTGGCTTCCCCCTGCTCCCTCTGGCTTCCCCCTACTCCCTCTCATTTCCCCCTGCTCCCTCTCACTTCCCCCTGCTCTGTCTCACTCCCCCTGCTCCCTCTGGCTTCCCCCTGCTCCCTCTCACCTCCCCCTGCTCCCTCTCACTTCCCCCTGCTCCTTCTCACTTCCCCCTGCTCCCTCTGGCTTCCCCCTGCTCCCTCTCGCTTCCCCCTGCTCCCTTTGGCTTCCCCCTGCTCCCTCTCGTTTCCCCCTGCTCCCTCTCGTTTCCCCCTGCTCCCTCTCGCTTCCCCCTGCTCCCTCTCGTTTCCCCCTGCTCCCTCTGGCTTCCACCTGCCCACTCTCACTTCCCTCTACCCCCACTCGCTTCCCCCTGCTCCCTCTGGCTTCCCCCTGCTCCCTCTGGCTTCCCCCTGCTCCCTCTCACTTCCCCCTGCTCCTTCTCACTTCCCCCTGCTCCCTCTAGCTTCCCCCTGCTCCCTCTCAATTCCCCCTGCTCCCTCTCGCTTCCCCCTGCTCCTTCTCACTTCCCCCTGCCCCCTCTCACTTCCCCCTGCTCCTTCTCACTTCCCCCTGCTCCGTCTTGCTTCCCCCTGCTCCCTCTGGCTTCCCCCTGCTCCCTCTCACTTCCCCCTGCTCCGTTTCGCTTCTCCCTGCCCCCCTTCGCTTCCCCCTGCTCCCTCTCACTTCCCCCGCTCCCTTTCGCTTCCCCCTGCTCCCTCTCACTTCCCCCTGCTGCCTCTCGCTTCCCCCTGCCCCCTTTCGCTTCCCCCTGCTCCCTCTCACTTCCCCCGCTCCCTTTCGCTTCCCCCTGCTCCCTCTCACTTCCCCCTGCTCCCACTCGCTGCCCCCAGCTCCCTCTCACCTCCCCCTGCTCCCTCTGGCTTCCCCCTGCCCCCTCTGGCTTCCCCCTGCCCCCTCTGGCTTCCCCCTGCCCCCTCTGGCTTCCCCCTGCCCCCTCTGGCTTCTCCCTGCTCCCTCTTACTTCCCCCTGCTCTGTCTCACTCCCCCTGCTCCCTCTGGCTTCCCCCTGCTCCCTCTGGCTTCCCCCTACTCCCTCTCACTTCCCCCTGCTCCCTCTCACTTCCCCCTGCTCTGTCTCACTCCCCCTACTCCCTCTGGCTTCTCCCTGCTCCCTCTCACTTCCCCCTGCTCTGTCTCACTCCCCCTGCTCCCTCTGGCTTCCCCCTGCTCCCTCTGGCTTCCCCCTGCTCCCTCTGGCTTCCCCCTACTCCCTCTCACTTCCCCCTGCTCCCTCTCACTTCCCCCTGCTCTGTCTCACTCCCCCTGCTCCCTCTGGCTTCCCCCTGCTCCCTCTGGCTTCCCCCTGCTCCCTTTGGCTTACCCCTGCTCCCTCTCGTTTCCCCCTGCTCCCTCTCGCTTCGCCCGCTCCCTCTCGTTTCCCCCTGCTCCCTCTGGCTTCCACCTGCCCACTCTCACTTCCCTCTACCCCCACTCGCTTCCCCCTGCTCCCTCTGGCTTCCCCCTGCTCCCTCACGCTTCCCCCTGCTCCTTCTCACTTCCCCCTGCTCCCTCTGGCTTCCCCCTGCTCCCTCTCAATTCCCCCTGCTCCCTCTCACTTCCCCCTGCTCCGTTTCGCTTCCCTCTGCCCCCTTTCGCTTCCCCCTGCTCCCTCTCACTTCCCCCTGCTCCGTCTCGCTTCCCCCTGTTCCCTCTGGCTTCCCCCTGCTCCCTCTCAATTCCCCCTGCTCCCTCTCACTTCCCCCTGCTCCGTTTCGCTTCCCCCTGCCCCCTTTCGCTTCCCCCTGCTCCCTCTCACTTCCCCCTGCTCCGTCTTGCTTCCCCCTGTTCCCTCTGGTTTCCCCCTGCTCCTTCTGGCTTCCCCCATCTCCCTCTGACTTCCCCCTGCCCACTCTCACTTCCCTCTACCCCCACTCGCTTCCCCCTGCTCCCTCTGGCTTCCCCCGTGCTCCCTCTGGCTTCCCCCTGCTCCCTCTCAATTCCGCCTGCTGCGTCTCGCTTCCCGCTGCCCCCTTTCGCTTCCCCCGCTCCCTCTCACTTCCCCCTGCTCCTTCTCACTTCCCCCTGCTCTGTCTTGCTTTCCCGTGCTCCCTCTGGCTTCCCCCTGCTCCCTCTCACTTCCCCCTGCTCCGTCTCGCTTCCCCCTGCCCCCTCTCACTTCCCCCTGCTCCCTCTGGCTTCCCCCTGCTCCCTCTGGCTTCCCTCATCTCCCTCTGGCTTCCCTCATCTCCCTCTCGCTTCCCCCTGCTCCCTCTCGCTTCCCCCTGCTCCCTCTTGCTTCCCCCTGCTCCCTCTTGCTTCCCCCTGCTCCCTCTCAGTTCCCCCTGCTCCCTCTCGCTTCCCCCTGCTCCCTCTCGGTTCCCCCTGCTCCCTCTCACTTCCCCCTACTCCCTCTCACCTTCCCCTGCTCCCTCTCACTTCCCCCTGCTGCCTCTCGCTTCCCCCGCTCCCTCTCGCTTCCCCCTACTCCCTCTCACCTCCCCCTGCTCCCTCTCACTTCCCCCTGCTCCGTCTCGCTTCCCCCTGCCCCCTCTCGCTTCCCCCTGCCCCCTCTCGCTTCCCCCTGCTCCCTTTCACCGCCCCCCCCCCCGCTCCCTCTGGCTTCCCCCTGCTCCCTCTGGCTTCCCCCTGCTCCCTCTCGCATTCCCCTGCTCCCTCTGCCTTCCCCCTGCTCCCTCTCGCATTCCCCTGCTCCCTCTAGCTTCCCCCTGCTCCCTCTGGCTTCCCCCTGCTCCCTCTCGCTCCCCCTGTTTCATCTGCTGTTTTCCTGGCAAGAGGAAGCTGCGAGGCGAGCAGAGGAAGCAGGGGGAGGGGTGGAGGAGGGGAGGGAGTGAGTGGTAAGCAGCAGGATAGCAGGCAGCGAGTGGGAGGCAGTAGGGCGAGCAGCAAAGGACACGAGAGTATCCGAGTGGTGGGCAAGAGCTCATCTCAGCTCCAGACCATCACTGCAGGAGTTCCTCAGAGTAGTGTCCTCGGCCCAACCATCTTCAGCTGCTTCATCAATGACCTTCCTTCCATCATAAGGTCAGAAGTGGGGATGTTCGCTGATGATCACACAATGTTCGGCACCATTCGCGACTTCTCAGATACTGAAGCAGTCCATGTCCAAATGCAGCAAGACCAGGACAATATCCAGGTTTGGGCTGACAAGTGGCAAGTAACATTCACACCACACAAGTGTCAGGTAATGACCATCTCCAACAAGAGAGAATCTAACCATCTCCCCTTGATGTTCAATGGCATTACCATCACTGAATACCCCACTATCAACATCCTGGGGGTTACCATTGACCAGAAAATGAACTGGACCAGCCATATAAACACTGTGGCTACAAGAGCAGGTCAGAGGCTGGGAATCCTGCAACGAGTAACTCACCTCCTGACTCTCCAAAGCCTGTCCACCATCTACAAGGCACAAGTCAGGAGTGTGATAGAATACTCCCCACTTGCCTGGATGAGTGCAGCTCCCACAACACTCAAGAAGCTCAACACCATCCAGGACAAAGCAGCCCCGCTTGATTGGCACCCCATCCACAAACATTCACTCCCTCCACCACCGACGCACAGTAGCAGCAGTGTGTGTACCATCTACAAGATGCACTGCAGCAACTCACCAAGCCTCCTCTGACAGCACCTTCCAAACCTGTAACCACTATCACCTAGAAGCACAAGGGCAGAAGATAGAAGGGAACAGCACCACCTGCAAGTTCCCCTCCGAGCCACTCACCATCCTGACTTGGAAATATATCGGCCGTTCCTTCACTGTCGCTGGGTCAAAATCCCGGAGCCCCCTCCCTAACAGCGCCGTGGGTGTACCTACACCACGTGGACCGCAGCGGCTCGAGAAGGCGGCTCACCCCCCCCCCCACCTTCTCAAGGGGGCAATTAGGGACGGGCAATAAATGCTGGGCCCAGCCAGTGGGTCCCACAGGTCCCGTGCAAGAATAAATAAAAAGCAGATGGTGGGCGTTGAAGGCACAATAGTTACACAGTGCCTGCAAAGGTAAAGCTGATGAGCACATGGAAGTAAAGCGAATTTAGAAATGCTGAAGGGGTCTGAGAGGTGAAGTAGAGATGGAACGAGGTCAGGCTCGTGCGGGGTGCAGAGACCAGAATGCGAAAGTTGAGTCCCTGTTTCTACGCTGCGTTTTCTGTACAATCCTCCCCCCACTTTCTACTTTTTTTTGCTGGTGTCTGGTTTGGTGGGGTCTGACCCATTCAGCCTGCATCCCCCATTAAAAGCGCCAAACTCCAAAGCCCGCCAGGAAAGCGTGGCAAGTGAACTCACAATCAAACACGCGCCGCTTGACTGACAGCGACGTATGATCCGCGGGACTTAAGTCGAGGCTGCCAAGCTGAGCTGCAACCTGAAGGAGGTGACCTATCCTTTCAAAGGTCTGGGCGCGGGAGTCTGGTCTCTCCTCCTGGTCCCCGCACTGTGCGCTGAGAGTTGAGCTGCTGGCTTGCAGCGCGCTGGGAGCTGCTGAATCGCAGAAGGTTTTAAAGTCACCAACAACGCAGCGAGAGAATTAAACAGGGCTCACTCCAAAGACTAAACTTGCCACTTAAGAGGCAACACGGACGGGTGAAGCGTTCACCAGCGCTGCTAAATCAGGTCAAAGGCATGGTACTGGAGCGTGTTACTCTATCTTAACGTTTACCCTGTGTCTATTATTGACAGGTACGGGCGGAGGATTCTCCTACTCTGGTCCCACTTCCTGGTGGCAATCGCTGGAACGTGTGGGGCCTTTGCCTCTTCCTACTCCTTGTTCTGTTTCTGGAGGTTTCTGAGCGGGCTGGCACTGTCAGGGGTCATACTCAACAGCTTCTGCCTGAGTAAGCGAAAGTCTCATTATTTTGCAGTTAACCTTCGGGTCAATGAGCACGTCACCATAGCAACTCAAGTCCTTGCCAGAACTGGGATGGATATATCCGCATCTGACACCCAGGGGGGAAAGGAGCAGGGGTCAAACTCAGCCACGATCTTAATGTAATGGTGAGAACAGGCTCCAAGGGCTAATGTTCTTCAGGATCTGATTTAGTCCAACACTCCAGCACAGAGCTGAGCAGGGTTGGCAACTAGCTGAGATTAAATGTATTCCTGGAGGTTTCATTGCCTGACATCCCTCCACAACCTCCCCACAGCCATGCTCCAGCTATTAGTCGGCCAACACATCCATCCTTGTGACGTACGGCCTTCCTACGCCAATCGGAAAGCAGAAAAGGCTCATGACCCAATTGGATGATGCTTGACTGTCAGCCAAACAGGCCCTTTTTCTCCCCCGTTTTCAATATTTTTATATCTGGCAAAGAGGAATGTTCAACGAAAATGACAAAAAAAAAGTCAATCTTTTTTTGAACGTCCCGATGATTTTTCACCAGGCTTTGCACACAGCAGTGTCCTGCAGATTGATCTTCAATTCCTGGAGAATTCCAGGCCAATCCGGGAGGGTTGGCAATCCTGGTACTGAGAGAGTGCCGCACTGTCGGATTTTCTGTCCTTTTGGGTGAGATTTTAAACTGAGTCCCCTGAAAGCCCTCTCAGGTGGGTGTAATAGATCCCATGCCAACACTTGAATAAGCATACCATCGCAAAGGTGTACTGCAGGAACTCACCATGTCTCCAAACCCACAACCGCTACCATCTAGAAGGACAAGGACAGCAGACACATGGGAACACCACCACCTGCAAGTTCCCCTCCAAGCCACTCACCATCCTTGGAAATATATCGGCCGTTCCTTCACTGTCGCTGGGTCAAAATCCTGGAACTCCCTCCCTAACAGCACTGTGGGAGTACCTACACCACATGGACTGCAGCGGCTCAAGAAGGCGGCTCACCACCCCCCACCCACTCCCCCCCCCCCCACCCACCAACCACCTTCTCAAGGGCCAATTAAGGATGGGCAATAAACACTGGCCTAGCCAGAAGAAGGTATCTCGACTCTTCCTCTTACTCTCTCTCCAGGTCTGGAATGGATCCCAACAAAAGTGCGAACTGGCGTTTCAACATACTTCAATTATTCCTACACGTTTGGTCAACTGCTCCTGGTCGGTGTGGCGTATGGAATCCGAGATTGGCGTTGGCTTCAGTTTGCAGTGGCCTTCCCATTTTACGTCTTCTTCCTTTACTCATGGTAAAGTGTCACGGAAGGGAGTTTTTATTTTTGGCAGAGTTGTAATATTAATCCTGGCGGAACGGTAAAGTCTCGTGTCTACCTCATGGGGGCGACAGCAGTAGCCTTTTTTGTGGAATAAGGCCTGTGGGAGCCATGTCACTGAATATATTTGTGGAGGAAATAGATAGGCTTTGGGACTCTAAAGGCATCGAGGGGTACGGGGAGAGAGCAGGGGTGTGGCGTTGAGGGGTATGGGGAGAGAGCGGGAGTGCAGCGTTGAGGGGTATGGGGAGAGCGGGAGTGCGGCGTTGAGGGGTATGGGGAGAGAGCGGGAGTGCGGCGTTGAGGGGTATGGGGAAGGAGCGGGAGTGCGGCATCAAGGGGTATGGGGAGAGAACGGGAGTGCGGCGTTGAGGGGTATGGCGAGAGAGCGGGAGTGCAGCGTTGAGGGGAATGGGGAGAGAGCGGGAGTGCAGTGTTGAGGGGTATGGGGAGAGAGCGGGAGTGCGGCGTCGAGATGGAGGATCAGCCGTGCTCATTTTGAATGGTGGAGCAGGCTCGAAGGGCCGAATGGTCTACTCCTGCTCCTGTTTTCTACGTGACTGAAACGATCTATAAAACAAGACTACCCAGGTTGGGTTTCTGATTCTGCTGGGTCTTAAAACTGGCCGGAGGACATTAAAAAAAAAGTTACCATTCTTCCCCTTAATCAACATCCATTGGCCTTGGACAAAATAAGCTGATGCCCCCCACAGTTCAATAGCTTGCTGCTACTCAGTGCTGATATATAAAGAGGGCAAGGAAGAGCGATTGATGAGACCGCACCTCGGTTATTCTGTGCAGTTTTGGTCTCCTTATTTAAGGAAGGGTGTAAATGCGTTGGAGGCGGTTCAGAGGAGGTTCACTAGATTGATACCTGGAATGAGTGGGTTGTCTTATGAGGAAAGGTTGGACAGACTGTTTCCACTGGAGTTTAGAAGAGTGAGGGGTGATTTGATTGAAGTGTACAAGATCCTGAACGGCCTGGACAAGATGGACGTGGAAAGGATGTTTCCTCTTGTGGGTGAGTCCAGAACTAGGGGGTCACTGTTTTAAAATTAGGGGTCGCCCTTTTAGGGACAGAGATGAGGAGAAATGTTTTCTCTCAGAGGGTTGTGCGACTTTGGAACTCTCGGCCTCAGAAGGTGGTGGAGGCGGGGTCACTGAATATTTTTAAGGCAGAGGTAGATAGATTCTTGTTGGGCAAGGGGATCAAAGGTTATCGAGGGAGTAGACGGGAATGTGGAACTCAAAACACAAACAGACCAGCCATGATCTTATTGAATGGCGAAGCAGGCTTGAGGGGCCAAATAGACTACTCCTGCTCCTATTTCATATGTTCATATGCCTTTCACAACCTGAAGACAGCCCCCAGTGCTTATTTTTTTTATTATTTCAAGGAATCTGGGCGTTGTTGGTTAGGCCCAGCATTTGTTTCCCATCCCTAATTGCCCTTTGAGAAGGTGGGGGTGAGCCGCCTTCTTGAGCCACTGCAGTCCGTGTGGTGTAGGTACACCCACTGTGCTGTTAGGGAGGGAGTTCCAGGATTTTGACGCAGCGACAGTGAAGGAACGGCCGATATATTTCCAAGTCAGGATGGTGAGTGACTTGGATGGGGAAGTTTTACATTGTGTTTGGAAGTCGCAGATTACCCAAAAAAGGGGTCCAAATTCACATTTGTGAGTTTTAATAAGCAGTTTGTTCAGAAGCAACAGTTTAAGTATGATGTGTAAGCTAAATACATGGAAAAAGCATAACATCCATGACAGGTGAGAACAGCTTATTGCTCCGGGAGAACAGCTGGACAGGACACACTTAGGCAATTGCCCACAGAGCCGGGTAGACGCCAGTGTTGTAGCTGTACTGGAACAGCTTGGCTAGGGGCATGGCAAGTTCTAGAGCACAAGTCTTCAGTACTATTGCCGGAATGTTGTCAGGGCCCATAGTCTTTGCGCTATCCAGTGCCTTCGCCATTTCTTGATATCACGTGGAATGAATCCAAAGACTGGCATCTGTGATGCTGGGGACCTCAGGAGGTGGCCAAGATGGATAGAGATGGAGTGGACAGGGATCCCCTGTTTCCCCTGAGCGGAGAGGTCAATTACCAGGGGGCACAGATTTAAGGTGATTGGTAGAAGGATTAGAGGGGGTATGAGGAAATACCTCTTCACCCAGAGGCTGGTGGGTGTCTGGAATTCGCTGCATGGTTTGGTGGTGGAGGTAGAAACCCTCACCTCATTGAAAAGGCACCTGGACCTGCAGCTGAAATGCTGTAACCTGCAGGGCTATGGACCTGGTGCAGGAAGGTGGGATTAGAATGGGTGGCTAGTGTTTTACTTTTTCCTTTTTTGGCCGGCATAGACATGATGGGCTGAATGGCCTCCGGCTGTGCCATAACTTTTCTGTGGTTCTATGGATCATCCACTCGGCTCTTCTGGCTGAAGATTGTTGTAAATGCTTCAGCCTTGCCTCTTGCACTGATGTGCTGGGCTCCTCCGTCATTGAGGTTGGGGATATTTGTGGAGCCTCCTCCTCCGGTCAGTTGTTTAATTGTCCACCACCATTCACGGCTGGATTTGGCAGGACTGCAGAGCTCAGACCTGATCCATTGGCTGTGAGATCACTTGGCTCCGTCTATTGCATACGCAAGTAGTCCTGTGTTGTAGCTTCACCAGGTTGACACCTCATTTTTAGGTGTGCCTGGTGCTGCTCCTGACATGCCCTCCTGCACTCCTCATTGAACCAGGGTTGATCCCCTGGCTTGATGGTAATGATAGAGTGGGGGATATGTCAGGCCATGAGGTTACAGATTGTGTCCCAGTACAATTCTGCTGCTGCTGATGGCCAACAGCACCTCATGGATGCCCAGTCTTGAGTTGCTAGATCTGTTTGAAATCTATCCCATTTAGCACGGTGGTAGTGCCACACAACACGATGCAGGGTATCCTCAATGTGAGGACCAGGCTTCGTCTCCACGAGGACTGTGCGGTGGTCACTCCTACTGATACTGTCATGGACAGATGTATCTGCAGCAGGCAGGTTGGTGAGGATGAGATCAAGTAGGTTCTTCCCTGCTTCTTGGTTCCTACACCACCTGCCACAGAACCAGTCTGGCAGATTTGCCCTCCAGGATTTGCCCTTCAGGATTTGCCCAGGATCGTTCTTGGTGAAGGGTATTGAAGTCCCCTACCTTGATGGCGTTCCACCGGCTGGAGCACCGATTCATCAGCTGATGACGGACGGTAGGTGGTGATCAGCAGGAGGTTTCCTTGCCCATGGTTGACCTGACGCCATCAGACTTCATGGGGTGGGGGTGGGGTTGCCGGAGCCTTTCGTCGAGGGCTTCCTGGGGCAACTCCCTCCCGACTGTACCCGGCTGTGCTGCCAACTCTGCTGGGCCTGCCCCGCCGGTGGGACCAGAGTTGGCGATGGAGGGGTCTGGGACATTGTCTGTAAGGTGTAAAAGCAAAAAACTACAGATGCTGGAAATCCAAAACAAAAATAAAATTATCTGCAAAAACTCAGCAGGTCTGACAGCCTCTGCGGAGAGGGACACAGTTAATGTTTTGAGTCCGTATGACTCTTCAACAGAACTAAGGAAAAATAGAAAACAGGTGAAATATAAGCTGGTTTAAGGGGGGGGGAGCGGGGGGGGTCTGTCCGCAAGCATGACCCAGACCTCCCTGTCGCTTGCCATTTCAACACTCCACCCTGCTCTCTTGTCCACATGTCCGTCCTTGGCCTGCTGCATTGTTCCAGTGAAGCTCAACACAATCTGGAGGAACAGCACCTCATCTTCCGACTAGGCACTTTACAGCCTTCCGGACTGAATATTGAGTTCAACAACTTCAGATCATGAACTCTCTCCTCCCTCCCCACCCCCTTTCTGATTTTCCCCCTTCCTTTTTGATTTTTCCAATAATTTATATAGATTTTTCTTTTCCCACCTACTTCCATTATTTTTAAATGTATTTCCATCCATTGTTTTATCTCTACCTTTTAGCCTATTTCGATCCCTTCCCCCCACCCCACCCCCACTAGGGCTATCTGTACCTTGCTCGTCCTGCTTTCTATCCTTAATTAGCACATTCCTTAGATAATATCACCACCTTCAACACCTCTTTGTCCTTTTGTCTGTGACATCTTTTGGTTATCTCCACCTATCACTGGCCCTCTATCCAGCTCTTCATGTCCCAACCATCCCCTCCCCCCTTTAAACCAGCTTATATTTCACCCCATTTCTATTTTTTCTTAGTTCTGTTGAAGAGTCATGCGGACTCGAAACGTTAATTGTGTCCCTCTCCGCAGATGCTGCCAGACCTGCTGAGTTTTTCCAGCTGTTTTTGTTTTTGCCTGTAAGGTGTGGTTTGGTGAGGATGACTACGAGAGGCTGTGGTTTGACTCGTCGGTGGGATGAGCTCTCCCAATTCGGCACAAGCTCCCCAGATGTGAGTAAGGAGGGCTTTGCAGGGGCAGGACATGCCATTGACATTCCCGATGCCCAGGCCGACCCCTTTTCTATTGTGCCTGGGTAAAACAAAGTGGTTTGCTGGGCCAATCAGGGTCAACCGCTGTGGGCTAGTGTCACACGTTAAGGTGTCCTCGCTCAAAAGGGTGCTCGTGAAGCAGGTGGGTTTTTCTAAACGACAAACCAATTACTTTCACGGTCACCGTTACTAAAACCAGCCACGAATTCCACCTTTATTAATGAATCAAATTTAAAACTCCACCAGCTGCGGTGGTGGGATTTGAACCCATGTCTCCCCCCTGAGCATTGGCCGGGGCCTCTGGATTACTAGCTCCAGTGACACCAGCACCCCCTACCTCACCAATTGTGAAGTACGCGCGAAGTGCTGTACTGAAGGGAAGCGCGGCAGTCAATGCCTGCACAGCAAGATCCCACAAACAGTGACACCCGCAAAGCTGAAAACCAAGGCTAAACTCGGGAGTTCACAGCAAGGTAAAAGATTAACCGAACGATGAAACGCTTCAGAGACACACGCCCCCTGTAACTCTTCATGGCCTTTTAATTTAAGCACAGTTAATCCCTTGTTTCGGAGTGCGTGCTATTAACACAATTTTGTTTTAGAACTGTTTGCAATTAAGGGAACATTTTTTTTTTAGTAGCTCTGCCAGTCACCACCTCAATTTTTGGTTTCGGGTGGTTAGCGACCCTCAAACGAGTGCTGTTGTATTATCTTTGTTTCAGCCTATCTTGGCATGAAATATTCCAATACGTCCCAGGGAAAAGATGCTCCTCCCAAGCCTCCGCCGATGGGACAGAGACAGGTTTCCGGTCCCTGGTGAGAGTGCGGGAACGACTCCCAGGCTCCCCTGATGAGGTATGGACCAATTCCTGGCCTCTGCCGGTGGGGTCTCCTGTTCCCTCCGGCCACTCCTAGGGGGAATAACTCCGGCCGGAGCAGGACTTGCAGCCTTCCTGGGGACCCCTCCGGTAAAGGTGCCGGAACTCCGGAACCAGTAGCGACCCCGGACCCTGAGGTCGGGCACTCGCTCCTCACCTCCGCTGTGTCTGCGTTGCCACCTGCAGGCATGCAGCCTGTCACCAAGGCCGAGGTGGAGGCTGAAACATGGTAACTTGCTCATCATTTCCCGCTCCCCACCACTGAGTGATCCCTGTGTCCAGGGGGGAGGGAAGCAGCTGAAGGGAAACAGTCAGCTGATAGCTTAATCTAAAAATTACAGACAAGGAAAGTAAACCACTCTAATTAAAAGTTTCTTATGGGAAACATATTTTCATTTACCACATTTCCATTAAGCATGCCGTTTCTCCAGAACACATCGGGCTGCATTGCCCAGGGGGACACTTCACTCAAACTGCAAGGGCAGATTTGTGCTACACAAGTGCCAGGCAATGACCATCTCCAGCAAGTCTAACCATCGCCTCATGACATTCAATGGCATTACCATCATTGAATCCCCCACTGTATACATCCTGGGGGTCACCACTGACCAGAAACTGAACTGGACCAGCCATATAAATACGGTGGCTAAAAGAGCAGGTCAGAGACTGGGAAACTTGTGGTGAGTAACTCACCTCCTGACTGCCCAAAGCCTGTCCACCATCTACAAGGCACAAGTCAGGAGTGTGATGGAATACTCCCCACTTGCCTGGATGAGTGCAGCTCCCACAACACTCAAGAAGCTCGACACCATCCAGGACAAAGCAGCCCCGCTTGATTGGCACCACATCCACAAACATTCACTCCCTCCACCACCGACACACAGTGGCAGCAGTGTGTGTACCATCTACAAGATGCACTGCAGCAACTCACCTTCGACAGCACCTTCCAAACCCACGACCTCTACCATTTAGAAGGACAAGGGCAGCAGACACATGGGGAACACCACCTCCAAAGTTCCCCTCCAAACAACTCACCATCCTGACTTGGAAATATATCGGCCGTTCCTTCACTGTCGCTGGGTCAAAATCCAGGAACTCCCTCCCTAACAGCACTGTGGGTGTACCTACATCACAGGGACTGCAGCAGCTCAAGAAGGCAGCTCACCACCACCTTCTCGAGGGGCAATTAGGGATGGGCAATAAATGCTGGCCTACCCAGCAACGCCCACATCCCATGAGTGAATTAGAAAAAAAAATGACTGCCACCCTTCACTTATAGGGGCAGAGAAATGACCAGAAGTTCTTTGTTACCCCAAATCAGGAGTGTTCATGACTGAGCCAGAGAGACTGCTCATTCGCCACTTGGCTACAAGGTAGGCGGGCTGAACAAACCGGACAAAGCGGATAATAAGGGAATTTCCAAAATTGGTTACAGGTCTGGGGGAGCTCCACGCCGCTTACAGGAAATAAGAACACAATACGGCCGATTAGTCAAATCACCGCAGTGTCTTTCCCTTTAACTCCGGGAAGGGGACAGCGACCGGGGTGGGGGTGGGGAGAAGTAGGGTGCGTAAATAATTCATGTTAATGAATAGAACGAGAGCCTTGGGTGGGGGAGGGGGGGAGGAGGTGTCGTATAAAGGGTTAATAGCTGTTATGCTAATAGCGGAGAGCATTATCAGTGATGTCAGACAATGTCAGATCACATGTAACTGGAACCGGAGAGGAGGAGGTTCTGACGGGTGTACTGCTAAAGTCCGTCTCTGTAAACAGTGTAAATACTCAATAAAGCTTCACTAGTTTGCAACAGCCTGGATTCCAGCTCTCCTCAATCGGAGACACCCAGATCCCAGTCATAACAAAAGTAAAAATACCTGGAAAGACTCAGCAGGTCTGACAGCATCCGCGGAGAGGAACACAGTTAACGTTTCGAGTCCATATGAATCTTTATCAGAACTAAGGAAAAGTAGAAGAGAGGTGAAATATAAGCTGGTTTAAGGGGGGGGGTGGGACAAGTAGAGCTGGATAGAGGGCCAGTGATAGGTGGAGATTGCCAAAAGATGTCACAGACAAAAGGACAAAGAGGTGTTGACGGTGGTGATAGATTTAGATTTCCAGCGTCCGCAGTTTTTTGCTTTTATCCCAGTCATAACAATACACTTTAGGGGAGGGAAATCTGCCATCCTTACCCAGTCTGGGCCTACAAGTGATTCCAGACCCCACAGCGATGTGGATGACTCTTAACCTCCCTCCGAAAGGGCCGAGCGAGCCACTCAGTTCAAGGGGCAATTAGGGACGGGCCACAAATGCTGGGAACTTGCCAGCGACGCCCCACATCCCCTGTGAAAAGAATGAAGGAATGAAAAGTGTCAAACCAGCTCCCAGCCCGGATTGCTCTCCAGCAACCCACGTTGAGGACTTACGGCCAGGTGAGAGCACCGGGCGAGAACCAGGGCCTGTGGGATTAGGCTGTTGGGCCTACCCCAAGGTGAGAACAGCCTGTCAGCTCACCACCAAGGCTGACAGATAAAAGGCTGAGGGTTGAGGTCATCCGGAGTATATTCCGTAGCGTGGGCCAGTGGTTGTTGGGGTGGCAGGAGGGTGGGGGTAGATGCAGGCTAGGGCAGGTGGATGGGGAGAAGTCTGCAGGAAAAATGGCTTTGAAATGGCACTTGAGATTCAGCGCACCCCAGTACAGGTTTGTTTAATAAATGCTGTCCTGATGAGCTATCCTAAGCGACCGTGGGGGTGTTTCTACTGCTGAGGTGCTTATCCCTAAGTAACTGCGGTCACTCCCACAGGTGGTTCCCGGAGTCCGCCCGTTGGCTCATTCTAAATGACAAAGCTGACGTGGCCCTGAAGCATCTCAAGAGGGTGGCAAAACTGAACGGCAAGGAGGAAGAGGGAGAAAAGCTCACCACCGCTGTAAGTGCCAATGTGGAAAAACGTTCCACACGTAGTCATCCCGATTAGAAACATAGAAACTGGGAGCAGGAGTAGGCCATTCGGACCTTCGAGCCTGCTCCGCCATTCAATATGATCGTGGTTGATGCTCTATCTCAACGCCACATTCCCGCTTTCTCTCCGTACCCCTTTGATGCTCCTAATATCCAAAAATTTATCAATTCCTCTCTTGAATATGCTCAGTGACCCGGTCTCCACAGGGTAGAGAATCCCACAGGTTGACCACCCTCTGAGTGAAGAAATTTTTCCTCATCCCAGTCCTAAATGGCCTGCCCCGTATCCTGAGACCCCCCAACCAGGGGAAACATCCTCCCCGCATCTCGTCTGTCCGGCCCTGTTAGAATTTTATACGTTTCAATCAGATCCCCTCTCATTCTTCTAAACTCTAGCGAATACAGGCCTAGTCGAACCAATCTCTTCTCATACGACAGTCCTGCCATCCCCGGTGTCAGCCAATGGCTACACCATTGAACCGAGTCAGTGGGCTGTGCACTCACATCCTCTGCTGCAGAGACCTCAGCACAGAAACCTAGGCTGACACTTCCAGTGCGGTACTGAGGGAATGCTGTGCTGTCCAGGCAGCGCCTTTCAGGTGAGATGTTAAACCAAGGCCCCTCGCAGGTGGATGTGAAGGGTTCCTTGACACTATTTCGAAGAACAGCCGGGGGGGGGGGGGGGGGGGGGGGGGGGGTGCGGGGTGCGGTGGGCTGCAGTTTGGCCCAGTGCCCTGGCCTATATTTATCCCTCCATCTCAACATCACTAAAGCCGACGATCTGGGTCATTGTCCAATTGCCCTTTGCGGGAGCTTGCTGTGCACAAAATGGCGGCCGCCTTTCCTACATTACTCCAGACCCATCTCAAAAGCGCTTCATTGGCCGTCAGGCGCTTTAGGACGCCTTGAGGTGGCGAAAGGCGCTAGAGAAATGCAGGCCTTTTGGGTGGGTTTTTTTTTGACAACATTAACGCAGTTGGGATGACACACAGATTCCTATTGAAAATCTCGGCCTCACAGCATGCAGTTCCAAACGAGATTGTCCCACGAGCGAAGCAGCTACAATCTCAATCCTGTCACGCTGTTTGGCTAGGAAGTCGCTTTTCAACAACAGCATAGACGCGCTTGACACGCTCATCCGGAGTTCCTCCCGCAGTAATTTCCTCTCTCAGTCACTTTATAACTGATTTAAAATGACAGCCCAGTTAAGCTATCAGCCAGTGACTTCCACAGGGTCTCAAAGTCCCTCTCAGCCTTTCCATCTCAGGTCAACCTTCAGACTTTTAAAGCCTAAGTGAACCTGCGTAGCCTCTCAGGGGAGGTGGCAGCATAATGGTAAAGTCACTAGATTAGGCATGCCCAGCCTAACGCCCTGGGGACATGGGACAATCCCATGGGATGGGACAATCCCATCCCGGCAACTGGCGCAAGTTAAATTCACTTAATCTGGAATTGAAAGCTAATCTCAATAATGAGACTGTGATAACCATCATCGATTGCTGTAAAAACCCCACCTGGTTCACTAATGCCCCCTTTAGGGAAGGAAATCTGCCGTCCTTACCTGGTCTGGGCCTACACGTGACTCCAGACCCCACAGCGACGGGGTTGACTCTTAAATTCCTTCTGAAATAGCCGAGCGAGATGCCCAGTTCGAGGGCAGTTAGGGATGGGTAACAAATGCTGGTCTTGCCCAGCGACACCCACGTCCCCATGACAAAGTTTTTTTAAAAGTAATTCTTCATTTCTCAAGCCCTTTGGCAATTCCTGAGGATATATTAAGGGCAGAGGATAAATACAAGCTTTTTCTCTTAAGGAGCGGGAGCGGGAGCTGGTCATTCGGCCCCTCGAGCCTGCTCCACCATTCAATTCGATCATGGCTGACCTTCGGCTTCAACCCCACTTTCCCGCCCGCTCCCCTATCCCTTGATTCCCTGAGAGACCAAATAAATCTGTCTATCCCCCAGCCTTAAATGCATTCAGCGACGGAGCACCCACAACCCTCTGGGGTAGAGAATTCTAAAGATTCACTACCCTACGAGTGGAGGGTTCACAACCTTTCACAACTCGTTTCTCCTCATCTCTGTCCTAAATGATCGACCCTCATCCTGAGACGCTGACCCGGGGTTGTGGATTCCCCAGACCGGGGAAATAGTCTCTCAGCGTCCACCCTATCAAGCTCCTTCGGAATCTTGTAGCTTTCAATGAGATCCCCTCTCCAATATACTCAGCCTCATTATAGGACAATCCTCTCATCCCAGGAACCCATCTGGTGAAGTTACACTGCACCACCTCCACTGCAAGTATATCCTTCCTTAACCATGGAGGTCAAAACTGCACGTAGCACTCCAGGTGCAGTCTCACCAAAGCCCTGCACATTTGTGGCAAGACTTCCTCATTCTTGTACTCCAATCCCCTTGCAATAAAGGCCAACACGCCATTTGCCTTCCTCATTGCTTGCTGTACCTCCATGCTAACCTTGTTTATTTTCACAAGTATACCCAAGTCTCCCTAGAAGATCAACGTTTTTCAAGATCTAAACCTCTTAAACAAACATTCTGCTTTCCTACTCTTACTAACAAAATTAATAACCTCACACTTCCCAATGTCCACCATCTTCTTGCCCGCTCACTTACCCTGTCCATATCTGTTTGCAGCCTCTTTGTGTCCTCCTCACAGCTTACCTTCCCACCTAGCTATGCATCATTAGCAAGTCTAATTATGTTGGTCTACAAGTCAAATCTTTCGGGCTCCGGATCCTCGGAGACCGGGCGTACAGCTGGTCCGGATCCTGTGGAAGTCCTGACGCGCGTACTTCTGTGGGAATTGCCCTGGAAGTTTGAATTTCCGGTGGGCAGTTCTCCTGCTGCTGGGCACCCTCCGTGAATGTCTCCGATTCGGAGTTAGAGTCGGAGACTTCGGACGGTTCCGATGTACTTACCTGGATAGTCAGCCAGGAGGTGAGACAGATTAAAACTTAGTTTAACATCCAGGTAACTACAAAACCAAACCAGGCCCTCCCACCCCAACTATTCCTCCTCACCACCCGACTAACCCCCAATCTGAATACCCCCCCGACCCCATCAACCCTCGACGACCCGACTATCCTCTCGACTCGATTAACCCACCCCCCAACCCCCCAACCTGACTACCCACATACCCATCCTACCCACCTCACTCGCTTACCCACCCATTAATTGCCTCGCCCATTCATTAACATTCATACTGGACATTTCAACTAAGCACATGGCGGCGAGTGCCATAAAAAGGGGGGCATGTTTCTGCCTGTTGGTCCTCTTTGCAAGGTCTCCACATAGATTCCTGCACTGAGTGGCTTCTTCTGGCCACTGTATCAGAATTTGTAAAACTTGTATACGACCGATATGCACAACGCAGTGGTTACAATGCTAATTGGGAAGATTTGGGCCAACGTCTCTGCATCTAAGTCATTAATAATAGGTTATAAACAGCCCAGGCCCCAGCACTGATCCCTTCACTGCCTGCCAACTTGAAAATATCCTGTTTATTCCTACTCTTAGCTTCCTGTCCATTAACCAATCCTCTATGCATGAATAAATATTGCACTCAACTCCTTCAGCCCTTATCTTGCTGATTAACTTTTTAAGAGGCACCTTATCGAATGCCTTTTAGAAATCCAGATAAACTACACCTACTGGTTCCCCCTTATCTACCTCACTAGTTACTTCCTCAAAAAAACTCTTAAGACATTTGCCAAACATGATTTCCCTTTGATAAAACTACATTAGTTTATATCTACTCATACTATCACTTTCTAAATGCATGGTTAAAACTTCCTTAATAATAGATTACAGCAACTTCCTGATGACTGATATCAGGCTAACTGGCCTGCAGTTCCCCGTTCTATCTCTCGTCTTTGAATGGTTCCACCCTTATTTCATTTGTTGACATCCTTGGTCCCATCATCATTTCTGACCTCCGGTCGAGCTCTCCCATCATGCATTATTGCTCAAGTTGCTCTTTCGAACCAAACGCTACCTGCGGTTAACAATCATTAATCTTCTTGAAGATTTGTGTCCTACCAGAGGATGAGTGCTGCTACCTTTTACAGAGAGATGGTGGTAGTGTGGTGGTAATGTCAGAGGCCCAGGTTAATGCTCTGGGGACGTGGGTTCAAATCCCACCACCACCACAGCAGCTGATGGAATTTAAGTTCAGCTAATTAATCTGGTAATTGAAAGCTAGTCTCAGTGATGGTCACCATGAACAACTATCATTGATTGCTGTAAAAACCCATCTGGTTCCTTTAGGGAAGGAAATCTGCCGTCCTTATCTGATCTGGCTTACATGTGACTCCAGACCCACAGCAATATGGTTGATTCTTAACTGCCCTGTGCGATGGCCTAGTGAGGCCCTCACTAGGGACAGGCAACAAATGCCAGCCTTGCCAGTGACGCCCACATCCATGGAAGAACTGGAAAAAAATGTCTGAGGACTTTGTTCCAACCATCTTTCACAGGATCCAAGAGAAAATCTGACCTCTTAATACTAGCCTCAAATTCATTTCAGCCCTCCCCGCCACACCTGTTATCCTTATTCCCCTGACTTTAGTAACACTGCTTCCCTGTGCTGACCTTCTGAAAGTTCCCTCCTTGCTCCTGCAAAGCTGTAAACATGTCATCCGACTCTCCCTTCCTCTTTGTGGCACACTCAGTCTGTTGGAAATGAGTCTTCTGCTCCAATACATTCTCCTCCTGTTGCCCCAAAAACCAGCCTGGCCTTTCCACCCAACCTCACCCTAAAACCTAAGCTGACCCACAATTCCTGGCTTATCACACCTTTTCTTTAACTCTTTGCAAACTCGATGCTATCCTATGTGAAAACCTTGGCTCTTCATGCAACTTTCCCAGTTAACAACACCTCCCTCCCCCACCACCCCCACCCCCCCACAAACTCTGGCTCTTCTCTTGTTAATAAGATTGAGACATGTATTGATCAGATAAATAGAACATGTTCAACACTGATGTCTCATATCGTTGTGTGTGCGTTCCCAAAGATTCTCAAGTCAAATATGGAGAAAGAGCTGTCAAACATCAAGGAGACATACAGTGTACTAGACCTGTTCAAAACACCTGTCATGTGCAAAACGGCCTGCTGTACCATGCTTATTTGGTAAGTTATTAGATAATGTGTTCTGAACCAGGTAACAAGATGGTTGTAATATTATCGTTAGCGAGAAAGGAAGTTGGGGGGTAGGAGTTGGTTCAGATGTTCGGCATCCACAGTATTTTGCTTCTGTTCAAGACGTTCCCACCATAGGGGGAGAGGGTGGTGTAGTGGTAACGTCACTGGCCCTAGTAGCCCAAGCTAATGCTCTGGGATCACAGGTTCAAGTCCCGCCATGGCAGCTGGTGGGATTAATAAATCTGGAATGGAACTGAAAGCTAGTCTCAGTAATGGTGACCATGACAACCATCTTCAATGGCCATTTAACCACTATGCCAATGTGGGAAGCACAAAACGAACAGATTAAAGTAAACCTGATTACTTGGGGGGTGGGGGTGGAGGAAGGACACCTGCCATCCTCACCTGGCCTGGCCTACATGTGACTCCAGACCCAAGCTGACTCTTAACTGCCCTCTGAGTTCAAGGGGCAATTTGGGATTACCAGCAACATCCATCTTCCCATGAAAGAATGTCTAAAACCTCAAATGCTGGCCCTGTTAGTGATGCCCACATCCCATGGTAAAATATATAAAAACATCGCCAGCCATGCTGTCAGCTACCTTGGTCCTAAGCTCAGGAATCCCCTCCCTAATCCCCTTCACCTCTCTCTCTTGGTACCTTCCTTCGAACCCACCTCTTTAAAGAAACTTTTGCTTGTCTATTCCGACGTCCCCCTCTGTGGCTCGATGTCAAAATGTTTTCTTCCATGGATAACGCTCCTGTGGTGTTTTCTAAATGCAAGCTGGAGGTTTCGATAAAACCCATTTCTTCTTCCAACTCAGTCATCCTCCTCTTGCAGGTTTTCAACCAGCTTTGCATATTACGGGCTGGCGATAGACCTGCAAGGGTTCGGAGTCGATATTTACCTCATCCAGATCATTTTTGGAGCCGTCGACATTCCAGCGAAGCTGGTGGGCGTCATAACGCTAAGTTACATAGGCCGACGATTCACACAAGGTACCTCTCTCATCCTGGCCGGGAGCATTGTGATATCAAACATCTTCATTCCAAAAGGTGAGGGGGACGGGTTGACATCTCATCCCCTTTAACTGGGCCTCACTTCAAACACTGGGGGAGCTGCCCTTGCTGGGAATGGGGGAGATGGGGCTTTATATGGATGGAAACACTGCAGCCCCCCCCACCCCCACGGGTGGCATCGTTAAGTTCAGGACCTCCCACATGGTACCGAACCTGGCAGATGACGGCACACTGCCACAGAGGGGGGAGGCGGTGGCATTGTGGTGTGGTCGCTGGGCTGGCATTCCGGGGTAACGCTCTGGGGACTGTCTGAAGAGTCATACGGACTCGAAACGTTAACTGTGCTCCTCTCCGCAGATGCTGTCAGACCTGCTGAGTTTTTCCAGGTATTTTTGTTTTTGTTTTGGATTTCCAGCTTCCGCAGTTCTTTTTTGCTTTTACCCATCGCCCTCCAGTTCTTTGTTCACTCAGTCAGTGACTGAGCTTCCCTTCCCGGCCTCTGTCTCCACCACGAACATCCTGGGCCCCCTGTTAAAAGTGGTTTCTGACGATCAAGGGTGTTTTGTGTTGGTGACATCATTCCAGCCTCCAGACTGGGCACTCCCCTCTCTCCACAGTCGCCGTTGCTGCCTGGGGGCAGGGTCGAGCTCAGGACCCCCAAATTTGATCCCTCTGGCCCCATTGGCGGCGGGGGTGGGTGGGAGCGACCCACAGTTTGGGAACCCCTCTATTAAACGTCATGTGCAACGACATCCCCCTTTTGTTCCATCTCTCTTACAGACTTTGGGATCTTAAAAACGTCATTGGCGGCTATTGGGAAGGGATGCCTTGCAACTGCATTCAGCTGCTGCTACCTCCATGCAGGTGAACTCTACCCAACCGTGGTCAGGTGGGTACCCCCGTTACGTTCTCCCAGTGAAACCAGCAGGCAGGCGGGGGGTGGGGGGGTGATAGACTTGGGGTAAAGGTACACAGAGGAAAGAGGCAGAGGAAAAGGGACATGGTCAGAGTAACAGTCAAGCATGCCTTTGCCACCAAGAAGCATAAAATGAGGTACCGTGAATGGCCTGGTGGGTAAAGAGACCGCAAATACAGAATAGAACCTTAAGCAAAGTTCAGGGAACGTTCACTTGACTGATACCCAGGGATTGGGGTGGGATTATCTTATGAGGAAAGGTGGGACAGGTCCGTTGGAGTTCAGAGGAACGAGAGGTGATCTTATTGAAACTTATAAGATCCTCAGTGGTCTTGACAGGGTGGATGCTGATGTGGGACAGACTAGACCGAGGGGGGCACAGTTTAAAAATAAGGGGCCTCCCATTTAAGGCGGAGATGAGGAGAAATTTTTTCTCTCAGAGGATCGTGAGTCCGTGGATCTCTCTTCCCCAGAGAACGGTGGAAGCAGGGTCACTGAATATTTTTAAGGCCGGAGTAGATAGATCCTTGACTAACAAGGGAGTCAAAGTGTATGAGGGCTGGGCGGGAATGTGCAGGACTAACAGGGGAGTCATTGGTTACTGGAGATAGGAGGGAATGTGCAGGACTAACAGGAGAGTCATTGGTTACTGGAGATAGGTGGGAATGTGCAGGACTAACAGGGGAGTCATTGGTTACTGGGGATACGAGGGAATGTGCAGGACTAACAGGGGAGTCATTGGTTACTGGAGATAGGTGGGAATGTGCAGGACTAACAGGAGAGTCATTGGTTACTGGAGATAGGTGGGAATGTATAGGACTAACAGGGGAGTCATTGGTTACTGGGAATAGGTGGGAATGTGCAGGACTAACAGGGGAGTCATTGGTTACTGGAGATAGGTGGGAATGTGCAGGACTAACAGGAGAGTCATTGGTTACTGGAGATAGGTGGGAATGTATAGGACTAACAGGGGAGTCATTGGTTACTGGGAATAGGTGAGAATGTGCAGGACTAACAGGGGAGTCATTGGTTACTGGAGATAGGAGGGAATGTGCAGGACTAACAAGAGAGTCACTGATTACTGGAGATAGGAGGGAATGTGCAGGACTAACAGGGGAGTCAAAGTGTATCGGGGATAGATGGGAATGTGCAGGACTAACAAGGGAACCAATTGTTATCGGGGGTAGGTGGGAATGTGCAGAACTAACAAGGGAGCTGATGGTTATCGGGGATCAGTGGGAATGTGCATTTGAGGCTACAATCAGATCAACTGCGATCTTATTGAATGGCAGAACAGGCTCGAGGGGCTGAATAGCCTTCTCCTGTTCCTAATCGTGTCTACAATGCCTAGATGTGCTTTACGCTGTTATCGGTCAGGCATCAATTAGGGTGCCTCAATTCCGGGATTGATGTGGAGCGAAACAAGTAGTAGCTGCTCGGTACAGATTGGGTGTGGACAGCAGGTGAGGACCTGGCCAGGTGAGGCTCCGATGGCTGAATGTCAGCCAGGCCCTTGCGTCTGAAGGATGGTTTAACAAGACAAAGGTCCCAGCTGGTGCCCGGCGACTATGAAACACGTGCCAAGCAAGAGTCAATGCCTGCCTGACAGGAGGACGACAGTATTTTAACACCAGCTTCTGACGCTCTGTTTGTATCCATAGGCAGACAGGGATAGGACTCGTGACCACCATGGCCCGAGTTGGATCCATGGTGTCCCCAGTTGTGAAGCTGACGGGTGAAACCGTGGCCTACCTGCCGATGCTAATATACGGCGGCATGGCGATAGTATCTGGAATTTCTGCATTTCTTCTTCCGGAAACGCTCAACAAGCCATTACCAGACACGATCGAGGAGGTGGAAGGCAGGTCCGTAGTGCCAACATTTCACTTGGATTTGCGTCAGAGGTTGACAGCAAGGTTTTTTTTTTTCAAATTTATTCATTCACGGGATGAGGGCCTTGCTGGCTGGGCCCAGCATTTATTGCCCATCCCTAATGGCCTCCTCAGGAAGGTGGTGGTGAGCTGCCTTCTTGAACCGCTGCAGTGCGGTGTAGGTACATCCACAGCGCTGTCCGGGAGGGAGTTCCAGGATGTTGACCCAGCGACAGTGGCCGATATATTTCCAAGTCGGGATGGTGAGTGGCTCAGAGGGGAACTTGCAGGTGGTGATGTTCCCATGCGTCTGCCACCCCTGTCCTTCTAGGTGACAGAGGTTGCGGGTTTGGAAGGCGCTGCCGAAGGAGCCTTCGTGAGTTCCATTATGTAACATCATATTGGAAAGTAATGACCTCTTATACCGGTGTCCATTGCGTTGATGCTCATACCACCATCCCCAGGCTACCTTCTCATCTGTGGCCCTTGGTAGAGTTGCTGCTCCATGTGCTCTTGGATATCCACCATATGCCTTAACCCACCTGGGGTTCAGAGCTGCTCCTTTGTGACTGTGACTTGATATATTTTCCCTCCTTGACCACTTTGTGACCTCTGACCTGGTTGACCACGCCGTCCTCCATTATCCAGCTCAGTGGGGTACCGCGCTTTGGTTCGCTCTCCAGTTGGAAGCCACAGCCTCTCCAGAATTGGGCTTTTCTCTTTCCTGCCCTCAGGACCTGTGGAGTCCCTCGTGGATTTGCCTCACCAGGCTCCCTCCTCTTCCTCATTTACATGCTTGGTGGTCAACATGTATGTTGAAGACACCCGTCTCGCACCTCTCTTGACGTTAACAGAATGCTTGTCCGATGTCCAGTTTCAGCTGAGCCACAATTTCACCCAGTTAAACATTAAACAGACCAAAGTTCTTGACATAATAGACATGCCGCTAACTCCATATACCCTCGTCTTTGATTGCGTTCTCCTCCCAGACCCAGCCTCACATTGAAGCAAAATGTTTGCAGCCTCAATATCCCATTCAATTCTGAACTGAGCTTCTAATCCCAATCATCATAAAGACTGCCTACCCCTATCCCTGTAATATCACCCACCTCCAGCCCTGCCCCAGCCCAAAGAGAAACCCTTCTCTTTGCCTCCTTCAGCCTTGACTATTCCAATGCTCTCCTAACATCCTCCGTTCTTATATTTAAATTGTTTCAAGGCTTCACCCTTCCCTTTCTAGCCCTATGTTCCCCTCCAGAACTTTTCATTCCTCTGACTCTTGTACAAAGCATCTACATCCTGGGGGTTACCATTGACCAGAAACTGAACTGGACCAGCCATATAAACACTGTGGCTATGAGAGCAGGTCAGAGGCTGGGAATCCTGTGGAGAGTAACTCACCTCCTGACTCCCCAAAGCCTGTCCACCATCGACAAGGCACAAGTCAGGAGTGTGATGGAATACTCTCCACTTGCCTGGATGAGTGCAGCTTCCACAACACTCAAGATGCTCGACACCATCCAGGACAAAACTGCCACTTGACTGGCACCTCCACCAGCTCCAACATCCACCTCCTCCACCACCGACCCACAGTGGCAGCAGGGCGTTCCATCTACAAGATGCACTGCAGCAACTCACCAATGAATGCAATTTGTTACTGTCGTTGATCCTGTGTTATTCCCTCTTCCCTGCCACCATAAAGCAAATACTCGCTATTGGGGGGCCCTCTTACCCCGACCTCTACCAAGGGTAAATTTAGGTAGATTTATTAATTTAGGTAGATTTACTGGTCAAACATATGGAAATGATTGGTCCCAATGGGGACATCTCAGTTCACCTCCCTCACCACTGCCTGTCAGCACCATGGTCTATTTGAGTGCTCTGCCAGTAGAGTAACAGGAGTGCTACAACTGGCCTCAGGATCAAGGTTTCCTCTCATCGACATGAGTAGGACATGCTCAAAATAAACAATGTGCGGTGCTTTTCAATTGTATTTTGCTTCCGAGTTGCTAAGGCTCCTCGAACACAGACACCTTAGAGGGAACGTTGCTGAAGATCCATGGTCAGAGAGAGTTTGGGTAAAACCAGCTGGGATTCCTACTCCTGATTAGAATCCAGGGACTCTCACTTGATTTTTTAAAAATTCATTCACGGGATGTGCGCGTCGCCGGCTAGGCCCACATTTATCGCCCATCCCTAATTGCCCCTTGAGAAGGTGGGGGTGAGCCGCCTTCTTGAGCCGCTGCAGTCCCTGCGGTGTAGGTACACCCACGGTGCTGTTAGGGAGGGAGTACCAGGATTTTGACCCAGCGACAGTGAAGGAACGGCCGATATATTTCCAAGTCAGGATGGTGAGTGACTTGGAGGGGAACTTGCTAAAGTGGTGGCATTCCCATGTATCTGCTGCCCTTGTCCTTCTAGATGGTAGAGGTCACAGGTTTGGAAGGTGCTGTCAAAGGAGTCTTAGTGAGTTGCTGCAGTGCATCTTGTAGATGGTACACACACTGCTGCTACTGTGTGTCGGTGGTGGAGGGAGTGAATGTTTGTGGATGGGGTGCTGATCAAGTGGGGCTGCTTTGTCCTGGATGGTGTTGAGCTTTTTGAGTGTTGTGGGAGCTGCACTCATCCAGGCAAGTGGAGAGTATTCCATCACACTCCTGATTTGTGCCTTGTAGATGGTGGACAGGCTTTGGGCAGTCAGGAGGTGAGTTACTGGTCGCAGGATTCCCAGCCTCTGACCCGCTCTTGGAGAGCGAGGAAAGAATCTTGCTCGGGTATGACAACTGCCTGTTGACCTTCTGCTCACAGCTGAAGAATAGTCACTCAGGTGAGGTGTCTCCAGAAGAGGGGGGCGGGGCCAATCTGGGACATGCATAAACAAAATTGGAATGCTTTCTGATCACTGCTTTGTTATTTATTTATTTCCAGTGCCAAGAAAGATGTTGAAAAAGCTGACGAGCCAAAGAAAGATGAGATTCCGCTGCAGGGAACACAGACATCACTGATGCAACGGTCCTTTGAACCAGACGCACCTCACTGTTAATACCTCTCAGGCTACTGACTGCCGGCTGACATTCTGTAACTTATGTCCACTATGACCCAGAACATACAACACGTGTCATACATCACATTCCTAACCCGCAATATAACGGATGCGGGATATTGTACATTCGCTGATTGAGATGATCGAAATTTAACTGTCACAAAACTAAAACACAAAAAATAAATTTGGGTCCACTCATTCTTAAGATTGGATATTAAAGGGGGCAGATTATGGAGCCAAGGTTATGGTTCCGTTTGCCCACGGGCGTTAAGATTCTAAGTCCACGGCGTGCCCATCTTCTGCGCTTGGCAGGTTTCTCACCCAGACGTCAGCCTTGACTTCCGGTTGGGCAGGGAGGTCTCGGGACCTGCAGGGGCGGGGGCGGGGGGGTCCACTCTGGGTTGGGGAAGGGCATGATCTCGGCCTACTTTGGTGGAGGATTCAGATATTGGGTGGGGGGAGGGTGGTGTTTGGCTCCGGGGGGGTGTGGAGGGAGTGGAGGGCGGGGAGAGGTGATCTTGTGAGGGACCGGGATGGGGGGACAGGGGAAACACTCCTGCTCCTCCCGGCCCACAAGCAGCGCTGTAAAGATACTCACTTTTTGAAAATTCTTTCATGGGACGTGCCATTTGGTGCCCATCCCTAATCACCCTCAAGGGGGGTATTGGAGTGGCACCTTCTTGAACCGGACTTCTGAGTCCGCGAGGCACTGGTAGAAGGCTGTTCTCACCTTCCTTTCAGCAGCCAGGTTTCCCAGGCTTTGGGGAAACCCATCAGAGGCTGCCACTTGACCCAGCACCCCCTTCAAACATTGAGCCGACTGAGGCCTAAGAACCTGTTGCAGAGGATTGAGCACCAGTTAAACATCTATCACACTTTTCTGTTCTCTTGCTAATGGAGATTTGAACCACATCGGGAAACTATCCGGGATATTTTGTCAAGACTTCACTATCAACATTTATTCTGGAAATTGTCTGAGTTCACCTGGAAAGGAGTGAAGGCCGTGCAACTATAACCTTTATTGGGTCACCAGGAGAAAAGGAGTTTTTGGTTTGTAGCGTCTTGCTCGAGGATCCCTTTGGTCTGAGGAAGGAAAGGGAGGATGAAATGGACCAAGGCAGAGAAGCACCAACTACTGCGGGAGCAAGGGACAAGCCACGTGTGGAGACAGGGTATCACTCGTCCTCTGGATCTCCTCCACCAGGACCCGTCAAGTGTTGCTTCTGAGTAACTGTGCGCCCCCTCGCTCAGTTGCCGCACCTTCCTGTAAATGTGTCATCCAGCACATGCCACACCTTCAAAGGAAGGGGCCACACAGAGCCCAAATATCAAGCTCCACAAAAATTGCCTTTGAACAGTATTGGAGTGCTAAACGCGTCTGAACAAGTTCAAATGCAGGTCGGGTATCCTTTATCCCTAACAGATAATGCCTCCAAAAAACGCACTTTATTTTGAACCTCAACATTTTGGTCCCCTTATCTAAGGAAAGATACGCTGGGATTGGAGGCAGTCCAGAGAAGGTTCACTAGGTTGATCCTGGGTATGAGGAGAGGTTGAGTAGGTTGGGCCTATACTCATAGCAGTTTAGAAGAATGAGAGATGACCTTATTGAAACATATAAGATTCTTAGGGGGCTTGACAGGATAGATGCTGAGAGGTTGTTTCCCCTTGTGGGAGAGTCTAGGATCAGAGGGCATAATCTCAGAGTAAGGGGTCACCCATTTAAGACAGAGACGAGGAGGAATTTCTTCTCTGAGGGTAGTGAATCTGTGGAATTCTTTACCGCAGAGGGATGTGGAGGCTGGACAGTGAAGTATATTCGAGGCTGAGATAGACAGATGTTTAATCAGTAAGGGAATCAAGGGCTATGGGGAGTTGAGAATTATCAGATTTGCCATGATCTCATTGAATGGCAGAGCAGACTCGATGGGCCGAACGGGCCTACTTCTGCTCTTACATCTTCTGGTCATCGGCTTTTAGCGTGGGAAGTCCCTAATCCCAGTTTACACCACTCACGTCAACACAAACCTCGCCAACCATACGTGACCTTTAGCACAGGAAGTCTAGCCGGTTTGCCTTCACTGGACCTTGCAAACCCCTGCCTGTGAGCAGAATCGCCTACAGGGCCACGGATAGGAACCTATTCCAGGTACCCTGGATTTATTATTCAGTGGTACATCTTACTTTTCCAGCCCTTTTATTCACTTTAGACTATAGCCAGCTTAGGCTTCAGCCACCGTCGTCATGGAAGTAGGCCGAGGCCTATCTGCGGTGCCCCAAAACCAAAATGATCTGAGATGCGAAAGGCATTCGGGCCTCCGAGGGTTTCAGATAAAGGATGCTCGGCCTACATTGGTAATCAGCCACCAAAAATCGCGTGTTAAAAATAAACAAACAGGCTTTCAACCGGCTACGTCTTAATTAATTAGGCACCCCTTTAGAGCCTGTTCCTAACCTTTCACCCAAAAAAGCCTCTCTCAGAGAGAGAGAGAGAGGCCACAGAATGGCTACCACAGGGCTGGAGGATTTTCACAATGTTTGAGTGAGAACTGGTCTTGTGAGGATCAGCTTGGGAATCGTCTCCCGGCAGGGCTGACAGAAAGCTGGTCAAAGGAACGCCCAAGTTCTGTATTACCTCACATCTTATGACCAGAGTGCAGGAAGGTGCTTAATAAACAACTGTTTTGCCATAAAAAAGAGAGTGCTCTGACTGGCGTTCGTGCACTGACAATACAACACAGGGAAGCCGTCCTTCAGCCAAAGCACTTTTAACGTGCAAGATGGAGGTTTGATTTCCAGGACCAAAGCAAAACACTGCCAATTCTGGAGAGCGGAAGTAAACACAGAAAACGCTGGAAAAGCATAGCAGGTCTGGCAGCATCTGCAGAGGGAGAAATGGAGTTAACGGTTCCGATCAAAGATCACAAACTGAAACGTTAACTCCGTTTCTCTCTCTCTCTCTCCAGGCCAGACCTGCTTGGGTGCGTTTCTAGCGTTTTGTGTTTTTATTATCCGAGGTTTAAACTTGCTTCACCCTGACCTCATCGTTCACCAGGTTGGACTGTGCAGCATGTGCCCTCGGGCCTTTCACACCCCACCACCTCTAGATCAGGCGACCCTGACGATATGTACTGCTCCACCCCATATTCCATTGTGATAAGCTGCAAGTAGGGAACCCCCCCTTCCTCCCGTCAGGGCCCTCTTGCCAGCATCACTTTCCTCTTACAAGGGCAAAAAGGAGAGAGGACATAAAGAGCCTGCAAAGGGACAGGTTAAGCGAGTGGGCAAAAAAATTGGCAGATTGGCGTACAATGCGGGAATATGGGAACTTGTCCACTTTGGCAGGATGAATAAAAAAGCAGTGTATTATTTCAATGCAGAGAGACTACAGAACTGAGGTACAGAGGGATCTGGGTGTCCTGATCTGTGAGTCACAAAAAGTTAGTGTGCAGGGGCAATTAGGGATGGGCAACTGATGCTGGCCTTGCCAGCGACTCCCACAAGCCAAGCAAGAATAAAATAAAACCTCTGCAACATCTAGCCAATACTTCACTTATTTTAGTTGTCTCCCACCCCTTTTAACCTTGGGGATTTCCCACGATATGATACTCGACACTTCGCTTGCACTTCTTGGTTATCGATCGGATTTTTAGGGTAAACCTTGGTTCCTTATTGGGGGAGGCAGTAGCATACGATACTTAAACTTGGTCCCAGGAAATCCAGAGGTTTCAACAAATTGCTGACCTTTCATTGTCAGGTTCCCAGACTTTATACATGTTTGTTGATTTATTGCTGTAAACAAAAAAAGAGACATGTTGAAGCTTTTCGTCTTGCAGTCATCAGGACACTGCGCAAGAATACCAAAATAAGGGGAAAACAACAATTTACACTGTACGTGAAGAGAATGGTTGGCAAGAGGGCTCTGTACATTTTCAAGTCCTGGAAGCTACATATATTAATGCACGGGGCCCTATTCTTTGCAGACAGAAAAAACATGTATACACATTGCGCCTGTTTCAGCTAAACAAAATAAGTGACAGCCATTCGCTGACTCATTCCTCAGGTCAATGCCTTGACCAATCAGTCTCAAGCTGCCTGGTTTAAATTTGGCAGTTAGCTGTCAATCACGATCACTGGTGCATTCGCCATGGCAACGCCTCTAACAATCAGAATCCATCTGGCTTCCGATCAGCACTCTCCACGTACAGTATACATTGTTGTTTCGCCCCTTATATTGGTATTCTTGCAAAGTGCAATGGTGGGTGCAAGATGAGAAACTTCGACATGTCTCTTTTTTTCAGAGATACTCAAGTTCTGTACTACCAGATGACAACACGTTGATTAACCAGTGCAACCCCTGCGCACCATGTTCTCCTTGAATTCTAACAAGGAAATCAATATGTGCTCAAAGCCTTTAAAAACCTTCCCCTTGCAGTCAGAACACTGCGTTCCTTTGGATAGCTGACATCGTCTTTTGGGTGCCAGGACAGGATGTAAGGAGTCCCTGGAAACGTATCAGTACTTGCAGGACATCGCCAGGAGCACTTTAATATTTGCAGGTGATTATTAATGAGAGTGTTTGAAAACTTATGTAATGTAAGTGCTTAAATCGGAACTCAGAGTCCTCACTCAATATTAATTTGTTCTTTTGAGACTTTAACCACGCAGACAACAAGAGAGAGCCAGGTGAAGTAATGTCAGGAAACGTTTATAAGTAACAAAAGGTAATAATTATAATTAAGCAGCGATTTTACTGGCTTCATGCATGTCTTGCCTCCTGGCTCAGTCTTGGCTGCAGTCGACACATGGGTTGATTCCTCTCTCTCTTCATCTTTGGTCTTCTGTTCACAGTGTCCATGCGGTCTCTCTTCTCCGCACCTTCTTCAATTCTTCATCTTCCCCTTCCCCCCCCCCACCCCCACCCCCACCCCCCGCCCTCTTGCTTGCCTTGCTACTGAAAGCTGGTGTCTTATTAACCCTCCCTGAGACACAGCCCACCCTTATGATTGGGGAGGGCTGTCTGCACTTGTCTGCTGAATAGCAATTCTGCCTTGCATCACGCTGAGGAACCAGTTTGCGTGTTCGGAATTGTCACGCGTTCTTGGTTCAAACTGTGTCGCACAGCCCTCCGGCTGATGATCTGCATTGCGGAGTTAGGTGGTCGTCTCCCAGTGTAAGTACGGGGTTTCCAATGGCGCTCTTTGGAGAGGGGGGTGGGGTCTGTGGTCCTCGTCATTGTCTTGGCGATACCATGGAAGGGCTGCAATCTCTGGGCCCCAGGCGTCCACAACGTAAAAGTGTCCAGGGTGCATTTTTCTAGTGTCACTTGAACGTAATGGATCCCAGGGACAGAGTCTCTGAGCCATTGTGAGTTTGGCAGTGGCTGGTTGAATCATCACTTGGCACATCTGTGGGCATATACATTTCAATGCGCAAAGCTGAAGGATGTTGGCACTTGCCCCAGTACCCAGCTTTGCACACAATTTATGCTGTCCCGGCATCTGTGGGCATATAATCTGGATGGTGGCAAAGGCTTCTGTGGGTAACGCTGCCAATGCATTCTTTGATGCTCGCCATGCTGAATGTTGGCTCACTTTGTGCATTGATGGTCTGATCATCCTCATCATCTGACCATGTAGCTTGGCTAGCCACCTCATGGATCTTATTTGGACGATGTCTGTCACGAGCTCTTGGTTGATTGGAATGATGTGCCCATCTGACCTCTGCTTGTGACTTCTTGTGATGTCAAACCACTTGTTCCAGCCTTTGCTTTCTGCATTGGCACTTGCAGTATCCCCTGATGGCACATGCCTTGGATATATTTCTGGGTGCAGATCAGAGACCGCATCACTCATGTTGCTTACCAGGCTCGTCTGTGCTGGCTATCGTGCCAATGATGGATGAATGACGCATAGCCTGTAGACTCTGTCTATCCAATAGCGTGGCATCTTACTGGCATCTGCTTTGTAGTAGCTTTGCCATTGGGTTGGTCTGAGAGCTTTCAGGTTGCTTCTATTGGGGTAGATACCATCCATGAGCTTGATTCCTCTGTCAGATAGCTCTGATGCTGTAAAGTCGTCTCTGCATCTACTTATGAATCGATCAATGGTTTCTGTCAGTTTTTGCCTAAAAGATGTGAATTCCAGACAGTGTATTTGGAGGTTCAGCTCCACTCACAATTGGTCTTAAGAGCGTCGATCATATTGTACCTGGATCTTTAAGGTCATTGTCCAACAGACCTGAAGTGTTCAGTCTGTGGAGGCCTCCATTGCCTATAGCAATTTCAATCTTAATGAAATATTGAGGTGCAGGAAAGCATGCTCAGATAGGTTTGGTACCTTCCAATTGAGTGTTAGAAGTCTTCCTGGGGCTTTTGCAGAAGCATGAAAAGAAGCCAGAATAGGCAGTTTTGGCAGTTCTTCAGAACTGAATTTGGCTCAGAGTTGCAATACCTTTAGTGGTCTTTGCCTTAGCTAGTCATAGGTTGTTGCTTGACAGCAATGATGGCGCTGTTGAGCTGTTTCTGCTTTCCCAGGCTTAGGTTAAGCACTGCCTAAAAAGTGATTTTGGCGTGAAAAGGAACTGCCAACTTCAAAGGTAAGATTAAAGAGATAAAAAATACTTTTTGCAAGCTGTTCTGGGGGGGTGGGGGTGGGGGCGGAGGAGTTCCTCTTCCATAGCCAAACGTCTGGTGTTTAACTGCCCCCCAGACCTCCTAAAGGGATGGTTTCTCCTGTCTGTGGAGTGCTGCTTAAAGCTAGACCCTCCAGAGTCAGCTATTTAATCCCTGTTCCTGCATCCCTGATCCTGTTCCCAACCCCTTTGCAGTAGGTAGATTTATACTAATTAAGCTCTCCCAAATTTGAACAATCTTACCGGAGGAACCCGATGGCTGGGGTGAGGTGCAATATCCCGGAACATGTTGTAGGTACAGGATGTAGGATTCGGACTGTACTGCGGATCGCTTACATGCCGTGAGTTAGCACTCGACAATCGTTTCGCCTGCATAGGATGTGCTAAATCCCATTTGCTTGCCCTTAACCCTTGTGCTCACTGGCCTGCACTTGCTCCTGGTCAAGCAAGTCTCTACTGTAAAATTCTCATCCGTGTTCAAATCCATCCACTGGCTTCACCGCTGCCCCTTACCCATTTAACTTCATGCTCGAGTTCCTCCAACTCAGGCCCTCTTGTGTATCCCCCACTTTCTTCACAGAACCATTTGATAAAGCCCGAGAACTCAAGATGAATCATTTTATTTTAATACACCATCATTTGGTTCGTATATCTTACATTGGGGATTATGGCTCACATTGGGATTCTAATGGAGAACAGGAATTGGTTTCGGTCCTGGTCTGGTGAATGCTAGATTGAAAAAAGGTCAGATTACATCCTGTTGTTACAGATCCCACTGCTATGGGTGCATTAACGGAACACCACATATCACCGCCACGTCTGACTTTAGGTAGGTCAGGCTTTTCGGAGACAGCGATGGGGTTGTCAGTATAACCAGAGTCCCCTTCCAACAGGGGTTTGGAAAGGTCAGGAAGCAGGAACGGGGATCACCGAGAGACATACGCAAGCCTTGGCTAAAACGGCTTCTTTGCTTCAGTCTCCCGAGGAGCAGAGCTGATCTTTTTTTTTAGGTTAAAACGAGCGCGTTGGGAAAACTGAACACCTGCCATTCCGGGCGCCCAGAGTCAGCCTATCACATCTGTTACGGGTTCAGCCAAAGAAACTCTTACATTCCTATAGCGCCTTTCGCAGCCCCACGGTGACCCAGAGTGCTTTGCAGCCAGCGCCAAGCCTAGTCAACGTTGCAGTGCAGGAAACGTAGCAGCCAATTCTCGCACAGCAAGATCCTGCAACGTGACGATAATACTTTTGGTGATGTTGGTTGAGGGTCGAATATTGACCAGGGCACCGGGGAGATCTCCTCCCCCCACCAACCCACTACCCCCAAACCCAACCTCTGCTCTTCAAAGCGTCCTATGGGATACTTTACACCCACCAAAGCAGGAACAAAGAGGACTTTGGTTTAAGTTCTCTCCTCAGCTGAAAGACGGCACCTCCGGCAGTGCGGCATTCACTCAGGGCTGGCACTGGCAACATCAACAGAGTTTTTGTGCCCAAGTCTCTGGAGCGGGTCTCGAAGCCACGGCCTCCTCACTCTTTGAGATGAGGATGGGGCCGATTAAGCATCTTCGATATCTACTGGAGCGCAGACAGATTTGCAGAGTCAGGCTCGGCTGACTGCACCGGTGATTTTCCACCCTTCTTCCCTTATCCGAGGTGGTGCCATTGGGGACGTTCTGTGCCGAGACTGGCTAACCTCGCCTCTCACAGCCAATGGACTTCCATCCTAACAGCCTGGCCTCGATTTCACCCCAGGCGCGGAGGCAGTATCTTGCTATATTGCGACACTTCTTTACCACATGCAAGCGTTTTGGTCCTCGACATTCCCTTCCCCCTCCCTCTGTATGTACCTGGTGGGGCTACCCTCAGGGCTGCAGTGAAAGGTACACTCAAACACACCCTCGGGCACATCTACCCAGGTTGCCGCAGGAGCAATGGTCTCTTGTCGACACTGCAATTACAAAGGGCCGTGCAGACCGGATGACGTCTTTGTCACCGAGTGCCAGTCACAGGAAGGTTCCATGGATGACTGGTTTGTTGGAGGAAACCAGTTTGCCTACTTCTCAGGGTTAAGTTGCTGGGCAGCACTTCACACGACATGTCAACGGCTGGGATTCTACAGAACCTGGCACATCACCCATACCACCACCCCCCCCCCCCCCCCCCCCCCCCCCCCCCCCCCGCCCCCAACCTTTCGATCGAAAGCCTTTTTCCCCCCCCCACAACCCCCACATCCTATCAAAACCGGTCTTCAGCTGCTTCCAACAAACCTCACCCCACACCTTGTAACCGATCCGAAGGTGGCACTCGGGTGGAGCCGGGCATGGCACATGTTACAAACCTCCGTCAGGTAAGGATCACCACGGCCTGCCCTGCCTGAAGGCTCGGTCGTGGGAAGTTGAACCATTTCAAAAAAGTACTGATAAATGAGACAGTGGCACTACTAAACAGCACACACAGGCATGGGCTAGGCGGTGTGCTGACTGGCACTCATTCCCAGTTGGGCAGTCGGCTAACGTTTGAATCATGGGCACCCACCCTTCGTCAATAGCTCTGGACCCGTTGGGTGGGAGAGAGAGGTGGACGCTTATGCAAACAGGCAAATACACACACGCACGCACAGGCAAATACACATACGCAGACACACACAGACAGAGACACACGCACACAGACAGACAGAGACGCACACGCATACAGACACGCTGTCACAAGCATTCTTGCGGCTCATCCCACGATGCCACTCTGGCACAGCCAGCCCCACCCCGCCTCCTCGAATGGTTTTTGTTTTACTGTCGGGGCCCCGACGGGATCAAGGGTTTACTCTCGGACATGATCCCGGACACAGCCGTGCTCCACTCAGTGTCAGCCCCCATCATGGGCCTGAAATCGTCCACCCGTCTCTGCTGCACGATCAGGAGCACCAACACCGCCATCCAAAAGATGAAATTCACCCAGGTCGAGGTCTGCAGAAACAAGGCTGGGCTTAGGATCGTTGACTAAAAGGTGGAGGCAGACACTTTAACACCGCAGTGACTCCCCCCCCCAAAGCCTGCCCACTATCCCCCAAGGCACAAGTCAGGAGTGTGATGGAATACTCCCCACTTGCCTGGATGAGTGCAGCTCCCACAACACTCAAGATGCTCGACACGGTCCAGGACAAAGCAGCCCCACTTGATCGGCATCCGATCTACCAGCTTAAACATTCACTCCCTCTGCCACCGACGCACAGTGGGAGCAGTGTGTGTACCATCTACAAGATGCACTGCAGCAACTCACCAAGGCTCCAAACCTGCAACCTCTACCACCTAGAAGGACAAGGGCAGCAGACACATGGGAACACCATCACCTGCAAGTTCCCCTCCAAGCCACTCACCACCCTGACTAGGAAATATATTGGCCGTTCCTTCACTGTCGCTGGGTCAAAACCCTGGAACTCCCTCCCTAACAGCGCCGTGGGTGTACCTACACCACACGGACTGCAGCAGCTCAAGGAGGCAGCTCACCCCACCTTCTCAAGGGGCAATTAGGGATGGGCAATAAATGCTTGCCAGGTAGAGGGACACATATCCCACGAATGAATTTAAAAAGAGATATTTCGCAGAGGAATTTTCCAGTATATTTTCATTTTCCCTTTTATTGAGGCCGCTTTTCCCTTTCCCAGGAGATTATGTGGGAGAGATTAATCACAATGCTGCAGCCCTCATCTGCTTGCGGGCAGATTTGACTGACCAAGTGGGCTGTTCTGAGGTAGCTTCAATCATAACTTTCGAAAGGGAGTTGGACGGACACTGGCCGAAGGCACTTTTGCAGGGTTAAGGGGAAAGGGCAGGGTTGGAGAGCGTGACAAGTGGGCTCTAAGAGAGAGCCAACACTGGGGCAAAAGGGCTGCGTGCCCTCCTCCTGGACTGTAATGATTGGCAGAAGCAGCAGAAGGAGCTGTGAAGTCTGTCCACAACGTGGAATGATTACCGCTGCTCCTGACGTGTAGAAGTGTCGTGGACGTGCTTGACCGGGTTAAACAATCATTCAGAAAAAAACAGCTGACCACACTGTGAAAGCTCACCTCGATAATATGGCCTCCTTGTCCAAGCAGCAGACTGCAGCTGAACTATCTTCGATATCCGAGCTAATTATTTCCTGACCAGACTGCGTAATCCAGCTTCTCCTGAGCAGCCACCCTCATAAGTAGCTGCTCCAAATTCACCCCAGCGGACCCAGTGCGGAGTCGGAGTGCCCTGAATGGTGTAAGAAGCTCGAGGGGGCTGAATGGCCTCTCTCCTGTTCCGAGTGGCAGACGTGAGCACCGCATGGCCTGGGGCTAGGAGTTAGGCAGGGGTTTGATCAGTTGCAGTCTTAAAAAGGGAGCCAAAGGGTATCGGTGGTGGTGGTGGTGGTGGTGGTGGTGGTGGTTGGGGGGGGGCGATGTGGAGTTGAGGCCTCAATCAGATCAGCCACGATCTTCACAGGGGTGCAGCAGGCTCGAGGGGAGCAAGCAGCCTTCTCCTGCTCCTAATTCTCTGCTCGCGGAAGGAACAGGCCAAATCCCAACCCAAGCAGCTGGAAGCTGTCTATCCCCATTAGGAAAACAATTACATAATTTTATAGCACAGAATCAGGCCATTCAGCCCATCTGCTCCATACCAGCCTCTTCCCACCTCCTCTTCATCTCCACCCACCCCCACCCCCCCAAATCACCCTATCCTTCTATTCCTTTCTCTCTCATGTGTTTATTCAGCTTCCCCCTTAAATGTGTCCACACTATCCACCCCGACCACTCCCTGTGGTAGCGAGTTCCACGTTCTCTCAAACAAAGGGTCATTGTGAGGGAAATGCTCCATCACACAACACAGGGAGTATGATGACGATTTTAGCTAGGATTTCTGTTAACCCCTCGCCTCCTGTCCCACTCGCCTCATCATGAGGGGCAGCTGATTGCCCTCAGTGGCATTGAGGGACAGGAGCGGGAAAGAGGTGCAGTTCCACAGAAGCTAGCTGCACCCGGCTATTTCACCCATGTTGCCATTCCTTTGGCCTATTCGACCATGAGAGCTGAACACAAGCCTGCCACTGCCAGCTCGCAACAAGCGATTTCCGCCCCCACCCACCCCTCCCCTTGACATTCAATGGCATTACCATGGATGAATCCCCCACTATCAATATCCTAGGGGGTTACCATTGACCAGAAACTGAACTGGACCAGCCATATAAATATTGTGGCGACAAGAACAGGTCAGAGGCTAGGAATCCTGTGGAGAGTAACTCACCTCCTGACTCCCCAGAGCCTGTCCACCATCTGTAAGGCACAAGTCAGGAGTGTGATGGAATACTCCCCACTTGCCTGGATGAGTGCAGCTCCCACAACACTCAAGGAGCTCGACACCATCCAGGACAAAGCTTGGTTGGCATCCCATCCACCACCTTCAACATTCACTCCCTCCACCACCAATGGACAGTAGCAGCAGTGTGTACCATTTACAAGATGCATTGCTGGAACTCACCAAGGCTCCTTCAACAGCACCTTCCAAACCCTCGAACTCTACCATCTAGAAGGACAAGGACAGTAGATGCATGGGAACAGACAGAAGTAGGTTTGACAAACCATTTTAAACAAGGAGTGACAGAGCTGCAGAGAGGTTTCGGGAGGAGCTTAGGGCACCAGGCAGCTGAAGGCATGGTGGAGCAATTAAAATCAGAGACCCTCAACATCCGGATTACAGGTGGCTACAGAGACAGGGAGGGGGGTGGCAGGGGCTGGAGGAGGTTACAGAGAGAGGGAGGGTTGTAGGGTCTGGAGGAGATTACAGAGATAGGGAGGGTCGCAGAGGCTGGGGGAAGTTACAGACAGAGGGAGGGTGTAGGGGCTGGAGGAGGTTACAGGGATAGGGAGGGTCGTAGGGGCTGGAGGAAGTTACAGAGATAGGGAGGGTTGTAGGGGCTGGAGGAGGTTACAGAGATAGGGAGGGTTGTAGGGGCTGGACGAGGTTACAGAGATAGGGAGGGTTGTAGGGGCTGGACGAGGTTACAGAGATATGGAGGGTTGTAGGGGCTGGAGGAGGTTACAGAGATAGGGAGGGTTGAAGGGGCTGGAGGGGGTTACAGACATAGGGAGTAGGCGAGGGATTTGAGAACAAGGATGGCAGTTTTAAAAATTGAGGCGCTGCCGGATCAGGAGCCAACATTGCTGAGCGATCAGAGGGGGGGCCATGGGTGGATGGGACTTGGTGTGAGTCAGGATAGGGGCAGAGTCTTGGGTGAGCTCAGACTGACAGAGGGTGGGAGGCTGGTGACAAACCATCAAACACAGGGAGATAGTTTAACATAGACGGCTTACAACAAACGTGCCCACGATGGTAAAAGCTGGAAACAAGAGCTCGTCTCACCTCAGCGCTGGTGAAGTTTTGGTAAAACGTGGAGCCATTGTACGGAGATGTCCAGTTCATTCTCTCAGCACCTGAGCAGCTAAGAAAGAAAAGTCATTCAGGTACGGCGAGACTCACGTACTGACCGAGCTTACAGATCCAGGTTTGCTCCATATCCTCAACACCACGTCCTTACTGCTGAGCTCCATTCCTTCCCCAACACCCAATTCGCTCAGACAGCTCAACGCAATTGGACCTTACCTTAAATCTACGTCTCCCACAAACACCAAGGTCCCTTTCGCTCCCACCACCTCGCCTGCCCGCCTCGCTGTTACCTTGTCCTTACTCTGCCAGAACTCTCACCCCTCTTCCCCCGTGCCCCGAGAGGCGATGTCTCCAAATTCCCCATGATTCTGAATCTCATCCTGCGCTAAATCCTGTTGACGACGACCTCCACTGCCTCCTTGGTGTCCGGCACAGAATTCATATTCCACGTCCACAGAGGCTTCCGAGGGCCTTGTCCCTAAGCCACCGCGGCTTGCCTCAAAAGCCAGCCGTAACGGACACACAAGAAACAGGAGCAGGCCATTCGGCCCATCGAGCCTGCTCCGCCCTTCAATACAATCATGGCTGATCTTGGGCTTCAGCCCCACTTTCCCGCCCACTCCCCCACGTCCCTTCATTCCCCGAGAGACCCCAAAGGTCTGTCTATCCCACCGCCCTAAATGGGTAGGAGCAAAATACTGCGGCTGCCGGGAACCTGAAGTAAAATCAAGAAAAAGTTGGAAAAACTCAGCAGGCCTGGCTCTGTCCGTGGAGAGAGAAACAGGGTTAATGTTTCGAGTCCGTACGACTCTTCTTCAGCACTAAAGAGGAGAAACGTGAGGGGTTTTATACTGTCTAAGAGGGCGGTGGAGCAGGATAGAAGGTCAGGGAGAGGTGGGAGCTCAGGAGAGATTGACAAAGATGTCACGGACACAAGACAAAGGGAGTGTTAAAGACTAAAGTGGGAGGCTCTCCCTCTCTCGCCTCAGAGTCAGAAGGCCCATGGTTTCTAGACCCACTCCAAAAACCTGAGCCCCACCATCCAGGCCCACACGCCCAGTGCCAGTACATGGGGGAGCTCTGCACCGCCAGAGGCGCTGTCTTTCCAACGAGACGTCAACCTCATCTCGGGGTTGGTGCAAAAGATGGCGAGGCCCAGCCGGAAAGAAGAGCGGGACGGAGGCGAAGAGTTCTCCCGGGATGCGGTTGGGTGGGGTGGGGGGAGCCCAATATTTATCCCTCCCACCAACATTAAAACAGGTCATTTGCTCATTCCAGGGCCGTTTGTGGGAGCCTGCTGTGCGCAAATTGGCTGCCGCCTTTTCTACCGTACAACAGTGACTGCGCTGAAAAGAGAAATACTTCATCGGCTGTAAAACGCTTTGGCTCTTCACAAGGTTCCTAACCCCGTTCACTCCTCTGCCCTCCCCAGCCCTTAAGTCCTCAACCCGACCGACATCCTGGTCACCCCTCCCTGCGTCACTCCGTCCGTTCGCTCTGCCTCAGGGTCACGGGGGGGGCGGGGGGGGTGGGAACACGACGAAGCCACATGGAGCAGGGCGAAGGCCCAATTCTTGCCACAGCTCTGGCTCTCACCTCTTGATCCCTGGCTCGGTGAGGATAGACCGGCAGAAGGTGTCGAGCCCGACCCGCAGGAGGCAGCCAGAAACCAGGAGCAGGAAGAGGCAGACGCCGGATGTCACCAGGCAGGCCGTGAGCCACCGCAGTCCCCTGCAAAAAAGGCACAACAGGAAAAGACTATCTCAATACTGTCACTGGAGGCCCCAGGCTAATGCTCGGTTGGGGGGGTGGGGGGACACGACACAGGTTCAAATCCCACCAGGGCAGCTGGTGGAACTTAAACTCAATAAAAAATCTGGAATTATAAAGCTCTTCTCAGCGACGGTGTCCATGACAACCATCATCGATTGTTGTAAAAACTGCATCTGGGTTCGCTCATGTCCCCTTTTGGGGAGGGAAATCTGCCCTCCTTACCCCAGTCTGGGCCTACACGTGACTCCAGACCCCGCAGCGATGTGGAAGTCTCTTAACTGCTCCTCTGAAATGGCCGAGTGAGACCACTCAGCTCGAGGGCAATTAGGGACGGGCAACAAATGCTGGGCCTCGCCAGCGACCACCACCACCACCACCACCACAGCCAATCGGAGAACCTCCCCCCCACCCCAAGCTTTCTCTACTGGTTCCTGGTTCACGTGGGTGTGCGCGGACAACAAACGTGCATTTATACAGCACCTCCAAAAAGGTGGTAAAACGATCCCCAGGCGTTTCGTAGGGAATGTGAATTGGGAGAACTTTTGAAACCTAACCTCATGAGGGACAGGCGACCACAATCTCCGGCAGGGTGGTCGGTTTTAAGGAGCATCTTAAAGTGGGGGAGAGGGAGAGAGAGAGGGAGGGAGAGAGAGAGAGAGAGAGAGAGTGTGGTGGGGAGGTTCAAGGAGGGAATTCCAGAGCTTGGGGCTTGGTTGTTTGTAGGCACAGCTGCCAATGGTGGAGCAATAGGAATTCGGGGATGTGCAAGAGGCCAGAATTACTGTTGAAGTTAGTGCAATTTACTTGGTTTTTTGCACTCCCCCCCCCCTCCCCCATTTCAGTCATGAAATTGTGTGGCTTTGCTGGATCCAGGGAGGGCCACCCGGGAGGAGGGGCAGGGCCCAGGAGGGGCCGCCCAGGGGGCGAGGGGCAGGGCCCAGGGAGGGCCACCCGGGAGGAGGGGCAGGGCCCAGGAGGGGCCGCCCAGGGGGCGAGGGGCACGGCCCAGGGAGGGCCACCCGGGAGGAGGGGCAGGGCCCAGGAGGGGCCGCACAGGGGGGAGGGGCAGGGCCCAGGGGGGAGGGGCAGGGCCCAGGGAGGGCCGCACAGGGGAGAGGGGCAGGGCCCAGGGAGGGCTGCCTGGGGGGGGGGGGGAGGGGCAGGGCCCAGGGGGGAGGGGCAGGGCCCAGGGAGGGCCGCACAGGGGGGAGGGGCAGGGCCCAGGGGGAGGGGCAGGGCCCAGGGAGGGCCGCACAGGGGGGAGGGGCAGGGCCCAGGGGGAGGGGCAGGGCCCAGGGAGGGCCGCACAGGGGGGAGGGGCAGGGCCCAGGGGGAGGGGCAGGGCCCAGGGAGGGCCGCACAGGGGGGAGGGGCAGGGCCCAAGGGGAGGGGCAGGGCCCAGGGAGGGCCGCACAGGGGGGAGGGGCAGGGCCCAGGGGGAGGGGCAGGGCCCAGGGAGGGCCGCACAGGGGGGAGGGGCAGGGCCCAGGGGGAGGGGCAGGGCCCAGGGAGGGCCGCACAGGGGGGAGGGGCAGGGCCCAGGGAGGGCTGCCCGGGGGGGGGGGGGGGGGGAGGGAGGGGCAGGGCCCAGGGGGGAGGGGCGGGGCCCAGGGAGGGGTCACCCGGGGGAGAGGAGGGGCAGGGCCCAGGGAGGGGTCACCCGGGGGAGAGGAGGGGCAGGGCCCAGGGAGGAGGGGCGGGGCCCAGGGAGGGGTCACCCGGGGGAGAGGAGAGGCAAGGCCCAGGGAGGAGGGGCGGGGCCCAGGGAGAGGTCGCCCGGGGGGAGGGGCGGGGCCCAGGGAGAGGTCGCCCGGGGGGAGGGGAGGGGCAGGGCCCAGGGAGGAGGGGCAGGGCCCAGGGAGAGGTCGTTGAGGGGGGGGAGGGGCAGGGCCCAGGGAGAGGTCACCGGGGGAGGGGTGGGGCCCAGGGAGAGGTCACCAGGGGGAGGGGCGGGGCACAGGGAGAGGGAGGGGCCCAGGGAGGTGTCGCCAGGTGGGGGGGGGGTTTGTTGCCGTGGTTTGGACGTCGCGAGCTGGGGAGCTGCTATCGAAGGGGCCTTGAGGAGTTGCTGCACTGCATCTTTGGTAGACGGCACACTCTGCTGCCACCGCGGTAAAAGCTACTGCAGCAAGTTGCAGACACAACAGGATTTAGATACGGTGACCCTCCGGCACATTTCGGCGCTGGTCTCCCATCATGACTCGCACGTCCCAGTTAAGTGCCTGCCCCGCAAAAGGCACCAGCGATGCCAACACTCACCGGCTTGTCCCCTCAATGCAGCTGACATAGATGAAGTAGAAGACGGTGCAGAAACAGTAGATGGCGATGCACACCGAGACGGCACTGATGAAGCCGCAGAGCGAGACGCTGCCGAACTGGCTGACTCCCAAGGATTTCACCGTGTCGTTCCACTTGGCCACGCCATAGAGGACGCACTGGGAACCAAATTCCCCCTGGAACCAGAGCACAGACACCAGAATCTCAGACGCTTGAGCCACAATGAAACCAGGCTCCATATAGGAGAATCCTTTGCCTCCCCGCCCCTCCGCCCCACTGAACCCAACGCCGAGTCGCAGAGCAATTCCCCCAAACGTCACCGCGCTGCCGCACGACCCCCTCCCTCCATACCCCACCTCATACTGGCACCCAATCCGACCAGGACCCAATGACACACCTCTAACGCTCAGAACTGCCTCGCTGAGGTGGGCCTAGCATTTTCAGCCACTCTGCGCGGATGGTTAATTAAGGCTCCTCGAGTCAGCAGTGGCTCAGTTGGCCTCTCTTTCATCTCAGCCAGAGATCCCCACTCCAGGGACTCTCGCTCCAGAATCCTGGCCGACTCTCCCAGTGCCGGTACTGAGGGAGTGCTGCATTGCCGGAGTGCCACTGTTCAGACGAGATGTCTGCCCTCTCGGGTGGCTGCAAAAGATCCCACAGACACTATTGGAAGAACAGCAGGGGGGGAAGTTCCCCTCCCAGTGTCCTGGGGGCCAATATTTATCCCTCAACCAACACCGCTGAAGAGAGAGATGAAGTGGGTCGTTCTCACATCTGCATGTGTGGGAGCAACACCTTGTTTTCAAATCTCTCTGCTCCAGCTCCACAACCCTCCAAGATGTCTGCGCTCCCCTAATTCTGGCCTTTGTTTAATAACAGTCCAATGAAGTACCTTGAGCATTTTTTTTTAACTCTTTCACGGGATCAGGATATCGCTGGCTAGGCCAGCATTTATTGCCCATCCCTAATTGCCCCTTGAGAAGGTGGGGGGTGAGCCGCCTTCTTGAGCCGCTGCAGTCCCTGTGGTGTAGGTACACCCACGGTGCTGTTAGGGAGGGAGTTCCAGGATTTTGACCCAGCGACAGTGAAGGAACGGCCGATATATTTCCAAGTCAGGATGGTGAGTGGCTTGGAGGGGAACTTGCAGGTGGTGGTGTTCCCATGTGTCTGCTGCCCTTGTCCTTCTAGGTGGTAGCGGTCGTGGGTTTGGAAGGTGCTGTCTAAGGAATCTTGGCAAGTTTTACTCCAGCAAAGGTGACATATATAAACGCAAATTGTTTCTGTTGTGGGAGCTTGCTGTGCACAAATTAGCCACTGTGGTTCCTACATTATAAAAGAGTTCTTATTATAACATTAAAACAATTCTAAAGGGCTTGAATGGATGTCCTGAGCTTGTGAAAAGACACCATAGAAATACAAAGTTCTCTCCTTTAAGGTCCAAAGTTTACAGGAAAAAAAAAACTTCTCAAATCATGAGACCGGTCAGGAGATGCTCATTATTTAATTATTATTCCGAGGGGTGAGAGGAGAGGGGAAAAAGAGAGAGAGAGAGAGAGAGAGAGAGAGATTACAGTGCACATGCAACAGGGTGTTGTTGGGCTGACTGACCGTCTCCAGTGCATTGCTGAATTAATCAGCCGCTTCCTCTTTTGCAAACGCCACCCATCTCAGGGTAGCTAGCCCTTCTCTGGATGGTGTGACTTACCTACATGGGCACGACTCTCAGGATTCAGGGATGGCATGTGGCTCTGGCGATTCCCCACCCACCCACCCACCCAGCACAACGTACCCCTTCATTCCAAACCACACTTGGTCAGATGCCTCTGCAAAGGCAATAATCGGTTTCCGCTCACCAAAGCTCCTTCGACAGCACCCGTGACCTCTGCTACCTGGAAGGACCGGGGCAGCAGATGCACGAGGAGCACCACCACCCACTATAAAGGTCCCCTCCAAGCCACTCACCGTCCTGACTTGGAAATATATCGGCCGTCCCTTCACTGTCGCCGGGTCAAAACCCTGGAGCTCCCTCCCTAACAGCGTGGTGGGTGTACCCACACCACAGGGGCTGCAGCGGCTCACCCCCACCTTCTCGAGGGGCAATTAGGGATGGGCAACAAACACTGGGCCATGCCGATGACACAAATTCCAAGAAGGAACAAAAGAAAAGAGAATCACCCCCCCCCCCCCCCCCCCCCGCCCCTTATTCACTCACGGGATGTGGGCATCGCTGGCTAGGCCCAGCATTTATTGTCTGTCCCTAATTGCCCCCTTGAGGTGGTGGCGGTGGTGGTGAGCCACCTTCTTCAACCGCTGCAGTCCCTGCGGCGTGCAGCAGGGCCCTTTCCAATGGAAGGAACGAATTCCCGAGTCGTCCAAGCCTTCCAAAACCACCACCCCCCCTCCCCTGCCATGCCAACATCGAGCGAGAGCCCAGTGCAACCCCAGAGCAGTCAGTCTGCAATAGACCCACTGGCTCGATGCCATCAGTGCCGTGTATTAGGGTCCAGGGGCAGGTTGGGGGGTGGAGGAGGGTTAAATAGGCTCCCCTCCCTGACGGGGCAACAGTAACTGGTTAGTTAATCCGGCACTTTTCCTGCACCCACCCTTTTCCCTCTGAACCAGCCCCCAGCTTCCCAGAATTCACAGTTTGCCCTCTGGCGCAGTGGGGGGGGGGAGGGGGATGTCATCTGGAACACGCAGCCTCTGGGTTTGCTCACTCCGTCCCGCAGGGGTGGGGGGAAGACGGTGCGTTTGGCGATTGCCCTCAGGAGACGGTGCCGTTCGGCCAATTCTCCCGGCAGAAGGAGGCACTCCGGGTCTCCCTGGGTCGAGGGAGCGCGGCACTCGTTGTTCCTGAATGAGGCGCCCGGGGCCTCGGGACGCGATGGGCTCGAAAACACCGACTCGCGAAGGAGTTCGTGACCCTCGCGGCCCTGGGCGAGACCCTGGCGGGAGGGCCGGACCTGGGTCAGACCCCCTGCACATGCAAGCGGGAATAGCTCCGCTCGCCAGATTTCCCTCCACTTCTCAGTGACTTTAGTCAGCGACTGCTCTGACTCCTTGTGGGGCCGCTCTACCCTTATCCCCCCGCAGCCATCGCCTCAGGCATCCCACTCGACCTGGACCAACTCAAATCGGTGCCGTAGCAGCGGTGTCACTGGACTACTAATCCAGGGGCCCAGGCTAAATGGGTTCAAACCCCACCACGACGGCTGGTGGAAAGTAAATTAAAATGAATTCAAAAATTGAAATTTGAATTAAAATTTATAAAATCTGGAATTAAAAGCTCGTCTCAGTCATGGTGACCATGACAACCATCATCGACTGTTGTAAAAAACCCCATCTGGGTCACTCATGTCCCCTTTAGGGAAGGAAATCTGCCCTCCTTACCCGGTCTGGGCCTACACGTGACTCCAGACCCCCAAAGCAATGTGGTTGACTCTTAACTGCCTCTCTGAAATGGCCGAACGAGCCACTCAGTTCAAGGGGCAATTAGGGGTGGGCAAGAAATCCTGGCCCATGACAGAATAAATAATTTCCGAAGCGCAGCTACTGCAGTGCCATGAGCATAGTAAAACATCCCAAGCGTTCCACAGGAGTTTTATCAAACAATATTTCAGACAGAGGTATCCACTGTGATAACGTTCCACAGACGCCAGTCTACGTGCCCGTCTGATATTCGAGGATGAAACATCACCCGCAGCGTTAGCTGTAGCTCGGTGGGTATCTCGCTCTCTTGCCTCTGAATCAGAAGGCTGTGGGTTCGAGCCCCGCTCCAGAGATCCGAGTGTAGAGTCCAGTGCTGAGGGAGTGCCGACTGTTAAATGAGATAATTGAGACGAAGCCCTAGTTGTCCCCTCAGGCGAATGCAAAAGATCCCTTGGGGTCAATAGGAAGAGGAGGAGAGGGGTGTCCTTCCTAGTCCTGGCCAATATTTATCCCTCAATCAACATCGCTAAAAAAAAACACACTATCGACTCGCTATCACCTTGCTGTTTGTGGGAGCTTACTGCGCGCAAATCGGCTGCTGATCTTCGTACGTTACAACAGCTACTATTGGACCACTGTTGACAGCAAAGCACGCGGGATGCCCCGAGGATACGAAAGGCGCTGTGGCAAGTCTCTATGAGCACCGGCCAACTATTCAGCTGCAAGGGGCATCGCTGAACCAGCCACAACCCACCTTGGAACCCGCTTCCACACAGGAACCGATCCCTAAGCAGGTGAGGCGAGTAGTCGGGAGCAGGAGCAGCCCATTTCCTCCCCTTGAGGCAAACACCCCCCAGATATCCTGACGAAATTACAGAGCAGACCCATGATGTTTACGGAAAACATAAAAAACCCTTTTTTTTTAACCCGTGGGGAAGGTCTCAGGCTCTGAGTCAAACCTTCACTGGGACCACCTCTGGCTCAGAGTTTGGGGGTGGGAAGGGGAAGGAGAAAATAGAGAGATTGTAAATTAACACGTTGATATCCAACACGTGTATGTTACAAAACCACACATGATGGAAAGTGACCACAGCTTGGGGAGGCTTGTTTTTACCTTTGCTGCAATAATCTTGAACATTATCTTTTCTTTTCATAAAGAAGTCGGTTTGATGCAAACACTCACCAGCCAGTCAGTTAGGCACCCACCCCCCGCAAACAAAAAAAGCGCCCTAACTTCAGCTTTTTAACAACGAATATCGCAAGTACAAAAAGTCCTTCTGTCGCAGTCGGAAATGCAAACATGTCGCAAAACAAAAGGTTCATAATCGGAATGTTAATCCAACAGCGGAGGAAAAACTCACGAAGAAAGAGTAAACTTTTTCAAACAAACTTTTGCTCCCTCCCGCTGGACAAGGGGGTCTCTCCCTTCTGCCAAAGCGCAGGTTAAATGTTTGGTACAAGAAATTGGGGATTGTTTGTTCCTTTGTTGGTCGGGGTGGTTTCCCCCCCCCCCCCCCCCTCCCCAGTCTATTCCACCCACCCAGCCAGCCCAAGTTTATTCCATACCTGAGTGACAGTGACCAGAGCAGCAGTGACAATCCCACAAATGAAGCCAGCTCCGTAAATCAGCAGCTCCAAAAACAAGAGCAGAGGAAGCGCCATGTTCCAACCCCAGCTACATAAACCCGGAATTGCACTAATTTTCTTAAAGGGGGCGGGAGACAGAGAGAGAGAGTTGGGGAAGGGATGTGTCCTGGGAGAGCACTGCCTTTTCCTCACCTGACACTCATTTGCAGGACAAGAGACCCCTCCCACGTACACACACACATCCCCACAATTGCAAAAATGCAAAAAGTTCAATTCCTATTTGCAAACGTTATCTTTCTCTTTTTCCACCTGAATCACAAGGCCGGCTTTGCAGTCAACATAACCCAAATTCTGCTCATCTATCCTCATGTGAAGTGGCTCAGTGGGTATCGCACTTTTTTTGCCTTTGTCCTCCAGTGGGTTCCTGTCCCCACTCCAGAGACCTGAGCACCAAAATCCAGACTGAGACGCCAGTGTCAGTACCGAGGGAGCACCGCACTGTCGGTGGGTCAGTGTTGAGGGAGCCCCACACTGTCGGTGGGTCAGTGTTGAGGGAGCGCCACACTGTCGGTGGGTCAGTGCTGAGGGAGCACAGCACTGTCGGTGGGTCAGCGCTGACGGAATGCCACACTGTCGGAGGGTCACTACTAAGGGAGCGCCGCACTGTCAGAGAGTCAGTACTGAGGGAGTGCCGCACTGTCAAATGATCAGTACTGAGGGAGCGCCACACTGTCAGAGAGTCAGTACTGAGGGAGTGCCGCACTGTCGGAGGGTCAGTGCTGAGGGAGTGCCGCACTGTCGGAGGGTCAGTGCTGAGGGAGTGCCGCACTGTCGGAGGGTCAGTGCTGAGGGAGCGCCGCACTGTCGGTGGGTCAGTGCTGTGGCAGCACAGCACTGTCGGATGGTCAGTACTAAGGGAGCGCCGCACTGTCGGAGGGTCGGTACTGAGGGAGTGCCGCACTGTCAGAGGGTCAGTACTGAGGGAGCGCTGCACTGTTGGAAGGTCAGTACTGAAGGAACACTGCACTGTTGAAGGGGTAGTACTGAAGGAGTGCTGCACTGTCAAAGGGTCAGTACTGAACGAGTGATGCACTGTCGGAGATGGGATCTTTTTTACCACCTGCAGGACTAGACAGCATCAGTTTAACATCTCATTCAAAAGGTAGCCCCTCTGACAGTGCAGCACTCCCTCAGTACTGACCCTCTGACAGTGCAGTGCTCCCTCAGTACTGACCCTCTGACAATGCGACGCTCCCTCAGTACTGACCCTCCGACAGTGCGACACTCCTTCAGTATTGACCATTGGACAGTGCAGCGCTCCCTCAGTACTGACTCTCTGACAGTGCGGCACTCCTTCAGTACTGACCATTGGACAGTGCAGCGCTCCCTCAGTACTGACTCTCTGACAGTGCGGCACTCCTTCAGTATTGACCATTGGACAGTGCAGCAGTCCCTCAGTACTGACCCTCTGACAATGCGACGCTCCCTCAGTACTGACCATCAGACAGTGCAGTACTCCCTCAGTATTGACCATTGGACAGTGCAGCGCTCCCTCAGTACTGATTCTCTGACATTGCGGCACTCCTTCAGTATTGACCACTGGACAGTGCAGCGCTCCCTCAGTACTGATTCTCTGACATTGCGGCACTCCTTCAGTACTGACCATCGGACAGTGCAGCACTCCCTCGGTACTGACTTTCCGACAGTGCGGCACTCCTTCAGTACTGACCATCGGACAGTGCAGCACTCCCTCGGTACTGACTCTCCGACAGTGCGGCACTCCTTCAGTACTGACTCTCCGACAGTGCGGCACTCCTTCGGTACTAACTCTCCGATAATGCGGCACTCCTTCAGTGCTGACCATTGGACAGTGCAGCGCTCCCTCAGTACTGACTCTCTGACAGTGTGGCACTCCTTCAGTACTGACCATTGGACAGTGCAGCACTCCCTCAGTACTGACTCTCTGACAGTGCGGCACTCCTTCAGTACTGACCATTGGACAGTGCAGCACTCCCTCGGTACTGACTCTCCGACAGTGCAACACTCCTTCAGTACTGACTCTCCGATAGTGCGGCACTCCTTCAGTACTGACCATCGGACAGTGCAGCACTCCCTCAGTACTGACTCCCTGACAGTGCGGCACTCCTTCAGTACTGACCATCGGACAGTGCAGCACTCCCTCAGTACTGACTCTCCAACAGTGCGGCACTCCTTCAGTACTGACCATCGGACAGTGCAGCACTCCCTCAGTACTGACTCTCTGACAGTGCGGCATTAGACTACTGATCCAGTGACAGAAGTGGAAATTTTGTCCAGTTCACTCCTCCATAACAAAAACAGAAAAAGCTGGAAAAACTCAGCTGGTCTGACAGCATGTGTGGATAGACAAACAGAGTAAACATTTCGAGTCCCTATGATCCTTCTTCAGAGATAAAGAGAAGTAGAAATTTTATGCTGTTTAAGGGGGGTGGAGCGGGTGAAACTGGATAGAAAGCTAGCAATAGGGGACAAAGGTGGGATTGACAAAGATGACATGGACAAGAGGACAAAGGGCATGTTAATGGTAGTGTTAAGGGTTAAAGAAGGTGCTGATGGTGGCATTAAGGTAAGAAAGCAGAATGTGATAATAGCAGAACAAGGGTCAGCATTGTGTGAAAGAACAACATGGAACAAGTAACCGATGGCCCTGTAGGGGCCGGGGTGCGGGAGAAGAGTGCTTTGGTTGGGGAAAAATGTTGGAAAAAGGGGGATAAAAAGGGGATAAAACAATGAATAATTTAATAAAAATAAGTGGATGAGAAATAAAAATGAATTTGGAAAAAAGAATTATAAAACGGGTGAAGATAGAGGAGAGAGTTCATGGTCTGAAGTTGTTGAACTCAATGTTCAGTCCGGAAGACTGTAAAGTGCCTAGTCGGAAGATGAGGTGCTGTTCCTCCAGTTTGCGTTGAGCTTCACAGGAACAATGCAGCAGGCCAAGGACCAACATGTGGGCATGAGAGCAGGATGGGGTGTTGAAATGGCAAGCGACAGGAAGGTCTGGGTCATGCTTGCGGACAGACCAAAGGTGTTCCGCAAAGCGGTCACCCAGTCTGCGTTTGGTCTCTCCAATGTAGAGGAAACCGCATTGGGAGCAGCGAATGCAATAGATCAAATTGAGGGAAGTGCCAGTGAAACGCTGCTTCACCTGAAAGGAGTGTTTGGGCCCTTGGACGGTGAGGAGGGAGGAGGTAAAGGGGCAGGTGTTGCACCTTCTGTGGTTGCATGGGAAGGTGCTGTGGGAGGGGGTTGAGGTGTTGGGGGTGATGGAGGAGTGGACCAGGGTGTCCCGGAGGGAACGGTCCCTACGGAATGCTGTCGGGGGGGGGATGAAGGGAAGATGTGTTTGGTGGTGGCATCATGCTGGAGTTGGTGGAAATAGCGGAGGATGATCCTTTGAAAGTGGAGTCTCGTGGGGTGAAAAGGGTGAGGACAAGGGGGACTCTATCACAGTTCCGGGAGGAAGGGGAAGGTGTGAGGGCGGATGCGTGGGAGATGGACTGTACACAGTTGAGGGCCCTGTCAACCACCGTGGGTGGAAAACCTGGGTTAAGGAAGAAGGAGGACATGTCAGAGGAACTGTTTTGGGAAGTGGCATCATCAGAACAGATGCGATGGAGGCGAAGGAACTGAGAGAATGGGATGGAGTCCTTACAGGAAGCGGGGTGTGAGGAGCTGTAGTCGAGGTAGCTGTGGGAGTCTGTGGGCTTGTAATGAATATTGGTGGACAGTCTATCACCAGAAATGGGGACAGAGAGGTCAAGGAAGGGTAGGGAAGTATCAGAGGGTTGTGTGTGCTGGAGGAGATTACAGAGATGGGGAGGGTTGTAGGGGCTGGAGGAGGTTACAGAGATGGGGAGGGTTATAGGGGCTGGAGGAGGTTACAGAGATAGGGAGGGTTGTAGGGGCTGGAGGAGGTTACAGAGATAGGGAGGGTTGTAGGGGCTGGAGGAGGTTACAGAGATAGGGAGGGGTGTAGGGGCTGGAGGAGGTTGCAGAGATAGGGAGGGTTGTAGGGGCTGGAGGAGGTTACAGAGATAGGGAGGGTTGTAGGGGCTGGAGGAGGTTACAGAGATAGGGAGAGGTGTAGGGACTGGAGGAGTTTACAGAGATAGGGAGGGTTCTAGGGGCCGGTGGAGGTTACAGAGATAGGGAGGGTTGTAGGGGCTGGGGGAGGTTACAGATATCGGGAGTGTTGTAGGTGTTCGAGGAGGTTACAGAGATAGGGAGGGGACGAGGCCAAGGAGGGACTTGAAAACAAGGATGAGAATTTTAAAATTGAGGCACTGCTTGCCGGGAGCCAATGTAGACCAGCGAGCACAGGGGTGATAGGGGAACGGGAGTTGAAGTCAGGGCATGAGCAGAAAGGTCATGATCACCTCAGAAATGATCACCTCAGGTTTCCAGAGGGCAGGATGTGGGAGGGCAGCCGGGAGCGTGTTGGAATATTCAAGCCTAGAGCTAACAAAGGGAAGGGTGAGGGTTTTGGCAGCAGATGAACTGAGGGAGGCACACTTTACTACAACTTTCCACTCCTGTGTCAACACAAAGCTTACCTGTGCACACAACCCCCACCTCCCGGCCCCCGATACTGAATTTAAACAATGGCAAAAAGCAATAAATTGTAGACGATGCAATGGCGCCACCTGCTGAGAGTGGTATGAGACCGGTATGACAACACAAAATGGAGTTAATATGCAGAAGGAAAACGTTACTTGCTTCAGAAAGGAAGAGCCCAAGACAGAAATTTAATTTCTCTAGCGCCGTTCCTGACCTTGGTGTCATGAAGCTAATAATGTATGTAATGTTATTGGAAATTATTTTTAAAAATAGAGGTTTAGTCTGTGGGCGAGTCTGTGTGTGTCTTCATTCGAAATTTTGTTGAATAAGGTATTCAAGAGTGGGATTGAAATCTTGCACCTAGCTAGGAGACACCAAACAATGTTTATATTACTAATAAAATTGGTGCTATGAAACGAGTTCAAAGGGTCTGATGATACAATGAGAATTTGCATTCAAAGGGGAAGGCTGGGTATAACAGAAGCGAGTGCTTGAGTGTGCAAGGCAGAGGCATGTAACATCTAAGCAGTTGTAAGCCTACAACTGTCTGCAAAGGAAGCAAACTGAAAGGAACCTCATTTTGAATTCCTAAGGTGTAAATGCTTTGCCTGGTGTCTGGTTTAGTCTGTTGGTTATTGTTGCCTTAGGTGGAGATTAGTTTGGGAATTTGTTAAAAGTTATGATGGTAGTAATTTATAGCCGTGTATATGTGTTTAATTTGTTGTCAATTAATAAATGCCTCATTTGGTTTTAATATAAAAACCTCTCGAGAACTGGTGGTCTTATTCCTGAATTCAGAGCTGCATCTCAAACATCCAATTGAAAATATAGGTTATGACAGTTGTTTAAAGTTTCCCTCTGGGATTTTAAATAACTCAGCCTTTACCAACTGCTGTGTCCTAACACTCGGACGTCCCGAAGGGTATACATGTGAATGTGATCACTGTTGGAAAACGAGGATCGGTGGTATTTCTGGAGGTTTCAGCTCCACCACTCTCCCCATAGTCACCCAATCACAGCGCGGATATAGGCCATTCGGCCTATCGTGTCTACAGCAGCTCACTGAATGCACAACTCACCAAGTGCTATTCCCCTGCCACATAAACCTGCATTTTCTTCCTTTTCAATAACAGTCTCATTCCCTCTTGAATGCCCCGATTGAACCAGCCTCCACCAACATTCAGGCACTGCATTCCAGACCCCAACCACTCGCTGCGTGAAAAAGTTTCTGCTCATATCACTTTTGCTTCTTTTGCCAATGACTTTAAACCTGTGCCCTCTGGTTCTTGATCCTTCCACCAGTGGGAACAGTTTCTCCTTGTCTACTCTGTCCAGGCCCCTCATGACCTTGAACACCTCTATCAAATCTCCTCCCGGCCTTCTCTTCTCCAAGGAAAACAGCTTCAGCTTCTACAATCTATCTTCATCACTGAGGTCCCTTGTGCCTGGAACCATTTCTGTGAATCTTTTCTGCACTCTCTCCAGTGCCTTCACATCCTTCCTAAAGTGGATGCAATGCAAATTTGTTCCTCTACATCCTTCCCACTAGTTGGTGGCCTATAGACCACAACGAGCAATGTAATTGCATCATTTTTGTTCCTTGGCTCTAGCCAAATAGATTCTGCCCTTGAACCCTCTGAGACATCCTCTTTCTCCAGTACTCGTGATGCTCTCTTTACTCAATACTGCCACCCCTCCCCCTTTTATTCCTTTCCAATCTTTCTTGAACACCTTGTATCCAGGGATATCTAACACCCAATTTTACTTCTTTGAACCAGTTCCCTGTTATAGCCACAACATCATATTTCCACATGGCAATCTGCATCTCCAATCTTATTAACCACACTCCGTGCATTGACATGCATGCACAGTAACCCTGATTTAGACTCTATTACTTTCTCCTTTACTCTGAACACACCTATTAACTTATTATTCCCTGCTTCTAGTGCTGTCTATCTCTCCCAATATCCTGTGCACCTTAGTATTGAGCATATGAATTGGGAGCAGCAGTAGGCCACTCAGCCCCTCGAGCCTGCTCCACCATCCAATAAGATCATTGCTGTAACTTCAACTCCACATTTTCCCCCATTCCCAAGATTTTACTAAAATAATTAATAAACAAAAGCGATGAAAGAAGAATGAAAATTTTGTTTTAGATGTGCATTTAAATATCTCGGCCGCAGTGCTCATGGCAGAGTCTGGGAAGATTAAACTTCCATTGCTGGAGGATTATCAGCTCTAGGAGAAGGTCAAATCACAGGGGCTATGGGAGTTGTGGGGCAGAGGTGGGGGGGGGGGGTAATACTGGGATTGAGGGACTAAATTGGATAGCTCTTTCAAAGGGCTGGCACAGGATCGATGGGCTGAATGGCCTTTCCTTCCCCAGCCAAATACCATAATGCCAACCCTGCCCAGCGTAACTCACAGAAACAAGGTGGCACCTTCTGTGGGAAGGAAAGGAGAGGAATTAATGCTCGGGGTATCCAGATGTTTTGGTGGTGAAGGCTGGTCTTGTATTTTCAAGCCCAGATAGGGTTACCGACTGTGATTAAATTATTCCTGGAAGTTTTGTCACATGACCTGCTCCCATGCTCCAGCCATTAGTCAGCCAATGTACAAGGCACAAGTCAGGAGTGTGATGGAATACTCCCCACTTGCCTCACACGACACTCAAGAAGCTCGACACCATCCAGGACAAAGCAGCCCACTTGATTGGCACCCCATCCACAAACGTTCACTCCCTCCACCACCGACGCACAGTGGCAGCAGTGTGTGTACCATCTACAAGATGCTCTGCAGCAACTCACCAAAGCTTCTTTGACAGTTCCTTCCAAACCCACGACCTCTACCATCTAGAAGGACAAGGGCAGCAGACACATGGGAACACCACCACCTGCAAGTTCCCTTCCAAGTCACACACCATCCTGACTTGGAAATATATCGGCCATCCCTTCACTGTCGCTGGGCCAAAATCCTGGAACTCCCTCCCTAACAGCACTCTGGGTGTGCCTACACCACATGGACTGCAGCGGCTCAAGAAGGCGGCTCACCACCTTCTCAAGGGGCAATTAGGGATGGGCAATAAACGCTGGCCTAGCCAGTGACGCCCCATCCCATTGATGAATGAAGGGAAAACATACGGCCTTCGTACGCCAATTGGAAAGCAAAAAAGTTCACTACCCAATTGGATGATGCTTGACTGTCAGTAAAACAACCTCCCCCCTGACCTCCACATTTTCAACAATTTTATATCTGGTAAAGAGAAATGTTCAAAGAAAAAACCCAGTCATTTTTTTTATATGTCCCATTGATTTTCCTCCAGGTTGCACACAGCAGTGTCCTGGGGACTGATTCCTGGGGACTCCAGGCCAGTCCTGGGAGAAGATGGCAAACCCTGGGCCTACATGGGTTGCTCAGGGAAAGCCTGGGGTTGCCTCCTGTCAATCACTTCAGAGGCCACGCCCCCTCTCACCTCACGACAGCGCCGGCGGCCGGCGGTGCCGTCTCCCTTTTTACGACGCTGCCGTGAAGCGGATCGTTCTTTCTCTCTCCAGCTCCCTGTGGAAGATGGCGGACGGGGTAAGTGGGCGCTCCGGGTGCAATCCACGGTCTATCGGCGGCATCGTGGGTCCGGGGGTCCGGCTGGCGACCCAGCGGTCTCGAGCGGCTCTCCTGACTTCCATCTCTGCCTCTATTTCCCGCAGATCCTGTACACTTACCCCGAGAACTGGCGGGCTTTCAAGGCGCTGATCGCCGCCCAGTACAGCGGCTCCAAGCTGCGGCTCCAGAGCGGCCCTCCGCACTTCATCTTCGGCCAGACCAACAGGAGCGCCGGCTTCCTCCAGAAATTCCCCCTGGGCAAGGTAGGTAAAGCTGAGGGAGGGGGTGTATTGGATCTGTCTCCTTGTTTCCCCTCCAGCCCCATTGCCAGCACCAGGCTGCTGAATGGGAGTCAGGGTAAGGGGAAGGGGAGCCCTTATCTTAACCTCACCCACTCCTAACCCTCCCCCCCACCCGCCCCTAACCCACCCGCCCCTAACCCACAACCCCCCACCCACCCACCCCTGACCCACAACCCCCCACCCACCCACCCCTAACCCTCAACCCCCCCCCACCCGCCCCTGACCCTCAACCCCCCCGCCCACCTGCTCCTGAACCCCCCGCCCCTGCCACCCCCCACCATTAATCCCCACGTCAATCCTTGACCCCCCCCCCCACCCCCTTTCATGAATTCTTACCCCCCCCCCACCCCTAAAGGGGCTGGAGGTGAGGAAGATGGGGGTGAAGACGGTGATTACCGGGAGTACGATGAATGGATGTAGTTGCTCGGGAGCTCAAAACGTGAGCACTGCTGAAATTAAGGGCTGTGTTGTTGAGGGTATGTTGCCTTGCAGGATTGTCATGGCACAGGAGGAGTCCGTCATGTCTGCGCCAGCTCTCCGAACGAGCATTTCACTTAGTGCCATTCCCCTCCCGGTAACCCCCGCACCCTCTTCCTTTTCTGATAAGTCTAATTCCCTCCTGAATGCTTTGGTTGAACCTGCCTCCTCCACACTCGCAGCCAGTGAATTCCAGACCCCAGCCACTCAGTGTGCTTGAAGATGTTATTCCTCATGTCATTTTTGCTTCTTTTACTTAACACTTTAAATCTGTGCCCTCTCGTTCCCCATCCTTTCACACATCACAGAATTGTCACAGTGCAGGAGGAGGCCATAGTCATAGAGGTTTACAGCACAGAAAAAAGCCCTTCAGCCCATCGAGTCTGTGCCAGTCAAACAAGTAACTGAAAAAAAGGCCATCTGGCCCATCGTGTCTGCGTCAGCTATCGGAATGAGCAGTTCACCCTCCGGGGGCTTCTGCCCTCCTCAGAGTGGTCCCAGGGTGGGTGGGTGGGGGTGGGGGGCATGTCCCACTTCTACCCGCTGCACAGTAGGGGAGTGTTTAAATAACCACCTGTGTCTGTCTGTGTCTCTTTCCTATCTTGTCATGGGTTGTGGATGTCACTGGCAAGACTGAACATTTGCCCATCCCCAACAAACAAGAGGGTACAATGGAGAGACGAGGAGAAACTTTTTCACACAGCAAGTGGTTAGGATCTGGAATGTGACACCCAAGTGTGTAGTTGAGGCAGGGTCAGTCAAGGCATTCAAATGGGAATTATATTATTATCCCTGCCTTCTCCCAGTAACCCTGCACATTCTTCCTTTTTGGATAACGGTCTAATGCTTTGATCGAGCTTGCCCCCACCACACTCTCGGGCAGTGCACTCCAGACCCTAACCACTCACTGTGAAAAAGCTTCTCATGCCGCCATTGCTTCTTTTGCCAAGTGCTTCAAGCCTGTGCCGTCTCATTCTCGATCCTCTCACAAGTGGGAACAGTTTCTCCCAGACTCCCTCGTGATTTTGAACACCTCTATCAAATCATCTCTCAGCCTTCTTTTCCCCATGGAAAAGAGTCCCAACTTCTCCAATCTATCTTCATAACTAAAGTTCCTCATCCTTGGAGCTATTCTCGTGAACCTCTTCTGCACTCTCTCCGATTCCTTCACGTCCTTCCTAAAGTGCAGCTTCCAGAACTGTACACAACACTCCAGCTGAGGTCTAACTAGTGACATATACAAGTTCAACATAACCTTCTTGTACTCTATGCCCCTATTGATAAAGCCTAGGATACTGTGTGCTTTATTAACTGCTCTTTCAACCTGTCAGGCCTCCTTCAATGACTTCTGTACATATACACCCAGGTCTCTGCTCCTGCACCCGGTTAGAATTGTACCTTTTATTTTATATCGTCTCTCCATGTTCTTCCTATCAAAATGAATCACTTCACGTTGCTCTGCATTGAACTTCATCTGCCACCTGTCTGCCCATTCCACCAACCTGTCTGACCTTTCGAAGTTCTACACTGTCACTCGTCAGGACAAATTCACAAGAATACCAAATCTCAAAGGGAATAACGATTTATACTGCATGAGGAGAGGATGTTGATTGGTTGGCAAGTTGTTGATTGGTTGCTGATTGCCAACCAATCAGCAATCTCTTCTCGTGCAGTATAAAATGCAAGATGAAAAGCTCCGACAGCATGTCTCTCTTTCTTTCAGCAATACTCTAGTTAGATTTCCTTATCTCCACAGAGTGATTCTTGCCAGAAAGTGAGCTAGCATGAGCCTTGAGTGAGAGAGTAAGATCAGCCCCAGCTTTGATGGTCAAGCACCAGCAGCCTTCACTTACGTAGCGCCTGTAACGTAAAACATTACAAAGTGGTTCACAGGACATGGAGCATTAGGAGACAAAATTGGGCATACAGCGCACAAGATATTAGGATATGTGACCAAAAGCTTGCACGGAAAGGTAGGTTTTAAGGAGTGCCATTAATCTGGCTCATTGCGAATTTGTACATTCTGCCACTTGGGCAGGGGAGGGGGGTGCCCCCTCGGATGGAGGAGGTTGGTGGCAAGGGGGGGGTGCCGGTGTAGTGCCACCCAACTTCTACCCACTGCACTGTGGGGAGGGTTTAAATAGCCACCGGTGTTGGTCCCCCATCTCTTTGTTTTATTCTCTCGTGGAATGTGGGTGTCACTGGCTAGGCTCAACATTTGTTGCCTGTCCACAATTAACGAAAGTTAAAAGATTCAAGGTAATTGGCAAAAGAAGCAATGGGGTCTTGAGAAACTTTCTCATGCAGACAGCAGTTAGGACCTAGGATGCACAGCCTGAGTGTGTGGTCAAGACAGGTTCAATTGAGGCATTCAAGAGGGGATTGGATTATTGTCTCAAAAGGAAGAATGTGTAGGGTTACAGGGAGACAGTGGGGGAGTGGCACTGGGCGAATTGCTCCTGCAGAGGGTGAGGACAGACACGATGGGCCAAATGGTCGCACCCTATCCTGTAACCATGCAGTGATTCTGTAATTGCCCCTTGAGAAGTTGGTGGCGAGCCGCCTTCTTGAGCCACTGCAGTCCCTGTGGTGTAGGTACACCCACCGTGCTGTTAGGGAGTTCCAGGATTCTGACCCAGCGGCTGTGAAGGAACGGCCGATATATTTCTAAGTCAGGACGGTGTGTGACTTGGAGGGGAACTTGCAGGTGGTGGTGTTCCCCTGTGTCTGCTGCCCTCGTCCTTCTAGATGGCACAGGTTGTGGGTTTGGAAGGTGCAATGGAAGGAATCTCACCGGCTGGGATGTGTGGACTTTGGACTGATGCGCCCCAACTTTAAATTTAACCCGCTTTCAGTGCGTTTAACACACCTTTCCCCTGCACCCATCCCAGGCTACTCCTGCCCCACATTTTGGGTCGTTGGTGGATGTGGAGCAGGACTGCCCAACCTACTGCTGCTGGCCCAAGGCACAGTGTCCCTACGCTCCTTCCTTGCTGACGGAGCTGGCTTGAGTTCTGTGAGCCTGGAGGTTTTGGACAGGGCCCACGCTTGGCCCTGTTACGGTCTTGTTGCTGGATCCAGCTGACCTGTTAGTGTCAGCAGGCCAAGACATGCACATGTCAGCAAATGGGCAATTAAAATTTTATTGATGTGGCTTTTGTGGTGGATCGGTCATTGTCTGGTGCATAGCCTGTGTCAGCATGGTTCAGGCAGTGTCAATCTTCACATAGTCAGAAGCCTGCTCTGCTCTGGGATGTGAGCTAGCAGGAATAGGAGACCATTCAGCCCCTTGGGCCTGGGGTGGGGGGGGGGCGGTTTGGAGTCTAAAACTAGGGAATTCTTGCTCCAGCCGTACAGGGTGTTGTTGAGACTGCATCTGGCTTACTGTGTACAGTTTTAGTCTCCTCATTTAAGGGGGAGCGTGCTTGCATTGGAGGCAGTTTAGAGAAAGTTCACTATGTTGTTCCTTGAGATGAAGGGGTTTGTCTTATGAGGAAAGGTTGAGCAGGTTGGGCCAGTACTCACTGGAGTTTAGAAGAGTGAGAGGTGATCTTATTGAAGATTCTGAGGGGGTTTGACAGGGTGGATGCTAAGAGGATGTTTCCCCCTCATGGGGGAATTTAGAACCGGGGGGAGGGGCACGGGTTCAAAATAAGGAGCCTCCCATTTAAGACGGAGGTGAGGAGGAATTTATTCTCTGAGGGTCGCGAATCTTTGGAATTCTCTTCCCCAGAGAGCAGTGGAGGCTGGCTCATTGGATATTCAGAACTGAGTCAGATTTTTGGTGGATAAGGGAATCAAGGGTTATTAGGAGGGGTGTGTGGCAGGGGTGGGAGGGACACACACGACAGTAGCAGGCAGGAAAGTGGAGTGGAGGTTATGATCAAATCAGCCCCGATCTTATTTAATGGTGGAACAGGCTCGAGGGGCCAGCTGGCCGACACCTCCTGTTTCCTAATTCCCTTATTCTCCGTATCCCTCTATCTGTTTCAGCCCTAATGACCTCATCGTCCTTTCTGATGGAGGGAGGTGGGAGAGTTGCAGATCTCCTACGGTTCCCGCTTCCGTTCCTGAACCCACTGGCCCAGCTTCAGAGCTGCCACCCCAGAACTCTAGTGCTGGGGCGGCGCTGTATTGTGGCACATCAGAGAGATTGACTCATTCACAGTCGAGTTCTGCCGCCGTGCCCCCCTCCGGATGCTGACAGGCCTCTCGTTTCATCCAGAACTTTCCGTTTGCAGTGCCACCCCAATCGCCACGACGTGGATTATTGACTGCGTTGTGTGGTTCTACTCGCTGGGGGGAGAAGGGATCATTTCCCAAGTTCCAGAATTCCAGATTCACTTGAGCCTCAAGGCCTGAACGCCTTGGGGGTTCCGGGTTGAACTGCGATCAGTCGCTCACCCAGGGCTCCCTTGAATCCGACAGCACCAGTACCATGGTGTCGGAGGGTGCTGTCTTTCGGATGAGACGTCAAACTAAGGCATCGCCTGCCTTCTCGAGTGGATGTAAAAGATCCCATAGACGCCATGGAGAGAACAGCAGGAGAATTACACCCAGTGCCCTGGGGCCAAAGTTTGCTCTCAGTCAGCTCTCTGAAAACCGGTTATCTGGTCATTATATTGCTTCGTGCGGGAGCTTGCTGTGCACAAACTGGCTGCTGCCTTTCCTACATCCCTGGAACGGGAGGATTGTCCCATAAGGAGAGATTGAAGAGGTTGGACCTGCATTCTTCGAAGAATGAGAGGTGATCTCATCGAAGCGTACAGAATTCTTACAGGTCCCCGGGTGTGGGACGATTGTGGGGATGGGGGCTAGAACCACGGGGGACACAGTCCCAGAGTAAGAGGTAGGGCATTCAGGAGTTAGGACAGAGCCCCTGAGCTCTGGAATTCCCTTGCTAAACCTCTCTGCCTCTCCCTCTTCCTTTTGCAGCTCGTGTCAAATGTTGTTTTATAATGCGAGCTAACTTTGGGGTGTTGTAATACATTAAACATGCTGAATAAATGTTACTTGTATTTTGAGAGCCTGGAGGTTTGACAGAAGCTGCTGTTGCCTCATTGCTGGACAAATTGGGAATGAGTGCACTGAGATCTGTTGGCATTGACTGCAAGTGATATTTGGGGATTACCGGCAAAGGGATTGATGCTTTTCATTGAGGCTCAATGGTACACTCCTGTGCGACCCTTTTAAGCAAAATGGTTGGAGACTCCCGAGTGACACATGAAGCCAGATTCCATTTTGTCCCAGTCTCGAAGTACATAATTCCGACTTGCTGTAGCCTCTCCGGTGAGACTGGCTTCATTCTGTATCTGACTGAATGGAGGGAAAATGTCTTCAGTCAGAGGGTGGTGAATCTTAGGAATTCTCTACCCCAGAGGACTATGGAGGCTCAGTCACTGAGTATGTTCAAAGCAGAGATTCATAGATTATTAGATATTAAAAGATATATGGGGATAGTATGGGAAGATGGCATTGAGGGAGAAGATTAGCCATGACCTAGTTGTATAGTAGAGCAGGCTCAAAGGGCTGAATGGCCTTCTTTCCTAAATACTAAGTGACTGCACGTCAAAACAAATTCATTGGCTGAGAAGCACTTTGGGTTACTCTGAGGTGGTGAAAGGCGCTATAGAAATTGAGTCATTCTATTGTTTCCCCTGGCAGTCCCTCGGGTCAGATGTTGCTGCTGCTTGTATACTTGAGCAGTTAAAAAGGAATGTATAAATTTCGATTTGTCGGAGATGTTAGCTGTCGGGCACTCTCTCACTACTTGTCCACCTATCACCACCAGTCATACCGAGTCACGACCTGGAGTCATACCTAGCACAAAGGAAGATGGTTGTGATTGTTGGAGGTCAGTCATCTCAGCTCCAGGACATCACTGCAGGAGTTCCTCAGGGTAGTGTCCTCGGCCCAACCATCTTCAGCTGCTTCATCAATGACCTTCCTTCCATCGTAAGGTCAGAAGTGGGGATGTTCTCTGATGATTGCACAATGTTCAGCACCGTTCGCGATGACTCAGATACTGGAGCAGTCCATGTCCAAATTCAGCAAGACCTGGACAATATCCAGGCTTGGACTGACAAGTGGCAAGTAACATTCATGCCACACAAGTGCCAGGCAATGGGCATCTCCAGCAAGAGAGAATCTAATCATTGCCCCTTGATGTTCAATGGCATTACTATCACTAATTCCCCCACTATCAACATCATGTGGGTTACCATTGGCCAGAAACTGAACTGAACTAGCCATGTAAATACTGTGGCTACAAGAGCAGGTCAGAGGCTGGAATCTTGTGATGAGTAACTCACTTCTCGACTCCCCAAAGCCTGTCCACCATCTTCAAGGCACAGGTCAGGAGTGTGATGGAATACTCCCCACTTGCCTGGATGAGTGCAGCTCCCGCAACACAAGACATTTGACACCGTCCAGGACAAAGCAGCCGCTTGATTGGCACCACATCAACAAACATTCACTCCCTCCACCACTGACGCACAGTGAAAGTGTGTACCATCTACAAGATGCACTGCAGGAACTCACCAAGGCTCCTCTGACAGCACCTTCCAAGCCCATGACCACTACCGTCTAGGACATGGACAGCAGATAGATGGGAACACCACCATCTGGAAGTTCCCCTCCAAGTCCCTCACTATCCTGACTTGGAAATACATCACTGTTCCTTTACTGTCGCTGGGTCAAAATCCTGGAACTCCCTCCTTAAACAGCACTTTGGGTGTACCTACACGACAGGGACTGCAGCGGTTCAAGAAGGCAGCTCACCCCCACCTTCTCAAGGGTAACTAGGGATGGGCAATAAATGAATTAAAAAAAATACATAAGCATCGAGCACTCTGAGGCTCGTTTCAGCAGGAGTTAAGCCAGGCATTTCCAGCCTGCAGACCTTCCTTCACAATCCAGCCTCCTTGCTCCCAATGCCCTTATCTTTTCTACTCACTGATTTTGTTCTCTGTTGTATTTGATCCAGCTAAGTTTCCGACTACCCACCTATGCTGTCACTCGGTCCTGTGTCCCAACTCCGTAACATCACTTAACTCCACGCCTCTCTCAGCTCATCTGCTGCTGAGAGCCTCATCCATGCCTCCTTTACCTCCAGATTTGACTATTCCAGCCTAGGGTAATGCTCTGGGGGATCTAGGTTCGAATACCGCCACAGCAGATGGTGGCATTTGAATTCAATTTTTAAAAAGCTGGAATTAAAATAAAGTCTAATGATGACCATGAAACCATTGTCAATTCTTGTAACTGAGTTTTTCCAGGTGTTTTTGTTTTTGTTTTAGATTTCCAGCATTCGCAGTTTTTTTTGCTTTTATCTTGTAAAAACCCATCCAGCTCATTAATGTCCTTTAGGGAAGGAAATCTGCCATCCTTACCTGGTCTGGCCTACATGGGACTCCAGACCCCAGCAATGTGATTGACTTCCTAAATGCCTTCTGAGCAAGGGCAATTAGGGATGGGCAATAAATGCTGGCCTAGCCAGTGACACCCAGAGCCCATGAATGAATGAAAAAAAGAGCACGCCTCTGGCACGTCCCTAATTGCCCTTCCACATTCTACCTCCAGTAAACTTGAGGTCTTCAAATCCCCCACTGCTATGTCATAACTCTCACCCTAGTCCCATTCCCCTATCACCTCTCTGCTCACTGACCCACACTGGCTCCCAGTTAATTGCCATCTCAGTTTTATAATTCTTTGCCTTGTGCTCGAATCTCTCCATGGTCTCACCCCTCCCTATCTCTGTAACCTCTTCCAACCCCAGCCCCCCAAGATCTCTTGAGTTCCTCTTAATTCTTTTTGAGCATGCCTGATCTTAGTACTTCCACAATTTTTGGCTGTGCTTTCAGCTGCCTGGGCCCCCTAAGCTCTGGGATTCCCTCGCTAACCCTCTCCACCTCTCTGTCTTCCTTTTAAGACACCTTTAAAACAGACCACTGACCCAGTTTTTGGCTTATCTGTCTTAAAATCCGTTAGCAGCTCGTATCAAATGTTGTTTTATAGTGCTCCGGTGAGGTGACTTGGGGGTGTTGTAATACATTAAACGTGCTGAATAAATGTTATTTGTGTTTTGAGAGCCTGGAGATTTGACAGAAGCTTTTGTTCTCTCATAGCTGGACAAATTGGGAATAAGTGCACTGTTGGTATTGACTACAAGTGATATTTGGGGGTTATCACTAATAAGGGATTGATGCTTTTCATTGGGGTCTCTGAGGCTCAGTGGTACACTCCTGTGTGGCTCTTTTAAGCAAAGTGGTTGGAGACTCCGACTGACTGATGAAGACAGATTCCTTTTGTCCCAATCTCAAGGGGCATAATTCCAACTTGCTATAGCCTTTCGGGTGAGACTGGCTTCGTTTTGTTTTATCCTTTCATGGGATCTGGGTGTCACTGGCAAGGCCGGCATTTCTTGCCCATCCCTAATTACCCTTGAATTCATAGGCCATTTCAGAGGGCATTTTAAGAGTCAACCACATTGCTGTGGGTTTGGAGTCACATGTAGGGCCAGACCGGGTAAGGACGCCAGAAACAGATGGGTTTTTACACCAATCATTGATGGTTACCATTACTGAGACTATCTTTATAATTCCAGGTTTATTAATTGAATTTAAATTGCATCAGCTGCCGTGATGGGGTTTGAACCTGCGTCCCCAGAGCATTAGCCTGGGCCTCTGGATTACTAGTCCAGCGACATTACCACTACACCACCACTTCCCTAAGGTCACCCTCCCCGTCTGCAGATAAACAGGGGTGTGGGCACGCTAGGCACAGATTATCATCATTTAATCAGGCATTGGACATTTGTTGGACTAAAGAATATTAGTGAGTGAAATAATGACTAAATATTCTGTTAGCTGATCTTTAATGTCCATCTGAGGGCAGACGGGGCCTTGGTTTAAGGTCTCTCCTGAAAGACCACACCTCCGACAGCATAGCCTTTATTGGTTCAGTCGTGTATCCTGACCCTTGCTTCCCTAAATAGCGATTCCCTCTGGAATATTTATAAAACAAAAGCTTTTGGTGCAGGAGGAGTGCTTTCAGCTGCTCTGTGCTTGGGCAGACTCGCACTGGGCTTTATGTAATCACAAAACACACCACCCCCCCCCTCACAGTCTCTGGAAGTCTCCTCGGTCATAGCACAGCAGAGAAGGAGGCCTTTTGGCCCATCGTGCCTGTGCCGGCCCTTTGAAAGAGCGATCCAATTAGCCCCACTGCCCTGTGTACTTTTCCCATAGCCCTAAACATTGCCCCTTTTCAAGTATTTCTCCGATTTGGCTCTTCAGTGGAGCTATCCGTCATGTTCCCCCTCCCAGCTCCCACTCCTCCTCCCCACCCGTTCCCCATAGCTCTGCAAATGCATCCTCGGTGAGGTTTTTTATTCTTTCATGCGACGTCACTGGCTAGTCCAGCACTTTTATTGCCCATCCCTAATTGCCCCTTGAGAAGGTGGCGGTGAACCACCTTCTTGAACTGTTGCAGTCCATGTGGTGTAGGAACACCCACAGTGCTGTTAGGGAGGGGTTTTGACCCAGAATCACAGAACTTTAACGGCACAGAAGGAGGACATTTGGCCCATCATGTTTGCACCCAGCTCTTCAAATGAACATTGTGGCCTAGTGTCATTGCCTTGCCTTTTCCCTGTACCCTGCACATTCAAATAATCATCAGATGGTGGAATTTGAATTCAATAAAAACCTGGAATTAAAAGTCTAATGATACCCATGAAACCATTGCTGATTGTTGTAAAAACCAATCTGGTTCACTAATATCCTTTAGGGAAGGAAATCTGCCTTCCTTACCCGGTCTGACCTACATGTCAACTCCAGACCCACACCAATGTGATTGACCCCTTAAGTGCCATCTGAACAAGGGCAATTAGGGATGGGCAATAAATACTGGCCTAGCCAGCGACGCCCACACCCCATGAATGAATTTTTAAAAATTGCCCTCTTGAATGCCTCAATTGAACCTGCTTCCAGCACAGTTCCAGGCCATTCCAGACCTCCGCCACTCATTGTGTGAAAAAGCTTTTTCTCACCCAGCGAGAGTATCTCCCCGATTCCCTTTGTAAAGCTACAATTGAATCTGCTTCCTCCGCCATTTCAGACAGTGTGTTCAGGATCATAATTCCTGTTTGCTCCCGGATTTTTTTGTTTTGGCAATTGCCTTAAATGTGTTCATGAGTTCCCTGTCATGTTGCCAGTGGGGACAGTTTCTCCCTGTCTGCTCTATTAGATCCCTCATTCTTAAGAGCTCTGTGTGAGAGTTAAATTAACCCGTCTCTGCAGGCCGTAGGGAGAACTGAGGTTTTCCTTTCACTGTTGGGCATGGGGGAGTTGGGGCGTTAGCAGGATGAGCTGCATGTAGAAGCTTCCATTTTCCCTCCTTCATTTCTGCCCTGATGAAGCAAATTGCTGCTCTGTTTCTTGTGCAAGTTAGGCACCTCCGACAATGTAGAATGGTTACAGTGCAGAAGAAGGCCCATTGTGTCTGTGCTGGCTCTCTGGCTGACCAATTCCTTCAGTGCCATTCCCCCGCTTTCTCCCCGTAACCCTGCACGTTCTTCCTTTTCTAATAACAGTCCGATTCCCTTCTGAAAGCCTCCAATGAACCTGCCTACCCCCGCACTCTCAGGCCACGCATTCCAGATCCTAACCACCCGCTCCGGGAAGAAGTCTTTCCTCGCGTCACAATTGCCTCTTTTGCCAGTTACTTTAAATCTGTGCCCGCCCGTTCCTCATCCTTTCACTAGTGGGAACAATTTCCCCCTATCGACTCTGCCCAGGTGCCTCATGATTTTGAACACCTCTATCAAACCTCCTCTCAGCCTTCTCTTCTCCGGGGGAAAACAGCCCCAACTTCTCCAGTCCATCTTCACAATCTACCTTCAATGCAGCACCCTCTCAATGCTGCGCATGGGGTGTCACTATGGAGTATGTGCTCAAGTCTTTTGGAGTGGGACTCGAACTCGCGAGCCTTCTGAGAGTGCTACCCACTGAACATAAATAGTAGCAAGAGCTGGCCATTCGGCCCCTCGAGTCTGCGCCACTGTTCAGCAGGGTGGTGGCTGACCCTCTACCTCTGTTCCACCTTCCTGCCCTATCCTCATATCCCTGAATTTCCTCAGTGCTTGACCACTGCTGGCAGCTAACTGGACAAGCTGCTCAGGAGCTAGCATTGGGGAGAAGTTAACAATGTAACTGCTGTCCTAACTGAATTACTTTGTGAATGAAGAATCCGTATGGCGGCGGCGGCGGTGGGGGGGGGGGGGAGAGAAGAGAGAGAGAGTGAGACAGAGAGAAAGAATGGTTAGCTTCACTCTCCCCAGTATGAGTGCATTTATTTTCAGGGCAGGGGCTGCTGACTGCTCGTTCTGTTGGCTCATGCCGTCTTTGTGTTCTCCAGGTTCCAGCTTTCGAAGGAGACGATGGATTCTGTATCTTCGAGAGCAATGCCATTGCTCACTATGGTAAGCTTAAGCGGGGATTTTTAGAATTGCCTCAGCACAGATGGAGGCCATCTGGTCCATCGTTCCTGTGCGAGCTCTTTGAAAGAGCTATCCCATTCGTCCCATTCCCCCTCCTCTCTCCCCATAATCCTGCTAATTTCCCCATTTGGACAGAGTAGGGAGAGGGTTCATGAAAAATGCCTTGCGTCACAGGGGGTAGTTGAGATAGGGACAGAGACCATACAAACCGATTTTACATCCTGATCTGATCTAGGTAATCTCTAACTATTGCACAAATGCTCCTTGATTAACAGTGCTACCCCTCCACCTTTTACTTAGCTTCCTATTCTTAAAGATTATGTACCCCTCAATATTCAGGACCCAGTCCTTGTCATCCTGCAGCCACATCTCTGTACTGGCTATCAGATCATATTTACTTTAATGTGCACTATCAATTTGTTTATGCTCTGCACGTTCGGATACAGAGCCTTTAGTTTTATCTTTTTGTTATCTTTGTGACATCCAGTTTTGATTCATGGTGCATTCTTAGTTTTTTCCCCCTCTTTGTCCCTTCCTGCCATTCTCTGCCCCCCATTTCCCATATTTCTATATTCCTCTCTGAATCTGATGTTCAGCCGTGGAGTGAGCCAGCCATTTGGTGTTGGGGCAGGGAGGGTGTCCTCACGGGGCTGCTCAGGTTAGGCCCCCCTTCCCCGCCACCATCTTTCTCTGGGAGCTACTGACTGTCTCCATCTCCCTCCCACCCCACAGTTGCGAATGATGCCCTGCGAGGAATGACAAAGGAGGAAGCAGCCCTGGTTCTTCAGTGGGTGAGCTTTGCAGACAGTGACATCATCCCTCCTGCCAGCACGTGGGTCTTCCCAACGCTTGGAATTATGCAGTACAACAAACAGGTGGGTGAAACCCAGGACCTCTGCACCGGTGACAGGCCAGGGGAGCGCAACCCTCTCCGAGTGGCTCCCCTGGTTAAATCAACTGCCCTATGCGCTAACGGGCCGTGAGCTTCCACACTTTTGCTTGTTGCAGTTCACACGTCTTCCCCCCACCCACCCAGCTTCAGGGTCCCTGAGCTGGTGAGAAGTCAGAGGGAAATCAGCTGTGACTCGCAGATTTCTGCAGCTGAATAGCTGATCTAGACTCTCAGTGTGAGCTGTCGGAAAGTGCCATATCCTTACGTGAGTCAGCATCCCCAGGAGAAAGGGATAGGTACGTGGGGAGAAATCACATTCCCCCCCCACACCACACCGCAGGGCTGCCCTGGGGGCGGGGTGGAGGAGAGGGTCCCGATAAGGGGCGTGAAGGCGTAGGCTCTGAATATTGTGGGGCGGTGGCTGTATTACTGTTGTGTTTTAACTCTTGCAGGCCACTGAACACGCCAAGGAGGAGGTGAAGAAGGTCCTCGGTGTCCTGAACGAGTACCTGAAAACACGCACCTTCCTGGTCGGGGAGCGGGTCACCCTGGCAGATATCACGGTGGTTTGCTCTCTCCTCTGGCTCTACAAACAGGTACGGTGTGCTGCTGCCATTGTCTGGGAGAACTGCGACTCGGGGATCTGGGACGTGTATTTGCTGCCCACCGGCGAGCCTCCGGTATCAAGTGTGGCTCAGTCGGCAGTGCTTTCAGAGGCCTTGGCTTCAAGCCCTACTCGAGAGCCGCAAATAAGGATGATGCCCCCAGTGCCTGTACTGAAGGAGTGCTGCACTGTTGGAGGTGCCGTCTCTCGGACGAGACCCATTAGCTTTCAACCTATTTTTGGTTAGGGAACTTTGTAATGTATTGCGAAGTTCTATGGAACCCCTAACCCCACCCCCACCGTATAAAACACTAATGAATCAATGATTATTTTTCATTAAATGTACTAACAATATATCTTGAAAAATTTGCGACAATTTTAAATGATCTGAAAATTACGCGGAAACCTTAGGGTTGTTTGGGGAGCCCCGGCCTAAAAATGCTGCATTAAACGGAGGCCCCATCTGTTCTCACGGTTTTGGTGCGAGCCAGAAATCCCGCAGCTCTTGCCAAAAAGCAGAGAGTTCTTGGACCTGCTGAACCAGCCCCTCCGCACCTGAAGCTGGGCGCTGGTGCGTGGGATTTCCGGGTGCACGCACATCGTCATTGGGTTTGCCCGGGTAACGTGGATTGTATCGGTGGGGGAGAAGGTTCATCACTGGACACGATACCCTTTGGGGCACTACCAGCCACTGAACCCTCCACCTCGCATCCCCAGCGACGGGTGGTTATCAGCTGGGAAGGTTATTGCGGAACACAGTACTGTGGGTGCTGTAGAGCTGAAATTAAGACAGGGAATGCTGGAAACATTGGGCAGCTTCTGTGGAGAAAGCAACTGAGCTTCCATGTCAGATCAATAACTTTTTATCAGAACTTTCTCAGTGTTGGAAACTGTCCTCCTCAGGGCAGGTTTTGCTGGGGGTGGAGGGGATGCTTTTGAAGAGCTTGGCCTTGGCCGTTGGAGCTCCTTTGATGACCCATGTCCAACTGGTTTTGGTTTCTCCCTCTCTTGCTCAGGTTCTGGACCCCTCTTTCCGACAGCCCTACACCAACATGAACCGATGGTTCATTACTTGCATTAACCAGCCTCAGTTCAAAGCTATCCTGGGAGAGGTGAAGCTATGCGAAAAGATGGCACAGTTTGACGGTGAGTGTTCACACAGGAACCCAACCCCAGGTCAGACCTGGCACAGAAAGTGGCACTCAGCTGGCAATCTGAAGCTGTCAAGCTTCGGGATGTCCGGTGTCGGAAAAGGAAAATTGTCATTGTTGGTGGAATGAGAGAATTCTCTATTTAACCCTGTGCTGTACCTGTCCTGGGAGTGTTTGATGGGGAGAGTATAGAGTGAGCTTTACTCTGTATCTAACCCCGTGCTGTACCTGCCTTGGGAGTGTTTGATGGGGACAGTGTAGAAGGAGCTTTACTCTATATCTAACCCCGTGCTGTACCTGCCTTGGGAGTGTTTGATGGGGACAGTGTAGAGGGAGCTTTACTCTATATCTAACCCTGTGCTGTACCTGTCCTGGGAGTGTTTGATGGGGACAGTGTAGAGGGAGATTTACTCTGTATCTAACCCCGTGCTGTAGCTGTCCTGGGAGTGTTTGATGGGGAGAGTATAGAGTGAGCTTTACTCTGTATCTAACCCCGTGCTGTACCTGTCCTGGGAGTGTTTGATGGGGACAGTGTAGAGGGAGCTTTACTCTATATCTAACCCTGTGCTGTACCTGTCCTGGGAGTGTTTGATGGGGACAGTGTAGAGGGAGCTTTACTCTGTATCTAAGCCCATGCTGTACCTGCCCTGGGAGTGTTTGATGGGGGGAGTGTAGAGGGAGCTTTACTCTGTATCTAACCCCGTGCTGTACCTGCCTTGGGAGTGTTTGATGGGGACAGTGTAGAAGGAGCTTTACTCTATATCTAACCCCGTGCTGTACCTGCCTTGGAGTGTTTGATGGGGACAGTGTAGAGGGAGATTTACTCTGTATCTAACCCCGTGCTGTACCTGTCCTGGGAGTGTTTTTCATCAACCCTGACCTGAAAATCTGGTCTTTAACTAGCTGCTTTTGTTTTGTGATCTCCTGCTCTCAGTTTGGCCGTCAGGAGTGATGCTGCCCTCTGCTTTCCCCTCCGACTCTCAGGTGTTGCACTTGGCACAGTTTCCATTGGAAATTATCGGGGGGGAATCAGAAACATAATACAGTCAGTAATAAATCTGATCGGGAATTCGGGAGAAACTTCTTTACCCAGAGAGGGGGGGGCAACGTGGAACTCGCAACCACAGATGAATAATATACACACATTTAAGGGGGAAGCTGGATAAACACATGAGGGAGAAAGGAATGGACAAAAAGGTTAATGGGGTGAGATGAAGAGGGGGTGGGAGCAGGCCCGTGTGGAGCATAAACACCAGCCCGGAGCAGATGGGCCGAATGGTCTGATTCTGTGCTGTAAAAAGTTATGCCGTTCAATGATCATAGCTTAGATTCAGCGTTTGTTAAATAGGTTAGAAACTTGGCAGCCTCCGACGTGATGCCCTTTGAGGCCGACTAGCCGCTGTCAGGACTGAAAAATGGCCATGGCTTTACGGAGGCTGGAGTTTCTTTGGCAGGGTACCGCCGTGCTGTTTGACCCGCAGTTTGCCAACACGGCAACTGGAGGCAGTAGTTAGTTAGACGGATGTGCGATATCCAGGGCCCTTCCCCAGCTGAATGTGGTAGGGGGAGGGCCAGGCTTTGCCACCAGCACCCTCCGGGCACCATCACGGGTACGAGCGTGGTCGGAAAGCCACGGGGATGTGGTTAACCCTGTTTTGTTTTTGGGCCCCCCCCCCCCCCCTCCCCCCGGGCAGCCAAGAAGTTTGCGGAAATGCAGCCCAAGAAAGAGAAGGCGCCCAAGGAACCCAAAGAGCCCAAGCCGCAAGAGAAGAAGGAAAAAAAAGAGGAGAAGAAGAAACCAGCCCCCGAGGAGGAGCCGGACGCCTGCGACGAGGTCCTCTCCTCCGAGCCCAAAGCCAAGGACCCTTTCGCCCACCTTCCCAAGAGGTTCGAAGGCAGCTGCTTTGCATGAATCCTGAGTTAGTCCGATGCTGTTCAAATACTTAACAATAGCAACCCTGCGATTATATAGCACCCTCAACCTAGTAAAACATCCCGAGGCGCTGCCAGGGGTGTCAGCAAACAGAATTTGCCCCCCCCCCCGAAATCTCGGCCGCATAAGGAGGCGTTGGGTGGACCGGAGAGGCTTGGTCAAAGAGGTCGTTTTTCAGGATCATGTTGAAGGAGCGAGAGAGAGTGGGGGGCGGAGAGATTTAGGGAAAGAATTCCAGAGCTTGGGGCCCCCAGGCAGCTGAAGGCCCGGCTGCCAATGGTGGCTGGGAAGAGACCTGGCCTGACTATGTGACTGATTTAGATGCTGCTGAAGATTTGATGAGGTCATTCAGAACAGCAGCTGTCACCTGCCTGACTGCCCGAATTGGACCCCCCTGCAAGGGTGCAGCTCGTGACCTCAGTGGGTCAGATCTGTTTTGATGCCAATTGGTCAGGAGGTGTGAATGATACTGACTGAGCCGAGCTGACGCAGCCTGATGGACTGTGCCTGACGACGGGCAGAGGGTGGGTGGATGGGCGAAGAGATTACTCAGAATGACTGACCCAGCTCAAAATGGCACCAGGTGCCTGTGGCTGACCTTGCCCCCCCTCAGCGAGTTACTTTGCTCTGGTTCCCGGCTACAGCCTGTTTTTTAAATTGTGGAAGGGCCAGTGGGTTTTCAGTGCAGACCCTGTTCCCACCGAGCTCGGTGACAAACCCATCTGGCTGCATGACCTGTCTACAGTGCCTGAGACTATTCACCTGGTGCCCCTCGACTCCACTCCTGTGCGTGTGTGTGTGAACCTTTGATTTTGGCGGGGGCGATGGATAGGCATTGTCACAGCATCTTCAAAGTAACGTACGGCGGGAGTGCTGCACTGCCGGAGCCACTGTCTTTCGGATAAGGCGCTAAACCGAGCCCCTCCCCCCCCCCCCGCCCTGTCTACCGTCTCGGGTGGACGTAAAAGCCCCCGTGATCATCATATCGAAGAAGAGCTGGGGTCGTTCTCCCTGGGATCCCTTGACTGACGTCACTAAACCAGATCACCTGAATCATTACCACATCACTGTCTGTGGGAGCTTGCTCTGCGCAAATGGGCTGTTGGGTTTCCTACATTAGAACAGTGACCACACTTTTTTAAAAAGTATTTCATTTGCTGTAAAGCACTTTTGGGGATGAAAGCTGCTGGAGAAATGGACGGTTATTTGGGGGCGAGGATTGTTTCCTCACCCCCTGCCAAACGCCTTGACACTCCTTGAGAAATCCCCTCGACTTGGGGAGTCAAGCGACTGGAGTCCTTTTTGAGTGGGATATGGGAGGGTGTGGAAGTGACAGTCTATTGCTGTGTGGAGCTGCTTTTTTTAACACATAAAGTGAGCCCTGGAGAGAGACAGCTGGGCTGGTCACTCTGGGACATTTCAACCTGTCAGATGCCTTCAGCTCTTTGCCAATCTGCCACTAGGTGATGCCATTTGATAAACGTTCCAGTTCTATAACACGGGATCCCGTCTGTTTCCTGGTTTATGTGGCCTCTTGGCTGTACAGTCTCTGATCTGGAATCTGCAGCTGAGTCACTTCCCCTCTCCTGGGCATGGTGACAATTATTTCCCCTTGGCCCCAGCTGTCACTGTAAAGCCAACTCAGCGGATTGCAAACCCAACCCAGAGCCTCCACAGTTAAACATCCAGTGAGTCAGGGAGGACAGTGCTGTACTGCTAAAGGATTCCAGATTGTTCCCATGTCAATTCACAGACCCGTCCCCACCAGTACTGTACCCCAGTATTATACAGTGACAGACCTGTCCCCACCAGTACTGTACCCCAGTATTATACAGTGACAGACCTGTCCCCACCAGTACTGTACCCCAGTGTTATACAGTGACAGACCTGTCCCCACCAGTACTGTACCCCAGTGTTATACAGTGACAGACCTGTCCCCACCAGTACTGTACCCCAGTGTTATACAGTGATGCACCTGTCCCCACCAGAGCTGTACCCCAATGTTCTACGGTGAGACCTGTTCCCCCACCAGTACTGTACCCCAGTGTTATACAGTGACAGACCCGTCCCCACCAGTACTGTACCCCAATGTTATACAGTGACAGATCCGTCCCCACCAGTACTGTACCCCAGTGTTATACAGTGACAGATCTGTCCCCACCAGTACTGTATCCCAGAGTTACACAGTGACAGACCTGTCTCACCAGCACTGTAGCCCAGTATTATACAGTTACAGACCCGTCCCCACCAATACTGTACCCCAGTGTTATACAGTGACTGACCTGTCCCCAACAGTACTGTACCCCAGTGTTATACAGTGACGGACCTGTCCCCACCAGTACTGTATCCCAGTGTTATACACTGACAGACCTGTCCCCACCAATACTGTACCCCAGTGTTATACAGTGACAGACCTGCCCCCACCAGTACTGTATCCCAGTGTTATACAGTGACAGACCTGTCCCCACCAGCACTGTACCCCAGTGTTATACACTGACAGACCCGTCCCCACCAGTACTGTCCCCCAGTGTTATACAGTGACAGACCTGCCCCCACCAGTACTGTACCCCAGTGTTATACAGTGACGGACTTGCCCCCACCAGTACTGTATCCCAGTGTTATACGGTGACAGACCTGTCCCCACCAGTACTGTATCCCAGTGTTATACGGTGACAGACCTGTCCCCATCAGTACTGTATCCCAGTGTTATACAGTGACAGACCTGTCCCCACCAGCACTGTACCTCATTTTCTACAGCTCAAAAGCATTCTCTGGATGCAGCACATTGTATCTATAAGCTTCCCTGGTGATTTACAGCATTAGTGCAGGTCACATGGGCTTGCATTGCATTTAGCTGAAAGCTTTGCGTGCTGTGCTGTAGAGTCAATGTCACACCCCCAATATTACACTTATCTAAATACCTAGCTGCGATAAGAATTGGGTGTGGTGGGTGCTGTCAGTGAATGTTGGAATGTGTTGGCCGGTGCTTGGGGCAAATGAGTTTTGGCTTGTTTTGGTTCCTCAGTCCTTGGCCGGTGTGAAGCGATGCCAAGTGGAGCTCCTACCAGCTCATTCGATGGACGTGCCACATCCTTTGCCTGCTCAGCACCCTTCTGAGTGGGCACAGGGGGTGGGTGAAAATTGGTGGGGGGAGGGGGATGTCCAGAAATTGCCCAAAACAGGATTATGAAAATGTCCTCGTGTGCTCCTCCTCCTGGTTTGTTTGGGCACTGCAGCATTCCATCATAAGTCCGGGTCTGAGCTGAGGTCTTTGTTGTTGGGGGTGAGGGGGTGATGGGGAGAATCAGTCTGTGTTCCTGCTCCTGATCGTTGTGGAATGAAGGCAGGGATAGACAGTAACGCTCACACACACACACACACGTGCTATTCTTTCTTTATTTCTGCCCACCGCCCTGAGCTGAATTCCCTGTTCACCCTCTGCGCGTCGGAGCTCTCCGCAACAGGTTTTCGGAGCAGGCCTGCCTGGTCAAACCGTCCTGCTTGCCTTTAACCATCCCTAACCTGTGGGAAGTTATCGAAGTGAAAACACTGCCTGCAACAACCCTGCAAACTTCTCCGCTTCCCTGACCTGTGAATACTCCTTTTGTGGCATCCCACGTGTTTTGAGTGGGCACTCCCTTGTCGGGAAGTGACTGAAAAGGAGGGAGGGGCTGCCCACTCTTACAGCACAGTTTAAGTGGGCCTTGTGTGGGAAGGACACTGCTATCCTGCCTTTCCAGCTCTGGCACGCCTTACGACCATTAAAGTGTGGCCACTGTGGTAGAAAGCATGACAGCAATAGTCCCCCAAACAGCAGTGAGTTAAACCCATGGATCTATCAGGTGAAAAGGAAGAATGTGCAGGGCTAGGGGGAGAAGGCCAGGAAGTAGGACTAGGTAAATTGCTCTTCAGAGAGCCAGCACTGACATGATGGGCTGAATGGCCTCCTGTGCTGTTCCCAATCTGAGATTGCCAGACTAATCTGGATTGTGATGTTGGTTGAGGGACTGGCCAGGACGTTGGGCCGAACTCCGCTAAACCGAGCCGTGGGATCTTTATCCCCACCACCTGAGAGGGCAGGCGGGGGACTCGGGTTTAATGTCTCGGCTGAAAGACGGGCAGGGGAGCTGGTGGCATCGTGGCATTGTCACTCAACTAGTAGTCCGGAGTCCCAGTGTAACGCTCTGGGGACCCAGGTACGAACCCCACAATGGCAGATGGTGAAATTTGAATTCGGTAAAAATCTCGAATTAAAAAACCTCGACACCATTGCCGATTGTTGTAAAAACCCATCTGGCTCACTAATGTCCCTTTAGGGAAGGAAATCTGCCGTCCTTATCCGGTCTGGGCTACACGTGACTCCAGGCCCCACAGCAATGTGGCTGACTCTTAAATGTCCTCTGACCAAGGGTGAAGGACAATAATTGCCCTCACCCCATGAACACATTTTTAAAAATGTACCACTCCCTCTGTACTGCCCCTCTGTCGGCCTGCACTCTGTGCTCGAGTCTCGAGTGGGGCTCAAACCCACAACCTTCTGACTCCGAGATGAAAGAATGAGCTACCCACTGGAGTTGCTGCTGATACACTCGGACCCTAGTGTTTGACGTGTGTCTGCCCACACCGGATGTTATCAGCCCCTTCAGCGAAGATGTGAAACAGCACAGTTAGGGAAGTTAGCTAACCTGCAGTGTTTTAATCATTGAATCCCTGGCCAAATTACGATGGAAAGATAAGATGCCTGATCACGAGCTTTCATTACCCACTCTTGTCGTGGGAGTAGCAGAGAGTGGAGAGGTGATCCAGAACTTTCTGGCACGGAGACCATGGCATCAGAGGGGTGACTGGAACAGAAATGTCACCATTCCACTGGTGTGGTTCAGTCGCTTCCGCAAATGGTTAGCGGTTTGAGCATGCAGTCTTACTTGAGCGTGGCATTGGGGGAGTGCTGTATTGTCAGCGGTGTGGGTCTTTCGGATGAGATGAGCCAAAGCCTTGTCTGCCTGCTTGGGTAGAGGTTAAGGGTGCTTACTTGGAGAAGAAGGGCAGGGTGGCCTGTGATCTGCTGGTGTCCTGGCAATCATGCCTCCCTCAAGCAATTATCTCCCCTTTCATCCCAGTTCCTGTCTGGGATGTTGCCTTGGTGCAAGATGGCCACCATCTTTGCTGCTGCATCAACAGTGACTGCACTCGAACCTCACTGGTATGTGAAGTAGTTTCCGGGCGAAGGCCTGTCCGTTGCTGTGCTCACCTCTAGGACCGCCCTCGTCTCTTGCTGCCTCCCTATTCTTCACTCCCAAACTGTGGATTGTTAGAATGCGGAACTCGGAGATCCTCTTGGGCTGAGTCGGAAACCACACATAGGCTTCACAGACGAACGGATGAGTGGGTGGGGGTGCCAGTGTCCCAGATTCAGACTATCCCCCCTCGCCAGCTCCTCCTTAATATACACGTCTCAATTGAACCACAGAATCTTACAACACAGAAGGGAGCCATTCAGCCACTCCTGTCTGTACCAGCCCTTTGAAAGAGTTATCCAATAGCGCCCCCCCCCCCCGCCCCCGCTCTTTCCCCCATAGCCCCAAATTTTCCTCCTTCCAAGTATTCAATTCCCTTTTGAAAATTCCTGTTTGATCTGGTTCCACCAACCCTTCAGGCAGCGCCTTCCAGACCACAACAACTCGCTGCGTTAAAAAGTATTCCCCATATCTTTAATTCCCCCCTCAGCCTCCTCTGTTCCAAAGAAAAGAATCCTAGCCGGTTCGATCTTTCCTTGTAACTAAAATTCTCCATTCCCACCAACATCCTCGTAAACCTCCTCTCTAGTGTGATCACATCCTTCGGTGACCAGAGCTGTACCCAGTACTCTAGCTGCAGCCTAATTGGTGTTTTGTACAGTTCTAGCGTAACCTCCCTGCTCTCATACTCTAGGCCTCGGCCAAGAGGGAAAATATCCCATATGCCTCCTTAATCACCTTATCTACCTGCCTTGCTACCTTCAGGAATCATTTATCATGTACTCCCTTGCCTTGTTTGTTCTCCCGTTTATGTAAGGAAGTCTCTACCTGGTACCCAGCTCAGGAACAGCATGCCCTGCAAACTCTCAGCAGTGCCTGAAGCCAGGATTCCCCTCATGTCGACCAGTCGAGCTGGGACTGCTGTACCGCGAGAAGCCTGGTGCCAATCTGTATCCTATTGAGGCAGCTCTCCCACCCACCTCTCACCGCAACAGCTGTTCCTTTTGATCTGGGCCTGCCCATTTTGGGGCAGTTCTAGATGTGGCATTAGCATCCGGCCCCCAGGGCAGAGTTGGGGCTTCCAGGGTGCAGTTTCAGCGCCTGGACCAAACTGTCTTTTGTAAGTGTCCACGTCACCGAGCTAAAAATTGGAATCTTACCTGGGTGCGTCATCCCTAATGAGAGCCAAATTCCTGGTGTTCAGATTCCTGGCTCCCGTTCACTGAACCCTGATAGTTTTATGCCAGTGAGGCTCAACAGTAAGCTTAGCTGTGATTCTCTCTCTCTTCCTCCCCCACCCCCAGTGCTTAGAGTGGTCACTTTGGCATGCAACTGATAAGGGCTCAGTGTGTGTGGGGGGGGGGGGGGGGGGGGGCAAGCAGTCGATGCCCGAGTTGGAGGAAGAGTGGCTTCTGGGTGAATGTAGTTGTCTGTCGTGCCTACCAAACAGCCGGAGCAAGTCTCAGTCTTAATCTGCTGTTCAGACCTCACTCTGCATCAGCTGCCAGGCATGAGGATGACGTTCGACCGGCTGGAAGCTGAGCCAAGAAGGAGCCACAGGGCTGGGGCGGGTCTAGAGTTATGTAGAATGACTGGAGATTCTTGGGCTAATCAGCCTGGAAAGCAAGGCATGGGAGAGGTTTACAGGGAACGGGGAACAGTAAACCTCCAATGCCACCTTTTTAAAATTGTGAGAGTGGAGTGAGGAGGTTCCAACTTGTAGCCGGTAAATTTAGGACTGATGTCAGACAGGTTCTGAGGAGTTCAATAATCTGCGCTCGGAACGGACTCCTGATGGGGATAATGGAGCCCCAAATCATAGAAAAGTTACGGCACAGAAGGGGGCCATTCGGCCTATCTTGTCCATGCCAGCCCGAGGATACCCAGGTACCCTTTCTAATCCCACCTTCCTGCACCCGGCCCATAGCCCTGCAGCTTACAGCACCTAAGCTGCAGATTCAGGTACTTTTTTTTAAAGAGTTGAGTTTCTGCCTCTACCGCCAACTTGGGCAGCGAATTCCAGACACCCACTACCCTCTGCGTAAAAAAGTTCTTCCTCATGTCCCCCCCTGCACCTTCTGCCGCTTATCTTAAATCCACGTCTCCTGGTTCTAGAATTCTCCACCAAGGGAAGCAATTTTATCCTGTCCACTATCTACTCCCCTCATTTTGTACACCTCAATCAAGTCACCTCTCAGCCTTCTTTGTTCTAAGGAAAATAACCCCAACCTATCCAATCTCTCCTTGTAGCTGCACTTTTCTAACCTTGGCAACATTCTTATAAACCTCCTCTGTGCACACTTCAGAGCTATTACGCCCTTCCTGTAATGTGGTGACCAGAACTGCACACAATACTCCAGTTGTGGCCTCACCAGTGTTTTATACAATTCCAACATTATATCCTTCCTTTTATATTCTGTACCTCTGCCAATGAAGGAGAGCATTCCATATGCCTTCTTTACAACCTTGTCTACTTGAACTGCTGCCTTCAGGGACCTGTGTACTTGTACGCCAAGATCTCTCACGTCATCTACCCATCTTAGTATATTCCCATTTATTGTGTAATCCCTGTAACTGTTTGACCTCCCTAAATGTATGATCTCACACTTCTCTATGTTAAAATCCATCTGCCACTTTACCGCCCACTTCACCAACCCATCTATATCGTTTTGGAAATTTTGGCTATCCTCTACACTATCCACTGCTCGGCCAATCTTTGTGTCATCTGCAAATTTCCCAATCGTGCCCCCCACGTTCACGTCCAAATCGTTAATATATAACGCAAACAGCAAGGGTCCCAACACCGAGCCCTGTGCAACACCACTTGAGACAATTTTCCATTCGCAAGGACATCCATCGACCATTACCCTTTGTTTCCTGTTACAAAGCCAACCTTTTATCCAGTTTGCCACATTACCCTGAATCCCATAGGCTTTTACTTTCCTGACCAATCTGCCATGTGGGACCATGTCAAATTCCTTGCTAAAATCCATGTACACAACATCCACTGCACTAGCTTCATCAACCCTTCTTGTCACTTCCTCAAAGAATTCAATCAAATTTGTGAGGCAAGACCTTCCTTTAACAAATCCATGCTGACCATCCCTGACTAGTCCATGCCTTTCTACATGACAGTTAATCCTATCTCTCAGGATTGATTCAACTAATTTGCTCCCCACTGATGTAAGACTAACTGGCCTTTAATTGTTTGGCATTTCCTTTGATCCTTTTTTAAACAATGGAACTACGTTTGCAATTCTCCAGTCCTCCGGTACCTCCCCTCTATCTAGTGAAGATTGGAAAATCATCCTCAGAGCAGCTGCTATTTCCTCCCTGACTTCCTTCAGCAGCCTCGGAAACAATTCATCTGGCCCTGGTGACTTATCAACTTTCAAGGATTTCAACCCTTCGTGTACATCCTCTCTCTTTATGACTATCCTGTCCAATATTATAACTATCCCATCCAAAGTCTCACAGTGTTCCTCCTGGGCTACTATATCTACATCCTCCCTTTCCTTTGTAAACACGGAGACAAAATATTCATTCAAAACCCTTCCCACAGCCTCTGCATCTACACACAAGTTTCCATCTTCATCTCTGTTGGGTCCCACTTGTTCCCTAACTAACCTTTTAGCATTAATGTATTGGTAAAACATCTTTGGGTTATCTTTAACTTTACTTGCTAATTTTTTTTGTGCCCTCTCTTTGATTTCCTGTTTTACTTCGTCCCTGCACTTCCTATATTCGTCTAGGCTATCTGCAGTACTTAGTTCTTTGTGTCTATCGTATGCTTTCTTTTTCTGTTTGATCTTCCCCTGTATTCCTCTAGACAACCGGAGGGGGGTTGGGGGGGGGGGTGGGGGGTGGGGAGGCGGTGGGGCGGTGGTGTGTGTGTGTGTGTGTGTGTGGTGGTGGTGGTTAGATTTGGCAGTACCACTCTTATTTTTGTAGGAAACATGTCTACTTTGTACAATTAGGATCTCACTTTTTAGTGCTTCCCACTGGTTTTCCACTGTTTTATCCTCCAGCAGTGCTGTCCAGTCCACCTAAGCCAAGTCCCTTCTCATTTCTGCAAAATTCGCCTTCCCCCAGTTCAAGACTTTTACTCCTGCCTTATCTCTGCCCTTTTCCATGGTAATGCTAAATCTAACTGAATTGTGATCACTGTCCCCAATATGATCGCCAACTGTCACTTCAACCACTTGCCCTTCTTCGTTCCCCCCAAGACTAGGTCTAGAATTGCATCTCCTCTCGTTGGGTTTGTCACTAATTGGTTGAAAAAATTTTCCTGGACACACTGCATGAATTTTTCTCCCTCAGTGCCCCTTATATTTGAAGCCCAGTTGACATTAGGATAGTTGAAGTCTCCTACTACCCGGTGGGGGGTGGGTGGGTGGGGGGGTGGGGGGTCTAGATTTGGCAGTACCACTCTCATTTTTGTTCTTACAAGCAGAAATTTGCCTACATATTTGTTCTTCTGTCTCCCTTTCACTGTTTGGGGGTCTGTAGTTTACTCCCAGTAGTGTGACTGCCCCTTTTTTATTTCTAAGCTCAATCCATAAAGCCTCGTTTGTTGACCCATTTAGTATATCATCCCTTCTCACAACAGGAACTGATTCTTTAACCATTAGTGCTATCCCCCCCTCCTTTTTTTATCCCCTACTCTATCGTGTCTAAAGACTCTATAACCAGGGATGTTAAGCTACCCCCCCCCCCATCCAAAACTTTCGCTCCCCCCTTCCCCCACCCACGGGTGAAGGATGCCCTGGAATCATTAAGCAGCCATACTGGGAAAAGGGTGGGAGGAGGGGAGTTCTGTGTGGTCTCCCTGGCCTGTAATGGCCTTGTGAACCTGCCTGTGTCTGGCAGCTGGAGGGTTACAAACTGGCTTCGTTTCCAACTGTGGAGGAAAGTAGCCTTGGCCCCCACAGCAAAGTCTCCTCACAAAGGAGCCTGGCAGAGGAACCTCGATTGTTTCTGGGTCATTATCACACGGTTCAGAGGGTCTTTTGTTTTTTGGTTGTTGTTTTTGGAATTATACACCTTTAACCCCTTCACTGCCAGCTGCTGCCTCCTGCTGACACAGGGGTTGGGGAAGAGCTCAGCTCATGTCTGCACAGGACCCAGAAAAGCGTTGGGAATCCGGCTGCTGTGTTGGGTCTGGAGCCGTAGGTTTAAGATTGGGAGGGTGGGGGGGGCGGTGGGGAATGATATGTTGCAGTTTGTTTTCCCTGCCTCCCAGTAATTACCCTCCCCCCTATCCTAAAGGAGATGGTCCTCACTGGGGTCAGCCCCTCGGATATCTCAGCCAAGTGGCCATTCACTGAGCACGTGTTGAATGTGCTATTTGACTTTGGGTTGCTTCACAGCTCAGACGGCCCTCATCCCTTTCCCAGCGAGGGGGACTTTAGTGGGAAGTTTTTTAACCCTGCTTCTGCCCCAGGAGCACTATAGCTAAACTTAAAGCTTCCCATGCTGCTGCTCCCACCCCACCTGGGATGAACCAACACCATCCATCCCCCTCGCCCCCCATCCAGGCAGCCAATGGAATTAAGAATCTACCAATATACTGGGCTCAGTGATAGCCCAGCACTGCGGGTTGAAAGTTGTGGAATCAAAGCGAGTATACCTTCCACCCAGGAGCCTGAGGCTGCACGGTTTCTATACTGGGTGTTGCTGCCCTTGTGTTTGTGTTAGTTATGTTTGTGTGTGAGGGAGCTGGAGACAGTATTCAGATCAGAGCATGACACAGCTTTGCTTTATCATGGAGAACAGCAAAGCGCTTTAATCTGGCCTTGCTACTCGAAAGATGCCCTCTACGCTGTATCCCCTCCTTCTCCTCTCCTCATTCTTGCTATTTTTGAGTCCCCCTCCCCACCTTTCCCGGCAGTGGCTATTCAACCACAGGTGCTTCACGGCCAAGCCCAGTCTACCTCCGCTAGATACTTGTCAACACGAGTCATTGGGCAGCAATCGGGACAGAAACTCGTGGCTCCTAGTCCTCAACGGGGAGGTGTGCGAGGCACACCACCGGCGAGCTCCGCAGGGGAGAGTCTCAGCACAAAGCGCACTTCAGGGATGCTGCTGATTTCATTTGGCAAACGTTTACAGAGCTCAGTACGGGCGCACTAGCACGTTGCTTAAAACGTCAGTTTGACTAACTAGATGGCGCTCCCCAATCCCACATCGAGGACTTGGAGCTTATGATCTGTTGAGGGGGTGCTGCACTGTTGGGAGGTGCCAGGTCTTTCAGTTGAGATGTTAAACCAAGGCCTCTTTGGGCAGGTGTTTGAGATCCCGCGGCACTGTTGGACAAGCAGGGAGTTCTCCCGGTGTCCTAGGGCCAGCGTTTCTCAAATCAAAACAAAACTGATCAATAGGTTACTTGGCAACTGCATGTGCGTCCTCGAGGGAGGGCTGTGGGCAGTGGGCCCAATGCATGTGAACAGTTCTGGTCCCCATACATAAGAAGGACATAGTATGTCATAAATGATCAGCTGTCCTTTTTTACTAACGGGCAGCTTGATGTTCATTCTTGATCATGCCCAACTTAGAATTATCAGAAAGCAAAGCATGATTTTATTTAAAAAAAATTTTAAAAATAAAGTTCAGGAATGAGATCATCAGGAGAAGGTACAAAATGAGATTTAGGAGGATGACACCAGAACTGAGGGGTTATATTTATCAAGAAAGGCCGAACAGCCTGGGGCTATTTCCTCTAGAAAGGAGAAGGCGGAGAGGTGACCTGACAGGAGTCAGATCATGAAAGGGTTTCGATAGGGCCGACGTAGAAAAGATTCTCTTGTGGGCGAGACCAGAACTGGGGCCAGCAATAGAAGATAGTCACTGATAAACCCAATCGGGAATTCAGGAGGAGCTCCTTTAACCAGAGGGTGTGGAGAATGGGGAAGTCGCTATCGCAGGGAGTGGTTGAGGTGAATTAGCATGGATACGTTTTGAGGGGAAGTTGGATAAACGCAGGGGGGTGGAAATGTTGATGGGGTGGGGCAAAGAGGAGTAGGAGAACGTGCAGAGCAAAAACACCATCGTAAGACCTGTTGGGCCGAGAGTTATTCTGAAGCTGTTTCCATTGGGCTTTGTGTCTGTTCCAAGATGTACAGCAGGCTGCCACCAGGGGCCGCTGCCTGCCGGCCACCTGTTAATCTGTTTCTGCCTCGGCCAACACCCCATCCCGCATGCCAGCTCTGTGTGCGCTCTGAGCATTTTGGCTCTGTAACCCTCTCAGTGCTGCAGGCTTGCAGTTGGGGCGAGGCCCAGAGAGGGCGGCCACAGCATGGCTTACTGCTCCCCGGTGGCTGTGGAGGCCGGAGCCTGAGCGCCACTCAAGTACTGGGAGTGAGGAGGCTGTCGTCAGGGATGCTGTCCCATTGTGGCCTCGTCCGATTGCTGCCACGGTTGGAATTTTAGCTTCGGAATTGCAGCCTTGAAATGAATGCTGGTGAGCTCCTGCCATGTAAGGCAGCTCCCAGCCAGCGATATAAAACCAGCGCTGGGATCTTAACTAACTCGCAGAGCACCATCCTGCAGTTTGGGTGACCTGCACTTGCTTGGCTGCCCCCCCCCGCTTCCAAAAAATCACACTGTCATGTTGCTTGCAAAGCCTTCCTGGAGAATTTGCTGTGAACCCCGGTGATTTATCCAGCCGTAGAAGGCCGTAGGATGTGTTAATGGCCTTAATTGTGCCTCAGCCTTGTCCTGGAAGGTGCTGTCTGCTGAGAGGAAGCTCTGCTGTTAAGGGGATCCCAGACTGAACTCGTCTTGTTGGCCCTGTGGGTCGGTGCCCTGTGTTAGCTGAGCTGCACAGAATCCAGTGGAAGGGTTGGGGGGGTGGCGGGGGGGGTGGTCACTAGCTCGCTCCTGGGCCCTGTCCTGAGGAGGCTCCACTCTTAGCCCGAGTTTGAAATTGGGTTTTTGGGGTGGAAGAGGAGCTTCAGCCTAGGGTCCACTGATGCTGCTTTTTTTTTTAAAGTGTTGTGGGTTACAATGTAATATGTTAAAGTGGTGTTTTCTTTTTGAGCCTCCTCCAACAGCCTGCCCAGGCAGTGAGAGTGCTGGCTGCTGCTGCTGCTGCTGTGGGCCCAGTTTCCTGCTGGCCTAGCTCCCAGTGTGACTCTTCCTGCAGCTGCTGCAGAACTAGCTCCATCCAGTTTGAGGTTCCAGGCTCGCCCATAAATCTCCGGTGTTCCCAGTGTTTTGCAATGGCTGGAAGCACAAAGGCCTGTTTACTTTTCTCTCCCTCTCTCTCTAGCTCTTTCTTCCCTCCCTGCTTCTCTCACCCACACTCCCTGTTGCCCGTTGCCTCTCTCTCTCTTCACACTCCTCCTCCTCCCCCACCCATGATCAGTGGAACAGTGCCACAGAGCGTCTGGAGCTAGTTAAGTTTCTGAAGGAAAGCCAGATTGCTAGACTGAAAGGGACAGCTTCCTCCAAACATGGGGCTGTTTTTGGAGCTGCATCTGGCTTTTTTTTTTTTTGTCCCTTTTTACTTTAACCAAAACCATGTCGATAGGGAGGCAGGGTAATCATGTACAACCAGAGCAGCCTTTGAATCCTTTTTCTTCCCCCCCCCCCCCCCCCCCCCCCCCCCCCCCCCCCCACCTTCTGAAGCATCTAACTCTGGGAAATGTCTCCTGCGTTGCCCGAAAACCTGGTCTCTTGTATGTGACTAGTTTCCCTGCAGTTCCCTGGCAGCTGTGTGTGTAACGGCCCTGCTGAATAACGTGCCCCTCTGTGGCGTACTGAGCACCACCGACCAGGCAACCCCGTGTTCAGCCTTTGGTCTGGTGAGCCTCGGCCACCCGTTTGAGTCCAGATCTGAAGATCAATCTTTGGGCGGTGATGGCTGGCTGCTCGACTGTGGTGTGCGTCCATGTGGCGCTGCTTGGCAGATGATTTGACTTGCTTCCTGCCACGTGCTTGTGAGACACACTGCCCAGTTGCAGAACCCTCCCTGCAGTGCGCATTGACATCAGCTGACGGTACATGTTAGGGATTGACCTGCTCTCTGAGACTCTCAGGGTGGGGCTTTTGAAGTTTTGACGCTTGGGTGCAGACTGATTCCAAAATAGCACCTGAATTATGTTGGCCTATTTCAGTGCTGTGCATCCATTCGGCACAACCGGTCCAAACCAGCGTTTATGCTCCACTCGAGCCTCCTCCCACCTTTTTCATCATCGTAACCCTCTATTCCCTTCTCCCTCATATAGTTGTCTCATTTCCCCTCAAACGTATCTGTACTATTCACCTCAACCACTCCCTGTGGTAGCAAGTTCCACATTCTCCCCACACTCCTAGTCACCATATTAGAAAAAGGGTATAGGGGCACAAGAGAGGGCGTAGAGAAGATTTACAAGGATGATCCCAGAAACGTGTGGGTATAAATATCACAAATGGATTGACAGGCTGGGTCTCCTCCCTTGGAAAAGGAAGGCTGAGGGTGACCTAATAGAGGTCTTTAAAATTCGGAAAAGGTTTTGATAGAGTGGATACAGAGAAAACATTTCCTCTCATGGGCAAGAGTAAAACTGGGACCCGTCAATATAAAAATGGTCACGCAAAAAAATCCAACTGAGCATTGGGGAGAAAATTCTTTCTGAAATGTTGTCACTCAAGACTCATCTGGATCTCACCAGACCCAAAATTGACCTTAATTTAGAACTTCAATTTTTATGTTAAGTTTTTCTTTGCATTAAAAGATAATCTTTGTCCTATTAGAGAGGAATAACCTGGCACGGTTTGTTAATAGACCATTTTAAACCACCAGAGTCTCTAGTCCACAATCTAAACAATTTAATATCAAATTTTAAAAAAAACTATACAGAAGAATTTTCTAGTGACATTGAGGTCATTTTCCTAGTAAATTAGAAAGATATTCAAAAATTTTTAAGAGGTGCCTGTTCGTGTCCGTGTGGTCAAAAGAAGCAGCTTAATTTTTAGAGGTGCCTCTAAGCTAGAGTTAGTGAAAATTCCCCGTGGTAATTAATCCCATCTCTGGACTTGCTCCATCTTGCTGGGCAGGGGACCAGCTTCTAGCGCTATTTTCTTCTTAAGCGGGAGGCAAAGCATTTGTGGAAGCTGGGTTTGTCCTGGACATAACCTGGGCTTGAAACCCCACAACTTTCTTACACACTGGGTTGGCCAGTTTCTGGCGACTTAGGCTTGGGGGGAAACCAGCAGAGACCCTTGTGGCCCCTGTACAGATCGCTTCTCTTGGGCTCCAGCATCCTGAAATATTTTGTAGCCAGCTAAATACTTCCTCTAAATACAGTCGCCCTCACTGAGGCAAACTGGGCAGCGGGCAAGATCCCACAAAGGCGCAGTCGATGTGTGTCTGTGGTGGTAGCTGAAGGAGAGACATTGTCCCAGGCTATGTGATGTAAGCTGCCTGGGTTCTCAGTTGGGAGCAAGTCACGTTACCTCAAGGTCAGAAAACTCCCAAATGGCAAATGACAATAGACTTTTTCTTTGTTCCTATGTATTAATAATTTTTGTTTTATCCGAATATATTTGTTGCACATACAAGTTTTTGTCTTTTTCCCTCTGCAGCTCGTTTATCCTGGATGAGTTTAAACGCAAATACTCGAACGAGGACACTCTGTCAGTCGCACTGCCACATTTTTGGGAGCATTTCGACAAGGAGGGCTGGTCCATCTGGTACGGCGAGTACAGATACCCAACTGAACTCACCCTGACCTTCATGAGCTGTAACCTGATTTCTGGTAAGAACCTTGCTATTCCAGGGCGGAGTTCTCCTGCGCCTCTGAACGCACAGCAGGAGCTGCCTCTCTGCAGCCAGTAAATTACATTCTAAGGATGTCACGGAGGCAAAACTGGGGCGCGTAAGCAAAATATATTGCGTTGAGGTATCAGCCGTGACCCTGTGAGTAGCACATGTGCCTCTGAGTCAGAGGATCGTGGGTTCAAATCCCGCTCCAAGCCTTGACCCTGTAATCCTGTCTTGACGTGCCAGTGCTGAGGGGGAGTGCTGTACCGTCAGAGGTGCTGTCTTTTGGATGAGATGTTAAACCGCTGCCTGCCCCCTCAAGTGGCTGTAAATGATGCCGCAGCCACTGTTGGGAGAAGGAGCGTGGGGGGATTTCTTCCTGCCGTCCTGGGGCCAATATTTATCCCTCAACCAGTTCCAAAAGCTGATTATCTGGCCACTGCTTGTGGGAGCTTGCGTGCAAATCGGCTGCAGTGTTTCCCACGTTACAGCAGGGACTACATTTGGAAAGTACTTTGGCTGTAAGGTGTTTTGGAATGTCCTGAAGCTGTGAAAGGCACTACACATCTTTTCTCCTTGTAGGTGCCCCTAAGGCCAGGAATGCAGGCTGGTGTGAATCCAGCCTATTAACCTCCTTGGCAAGTGTGATACCCTCCGCTTGGTGACTGTTGATGCAAACTCACAGGAAGAATGATTGGAGCATTGGGAGTGATAACATAGAAACTAAGAGCAGGAGTAGGCCATTCGGCCCTTCGAGCCTGCTCCGCCATTCATTGTGATCATGACTGATCATCCAACTCAATAGTCTGCTCCTGCTTTCTCCCCATATCCTTTGATCTCTTTCGCCCCCAAGAGCTATATCTAACTCCTTCTTGAAAACATACAATGTTTTGGCCTCAACTACTTTCTGTGGTAATGAATTCCACAGACTCACCACTCTCTGGGTGAAGAAATTTCTCCTCATCTCAGGCCTAAATGGTCTACCCCGTATCCTCAGACTGTGACCCCTGGTTCTGGACTCCCCCATCATCAGGAACATTCTTCCTGCATCTACCCTGTCTAGTCCTGTTAGAATTTTGTAGGTTTCTATGAGATCCTCCCTCATTGTTCTGAACTCTAGCGAATATAATCCTAATCGACTCAATCCCTCCCCATGCAACCAGAAGGCAGTAACCGTCGGAAGAGGCTAAGGGACAGATTAAGTGCAGCTTTGATTAAATGTTGGGGCTGTGCAGTGTCTGACCCTCACCTATCATGTTGGACTCGAAACGTTAACTCTGTTTCTCTCTCCACAGATGCTACTGGACCTGCTGAGTATTTCTAGCGCTTGCTGTTTTCGCTTCTCTCCCCCTCTAGTTTGTGCGGTGTTGATTGTTGCTTTGCTGGCTTTCCTTTTGACCTGTCACTTCCTCCTGTTTCCAGGTATGTTCCAGCGCCTGGACAAGCTTCGCAAGAACGCTTTCGCCAGCGTGATCCTGTTTGGGGCAAACAACGAGAGCAGCATCTCCGGGATCTGGGTGTTCCGTGGTCACGAGCTTGCCTTCCCGGTATGACCTTTCAGCAGCGTCCTGTTCTAGCTGTTAGCGACGAGGCTGGGTTAGCGCTCTGTGCAGGCCTGTTGCTCTTAACGCCTGCTCGCTGTCAGGGGCAGGTGCAGAATCGTGCATGTCCTCAGTTAATAGTTCCTTTGAACCCCTTTGGCCAGGTCAGGAGACACGTAGCGACCGAGCCACGAGCGTGAAGCTCTCTTGGTTTTTTTGCTTCGATTTGATTCTGGAGGAGTGACCGACCTGTACATGACCTCCCCACCCCTAAAGTTGACAGGCTGTGATCTGCGCCAAGCGTACAGTTTGATCAAGAGTCGAGAAACTTGTTGACTTTAGGCGTAGCTTACTAACTCGTGTCTCCTGCCTGAGTGGAGTTTCCCCTTGGGCCTTGGGTTAGCGTCCAGTCTGCTGTAGGACTCGGCTCCCTGCTCCCGGTGCCACTGCTGTCAGCTGCGAGAGCTCTTCGGGTAATGGTGGGGACCAGGGTTCCTGCTGCCAATCCCTATCCAGTTGCTCCTGCTGAAAAGCGATGCTTTGTCAGGCCGAATGGCCTCTTGATGTTGGCCAGCAGCCTGTAAACCCCTGGCTGCGTTGGCAGCTTCAGAAGAGGGAACGGGATAGAGAGTTAAGGGGGCTGCATCATGGCGGGATTGGCTCGGGTGCTTAATGGGTTTTTTTTTATCTCTCTTTCCCATTCAGATGTCTCCTGACTGGCAAGTGGACTATGAGTCATACAGCTGGCGGAAGCTGGATGCTGACAGTGAGGAGTGCAGGACAATGGTGAAGGAATACTTTACCTGGGAGGGGGAGTTTAAGCATGTGGGCAAGACCTTCAACCAAGGCAAGATCTTCAAGTGAGCGACAGACTCTGTGCCAGTTCAATACCGGCAGTCCTTCACCAGACTGCTGCCCTCACCCAGTGCACGTGGCAATAACATCGGCTGCTATTTTTAAATCACAGATGCAGAATAAAAAGAAACTTACTTCATTTTTTGCTGCCTTTTGTCCGTTATGTTTCTTTGGCATCTGTGCTGCCAGGATCAGACTCTGGAACTTTGAGCCCGTAATCTGAGCCGACGTTCTGTGGCAGCGCTGGGGGAATGCTGCCTTGCTGAAGGTGTGATGGGACGTCAAACCAAGGCCCTTTTGTCCGCCAGTTCGGGTGGCTGTTGAAAGATTTTTTTTGAGGAGCAGGTTTTTTTTCTCTGATCAATGCTCTTTTTCTAAACAAGCACCTTCATTCATCTCCTCACTGGCCCAGAGTGGCAGCTGCCATGAGCGACATATGTTTACTGCGCTTCAGAGCAATATTGAGATCTCTTGCTGTTTCTACCCCCTCTCTCCTGTTCTCATACCTCTCACTACTCCTTGACTTTCCTTAGCTTCCTCCAGGCGGCCCATCAACGCACTTGTCACTGACTCTTTGCCAGAAACGATCTCATCCTACTCTCTCGTTCGCTTGGGACTGTTCTTAGTCCCCCTCCCTGTCCCAATTACCCCCACCCCCACACACCTTGTGCTTACCCTGTGGACTCTGCCAGCAGTTCAGCTTTCGCCACAATCCACACCTCCCTCCCAAGTGTCAGCTCACTTGGGAAAAGGTCCTTGTCATTCATCAGCTTATCGTGGATAATTGATGGTGTTTCTCATGTTGTTGGCGCAGACTCGATGGGCTGAAGGGCCTCTTCTGCACTCTGTGATTCTGTGAATTGCATCAAATCATGGGCTTAATGGGAATGTGGTTGACGGATGATGATACCTTCTCCCGAAATGAAGCCCCCTTCACCTGGCGATACCTTCCTCCACTTAGCCTGTCTGGACTGTTGTGGTGGTAGTGTGCCTTTCATCACCAAATCGTGCCTTGCTCTGTTCCCTTACACCTCTGGCACTTGCTTCCCCTTCAGTATCTCGCTTTGCCCCACCCACCTCATGCCTCAATTAAAATCGGACTCCACCCTGCCTCAGCTCCACTGCGGCTGCAGCCCTCGTCTGTGCCCATGTTACTTCTAGACTTGACCACTCCAATTGCTGCTCCCATGATCTACCCTCTAAAACTGAAGCCATTCAAAGCTCTAAGATAAAAGCAAAATATTGTGGATGCTGGAAACCTGAAATAAAAATAAAATGTTGGAAAAACTCAGCAGGCCTGACAAATGCTGTCAGATCTGAGTTTCTCCAGCATTTCCGTGTTTTGTTTAGCTCAAAGCTCGGCTACCCGCATCCAAGAAGGCACCAAGTCCCATTCACCCATCACGCCCTGTGCTCACTGACCTATATTGGCTCCTGGTTAAGCAACACCTCGATTTTAAAATTCTAATGCATGTTTTCAAATTGTTCCATGGCCTTGACCCCTCCCTATCTCTGTAACCCCCTCCAGCCCCTACAACTCTCCCTTTCTCTGTAACCTCCTCCAGCCCCTACACCCTTCCCTATCTTTGTAACCTCCTCCAGCCCCTCCAACCTTCCCTATCTCTGTAACCTCCTCCAGCCCCTACAACTCTCCCTTTCTCTGTAACCTCCTACAGCCCCTCCAACCTTCCAATCTCTGTAACCTCCAGTCCCTACAACTCTCCCTTTCTCTGTAACCTGCAGCCCCTATGACCCTCTCTATCTCTGTAACCTCTTACAACCCTCCCTATCTCTGTAACCTACAACTCTCCAAGTCTCTAACCTCCACCAGCCCTTAACACCGCTCCCTATCTCTGTAACCTCCAGCCCCTAAAACCCTCCCTTATCACTAACCTCCACCAGCTCCTACAACACTCCCTATCTCTGTAACCTCCTCCAGCCCCTACAACCCTCCCTATCTCTGGAACCTTCTCCAGCCCCTACACCCCTCCCTATCTCTGGAACCTCTTCCAGCCCCTACAACCCTCCCTATCCCTGTAACGTTCTCCAGCCCCACAACCCTCCCAATCTCTGTAACCTCCTCCAGCCCCTTCAACTCTCCCTTTCTCTGTAACCTCCTCCAGCCCCTACAACCCTCCCAATCTCTGTAAACTCCTCCAGCCCCTACAACCCTCCCAATCTCTAACCTCCTCCAGCCCCTCCAACCCTCCCAATCTCTAACCTCCTCCAGCCCCTACAACCCTCCCAATCTGTGTAACGTCCTCCTCCCCCTACAACTCTCCCTATCTCTGTAACCTCCTCCAGCCCCTACAACCCTCCCAATCTCTGTAACCTCCTCCAGCCCCTACAATCCTCCCAATCTGTGTAATGTTCTCCTCCCCTTACAACTCTCCCAATCTCTGTAACCTCCTCCAGCCCCTACAACCCTCCCTATCTCTGTAACCTCTTACAACCCTCCCTATCTCTGTAACCTACAACTCTCCAAGTCTCTAACCTCCACCAGCCCTTAAAACCCTCCCTATCTCTGTAACCTCCAGCCCCTAAAACCCTCCCTTATCTCAGTAACCTCCTCTTGCCCCTACAACTCTCCCAGTCTCTAACCTCCACCAGCCCCTACAACCCTCCCTATCTCTGTAACCTCCTCCAGCCCCTAAAACCCTCCCTTATCACTGTAACCTCCAGCCCCTACAACCCTCCCAATCTGTGTAACGTCCTCTTCCCCCTACAACCCTCCCTATCTCTGTAACCTCCTCCAGCCCCTAAAACCCTCCCTTATCACTGTAACCTCCAACAACCCTCCCTATCTCTGTAACCTCCTCCAGCCCCTAAAACCCTCCCTATCTCCGTAACCTCCTCCAGCCCCACAACCCTCCGCGATCTCCACTCCAATTCTGCTCTCTTGAGCATCCCCGATTTCCGTCGCTCCACCATTGGCGGCCGTGCCTTCGGCTGCCTGGGGACTAAGCTCTGGAATTCCCTCCCTAAACCTCTCCATCTCTCTCTCTCTCTCCCCTCCCCACCTTGGACTCTCCTTAAAACCAACCTTTTGGTCACCTGTCCCTAATAAATTCCAATCTGTCTCATGTCAAGTCTTTCTCTAAACCTGCCTTATGGCGTTAAAGTACCTTTGCAACGCTATATGGAAGTATTCCTATTGCTCAGTTATTGGCTCACCGTCTTATTTTGCTTCCCCTTTGTGTCGGCCATTCTGATACCAGGCAGGGCCTGTTGATGCTACTCTTCTGGTTCCGAGTAAGGTGCAGTTTGCTGATAAGTTTTTTTTAAAAACTTGCATTTTTATATGTTGCCTTTCACCATCTCAGGGCATCCCAAAGTGCTTCGCAGCCAATGAACTTTAGAAGCGTGGTCATGCATGTAGGAAATTAGCAACCAATTTGCGCGTACCAAGCTCCCATAAACTGTGATAATGAGCAGGTTATCTGTTTCTGTCATGTTGGCTGAGGGATGATTATGGCCCAGGACGCTGTGGGGTGGAGGGGGGGGTTGAAGGACTGCCCTGTTCATCTTCCATCTTCCATCTTTTCATGCCTGCCTCACCAGGGCACCTCAGTTTAACGCCTCATCCGAAAGGTGGAACCTCTGACGATGCAGCCTCTGCTCTCGGCAGGGAGACGGTGTGGTGCCATGGTAATGCCACTGGACTGGTGATCCAGAGACCCCAGGCTCATGCTTTGGGGACGTGGGTTCAAATCTCACCATGGGTAGCTGGTGGAATTTAAATTCCAAGTAAATTTAAAAAAAAAACTGGAATATAAAAGTCTCGGTAATGGTGACCATGAAGTGTACCATCGATTTGTTGAAAAAGCCCATCTGGTTCACTCATGGAAATAAGGAAATCTGCCATCCTTACCCGGTGCTGAGCCTACATGTAACCCCCGACCCCAGAGCAATGTGGTTGAGCCTTAACTGCCCCTCTGAGATGGCCCCAGCAAGCCGCTCAGTTCAAGGGCAATTAGGGATGGGCAACAAATGCTGGGCCTTGTCCACGATGCCCACATCCCATGAGCAAACTAAGAAGTACTGGCACTGGGAGTGTCATCCTGGATTTTGTGCTCACGTAAGACTCGGAAGGCATACCCTCCTAACTCGGGTGAATGCTGCACGTCCGCTGAGCGGTGACAGGCAAACGTAACCGTGTGTGAAGTTTTGACGTTTGAAACAAATGAGCTTGAGGTAATTCTAGGCAGGCTTGAGATGTAGGGTGTGTCGGCAAAGCGGGGGGGGCGGGGGGTTGACCTGAATTGGAGCACAGTTGGCTTTTCAGCTGTTTCGTTTTTGTTTCCGCAGGACAGTAAGAAAATCTTTTAAGTGTTCAGCAGGACGTGTGGAGGAGGGAGAAGAGAATGTAGGCGTGGAGTTCAGTGCAGCAAACAGGCAAGACAGGTCAAGACGCTCTGAAGGAATGGAGCATAGCAAGTCCTAAACAGAAACAGAAGTTTCCCGGAAAAGCTCAGCAAGTCTGGCAGCGTCGGCGGAGAAGAGCACAGTTGACGTTTTGAGACTCGAAAGTGGTGAGGAGGGCACAGTATTTGCAAAGGGATACTTAGATAGGTGTGCTCTTCTCTGCCGATGCTGCCAGACTTGCTGAGCTTTTCCAGGTATTTCTGCTTCTGTTTTTGTTTTGGATTTTTAGCATCCGCAGTTTTTTGTTTTTATAGCAAGTCCTACGTCAGGGCGGAAAGTAATGTTAAGGAAAAGGAACAAAGGGCACTGTGGGACAATTGGATCAGACGTGGTATGTACGTACAAAAACCATTAATGAGAGTCGAGAAACATGAATCACATAGGGATATGTCTGGTCTCGGTACCAGAGTTGGCTATATTACCGGACGAGCAATCCAGAGGTCTGGACTAATGACCCAGGGACACAACATCAAATCCCGCCAAAGGCAGCTGGGGAATTTAAATACTAGCCCCGGTAACAGTGACTGTGAAACTACTGGATTATCGTAAACCTGATTCACCGACGCCAATCGGCAGAGGAAATCTGCTGTCCTCACCCAGTCTGGGCCCGTATGTTCGAACATAAGGAGGCCATTCGGCCCCTCGAGCCCGCTCCACCATTTGGTCAGATCTTGGCTGACGTGATACTAGCTTCCACTCCACATTCCTGCTTGCCACTGCCCCCCACCCCCCACCAACAAAATCCTTAACTTCAAGAATCTGCCCATCTCAGCCTCGGCTATCCCAGCCTCCACTGCTCTTTGGGGTAGAGAATTTCCATTCACGGTCCTCACAGAATAAATTCCTCCTCGCCGCCGTCTTAAAAGGGAGACCCCCTTATTCTGAAATGGCCCCCAGTTTTAGATTCACCCTCGAGGGGAAACATTCTCTCAGCATCCACCCTGTCAAGCCCCCTCAGAAACTTACATATTTTATCAAGATCAATGCTCATTTTTCTGAACTCCCATGAATATACGCACAGCCTCCCCCTCATCAGATAACTCATTCTTCCCAGGAATCAGCATGATGAACCTGCTCTGACCCACCTCCAAATGGAAGTATATCCCTCCTTAAGTAAGGATATCAAAAATGTACGCAGTGCTCCAGGTGTGACCTCACCAATGCCCTGTACAGTTGTAGCAAGACTTCACTATTTTAATACTCCATTCCCCTTGCAATAGAGGTCAGCATTCCATTTGCCTTCCTAATCACTTGCTGTACCTGCATGCTAACTTTTTGCGATTCATGTGCAAGGACACACAGATCCCTCTGTACTGCAGCATTCCGCAGTCTCTCTCCATTTAAATACGATTGTGCTTTTCTGTTCTTCCTACCACAGTGGATATTGTTCCACATTAGTCTCTTTGCCAACGCTCTGCCCTCCTCACTACTTGCTTTCCCACCTATCTTTCTGTTGGCAGTAAATTTGGCTGCAATACATTCACCCAAGTCATCAGCATAGATTGTAAACTGTTGAGGCCCCAGCACTGATCCCTGTGGCACCCAACTCGTTGCCAAATTAAAAATGACTCCAAACATGACCCATAGAAAAGCCCTGGTTAGACCCCACCTGGAGATACTGGGAGCAGCTCTGGGCACCACACCTTAGGAAGGATAAATCGACCTTGGGGGCAGCGCAGTGTAGATTCACCAGAATGATACCTGGACTCCCAAGAGTTAAATTACAAGGAGAGATTACTCAAACTAACGTTGTATTCCCTAGAATTTACAAGGTCAAGAGGTGATTTGTTGGAAGTTTTCAAGAGACTAAGAGGAACAGATAGGGTAGTTGGAGGGAAACTATTCCCACTGGTCGGGGAGTCTAGGACTAGGAGATAGAGTCTAAAAATGAGAGCCAGACTTTTCAGGAGTGAGATTAGGAAACATTTCCACACATAAAGGGTGGGAGAAGTTTGGAAACTCTCTCCCACAAACGGCAACCGATGCCAGGATAATTAATTTTAAATCTGAGATTGATGGATTTTTATTATCTGATGGTGTTAAGAGACATGGTTGCAGATCAGCCTCGATCCCATTGGATAGTGGATGGCCTCCCTGGTGTTCCTACGTTTTTGAAATTGGTGCTTTTTAATGGTGGGAGAGCAGGTAGAATTGATGTTTTTTTTATATAGAAGGTCGCTGAATATGAACGTTGGGAAGTGTGGTTGAATTGGTCAAGGAGCGTAATTATAACCACAGCTGGACAATTACACACAGTTCCAGGCATCACATTGTCGGGTAATGGAGCCACAGGCAGGGGATTCACCAGAATGCCAGGGAGGAGGAGTTTGGGATAATTGGGGTTGGAACAGGGAAGATTAAAGATGTAACAGTGATCTGGAAAACGATGAAGGGTTTTGAGAGTATCCACGGAAAAGGATTATTTCAAGTGATCGGTGAATGGGTAATGAGGGGGCAGGGACTGAGGGTCATCAGAGGAAGGGGTGGTTAGAAGGTGATTTGATACAGAGGAACTGGAACATAGAATGTTCCACCACAAGAGGCCATTAGATTAGGGCAGAGACTAATTCAGGCAATTGGATACAGAATTGAAAGGCAATAAAAAAAAAGGACAGGGAAAGTCGGAGAAACTAGGCGTAAACATCGACAGCTCCAACTGAAGAGCTAGCAAGAGCACAAAGGGCAGAATGGCCCTTTTGTGTAGCTGTACGTCCTGTCGTCTCAGCTCCTTAAATCATTTGGTTTTGCCGGAAATCTCGTGCCTGTTCACCTTTGGTGTAAAGTGTGTGCCACATGGGATTGATAAACTAAAATCTGTGGCAACAGGATTGGTGTCAATTTGCCATCATTGCGCCAATTCAGAGCACTCTGTATACCATATAGTGGCACATAAAGCTGGTGCCTAGCACCTCAGCTCTCTCATCTGATGGGATGAAAATTTTGGTACGGCAACTGGTAGTATTGATGCCTGTTATTGGTAAGTGCCTCGCACTGAATGGGGACTGAGATGGAGCTCAACACATGGCTTCCAAAGAGTTTAACACAGTTGAGCAGTGGTAGTGTCATTGGGCTACTCATCCGGAGTTCAAATCCCACCACGGCAGCTGGTGGAATTTAAATTCAATTAATAAATCTGGAATTGAAAGCTAGTCTCAGTGATGGTGACCGTGACAACGATCATCGTAAAAACCCACATGCTTCACCAGTGCCCTTTAGGGAAGGGAATCTGCCATCTTTACCCGGTCTGGGCCTACACGTGACTCCAGACCCACAGCGATGTTGTTGACTCTTAACTGCCCCTCTGACATGGCCGAGCGAGCCACTCAGTTCAAGGGGTAATTAGGGATGGGGCAACAAATGCTGGGCCTCGCCAGAGAGGCCCACACCCCCATGAAAGAATGAATTTTTTTAAAAAAAGGAGAACTGATAAAAGCTCCAGTACTATCTTTCCTCGGTTTAAAATGCACAATTCCACTAAAGGGAGGCCATCGTTTACAACAATGTACGTTTATATAGCGCCTTAAACATAGACAAACATTCCAAGGTGCGTCACAGAAGTGCAACTCCCCCTGCCTCTCCTCCCCGTAACCCTGCACGTTCTCCTTTTTGAAATCACAGACCTAATTCCCTCTTGAAGGTCTCGATTGAACCTGCCCCCGCCACACTTTCTGGCAGCGCATTTCCAGACCCTAACCTAACCACTTGCTGCGTGAAAAAGATCTCTTCTTATATCACTTTTGCTTCTTTTGCCCAATCGCTTTAAATCTGTGCCCTCTTGTTCTCGATCCTTCCAGTGGGAACAGTCTCTCCCTACCTACTCTGTCTGGACCCCTCCTGGTTTTGAACGCCTCTATCAAATCTCCTCTTAACCTTCTCTTCTCCAAGGAAAACAGCCCCAACTTCTCCAATCTATCTTCATAACTGAAGTTCCTCATCCCTGGAACCATTCTCGTGAATCTCCTCTGTACTCTCTCCAGTGCCTTCACATCCTTCCCAAAGTGCGGTGCCCAGAACTGGATGCGATACTCCAGCTGAGGCCGAACCGGTGTCCTACATTCTATGAATTGTTGGAAGAGTTTATTTTTTCCCCTTGTAAGATTCAGACTTCAGTGTCCTTTCACTGTCTGCTCTGGAGGTGGAAGAGAGGGCCAGAGTCTGCTGGAGGCCAAGCCACTTAACCTCATCTGCCTCATTGTCTCTCCAATATTTTCCCCCTATAGTGCGTCTGCTCAGTAAGAACAACAAACACCAACAGTCACTTAAACGGATGGTTTCCTTGTTAGGAGATTGGTGTTTCACTGTCAGATTTCCGTCTGTTGGCCCAACCAGGAATTGAGGTTAACCGAGTTCAGCTGCCGACTGGATTGAACTCAATGCCCTGTCGCTGGGAGTTGAGCAACCTGTCATAAATAATCAGCTGTCCTTTTTTAATAATCGGCAGCTTGATGTTCACTCTTGATCATGCACAATTTAGAATCATCAGGAAGCAAAACATGATTTTCTTTAAAAAAGTAAATAAATAAAGTTCAGGATTAAGATCATCAGGTTTTAAGTTACAGCCCTGAAGGAACATGAGAGAAGCAGATTTGTTGCTGACATACAGCAGGTTGTGGATGGGGAAGATATATGTAGTGTGATTACAGCCAAGCCCTGCATATTCAATGCACAATCTCCAAGCTTTCTCATGTTCACTGTGTTCAACATAACCTTGTTGCTCTTGTACTCTAAGCCAATTGGAACGTATTGACAGCACACAGCAAGTCTGCGTGCCTGCGATATAGGCAACAGGTTAATGTTTTGGGTGAAAACCCTTACTGCAGGTAAAGAATGAGCCTCTTTAAGGACTTTGGATAGTGGCAGAGGTGGAAAGGGTAAAGAGAGAAGCGTGTGAAAAGTCCCTCCTGACCGGAGGAGGAACAGGGGAACAGGCCGCAAGGCAGGGCAGTGAGACTGGCTCTAAAGCCGTGCCAGTCAATGTCCAGGCCAGAGGAGGAAGTTGTCCCTGGAAGTTGTTTGGGGCACGGCTAGGAGGCTGGGAAGGGTGTGGAGAGGTCTCGGGATCGCTGATCTGGTGATGTTGGGCTCGAGACTACAACCTGCCCGTGGTCTGTCCAGGGAGCACAGCGTTCTCTCTGAACCTCCCCTCACACAGAGAGCAGGGCGCGGGACCCCTCGCCGGGCAGCAGGGATAAAGGTGAATGACCTTGGGAGAGTGCGAGGGGGGGCTGGAGTGAATGGGAAAACGAGTGAGGGGGAAACGCAGATGTGGTGGGCTCCCTGCCAAAGTTAGAGGGAAAAGATCGGCGCTCGCCAATCGTGCCATAAATGAACCAGTTAACTGCGCAGGCTTGCATTTAGATAGCACGTTTCACAACCTCAGGATGTCCCAAAGCGCTTTGCGGCCAACGAAATACTTTTCGAAGCACAGTCGCTGTTGTAATGTAGGAAACTCTGCAGCCAGTCTGTGCACAGCAAGATCCCACAAATAGCAATGTGGTAATGACCTGGGTCACCTGCTATTTAGTGAACGTTGGTTTGAGGATTGCACATTGGCGTCAGGAAACCATTCTTCCACCAGGGATCTTTTTCCGTCCACCTGAGAGGGGAGATGGGGCCTTAGTTTAATGTCTTATCCAAAACATGCACCCCTGACAGAGCAGCACTCCTTCAGCAGTATGCTGAAGTGTCAGGCTGGTTTACATGCTCAATTCTAGTGGGACTTAAACTCACAACCCTTGCACTCCTGGCTAAGAGTGCTACCCTCTCAGCCACAAATGATAGCTGGTGTTGTGGTCAGGGAGACTCTGCCATCATTGTGAGGGCAGAAGTGTGGGAAAATAGGGTGCTCAGAGGCCAAGATCTCATCAATCTTTGCTGACGGAAAACAACAGAGTCATTATATCAGATTGGATACAGAAAGGGATGGATCGACAGTTTATCTCTTTTTGGTGATGCTGTTAGAGAGAGGAATGTTAGCCAAGAACACCAGGCTCTTCCAGCAGAGCCATGGGATCTTTAACATCCATCCTGAATATGGTGACAGGGGTCTCGCACTAAAATCCCATCTCTCTGATGATGTCTCTTACAATACAGTCTTCTGCCATTACTGTACTGGAGTGTCAGCTGAGCTATGGGGAGATGGTGGCGTAGTGGTAATGTCACTGGACTAGTAATCCAGAGATCAAGGATAATGCTCTGGGGACATGGGTTCAAATCCCACCACAGCTGCTAGTGGAATTTAAATTCAATTAATAAATCTAGGATTGAAAGCAAGTCTCAGTAATGGTGACCATGACAACTATCATCAATTGTAAAAACCCATCTGGTTCATGAGTGTCCCCTTAATGAAGGAAATCTACTGTCCTTACCTCATCTGGCCTACATGTGACTCCAGACCCACAACAATGTGGTTGACTCTTAGCTGCCCCCTGAAATGGGTGAGCACAGGGCAGTTAGGGATGGGCATGCTTGTTGTCCTTGCCAGCAATGCCCTTATCTCATGAGAGAATCTTAAAAAAGTGAAGCCTCTGGAATGTGCCTCAAAATCCAGATCATGATCTTTATGTACACGGGAGGGGAATTGAAGGTGATCTGAACTCAGATAGCAATCATCAGTGTCCCAGCCCAGACGGCACTGAGGCCAATTCTTGCCCTGAGTGACAGCAGCCAATTCAGCACAGGAGCATGTTTGGAACCTGGGGCCTCCACGACTCAGGACTATATTGCCCGCTCCACTTACAATGGCAGGAGAGGCCCTGCACCCTCAGCCCCGTTGGGGTTGGGAGCAGAAACGAATAGTCGTCTTTATACAACATCTAACCTGGTAAAGGAAAATACCTGAACATACAAATCAGGAGCAGAAGTCGGCCCCTCGAGCCTGCTCTGCCGTTCAGTAAAATCATGGCCAGTCTGCTTGGAACCTCAACTCCACATTCCTGCCGACCCCTGATAACCTTTCACCCTCTTGATAATCAAGAATCTATCCACCTCTGCCTTAAAAATATTCAAAGGTTCTGCTTCCACCACCTTTTGAGGAAGAGACTTCCAAAGACTCACGATCCTCTGAGAGAAAAAATCTCATCTCTGTCTTCAATGATCGACCCCTTACTTTTAAACAGTGACCCCCTAGTTCTAGCTTCTCCCACAAGAGGAAACATCCTCTCCACATCCACCCTGTCAAAACCCCTAAGGATCTTAAAGTTTTCAATCAAGTCGCCTCTTCTAAACGCCAGTGGATACAAGCCTAATCTGTCCAGACTTTCCTCATAAGACAACCCACCCATTCCTGGTATTAGTCTAGTAAACATTCTCTGAACTGCTACTAATGCATTTACATCTTTCTTTATATAAGGAGACCAATACTGTGCACAATACTCCAGAAGTGGTCTCACTAGTGCCCTGTGCAACTGAAGCATAACCTCCCTACTTTTGTATTCAATTCCCCTCGCAATAAATGATAACATTCTATTAGCTTTCTTAATTATCTGCTTTACCTTTTCTGCATACTAACCTTTTGTGATTCATGCACTAGGACGCCCAGATCCCTCTGCATCGCAGAGCTCTGCAATCTCTCACCGTTTAGATAATATGCTTCTCTTTTATTCTCCCTGCCAACATGGACAATTTGACACTTTCTCACATTATACTCCATTTGCCAGACCTTTGCCCACTCACTTAATGTCTCTATGTCCCTTTGTAAACTCCTTATGCCCTCTTCACATCTTACTTTCCTACATATCTTTGAGTCGTCAGCAAATTTAGCCATCATTTCTTTGGCCCCTTCATCCAAGTCATTTATATAAATTGTAAAAAGTTGAGGCCCCACCACTGATCCCTGTGGCTCACCACACGTCACATCCTGCCAACTAGAGCAATTACATGGAGCTATTACAGCATGAGATACAGATTTAAGGAGCATCTTAAAGGAGGAGAGAGAGAGAGAGGCAGAAGGGTTTAGGGAGGGAATTCCAGAACTTAGGGTCCCCAGGCAGCTGAAGGCTGGGAAACGGGAGTTGGAAGGGTTGCGGAGATCTTGAAGGGTTGTAAGGGAGGAGGGGGTCAGAGGAATTGGGGTGGGGGGATGGCAGGTGGGGGAAAGGGCAGGCAGAGATTTGAAAAGAAGGGTGAAAATTTTAAAATTGAGGCGTTCCCCGGACTGGCAGCTGTGACAGGTCAGAAAGCAGTGGAGGTGATGATAGGAGGGTTGGTAGCTGGAATGTGCCTGAATCCTTCCTTGGCCAGTCATGAAACACCCAGTTCTAGAAACCAGGCTGATCTACGCAGGAGCAGTGGAGCATGAGCTAGAGTGGATTAGTTACAAGCTTTGTTTATCAGGAAAATTAAATTCTTCCTTTGTGCCGTGTTAAGTTGACACTGGTTCCGATTCCTTTGTGCGATATCCAATCCCATGCCCTCATTTCCAAGTCTTACAATAAGTTAGTAAAGAGAATCCCACTGGGATTGACGCTGAAGCTTTAATCTGGGAACATTAGCCAGGCTAAATTGTTTCACACATGTAGCTATTCAGGCTTCTCCACCCGCTCTTAAAGGTGCTTTGCTGACTCAGAACCGAGTAAACCTGAAGTTATAAATGCCACATTTTTTCAGTGTCAGCCAGTGGTGCCTTAAAGGGAAAGGCCATGACAACTTTGGTTTAAAGTCGTTCTCAGAATGTGGGCATCGTTTTCAAAATTTGTTGCCCATCCCTAATTGCCCCTCGAGAAGGTGGTGGTGAGCCGCCTTCTTGAACCGCTGCAGTCCGTGTGGTGTAGGTACACCCACAGTGCTGTTAGGAAGAGAGTTCCAGGATTTTGACCCAGCGACAGTGAAAGAACAGCTGATATATTTCCAAGTCAGGATGGTGAGTGACTTGGAGGGGAACTTGCAGGCGGTGGTGTTCCAATGTGTCTGCTGCCCTTGTCCTTCTAGATGGTAGAGGTCGTGGGTTTGGAGGGTGCTGTCGAAGGAGCCTTGGTGAGTTCCTGCAGTGCATCTTGTAGGTGGAGCACACTGCTGCGTATCGGTGGTACTTGGTACACAGGTAGCCGTTTATCACGTTGCTGTTTGCAGGATCTTGCTGTGCACAACTTGGCTTCTGTATTTCCTACATTACACTAGTGAGTACACTTTAAAAAAAAAACTAATTGGTTGTCTGTAAAACATAACAGGGCATCCCAAGATTGTGAAAGACAGTATATAAATGTCTTATCAAGCAGGAATTCAGTTACGAAAATAATTTTGAAGTTATTTTGCTGACCTCTAATTTCCCCTGCTGATGAGCCGGACTCCTGATGTCCTCCACCAACCCACCCGAGTAGCCATCCTCGCTAGTGAGCTGGAGTAACGAGGATTTTCAGTTGTGGAAAGTTAAAGTCTTCACTGACACAAATTCGGGAAGGGTTGCGGAACCTGCTCTTTACATTTTCTTCCCTTGTAAACATGCGATTTTTATTTTGCGGAGTATTTGTGCAACATGTTGGGTTAAACCCTCCGAGAGTGTCAGAGAACTCACTTTAGCTATTATCGATGACATTATAGCAGGACACTTGGAAAAATTCAAGGTAATCAGGCAGAATCAACATTGTTTTGTGAAAGAGAAATCATTTTTAACCAATTTATTGAAGTTCTTTGAAGAAGTAACATGTGCTGTGGATAAAGGGGAACTAGTGGATGTGCTGTACTTTGATTTCCAGAAGGCATTTGATAAGATTCCACATCAAAGGTTAATGCAGAAAATAAAAGCTCGTGGTGTCGGGCATGTGTTTTCTATAACAGGTGTGTTCAATAACAGGAGTATTCTGTAATGGGTGTGTTCTATAATGGAAGTGTTTTATAATGGGCATGTTCTATAAGAGGTATATTCTGTAACAGGCATGTTCTATAACAGGCATGTTCTGTACAGGGTGTTCTATAACAGGTGGACTCTATAACAAGCATGTTCTATAATGGGAGTGTGCTATAACAGGTGTGTTCTTTAATGGGAGTGTTCTATAATGGATGTGTTCTATAACAGGTGTGTTCTATAACATAAGTTCTATAATGGGAGTGTTCTATAACAAGAGTGTTCTAAAATGGTGTGTTCTAGAACAGGAGTTGTATGTAACGGTGTGTTCTATAACATGAGTGTTCTGTTATGGGAGTGTTCTATAATGGGGGTGTTCTATAACGGGTGTGTTCTATAACAGGAGTGTTCTATAATGGGTGTGTTCTATAATGGGAGTGTTTTATTATGGGAGTGTTCTATAATGGGGGTGTTCTATAACAGGTATGTTCTATAACATAAGTGTTCTATAATGGGTGTGTTCTATAACAGGTGTGTTCTATAATGGGAATGTTTTATTATGGGAGTGGTCTGTAATGGGAGTGTTCTATAACAGGTGTGTTCTATAACATAAGTGTTCTATAATGGGAGTGTTCTATAACAAGAGTGTTCTATAATGGTGTGTTCTAGAATAGGCGCTGTCTGTAATGGGTGTGTTCTAGAACATGGGTGTTCTGTTATGGGAGTGTTCTATAATGGGGGTGTTCTATAACGGGTGTGTTCTATAACAGGAGTGTTCTATAATGGGTGTGTTCTATACTGGGAATGTTCTATAATGGGAGTGTTCTATAACAGGTGTGTTCTATAATGGGTGTGGATCTATAACAGGAGTGTTCTATAATGGGCATGTTCTATAACAGGCGTGTTCTATAACATGAGTGTTCTATAATGGGTGTGTTCTATAATGGGTGTGTTCTATAACAGGTGTGGTTCTATAACAGGTGTGGTTCTATAACAGGAGTGTTCTATAATGGGCATGTTCTATAACAGATGTGTTCTATAATGGGCATGTTCTATAACAGGTGTGTTATATAATGGGTGTGTTCTATAACAGGTGTGTTCTATAAAGGGAGTGATCTATAACATGTGTGTTCTATAACACAAATGTTCTATTAGGGGTCTGTTCTATAATGGGCGTGTTCAATAATGGGTCTGGTTCTATAACAGGTGTGTTCTATAAAGGGAGTGGTCTATAACATGTGTGTTCTATAACAGGAATGTTCTATAAGGGGTCTGTTCTGTAATGGGCGTGTTCAATAATGGGTGTGGTTCTATAACGGGAGTGTTCTATAACAGGAGTGTTCTATAATGGACACATTCTATAACAGGAGTGTTCTATAACAGGAGTGTTCCAAAACAAGTATCTTCTATGACAAGCATGTTCCATAATAGGAGTGTTCTATAATAGGTGTGTTCTGCACATGCATGTTCTATAACAAGCATGTTCTATAACAGGAGTGTTCTATCACGGGCGTGTTCTATAACAGGCGTGTTCTATAACAGGAATGTTCTATAATGGGTATGGTAAAACAGGGGTGAGTGGACAGTTTGGTGAGCGGGTGGGGTGGGGGGGGGGGTGGTTTCTGACCCCTCCACGGGATCTTGTGCAAGTGACGTTTTCACCCATGAGCCAAGTCAGCGAGTGCCAGATGGCTATTTGCCCCTGGAAGGAATCGCAGCCAATCCCGAATTTGTTCTCATCCAAAATCTACCCATTCAGTAGTTACATTTTCAATTGTTTGTCAAAAGTCTTTGTAAATGAATACTGTGTGCGCATAGCTCCTGGGAACTGTGCCTCACACAAATTCCAGAGACATTTAATCACTTCCTGTTTGCATTTTGTCAAATTCCTGACCCACAATAACATAAGCTGTGATTTTTATTTCCCTACTGAATGGTGTCTGTCAGCCATTCAGTGCTGTCTTAAAGGGACAGTGCTCATATCCTCAGTCTCCCCCTCTTGTCCTGTTAGTGACTTTGATTTGCCTCCAGTCGTTCTCTGTGGCCGTCACCCTCCAGAATCCCAGTCAAGCAGCCATCCTTAGCAAATGAGGACATTCACTTGTGGAAGTGGCATCACTTCTGGCTCTTCACCTGACTTCCACACGCCTTCCATTAGGGGTCAGTAGTGAGCAACCAGGGCTTGTGTCACTGACAGTAAAAGCCCACCAACTGATTAAGTCCACGCAAGTTGGGGGTTGAACCTGGGGCTTTCTTGATCTGCGGTGGTTCAGTTTACAAGGCTTCACTGCTCCTGGGATATGTCATCCGATAACGGCGCTCCTTCATTACTGCACTGGGATTATCCAATCAAAATCCTGGAACTCCCTCCCTCACAGCACGGTGGGTGTACCTACACCACACGGACTGTGGCGGCTCAAGAAGGCGGCTCACCACCACCTTCTCAAGGTGCAACTAGGGATGGGCAATAAATGCTGGGCCTGGCCAGTGACGCCCACATCCTCGTGAATGAATGAATTTTAAAAAAACCCACAAACCTTCTGACTGGGAGGTGAGGCTGATACCTGCTGAGCTAATCGAATGCCCATGTTTCTGTCATAGACACACAATTCAATATCTAATGATAGGGCCAAAGGGTCTTTGGGAATGACAGTGCCCGGCTTTGTTAACAGTCCAGCTCACAGGTTAACAATTTGAACAAGTAGCTCATCTCCAGTGAGGGTGGTTTGTTCCATTGGAAAAGGGTTTCCACTGCCATTCACTGGTGCAAGGGTGGTTCGGTGGTGTCGAGGCATACAGCTCAGGATAGTCCCAAGTTCAATTCCCACTCATCCAAGCAGCCGTACTTCACTGGTGAGCAGGGACAGTGAGTGCTGGCCAGCTGGTTGACCTTGGTGGGGCATTCAGTCCATCTCTGCCCCCTCCTCCCTGCTGCCGCTTTCCCCGCTCAGATATGTAGGCAGTAAGGGGCATTCAAGTTTACCTCAGTGCCCTTTTGGAATTTGATCCTAGGGAGGGGCGGTCCCTCACCCGACAAGGCAGAGGCGAGAGTGGCCATGTGACGGGAGGGCTTGTGCGTCAGGAGTGTGCCGTTGAAAGGGACGATTGCGTGACACAGAGTGAGGGTGTTGAAGCAGGAGGGAGTGAGGGACAGGAGGGGAGGGGGTGTCTGACAGCAGGTATGCAGCAGGGAGTGAGGGTGTTGAAGTGGGAGGGGGTGAGGGACGGGAGGGGAGGGGGTGTATGACAGCGGATGTGTAACAGGGAGTGAGGGTGTTGAAGTGGGAGGGGGGTGAGGGACGGGAGGGGAGGGGGTGTATGACAGCGGATGTGTAACAGGGAGTGAGGGTGTTGAAGTGGGAGGGGGTGAGGGACGGGAGGGGAGGGGGTGTATGACAGCGATGTGTAACAGGGAGTGAGGGTGTTGAAGTGGGAGGGGGTGAGGGACGGGAGGGGAGGGGGTGTATGACAGCGGATGTGTAACAGGGAGTGAGGGTGTTGAAGTGGGAGGGGGTGAGGGATGGGAGGGGATGCAGGATGGAGTGTGATAGTGGATGTGTGACAGGGAGTGAGGGTGTTGGAGGGGGTGAGGGACGGGAGGGGAGGGAGTGTCTGACAGCGGATATGTAACAGGGAGTGAGGGTGTTGAAGTGGGAGGGGGTGAGGGACAGGAGGGGAGGGGGTGTCTGACAGCGGATGTGTAACAGGGAGTGAGGGTGTTGAAGTGGGAGGGGGTGAGGGACAGGAGGGGAGGGGGTGTCTGACAGCGGATATGTAACAGGGAGTGAGGGTGTTGGAGGGGGTGAGGGACAGGAGGGGAGGGGGTGTATGACAGCGGATGTGTAACAGGGAGTGAGGGTGTTGAAGTGGGAGGGGGTGAGGGACGGGAGGGGAGGGGGTGTCTGACAGCGGATATGTAACAGGGAGTGAGGGTGTTGAAGCGGGAGGGGGTGAGGGACAGAAGGGGAGGGGGTGTCTGACAGTGAATGTGCGACAGGGAGTGAGGGTGTTGAAGTGGGAGGGGGTGAGGGATGGGAGGGGATGCAGGATGGAGTGTGTGACAGTGGATGTGTGACAGGGAGTGAGGGTGTTGGAGGGGGTGAGGGACGGGAGGGGAGGGGGTGTCTGACAGCAGGTATGCAGCAGGGAGTGAGGGTGTTGAAGTGGGAGGGGGTGAGGGACGGGAGGGGAGGGGGTGTATGACAGCGGATGTGTAACAGGGAGTGAGGGTGTTGAAGTGGGAGGGGGTGAGGGATGGGAGGGGAGGGGGTGTATGACAGCGGATGTGTAACAGGGAGTGAGGGTGTTGAAGTGGGAGGGGGTGAGGGATGGGAGGGGATGCAGGATGGAGTGTGATAGTGGATGTGTGACAGGGAGTGAGGGTGTTGGAGGGGGTGAGGGACGGGAGGGGAGGGGGTGTCTGACAGCGGATATGTAACAGGGAGTGAGGGTGTTGAAGTGGGAGGGGGTGAGGGACAGAAGGGGAGGGGGTGTCTGACAGTGAATGTGCGACAGGGAGTGAGGGTGTTGAAGTGGGAGGGGGTGAGGGATGGGAGGGGATGCAGGATGGAGTGTGTGACAGTGGATGTGTGACAGGGAGTGAGGGTGTTGGAGGGGGTGAGGGACGGGAGGGGAGGGGGTGTCTGACAGCGGATATGTAACAGGGAGTGAGGGTGTTGAAGTGGGAGGGGGTGAGGGATGGGAGGGGAGGGGGGTGTCTGACAGTGGATGTGTAACAGGGACTGAGGGTGTTGAAGCGGGAGGGGGGTGAGGGACGGGAGGGGAGGGGGTGTCTGACAGCGGATATGTAACAGGGAGTGAGGGTGTTGAAGCGGGAGGGGGTGAGGGACAGAAGGGGAGGGGGTGTCTGACAGTGAATGTGCGACAGGGAGTGAGGGTGTTGAAGTGGGAGGGGGTGAGGGATGGGAGGGGATGCAGGATGGAGTGTGTGACAGCGGATATGTAACAGGGAGTGAGCGTGTTGAAGTGGGAGGGGGTGAGGGATGGGAGGGGAGGGGGTGTTGGAGAGCGGATGTGTGACAGGGAGTGAGGGTGTTGAAGCGGGAGGGGGTGAGGGATGGGAGGTGATGCAGGATGGAGTGTGTGACAGTGGATGTGTGACAGGGAGTGAGGCTGTTGAAGTGGGACAGGGAGTGGGATGAGACAGGGACATCGGAAATAGGAGGAGTAGGTTATTCAGCCCCTCGAGCCTGCTTCAATATTCAACTAGATCATGGCTGATCTACCTCAACGCCATCTTCCCACACTATCCACACATCTCTGGATATCTTTAATATCTAGAAATCTATCGAGCTCAGTCTTGAACACACTTAACGACTGAGCCTCCACAGCCCTCAGGTCAGAGAATTCCAAAGATTCGCCATCCTCTGAGTGAAGAAGTCCCTTCCCATCTCAATCCTAAATGGCCTGCCCCTTATTCTGAGGCTGTGTCCCCTGGTTCTAGACCCCCCCTTTCCACAGCCCTGCCAGTCAAGGGAAACATCCTTCCTGCAGCTACCTTGTCGACCCCATACAAAGTTTTGTGTGTTTGAATGAGATCACCTCTCATTCTTCTAAACTGCAGAGAACACAGGCCCAGTCTCCTCAATCTCTCCTCACAGGACATAGGAGTCAGTGTTGTACATGGTTGGTGGTGTGTGACAGTGGACGTGTGTCAGGGAATGAGCGTGTGATGGGGGGGGGAGTGGGTGGGTGTTTGGTGGTGACTTTCAAAGTCACCAGCCTCAGGAGAGCAGAGGCCGGGATAATCAAAGGGGAGAGGAAACCAATTTGCGAGACAACTTTCCCTTTGAAAGGCCGCTGGGTTGGAAAGTAGTAATTAGTTTAATTGAGAGTCTGGCTGAGTGGAAGGGCCGATGAGAAAGTGGGGAAGGTGGAGCTGGGAATTCTCAGGTTGTTCTGTCTGTTGGTGTAGGGCCAAGGTAAGGTTTACGCAGAGCTGTGCAGACTTGCTCGGAGAGGTGCCTACTGCTTGGTGTAAATACTTCACATAGCTGCGAGGCTCAGTCAGGGCCCCGCGGGCTGTGTTGTAACTCACTCTCTGTGTTTGTTGTTTCATGTAGCTGGCTTCAAAGGGAGAGAAAAGACAGACTTGCATTTTCATAGCGCCTTTTGTGACTTCAGCCCTCTCAAAGGGAAGTACAGCCAGTGAAATACTTTTTTTTTGAAGCAGTGCTGCTGTTATAGTGTGGAAAAGCAGCAACTAATTTACACACGCCCAGCAAGCTCCCATGAACATGATAAATGTCCGCCTCACCTGTTCTTTTTTATCGGTGATTTTGACTAAGCAATAAATATTGGACCCAGGTCACCAGGGAAAACTCTCCTGCTCTTTCTTCAAACAAATGGGCAGATGGAGCCTCGGTTTAAAGTCTCAATGCAAAAGACAGCACCCACAGCAGTGCAGCACTCCCGCACTGGAGTTCAGCCTTGACCGTGTGCTCAAGTCCTGGAGTGGGTCTCGAACTCACAGCCTTTGTTCTGAGAGGCAGGAGAGAGTGCCAATGACTGAGCCACCGCTGAATCCACAAAGGTGGGATTTCAGTGTCTCGCTGCGTAGTCCTGGAGACCATCCAAAGCCCTGCTGCCCATGTCTTAACTCGCAGCAAATCCCATTCCCCTATCACCCCCTGTGCTCGCTGACCGACATTGGCTCCCGGTCAAGCAACGCCTTGATTTAAAAATTCTCCTCCTTGTTTTCAAATCCCTTCACAGCCTCACCCATTCTTATCTTTATAATTAGTAGGGGGGGAGACAGTGGCATAATGGTAATGTCATTGGCATAGTAATCCAGCAGCCCAGGCTAATACTCTGGAAACCCAGGTTCAAATCCCAGTACAGCTACTGGTGGAGTTTAAACTCAGTTAATAAATCTGGAATTATAAAGCTAGTCTCAGTAGCAGTGATCATGACAACAATCATCAATTGTTGTAAAAACCCATCTGGTTCACTAATGTCCTTTAGGGAAGGAAATCTACCACCCTTACCCAGTCTGGCCTACATGTGACTCCAGACCCCACAGCAATTTGGTTGACTCTTGATTGCCCTCTGAAATGGCCCAGCAAGACACTCAGTTCAAGGGGCAATTAGTGATGGGCAACAAACACTGGCCTTGCCAGTGACACCCACATCCCAGGAAAGAATTTTTAAAAATCTCCTCCAGACCCCCACAACTCTCCAACATCTCAGTACTCCCTCCAATTCTAGCCCCTTGCACATGCCTAATTATAATCCCCCACCACTGGCGGCCGTGCCTTCAGCTGCCTTTGACCTAAGCCCTGGAATTCCCTCCATAAAGCTCTCCGCCTCTCTCTCTCCTCTTTACGATGCTCCTTAAAACTGACCAAGCTTTTGGTCGCCTGTCCCTGATATCTCCTCATGTGGCTCGGGGTCATATTTTTATGTGCAAATTACGGTAAAGGCATTATGTAAATGTAAGTTATTGTTGTTGGTTAGAGGCCAGGTTATCAAGGTATAACCAAGCAGGAAATGTCTGGCATTCTCACATTCTCACTCCTTTGATTTAAAGTGGTTTCATTGTAGATTTTTTAAAAATATGGATCTTCTGTCCAGCTAACTAAACAATAAACCAACAAATGCCTATATTTTCTTGGTGCGGTAGCGAGTTAAACAGTGTCCTGGGGTCAACTCAACTCTAAGAATGGGCCGAGCCCTTTAAGACGAGGGGGCATAACTCAATAACCTTCCTGAGCTTTTTGCTGGTAATAAGTGAATTTGTGGCTGCAGATAACAGGGACATTGGCATCTTCAATCAATTCTTTGGTTACTGGGCAGGGAGGGACCATTGCAGATCTACTGCGTGATCTGCTGGGAGGGGTTTGCAGAAGAACATATTCCAGATACTTCTAATTGCTGATTGTCCGTACGTGTGTGAATGTGTCAGTATGTGTGTGCGTGCACAAATTGTTTTGCTTTTGTTCATTCACGGGATGTGGGCACCGCTGGCTGGGCCAGCATTTATTGCCCATCCTTAATTGCCCCTGGAGAAGGTGGTGCTGAGCCACCTTCTTGAACCGCTGCAGTCCTTGTGGTGTAGGTACACCCACAATGCTGTTAGGAAGAGAGTTCCAGGATTTTGACCCAGCGACAGTGAAGGAACGGCCAATATATTTCCAAGTCAGGATGGTGGGTGACTTGGAGGGGAACTTGCAGGTGGTGGTGTTCCCATGTGTCTGCTGCCCTTGTCCTTCTAGATGGTAGAGGTCGTGGGTTTGGAAGGTGCTGTCGAAGGAGCCTTGGTGAATTCCTGCAGTGCATCTTGTAGATGGTACACACTGCTCCCACTGTGCGTCGGTGGTGGAGGGAGTGAATGTTTGTGGATGGGGTGCCAATCAAGCGGGCTGCTTTGTCCTGGATGGTGTTGAGCTTCTTGAGTGTTGTGGGAGCTGCACTCATCCTGGCAAGTGGGGAGTATTCCGTTATACTCCTGACTTGTGCCTTGTAGATGGTGGACAGACTTTGGGGAGTCAGGAAGTTGGTTACTTGTCGCAGGATTCCTAGCCTCTGGCCTGCTCTTGTAGCCTCAATATTTATATGGCTGGTCCAGTTCAGTTTGTGGTTAATGGTAACCCCCAGGATGTTGATAGTGGGGGATTCAGTGATAGTAATGCCATTGAATGTCAATGGGCAATGGTTAGACTCTCACTTGTTGGACATGGTCATTGCCTGACACTTGTGCGGTGTGAATGTTACTCGCCACTTGTCAGCCCAAGCCTGGATATTGTTCAGGTCTTGCTGCATTTGGACATGGACTGCTTCAGTGTCTGAGGAGTCGTGAATGGTGCTGAACATTGTGCAATCATCAGTGAATATCCCCACTTCTGACTTTATGATGGAAGGAAGGTCATTGATGAAGCAGCTGAAGATGTTTGGGCCGAGGACACTACCCTGAGGAACTCCTGCAGTGATGTCCTGGAGCTGAGATGACTGGCCTCCAATAACCACAACCATCTTCCTTTGTGCTAGGTATGAATCCAACCAGTGGAGAGTTTTCCTCCTGATTCCCACTGACTCCAGTTGTGCTCGGGCTCCTTGATGCCACACTTCATCAAATGCTGCCTTGATGTCAAGGGCAGTCACTCTCACCTCACCTTGGGAGTTCAGCTCTTTTGTCCATGTTTGAACCAAGGCTGTAATGAGGTCAGGAGCTGAGTGGCCCTGGCAGAACCCAAACTGGGCATCAGTGAGCAGGTTATTGCTAAGCAAATGCTGCTTGATAGCACTGTTGATGACTCCTTCCATTACTTTACTGATGATGGAGAGTAGACTGATGGGGCGGTAATTGGCCAGGTTGGATTTGTCCTACTTTTTGTGTACAGAATAAACCTGGGCAATTTTCAGCATAGCCGGGTAGATGCCAATGTTGTAGCTGTACTGGAACAGCTTGGCTAGGGGCGCTGCAAGTTCTGGAGCACAAGTCTTCAGTACTTTTGCCGGAATATTGTCAGGACCCTTAGCCTTTGCAGTGTCCACTTCCTTCAGCTATTTCTTGCTATCAGTGGAGTGAATTGAATATGAGTGTGTGTGCATGTGTGAGTAAATGTTTGTGTGTGAGTAAATGTGTGTGTGTGAGTGTGTGTAAGTAAGTGTGTGTGAGTAAGTGTGTGTGTGAGTACATGTGTGTGTGTGAGTGTGTGTGTGTGAGTGTGCGTGTGTGTGTGTGAGTAAGTGTGTGTGTGTAAGTGAGTGAATTTGTGTGAGTGTGTGTGTGTGAGAGTTTGGGCTGAATCCTCCCAGATTTGCACTAAGTGCGGGAGGGGATGAGAAAAAGGACCTATTACCCACCGCTGCAACAGTGGGTTTTCGTGCCCAATCGTCCCATTCCCGGCGCCTCCTACCTCATTAATAATGCATTCCTGGGAAATACGACAGGTCGCTGGCAGGGCGATTTCAGGCATTCTGTCACCGGCCTGTGACCTCTCCCTGTTGTTCCAGCTTGTCCTGCATGGATAGAGATGGAGAAAGTGTAAGCAGGATGCCTGCCAGGCCAGATGATAAGTATGCCTGGTCAGTATGGGTGATCCCATGGACAGGATGAGGACAATGACGGTGTGTGTGAGAGAGTGAATGGTGATGTCCCTCGAACTGACAGTGAGTGAGGGCCCTGTGGATGTGTGATGGGTTTGTGAGGGTGTGAGTTGAGAGTGATGAGAAGAGTGAATTACCCTGGCGGAACGGAAGAGATCATTCATCCCCTTGCGGCAACGATTAGCTGTCCTCTTCTGAAGAGCGTTGGCGCTGACCACCACTGCCACTGTCTCCCAAGCTGGGTTAGTGATGATGCGGCCAGAGCTGAGGTAGTGGACACTCCGGCGGGCCTCCATGGCATCCAAAAGGCGCTCGACGGACACGTCGCTGAACCTGGGGGGCTGCCATCTCCTTCAGTTTCAGAGCCGTGTCTTCTGTATTTCAGTGGTGGTCTGGAAGCACTGAGACGTGTGCTTGCAGTTGGATTTTAAATATGGCGCCCGGTGTGATGCAGCATCGAGGTGATGGCAGGTGGACAAATGAGAGCCGGCCCGCCTAGGAAACGGTGTGTTTCCCAGGGGTACACAAATAATATGGCGGATTTGGGACAATACAGCGTGAAAACCCCCCCATCGCGGCTGACAGGTAAAACGTCATTTTACCCACCCGCTCCCGCACTTGGTGCAAATCTGGGAAAATTCCGCCCAATGTGTGTGTGAGTGTGTGTGTGTGTGTGTGTGAGTGTGTGTGTGTGTGTGTCAGTCAATGTGTGTGTGTGTGTGTGTGTATGTGAGTGTAAATGAATATATGTGTGTGTGTGTGAATTTGTGTGTGTAAGTGAATGTGTGTGTGTGAGTGAATGTATGTGTGCATCTGTGTGTATGATGTGTGTGTGTGTGCTTGTGAGTGAACTTGTGTGCGTGAGTGAATGTGTGTGCATGAGTATGTGTGAGCGAGTTTGTATATGCGCCTATGAGTGAATATGTGTTTGTGTGTATGAGTGTGTGTAAGTGGGTGAGTCAATGTGTGTGTGTGAGTGTGAATGAATACATGTGCATGTATGTGCCTGTGTGTGTGTGTATGTGAATTTGTGTGTGTGAGTTTGAGTGTGAGTATGTGTATGTGCGTTTGTGTGAGTGAATTTGAGTGCGAGTGAACTTTTGCATGTAAGTGTGTTTGTGTGTATGTGTGAGTAAATGTATGTGTGTGTGAGTGAATTTGTGTGCGTGAGTAAATGTATGAGCATGTGAGTGTGTTGTGTGAGTGAATGTGTGTGTGAGCAAATTTGTATGTGTGCATGTGAGTGATTATGTGTGTGTGTGTGTGTGAATGTATGTGTGTCTGTGTTTGTGTGAGCGAATGTGAATGCATAAGTGTCTGCATGTGTGTGTGTGTGTATCAGTGAATGTGTATGTGTAAGTGTGTGTGTGTGTCTGTGTTTGTGTGTGCATGAATGTGTGTGTAAGTATCTGCATGTGTGTGAATGTGTGTGCGAGTGAATGTGTGTATCTGTGTGTGTGAATGAGTGCAAAAGTGTATAAGTGTCTGCATGTGTGTGAATTTGTGTGTGTATGTGTGTGTACATATAAGTATGTGTGTGTGTTTGTAAGTGTGTGAGTGCATGTGTGTGTCAGTGTGTGTATGAATGTGAATGCATAAGTGTGTATGTGAATTTGTGTGTGTGTGTGCACCTGTGTGTGTGAATTTGAGTCTGTGTGAATATGTGTGTCTGTAAATGTGTGTGCATGTGTATTGTGTGAGTGAGTGCGTGTGAATATCTGTGTGTGTATATATGTGTGTTTCTATGAATGTGTGTGTAAGTGAATGTATGCAAGTCTATTGAGTGCATGTGTGCCAGGGACACACATTCAAGTGAGAATGCAGTGCCTTCCATGGTCAGTTCAGCTTTTAAAAAATTCCTTCACGGGATGTGGGCTTCACTGGCTGGACCAGCATTTATTGCCCATCCCTAATTGCCCCTTGAGAAGGTGGTGGTGAGCTGCCTTCTTGAGCTGTTGCAGTCCATGTGGTGTAGGTACACCCACAGTGCTGTTAGGGAGGGAGTTCCAGGATTTTGACCCAGTGACAGTGAAGGAACAGCCGATATATTTCCAAGTCAGGATGTTGAGTGGTCTGGAGGGAAACTCCCATATGGTGGTGTTCCCATGTATCTACTGCCCCTGTCCTTCTGGATGGTAGAAGTCGTGGGTTTGGAAGGTGCTGTCGAAGGAGCCTTGGTGAGTTGCTGCAGTGCATCTTGTAGATGGTACACACACTGCTGCTACTGTGCGTCGGTGGTGGAGGGAGTGAATGTTGAAGGTGGTGGGTGGGGTGCTGATCAACCTTGTCCTGGATGGTGTTGAGCTTCTGGAGTGTTGTTGGAGCCACATTCATCCAGGCAAGTGAGGAGCGTTCCATCGCACTCCCGATTTCAGCCTTGCACATGATGGACAGGCTTTGGGGAGCCAGAAGGTGAGTTACTTGCTGCAGAATTCCCACCCTGAGACCTGCTCTTGTAGCCACAGTATTCAGGCTACTGAAGTTCGGTCTCTGAGCTGGAGTGTGAGGCTCAGTCAAGGTTGAGGTTCTGTCTCAAACAGGCAAACGTCTCCCATAGAGGAAAGAATAAGAGGGACGGTGATGGGGAAAGGATTCAAGGGGGTGGGTGAGGTGTACACAAAAACAACGCAAGGCAGACGGGAGACAATGCAACTTAGCCAGCAACTTATGGGTTTGCATCCAGATTCATGACGTACATAAACAGCGATAAACCGGCCGTTAAAACACAGAATATTTGACTATTCATAAAGCACAGAAGCAGGTGAATTACATCCAATCATTGTAAAGGAAATGAGGTTCGAATCTATGGCTGGGAGAATGCTGCCGTTCATTAAAAACCCAGGGTCCATCCAGAAAGATTGAGAAATAGTAAAAGCTTGTCCAGTCTTTCAGAAACACTGAGTGTTCGATCCCTGGGGGTTTCTGTCAGCCTGGCATTTACGAGGGTGGAAAAGTGGCGAGGAGTCAAGAGAATGTAACGAGAAGTAGAGCAAAGTCCGAGGCTCCCAATGGGCTCTTAAAGATGAGGTGCTCCCCCCACCTTTGTGAGGGTGACACCGTCTTGAACCATCTCACCGCGCAGCGCGCAATGTACTTCTCCGCAGCTCAGGTTAAGGGGGGGGGGTGTCTCGGAGGTTTTGCTCCTTCAAGGACACACAAGGTCTCATTGTTGTGAGCAAACACAGCCTGAGGGTAGTTTGAGTTTAATTGTGTTTGACGAGGGGAACGGGTGCTTGTAAATTCTGGCAGTGGGTCAGGGGCAGACTTGTGTATTTAGCTGAAGCGTGACAAATGTTCACCAAAGCCTCATACATATGCAACGGGACTGGTTTTTAAAAATGTATTCGTTCATGGGATGTGGGCGTCGCTGGCTGGGCCCAGCATCTATTGTCCATCCCTAATCGCCCCCTTGCTCCCATGGATGAATAAGTGTGAAAAAACAGTCCCGTTGCATCTGTATGAGACTCGTGTATGCATGTGAATATTTGTCAACCTCATTGCTGTGAGTCACATACATTAGTCAGACCGGGTAAGGGCAGCAGATTTCCTTCCCTAAAGGACGTTAGTGAACCAGAACAAAAATAAAAATGCCTGGAAAAACTCAGCAGGTCTGGCAGCATCTGCGGAGAGGAACACAGTTAACGTTTCGAGTCCGTATGACTCTTCAACAGAACCAGATGGGTTTTTATAACAATCGACAATGGTTTTCATGGTCATCATTGGGCTTTTTAAAGTCCAGACTTTTATTGATTTCAAACTTTACCATCTGCTGTGGTGGGATTTGGACCTGGGTCCTCAGTGCATTACCTGGGATCTCTGGAATACCAGTCCAAAGACAATACCACCACCTCCCTGAGAAGGATCTGTTGAGTGGGGGGAGGTAGGTTAGTTATCTAGACTTTAAGAAAGCATTTGATAAGGTTCCTCATGAGAGATTGGCGATTGAAGTGAAAAACTAAAAAAAAAGGACAGAAATTCACCATTGAATAATGATGGAGGTGGTAGTGATAGTGACTCAGTGGGTAGCTCTCCTCTCTCCCTCTCTCTCTCTCTCTCTCTCTCTCTCTCACACTTGGGAAACAGGAGGTGAGCAGAATTGAGCATAAAATCATGGTCGACAGTCGCAGTGCCAGTACCAAGGGAGTGCTGCACGGTCAGAGGGATTGTTCTTCAGATGAGACGTTAAACTGAGGCTCTATGTGCCATCTCAGGTGAGCATATAAGATCCCACAGCATTCTTTGAAGAAGAACACGGCAGCTCTCTCTGTCGTTCTGGCCAATACTGTCCCTCAATTAACACCATCAAAAGCAAGTTCATTGGTCATTATCACAGTGCTGTTTGTGAGAGCTTCCTGTGTTTGGTACGTTACAACCATGGCTGGCTGTAACTGGCTGTAAAACAGTTCGGGAAGGCCTAAGGATGTGAGTGGCACTATAGAATGCAGGTTTCTATAAAATCTGTATATAACATAGCACTGGCATGGTGCATAACCTGTAATTCAACACAGCGTTGTCCAGGACTTTCGTACAACCTGTAATATAATACAATACTCTCCTATTCTTGTGTATAACCTGTAATATAACACAGTGCTGACCCAGTCTGTAATATAACACAGTGCTGACTCAGTCTGTAATATAACACAGTGCTGACCCAGTCTGTAATATAACACAGTGCTGACCCAGTCTGTAATATAACACAGTGCTGTCCCAGTCTGTAATAGTGTTGAACCAGTCTGTAAAATAAAACAGTGCTGACCCAGTCTGTAATATAAAACAGTGCTATCCCAGTCTGTCATATAACACGGTGCTGACCAAGTCTGTAATATAACACAGTGCTGACCCAGTCTGTAATATAACACAGTGCTGACCCAGTCTGTAATATAACACAGTGCTGTCCCAGTCTGTAATAAATAGTGTTGACCCAGTCTGTAAAATAAAACAGTGCTGACCCAGTCTGTAATATAAAACAGTGCTGTCCCAGTCTGTTATATAACACAGTGCTGTCTCAGTCTGTAATATAACACGGTGCTGCCCCAGTCTGTAATAAATAGTGTTGACCCAGTCTGTAAAATAAAACAGTGCTGACCCAGTCTGTAATATAAAACAGTGCTGTCCCAGTCTGTTATATAACACAGTGCTGTCCCAGTCTGTAATATAACACGGTGCTGACCCAGTCTGTAATAAATAATGTTGACTCAGTCTGTAATATAAAACAGTGCTGACCCAGTCTGTAATATTACACAGTGCTGTCCCAGTCTGTAATAAACACAGTGCTGACCCAGTCTGTAGTATAAAACAGTGTTGACCCAGTCTGTAGTATAAAACAGTGTTGACCCAGTCTGTAATATAAAACAGTGCTGTCCCAGTCTGTAATATAAAACAGTGCTGACCCAGTCTGTAATATAACACAGTGCTGTCTCAGTATGTAATATAACACAGTGCTGTTACAGTCTGTGATATAGCACTAGGCTGTTACAGTCTGTGATATAGCACAGTGGTGTCTCAGTTTGCATTATAAAACAGTGCTATTGCAATGTATTGCCTAACTTGTAGAAAGCCCCTTAATTGCATTATATTTTGAGAGAAACCCTGATCAGCTCAGCCCCGGCTATAATTACAAAGCAAAAGTACAGTGTGAGCAGGGGAGGAAGCACCTGAGGCAGATTTCCTGAACAAATTGTAATCTTTCTGTTGACACAGCGACTGTTTTGGGAGCTCTACTTGCATCTCCAAACCCAGTTAGTGAGCAAACATTTTCCATTGTAGGCCTTCTGTCCCTGCTGTGGTGTCGATGTGACTCAGGGCTGCAACCCTGGGATACCCCAGGGGCCCCGTCATGATGCTGCTACTAGCGGGATCTTGCCGAGCAGCCACCTGAGCTCGCGCACGCTGCGGCAGGAACTCCACGTCGACAGTAACTCTTCAGGCGCTAAATGTTTTGAATGGTTCTGAGAACGGACCTGGTGAGACTTGAAATCTTGTTTCTGGATCGTTAGTCCGGGTCGCTAGATTGCTAGCCCAGTAACAGAACCCACTACTATCCCCCCGAGCATGGCTGTGTATCTCATTGAGCAACTCAAACACACATGCTCGCTCAGGACCTTGAAACTGCGGAACTCCCCTCCCCTACCGGTCAAGACTTTCTGACTCAGAACTTGCTAAATGTGAGTCACAGAAGTTCCCACATCCACTTTTGTGCATGTTTTCTTTCAATACGTCTTGGAAAGCCTTAAATTAAGTGAAGGGGAGATGTCAGGTTCCATCCACTAGCATTGGGTTTCGGCACAAGGTTCAAATTCTTTGCTCTATTCTTGTAATGATTCAAGAGGGAGATTTTGTGGCTTCCCTGCGCCTGAGCCAGAACCTCCCGGGTTCGAGTCCCACTCCAGGACTTGATGGCCATGGAAGGTGTGTTCATAACGTGGCCAAACAGGTTGAATATCAGCCCTAAATCCCTCCAATAGGCCTGATGGCAGGTGGTAAGAGCGGGGGAGTTGCGTGGTCAGCCATACTGCAGTAGGCGACAGCAAACTGGTTGCCAAGCATAATCATGGGCCAACACATGGAAGTCCATTGTCACCGATGCCCTGAAGAGAGACAGGGAGAGTGTGCAGTCAGGTGATTATGGCTCCACCACCTCCCTCCCGCTCTTACAGGCTCCCCCGACAATGACTTGTTCACATTCCCAGTAGCAGGGCACATGCAACTAACCTCTTTAATGTTGCAACACACAGCCCAGCTGTGGGGCAATAGTGTTGTTGGGGTGGTGGGGGGGGGGGGGGGGGGGGGCGCATTGTTGACTGCACAGTTGCCCCCCTTTAAGTGCAAGTGCGGGAGCTGTGGCAGAGGAAAAGGCCAGGTCACCTGCAGCCTCAGCTACAGACTGGGTGACCACTTTGCGGAATGCCTCCACCCGCTCCGGCAGCTTGACCCCGGCCTAGGTTGCTTGGCGTTTCAATTCTCCACCTCGCTCTCCTGCTCACGTTTCTGTCCTCGGCTTGCTGCGATGCTCTAGTGAAGCCCAACGCAAGCTGGAGGAGCAGTACCTCATCTTCTGATTGGGTACTTTACAGCCTTCCGGACTTAACATTGAGTTCAACAACTTCAGAACGTGAACTCTGTTCTCCATTTTGTAGTTTTTCCCCTAGTGCCATCGGTATCTTTTTCTCATGTTCTTGCTTTCAGACAGCACTGACCTTTATTCTGCTATTAACACCTGCTCTGGACCAATGCTTTGTTCCTTTGCTACCACCATTCCTACTCTCTTTGCCTTTTGTTCCAGGACATTTTTGGTATTTAATCTCTCCTCCCCTCTAAGCTATCCCTGGTCTTCTCTTTTGTCCTACCTCACCCTCCCGGCTATTTCAACAGCATAAGACCAATCACATTTCTGCCTCTCTTCAGTTCTGCAGAAGAGTCATATTGGACCGTCTGCCAATCAGAAGGAAAGACCTACATTTCCCCTTTCATGAACTGAGGGAATGTAGGGCCTCAGTTTAACATCTCATCTGAAAGACAGTACATGCATCAGTGCAGCACTCCCTCAGCCGTGACAGTCTAGATTATGGTTTTCCATCACTGGAGCAGATTTATTTTCTAACGGGGAGGCGAGAGTGCTACAGACTGAGCCACATGTAACACACGATTGTCATCACAGTGCCATTTTGTGCCCCCACCCCACTAGAAAAGGTGGCAGCCTAACTTAAGAAGGTGGGGCACACCAACCACCCTCAATATGGTACTGAGCCCTACAGAATCATGGTGGGTTGTCTGGATGCAGCAGGGAATGTGGGGTCTGGGGAGGGAGGGAAGTGCTACAGTGTTGGCTATGTTAACCCCTTAACCAAGTCACAATGATCTGCTGACACATCAGTGAGGAGCAAAGATGGCACAGAGAGAGACACTGGGAGAGAGAGATAGAAGAGGAGGAATGTAATGCCATTGGTGTTATATAGAATTACACAGCACAGAAACAGGCCATTCAGCCATCTGCTCCATGCTGGTGTTTATGCTCCACACGAGCCTCCTTCCCCCCCCCAACTTCATCTCACCCCTATCACCATATCCTTCTGTTCCTTTCTCCCTCGCGTGTTTATCCAGATTCCCTCTTGAAAGTGTCTACGCTATTCACCTCAACAACACTGTCTCTGACCCAAGATTTCAACAACTAGACTTCTACCGCGCCCAGAACACGTGGACAACCGTCAATAGAACGCGCACTGGACATGGCCGATGTGGTCGCCTGGTGTACAGGTGGTAGCTCAAAACCTGGCCTGGCTGAGACTGCGGGCACCCTGACCAAACCTTGGAGCGCACAACAACATCTTGGCCCCGGCTCAAGTTGGAGGGCGACATTCCTGGAGTTACACTTGCTCTCCAGCTGGGCATTGGGCTGGCTTGGGAACTTGGCATCAGATCCTAGGAGATAGGAATGGGAGCAGGCCATTCAGCCCCTCGAGCCTGCTCCACCATTCAGCTTGATCATGGCTGATCATCCACCTCAGTGCCAATTTACCGTACTCTCCCTTGATATCTTCGATATCTAGAAATCTACCGATCTCAGTCTTGAACACATTCATTAAGACTGTGCTTCCACAGCCCCTCTGGGGCAGAGCATTCCAAAGATTCACCGACCCTCTGAGTGAAGGAATTCCTCCTTAAATTGACATTAAAGCTGTGATGACAGCTTCTGCTCCAAAAGCCATGTGAAAAAAGGAGACCTCAACCACTCTCTGCAGTGTCCAGTTCTATGTTCTCTCCACCCTCTGGGTAGATAAGTTTCTCCTGAATTCCTGATTGGATTTATGAGTGATTATCTTATATTTGTGGACCCCCCCTTAGTGTTGCTCTCCCCCACGAGTAGAAACATCTCCTCGACGTCTACCCTATCGAACCCATCGCGTACCTCGAAAGTTCTCAATCAGGTTACCCTTCTCATTCTTCACTTTGCTAGAGGAAAGCTCCTCTGCCTCTTCACGATATGTTATTGTGCCTGGGGACTGGACATCTGTGACACAGCTGTCTCCCCCACCCCCCCCCCCCATTTGGCGAGACCGCAACATGCCTAGTTCCTGCGCCATATCGAGCCGTCTTTTGCCGCTTTGAGTAGCCAGGTTAGATTTAAAAGCAATGATATCAGTATTTAGTCATCCCCCTCTTTCTCCCTGCGTGTTCTGCAGTCCAGCTCAAAGCCACCCCGCATTCCTCGAATGAAATCCCGAGCTCGCCAGATTATCGGAGTGGGGGTTGGGGGGGTGGGGGGGCGGAATGGGGGTGGCCTCAGGCATCCGAGGAATGAGAAAGCGCCTGTGGCTATTTGCAGCTCCGGAGGTTGTAGCTCACCCCCAGTACTAAAACCAGAGGAAAACAAGCCTGAGATCACTTTGGGCGAGAGCAGAATAAAAAAAAACATTGCTCGGAGCGGGAACCAGCTCCACCAGGGCAGAGGGCAGCTGCCCCGACTCAGAATTCATTCTACACATCTGCGCTGCATTAGCAACCACACATCCTGGCTGAGGTTCTCTGTCCCTCTCTCTCTCTCTCTCTCTCTTCCTCTCTGACTCTCTCTCCTCTCTGACTCTCTTTCTCTCTTTCCCTCGCTCTTTTGACTCTCTGACTTTCTATCTCATTCTCTGTCATTCTCTCTGACTCTCTGACTTCCATCTGTCTCTCTCTCTCTGTCCTTCTCTGACTCTCTCTCTCTCCCTCTCTTACTCTCTGACTCTGATTCTCTGTCATTCTCTCTCTGACTCTGACCTCTCGCTGACTTTCTCTGTCTCTCTCTCTCTTTCTCGCTCTCTCTTACTGTCTCTCTGACTCCCTCTCTTTCATACCCTTTGACTCTCTCTCTTTGTCTGCCTCTCTCTCTTTGACCCTATCTCTCTCTGATTCTCTCTGTCATTCTCTCTGACTCTCTCTCTCTGGCTCTCTCTGTCTCTTACCCTCTAACTTTCTGTCTCTAGCTCTCTCTCTCTCTCCCTGACTCTCTTTGATCTCTCTGATTCTCTGCCATTCTCTCTCTGACTCTTTCTCTCCCTTACTGTCTCTCTGACTCTATCTCTCTGATTTTGACTCGCTATCTGATTCTCTCTAACTCTATCTCTCTCTGAGCCTCTTTCTGTCTGACTCCCTCCGATTCTCTGTCATTCCAACTCTCTATCTCTATTATTCTCTCTGGCTCTCTCTCTCTCTGACTCTCTTTCTCTGATTCTCTCTCTCTCTCTCTCTCTTTAACTCTCTTGGCCATTCTCTCTCTGACTTTCTCTCTCTTTCTCTCTTTCTGACTCTCTATGTTTCTCTCTCACTCTCTCTCTCTCTCTTTCTCTCTCTATTTTTCTCCCCCTCTCTATCTGTTTTTCTCTCTTCCTCTGTCTCTCTTGCTCTCACTCATTTTGCCATTTCTCTCTCTGTCTCTCGTTCTCTCCCTGTTTCTCTCTCTCTTCCTCTCTGTCGTTTTCTCTCTCACCCGTTCTCTGTCACCTACTATGCCTCTCTGTCTCTGTTTCCCTCTCTATCTCTCTGTCTGTCTCTCTCTTTCTGCTAATTCTGTTTGCTTCCACTGGACTTCTCCCATCTATGCTCCTCCTTTGGGTATGCTTTGGAGTTTCTACCCTCCGCACCCCACCCCCCCCTCCCCGTCCCCCTTGCTAAAGGTGGACAATAGGCTCTTCGTCCACACCGGGGGTGGGGGGGGCGCTATGGGGATGAGGGTGGGGTTGAGGCTGAGGGTAACTGTGTGAGGAGCGATGGGAATGGGGTTGAGGATGGGGATGGGGGCAAGGCGGGATTGGGATGAGGGTGGGGATGGGTTGCGGTGAGGGTGAGGGTGGGGTTGGGGTGGGGATGGGGTTGGGGTGAGGGTGGGTTTGGGGTGGGGATGGGGTTGGGGTGAGGGTGGGTTTGGGGTGGGGATGGGGTTGGGGTGAGGGTGGGTTTGGGGTGGGGATGGGGTTGGGGTGAGGGTGTGTTTGGGGTGGGGTTGGGGTGAGGGGGGATTGGGGTGAGGGTGGGTTTGGGGTGGGGTTGGGGGTGAGGGGGGATTGGGGTGAGGGTGGGTTTGGGGTGGGGTTGGGGTGAGGGGGGATGGGGTGAGGGTGGGTTTGGGGTGGGGATGGGGTTGGGGGTGAGGGGGGATTGGGGTGAGGGTGGGTTTGGGGTGGGGATGGGGTTGGGGTGAGGGTGGGTTTGGGGTGGGGATGGGGTGAGGGGGTATTGGGGTGAGGGTGGGTTTGGGGTGGGGATGGGGTGAGGGTGGGGTGAGGGTGGGGTTGGGGTGGGGTTGGGGTGAGGGTGGGGTTGGGGTGAGGGTGGGGTTGGGGTGGGGTTGGGGTGAGGGTGGGGTTGGGGTGAGGGTGGGGTTGGGGTGAGGGGGGATTGGGGTGAGGGTGGGGTTGGGGTGGGGTTGGGGTGAGGGGGGATTGGGGTGAGGGTGGGTTTGGGGTGGGGATGGGGTTGGGGTGAGGGGGGATTGGGGTGAGGGTGGGTTTGGGGTGGGGTTGGGGTGAGGGGGGATTGGGATGAGGATGGGTTTGGGGTGGGGTTGGGGTGAGGGGGGATTGGGATGAGGGTGGGTTTGGGGTGGGGTTGGGGTGAGGGGGGATTGGGGTGAGGGTGGGTTTGGTGTGGGGTTGGGGTGAGGGGGGATTGGGATGAGGGTGAGTTTGGGGTGGGGTTGGGGTGAGGGGGGATTGGGGTGAGGGTGGGTTTGGTGTGGGGTTGGGGTGAGGGGGGATTGGGATGAGGGTGAGTTTGGGGTTGGGGTGAGGGGGGATTGGGGTGAGGGTGGGTTTGGTGTGGGGTTGGGGTGAGGGGGGATTGGGGTGAGCGTGGGTTTGGGGTGGGGTTGGGGTGAGGGGGGATTGGGGTGAGGGTGGGTTTGGGGTGGGGTTGGGGTGAGGGGGGATTGGGGTGAGGGTGGGTTTGGGGTGGGGATGGGGTGAGGGGGGATTGGGGTGAGGGTGGGTTTGGGGTGGGGATGGAGTGAGGGGGGATTGGGGTGAGGGTGGGTTTGGTGTGGGGTTGGGGTGAGGGGGGATTGGGATGAGGGTGAGTTTGGGGTTGGGGTGAGGGGGGATTGGGGTGAGGGTGGGTTTGGTGTGGGGTTGGGGTGAGGGGGGATTGGGGTGAGGGTGGGTTTGGGGTGGGGATGGGGTGAGGGGGGATTGGGGTGAGGGTGGGTTTGGGGTGGGGATGGGGTTGGGGTGAGGGGGGATTGGGGTGAGGGTGAGTTTGGGGTGGGGTTGGGGTGAGGGGGGATTGGGGTGAGGGTGGGTGTGGTGTGGGGTTGGGGTGAGGGGGGATTGGGATGAGGGTGAGTTTGGGGTTGGGGTGAGGGGGGATTGGGGTGAGGGTGGGTTTGGTGTGGGGTTGGGGTGAGGGGGGATTGGGGTGAGCGTGGGTTTGGGGTGGGGTTGGGGTGAGGGGGGATTGGGGTGAGGGTGGGGTTGGGGTGGGGTTGGGGTGAGGGGGGATTGGGGTGAGGGTGGGTTTGGGGTGGGGATGGGGTGAGGGGGGATTGGGGTGAGGGTGGGTTTGGGGTGTGGATGGGGTGAGGGGGGATTGGGGTGAGGGTGGGTTTGGTGTGGGGTTGGGGTGAGGGGGGATTGGGATGAGGGTGGGTTTGGGGTGAGGGGGGATTGGGGTGAGGGTGGGTTTGGGGTGGGGATGGGGTGAGGGGGGATTGGGGTGAGGGTGGGTTTGGTGTGGGGTTGGGGTGAGGGGGGATTGGGATGAGGGTGAGTTTGGGGTTGGGGTGAGGGGGGATTGGGGTGAGGGTGGGTTTGGTGTGGGGTTGGGGTGAGGGGGGATTGGGGTGAGCGTGGGTTTGGGGTGGGGTTGGGGTGAGGGGGGATTGGGGTGAGGGTGGGTTTGGGGTGGGGTTGGGGTGAGGGGGGATTGGGGTGAGGGTGGGTTTGGGGTGGGGATGGGGTGAGGGGGGATTGGAGTGAGGGTGGGTTTGGGGTGGGGATGGGGTGAGGGTGGGTTTGGGGTGGGGATGGGGTGAGGGGGGATTGGGGTGAGGGTGGGGATGAGGATGGGGTTGGGGTGAGGGCGGGGATGAGGATGGGGTTGGGGTGAGGGTGGGGATGGGGATGGGGATGGGGTTGGGGTGAGGGTGGGGATTGGGGAGAGGATGAGGTTGGGGTGAGGGTGGGGATGAGGATGGGGTTGGGGTGAGGGGGGATTGGGATGGGGTGAGGGTGAGGGTGGGGATGGGGGTGAGGATGGGATTGGGGTGAGGGGGAATTGGGATGGGGTGAAGGTGAGGGTGGGGATGGGGGTGAGGATGGGATTGGGGTGAGGGGGGATTGGGATGGGGTTGGGGTGAGGGTGGGGATGAGGATGTGGTTGGGGTGAGGGTGGGGATGAGGATGGGGTTGGGGTGAGGGTGGGGATGGGGTTGGGGGCAAAGGAGGATTGGGGTGAGAGTGGGGTTGGGGTGGGGATGGGGGAGAGGATGAGGTTGGGGTGAGGGGGAATTGGGATGTGGGTTGGGATGGGGTTGGGGGTGAGGGGGGATGGGGGCCAGGATGGGGTTTGGGGCAAAGGGGGATTGGGATGAGGAGGGGAATGTGAATGGGGCTGAGGGCGGGGATAGGGTTGGGGGTGAGGGTGGGGATGGGAATGAGGGAAGGGCTGTGGGTGAGGGTTGGGGTGGGCTGGGAGTGTTAGGCTGAGGGTTTTGGTGATTGGTGTGGACATGGTGGGATATGGCCTGCTCCTACCCTCACACACTGAACAGTCTGGCTCAGCACTAAGAGAGCCATTGAAGCGAGCAGCTAAAAATCTCTCCTGGGAAACTTTCATCCTGACGCTTGATCTGCATATCTCCCGCTGACAGGAAGCTGTTGGGTGTCCCTGGAGATTGTAGGAGTGGCGGGCTGGATGCAGGGAATCTCCCTCAGTGCCACATCCCACTAGGATGTGGTGGAAGGTTGGCGGAGTTATCACAGATTCCTACCCCCATTGTCAACCAGAATAGCCTGCTGGATAGCATGAATATAAGAGGGGATTGGGAAGTGACGTGTGATGGATCACACGGTCGATTCTCTGGGCTGTGAATAACCAACATCTCTTGGGTGAGGTATCAGGCGGGACAGAGTCTTCAGTAGGGAATGGAGAAGGGGGGAAGGCGAAGATGGGGGAGTGCGGGGAAGGGAGAAAACAACAGGCAGGAAAAATGAGACAACCTATCGGCCTGCCCGAGGCTCATATAAAAATGTCCAAGAATCTCTCTCTCTCTCTTTCTCCCTGCAGAGAGACTCGGAAAGTATGAATCAGACAAAATGTGTTTCTGTGAGTCACAACTCGGTCAAACCACATGTTCGTGATTAAGGGAGCACTCATCTCTGAGGAACTGGGGGAGAGGAGGGCTAACTGGAAGGAGAGCAGGGTGTGGCTGGACCATGAGGATTCTCCTCCAGTGGGTGGGTGGGTGGGGGAGGTGTAAGAGTGGCACTGAGGGGCTCACCCTGTCCCCTCATGACCTGGATTTCAACTCGAGAGCATTTACCTAGCGCCTCGGCTACGTCCCTTGATGCCTCCCTGCCAGCAGAGTACAGCTGAGGCCCGGTCGCTCTCGTTAAGTAGGCAACTTGCGCAAAGCAAGATCCCACAAAGTAATGACGAGATGAATCTGGTCTTTGTGGAGCTGTCTGAGGGAGTAATGCTGTTGCAGGATGCTGAAAGGTTCCTGATCTTGGCGTAGTGCCATGGGATCATCTTCTCTTCCTTGGGCAGTCCCTCGGGATCGAGGGTAACTTTCCCTCACTCCGGTTCGATGGGTTCTGATCATGTGCCATCTTCAGACTCTGCCACTGGGTGGGGGGGAGGGTGGGCAGATGGTGCTTGAAGTTTTGGGTGGGTGGGTTGTTTGGAGACCTGTGCGCTGCCTCTAACGCCTCGATTTCACCTCTGCACGTTCCCGACAAAGTCTCTCAATGTGTTCGGTGCCTTCCCGAATGACCCAGATTAGGAGTGGCCACTCGGCCCCTCGAGCCTGCCCCACCACTCAACAAGATCATGGCTGATTTGATTTGTAACCTCAATTCCACCTTCTGCCTACACCCGATAACCTTTGATCCCTTGTTAGCCAAGAATCTATCTACCTCTGCCTTAAAAATATTCAGTGACCCAGCCTCCACTGCTCTCTGGGGAAGAGAGTTCCACACGACTCACTGAGGGAAAAAAATTATTTTCATCTCTGCCTTAAATGGGAGACCCCTTATTTGTGTCCCCTCATTCTAGTCTCTCCCTACAAGGGGAAACATCCTTTTCAGCATCCACCCTGTCCAGTCCCCTCAGGATCTTATACGTTTCAATAAGATCGCCTCTCATTCTTCTAAACTCCAATGGACACCGGCCCAGGCTGTCCAATCTTCCCTTGTAAGATAACCCCCTCATCCCAGGAATCAGCTGTGTGAACCTTCTCTGAACTGCTTTTAATGCATTTATATACTTACTTAAATAAGGAAACCAAACTGTACATAGTACTCCAGATGTGGTCTCACCAACTCACTGTACAGATGCAGCGAAACTTCCCTGCTTTTATATTATTCCCCTTGCAATAAATGACAACATTCTAGATGCCTTCCTAATCATTGCTCTACCTGCTCACTAACTTTCCCTGGTTCATGTACCAGGAGACCCAGAGTGGGTCGGTCACAAGCCAGGAGCTCCCGGGGTCGGCAGGGATGTTTGACCTCTTCAGGGATGCTTTGACCACACGCCTAAAGCTTTCCCACTGTCCCCCTGGGATTGTCCTGCCGTGACCGAGTTCCAAGTAGAGCAGTTAGCACCAAGACAAGTGGCTGGAAGGGGCCGATCTGGAACGGAGGAGAGGGAATTGTGCTTTTCTGTGAAAAACTGCCTCGCTTGCCGGTCAGCAGGCGGTGCTGCCCGTGTTTAATGTTCACCTGGCTCTCACATGAGGACCACATCAGGCACGGGGTGGTGGGGGGGTGGGGGGGGAGGTTGCATGGAGAGGCTCTCGACTTAAGAGTCTCACCCAAAATCGGGCAGCAGTACCGACAAAATGAGAAAGGGACGGTGAGGAGGTCTGATCGAGGGACTTTACGCGGGGCTGGGAATGGATTGTATGGGGAGGCGGTGGGGGTGGTGGGGTGGGGAGGAGGTGCAATTGTTTCACTCCAGAATCACAGTGCAGAAGAGGCCCTTCAGCCCATCGAGTCTGCACCGACTCCTGAGAAACACCTACCTAATCCCATTTACCAGCACTTGGCCAGGTGGACGTTGGATAAGCTCCTGGTCAAAAAATGTCATGGAGGGGCTGAATAAATACTCGCATTTATACAACCTCTCAGGACATCCCAAAACACTTCACAGGCAGCGAAACACTTTTGAAGCGTAGCCACTGTTCTCATGTCGAAAAAGTGGCAGCCAATTTGCGCACAGCAAGTTCCTACAAACAGCACTGTATCATGACCAGGTATTGTTTTTAGTGATGATTGTTGAGGGGTAACTATGGGCCCCAGGACACGGGGGAAAGGTCCCCGCTGCTGTTCTTCGAAATAGTGGCCCTGGGGTCTCTTACGTCCAACTGAGAGGGGGCAGACGAGGCCTGGGTTTAATGTCTCATCTGAAAGGCGGCCAACAGTGCAGCACTCCCTCAGCACTGGCACTGGGAGATCACAAAGTCTCTGGACTGGGGATTCAAACCTGCGACCATCTGCCTCAGAAGCAGGACAGAATGGGTAAATGCACTGCCCAGCATGGGTACTGAGGGCTAACGGTTAAGCAGGGACCAGGTTCGATTACCCTGTCCACCAGCCACAATTCCCGAGCCGTGCTAGGAAGATTGTGCACATGTGGACATCAGTTGTAGGCAAGGTCTGATTCAGGCTGCGATGCACTCCTTGGCCAAATAGCCTGAAGCCACTCACTGCCAAGAGGCCAAGGGAAATGCCGCCTGTAGAATTGTCCCCCAGCTCCCCCTATTGGTGAAGTGGGAGGGGGACAAATTCATAGATACAAGATTAAAAGACAGAGATTTTGGACAGAAGATCGGAGAAATGCTATCACACAGAGGGATGCATATTAGGGGTGTGGGGACAGGGAGGGGGAAAGGATTGAGGATGAGCTGTGGGCTGGTGGGTAAACACCAACAGGGACGGGATGGGCCCAATGGCCTGTTTCTGTGTTGATTTCTATGCTGAAATTCAGTCCAATTACCGTGAGGGCCTGGGATTGAGGAGAGGGGTCAAATCGCAGATCGCTCACCTTTCACCTCGGAGGTGTAGGCAACAGGATTCAGATGCAGCCCACGCACATCTGATGAAAGTCTCCAGTGTTTGCATGCTGCCATCAACAGATGCCTGGCCTATTTCAGCAAAGCTCTCGGCCAGAGAGGGCATCCAAAATAAAAGGCCGGGAACAATGTAGCGTTTTACAGATGGAGAAACTGACCGGTTTGCCAAGGCTGTGGAGAATGCATTCTGAAATCAGTGCAGCAACACCCATCATGTTGTTCCAGGCACTGGCTGACTGTCCCAGCACTGACTGTGTGTGTATAACAGCCCTGAGTGTCCCAGCATTGACTGTGTGTATAACAAAACTAAGTGTCCCAGCACTGACTATGTGTGTATAACAGGATTGACTGTGTGTAAGAGGACTGAGTGTCCCAGCACTGACTGTGTGTATAACAGAACTGAGAGTCCCAGCAATGACTGTATGTAAGAGGACTGAGTGTCCCAGCACTGACTGTGTGTGTATAACAGGACTGAGAGTCCCAGCACTGACTGTGTGTATAACAGGACTGAGAGTCCCAGCATTGACTGTGTGTGTATAACAGGACTGACTGTCCCAACACTGATTGTGTGTAAGAGGATTGAGTGTCCCAGCACTGACTGTGTGTGTGTAAAAGGACTGAGTGTCCCAGCACTGACTGTGTGTATAAAAGGACTGAGAGTCCCAGCGCTGACTGTGCATATAACAGGACTGAGTGGCCCAGCACTGACTGTGTGTATAACAGGGTTGACTGTCCACACGCTGACTGTGAGTATAACAGGACTAAGTGTCCAAGCACTGACTGTGTTTGTAACAGATCTGACTATCCCAGCTCTGACTGTGTGTATAAGAGGACTGAGTGTCCCAGCACTGACTGTGTGTAGAACAGGGCTGACAGTCCCAGCACTGACTCTGTGTGTATAACAGGACTGAGGGACCCAGCACTGACTGTGTGTATAACAGGACTGAGCATCCCAGCACTAACTGTGCATATAACAGGGTTGAGCATCCCAGCTCTGACTGTGTGTGTAACAGGATTACTCCCAGTCTCACGTGCAAGTGAGTATAGAAAAAGGAGAGCTGAACGATTAAACATGTGGCTGGAAAGCTGGTCTAGGAGGGAGGGCATCAGATTTCTGGGGCATTGGGACCAGTTCTGGGGAAGGTGGGACCTGTACAAGCTGGACAACCTACACCTGAACAGAACTGGGATGAATATCCTCACAGGGAGATTTGCTAGTGCTGTTGGGGGTGGTGGTGGGGGGAGGGTGTTTAAACTAGATTGGCAGTGGGATGCGAACCTGAGGGCAAATTAAGAGCAGGGAGCGGGAGATGGAGAATTAGTTCGTGACTGAAAGACAGAAGCAGCACAGCTTAAAAAGTGTACAGCACAGGAATTTGGAAGTGTGAAAAGCTATATATGTAAATGCAAGGAGTATAAGCACACATAGACACGTGGAAACATGATAGAAACTTGGCTTGAGGAGGGGCAAAAATGGCAGCTCAACATCCCTGGATATGGTGTTTTCAGTCAGCACAGGGAGGGGGATAAAAAAGGTGGGGGTCTTGCATAATTGGTCAAAGAATCAATTACAGCTGTGAGGAGAGATGATATACTAAATGAGGCCATATGGGTTGAGCACAGAAATAAAAAAAGGAGCAGCCACACTCGTATGAATGTACTATAGACCCCCAAATAGCAGAAGAGAATTAAAAGAGCAAATACGTAGACAGATTTCTGAGAGCAAAAACAAAATGGCAATAATCATTTTGGATGTCAACTATCCTGATATCAAGTGGGATATGAACAGTGTGAAGGGCACAGAGGGCACAAAATTCTTGAACTGCATTCAAGAGAACCTTATAACAAGCCCAGTGAGAGGGGGTGCAATTCTAGATTTAGCCCTTGGAAATGAAGCTGGGCAAGTGGGTGAAGTACCAGAGATAGTGACCATAATGCAGTTAGATTTAGCATCATTGCTGAAAAGCACAAAGATGGAACAGGAGTAAACATTGTAAGTTGAGGGAAGACATATTTTTCGAAGATCAGAGATGAGCTGGTGAGAGTGGACTGGATACAGCTGTTGGAAGGGAAAACAGTGTCAAATCAGTGGGAGCCATTCAAAATCAAGATTCTACGGGCACAGTTTAGAAATGACCCGACAAAGGAAAAGGGCAGTACTGCCAGATCTAGAGCCCCTTGGTTATCCAGAAGCACACAGGCCAAGATAACTCAGAAAAAGAAAGTTTATGAGAGTTACAAAGGGCTTAATACTGGAGAAAGCCTAGAGGCGTATAGGCAATACAGGGGTGAAGTGAAAGTGGAAATTAGGAAAGCAAAGAGAGAATACGAAAAAATATTGCAGGTAAAATCAAAGAAAACCCAAAGATGTTTTACCAGTATATAAAGAGCAAGATAATAACTAAGGAAAGGGTAGGGTCTATCAGAGATGTGCATTGATGCTGAAGATGTGGACAGAGTTCTCAATGAGTACTTTGTCTCTGTCTTCAGTAAGTAGATGGATGATGAGGAAGAGTGAAACATTAGATACAATAAGCATAGTGAGAGAGGAAGTACTGGAGCGACTGACATCCATGAAAGTGGATAAGTCATCAGGGCCGGATGGATTATATCCCAGGCTATTAAAGGAAGCCAGGGAGGAAATAGCAGATGCTCTGGGGATAGTTTTCTAATACTCACTAGCTGCAGGCGAGGTACCAGACGATTGGAGGTCTGCGAATGTTGTACCATTATTTAAAAAAGGTGCAAGGGATAGGCCAGAAAATTATAGACTGGTCAGTCTGACCTCAGTCGTGGGCAAATTATTAGAACCAATCCTGAGAGACAGGATAAACTGTCACTTAGAAAGGCACAGATTGATCAGGGATAGTCAGCATGGGTTTGTTAGGGGAAGATCGTGTCTTACTAACTTAATAGGATTTTTTGAGGAAGTAACAAGGAGGATTGATGAGGGTAGTGTAATGGATGTTGTCTACATGGATTTTAGTAAGGTATTTGACAAGGTCCCACATGGCAGACTGCTCAGAAAAGTGAGATCCCAAGGGATACAGCAGAAGGTGGCAAGCTGGATCCAAAATTGGCTCAGTGACAGAGAACAAAGGGTCGATTAGTGTTTTTGTGAATGGAAAATGGTTTTCAATGGTGTCCCACAGATCTCAGTGTTGGGGCCCTTGCTGTTTGTCGCATATATTAATGATTTAGACATAAATGTGGGAGGCATGATTGGGAAGTTTGCAGTTGACACAAAAATTGGACGTGTAGTTGATAGTGAAGAGAAAAGCTGTTGTCTCCAGAATTATATCAATGGTTTGGTTGAGGGGACAGAGAAGTGGCAAATGGAATTCAATCCAGAAAAGTGTGAGGTAATGCATTTGGGGAGGGCAAACAAAGCAAGGGAATACTCAATAAACAGGAGGATATTGCGAGGGGTTGAGGAAGTGAGAGACCTTGGAGTGCATGTCCACAGGTCCCTGACGGTGGCAGGACAGGTGGATAAGGTGGTAAAGAAAACATATGGAATGTTTTCTTTTATTGGATGAGGTATTGACTACAAAAGCAGGGATGTAATGATGGAACTATATAAAACGCTGGTTAGGCCACAGCTGGAATTTTGTGCACAGTTCTGGTCACCACATTACAGGAAGAACATAATTGCTTTGGAGAGAGTACAGAGAAGATTTATAAGAACATTGCCAGGGCTTGAAAATTGCAGCTGTGAGGAGGGATTGGATAGGCTAAGGTTGTTTTCCTTAGAACAGAGGAGGCTAAGGGCTGACCTTAATGAGGTGCACAAAATGACAGGGGCCTAAATAGAGTAGAAAGGAAAGACATGTTTCCCCTAGCTGAGGGGTCAATTACCGGGCAGCATAGATTTAAGGCTATTAGTAAAAGGATTAGAGGGGACATGAGGAAAACCCTTTTCACCCAGAAGGTGGTGGACGTCTGGAATTCACTGCCTAGATGGGTGGCTGAAGCTAAAACATGAAATTCATTTGAAAGGTACTTGGATCTGCATCTGAAGTGCTGTGACCTGCAAGGCTGCAGACCTGGTGCTGGGAAGTGGGATTAAAATGAGCGGCTACTTTCATTTTCTGGCCAGCACAGACGTGATGGGCTGAATGGCCACCATACCTTTTCTATGGTTCTAGGACTGACGGTCCCGGCAAAGACTGTGTGTGTGTAACAGGACAGACTGTCCCAGCACTGATTCTGTGCGTATAACAGGGCTGAGTGTCCCAGCACTGACTGTATGTTTAACAGGATTACTCCCAGTCCCACATACAAGTGAGTATAGAAATAGGAGAGCTGAGCGATTAAACGCGTGGCTGGAAAACTGATCTAGGAGGGAGGGCATCAGATTTCTGGGGCATTGGGACCAGTTCTGGGGAAGGTGGGAGCTGTACAAACTGGACAGTCTACACCTGAACAGAACCGGGATGAATATCCTCGCAGGTGATTTGCTAGTGCTGTTGGCGGTGGGGATGGGGTTGTGGGGGGTGGGGGGCATTTAAACTAGATTGGCAGGGGAGGTGTGAACCTGAGGGCAAAGTCAGAACATGAAATGGGAGGTGGAGAATTAGTTCATGACTGAAAGACAGAAGCAGCACAGCTTAAAAAGTGTACAGCACAGGAATTTGGCAGTGTGAGAAGCTATATACGTACATGCAAGGAGTACAGCAAATAAAGCCAATGAGCTGAGGGCGCACATAGACACATGGAAACATGATATTGTTTCTATAACAGAAACTTGGCTTAAGGATGGGCAAAAATGTTCAAAAGCCCTGGTTATAGAGTTTTCAGACAGCATAGGGAGGGGGATATAAAAGGTGGGGGTCTTACATTATTGGTTAAAGATTCACTTACAGCTGTGAGGAGGGATGATATGCTAAATGAGGCCTCTACTGTGTGTACAACACGACTGAGTGTCCCAGCACTGACTTTGTGTGTATAACAGGACTGAGTGTCCCAGCACTTACTGTGTGTGTATAACAAGACTGAATGTCCCAGCACTGAGTGTTTGTGTATAACAGGACTGAGTGTCCCAGCACTGACTGTGTGTGTATAACAGGACTGAGTGACCCAGCACTGACTGTGTATATAACAGGACTGAGTGTCCCAGTACTGACTGTGTGTGTATAACAGGACTGAGTGTCCCAGCACTGACTGTGTATATGACAGGACTGAGTGTCCCAGTACTGACTGTGTGTGTATAACAGGACTGAGTATCCCAGCACTGATTGTGTGTGTGTGAGGACTAAGTGTCCCAGCACTGACTGTGTATGTATAACGGGACTGAGTGTCCCAGCACTGACTGTGTGCATGTGTAACAGGAATGCATGTCCCAGCGCTGGTTGTGTGTGTATAACAGGACTGAGTGTCCAAGCACTGACTGTGTGTGTATAACAGGACTGAGTGTCCCAGCACTGATTGTGTGTGTGTGAGGACTAAGTGTCCCAGCACTGACTGCTTATGTAACAGGACTGAATGTCCCAGCACTGACTGTGTGTGTGTAACAGGACTAAGTGTCCCAGCACTGACTGTGTGTGTGTAACAGGAATGCATGTCCCAGCACTGACTGTGTGTGTATAACAGGACTGAGTGTCCAAGCACTGACTGTGTGTGTATAACAGGACTGAGTGTCCCAGCACTGATTATGTGTGTGTGAGGACTAAGTGTCCCAGCACTGACTGCGTATGTAACAGGACTGAATGTCCCAGCACTGACTGTGTGTGTGTAACAGGACTGAGTGTCCCAGCACTGACTGTGTGTGTGTAACAGGACTGAGTGTCCCAGCACTGACTGTGTGTGTGTAACAGGACTGAGTGTCCCAGCACTGACTGTGTGTGTGTAACAGGACTGAGTGTCCTAGCACTGACTGTGTGTGTATAACAGGACTGAGTGTCCCAGCACTGACTGTATGTGTATAACAGGACTGAGTGTCCCAGCACTGACTGTGTGTGTGTAACAGGACTGAGTGTCCCAGCACTGACTGTGTGTGTGTAACAGGACTGAGTGTGTGTGTGTAACAGGACTGAGTGTCCCAGCACTGACTGTGTGTGTATAACAGGACTGAGTGTCCCAGCACTGACTGTGTGTATATAACAGGACTGAGTGTGTGTGTGTAACAGAACTGAGTGTCCCAACACTGACTGTGCGTATAACAGGACTGAGTGTCCCAGCACTGACTGTGTGTGTGTAACATTCCACTGCACTCTATTGAGGAAGAGCAGGGCACGGGAGGGTTGGGGTGGGGTGGCGGTGGTGGGGTGGGGCAAATTTCTCCCCACTCTGCTGATGCCAATATTCCTCAACCAACACCTAAAAACAAAATATCAGGTCTTTGTCCTGACAGCTGTCTTGTGGGAGCTTGCTGTGCGCATACTTGACGGCACTGTTCCTATATGTCAACCACGAAGACACTTCTAAAGAAGCGCATCATTGGCTGTAAAGCGCTTCAGGATATCCCGAGGATGTGAAAGGCGCTATAGAGATGCGATATCTTTCTTTCGGTGTTGCAGGCCAATGCTTGTTTGGTTAGATGATCGTGGTTGACCACATGAGTGGGAACCTTGTCCCTGAGCCTGGCTCGAGGTCTGAATGATTTCAGCGGGTTGGACACCGCTACTCCGTCTGTCGTCTTGGGCACTGCCAAGTAAGTGGTTAGTGAGCAGCAGGGGTTCCCTCTCTCTGCCCTGCGTGCATTTTTGATGTGGGGTTTGAGTGGACGGGGACAGCGCTTGCCTCTCACCTCAGAGTGACTGCAGCTATTCATACCTGGGTAGCTGTGGCGAAAGGCAGGCGGAGACAACCCACCAGAGCTGCAGCTCCCTTGAGTTTTCCAGCACTATCTGTCACAGTCAGCAGTGTCTGTCCAGGAAGAGATTGCCAGAGCAACTCTGAAATAAGTGCCCACCTGTGACCTAAAGAGGGACCTCACTTCCCCTTTGTGGCAGTCAGTTTGGTTCCGTCTCCAAGCAGCAAGGTATTTTTATGACATGGCCCCCCCCCCCCCACCCTATGAATTACATCAATTTCCCCTACTCCCCTTTCTCCTGAAGGCCCTCACTCTCTCCCCGGTGTGGCTGGCTGCTAACTGCCCCCTGCCTAGCCCATCCGTTGTGTCGCCCCCATCTCAGGGCAACTTAGGGACGACGGTCAACGCATGCTGGACTGGCCAGCGAGACCCGTACAAGAATGAATTGTTCGGAAGAAGGTGTAGGTCCCAAGAAGACCTGGGGCAGGATTTTCACCTGGGTGGGTGGGCAGGCAGGCGCTCGACCTGCTCGGGCGCAAAATGACCTCAGGCAAACGTCCCGATGTCAACGCGCAGTTGCACAATAGTTCAGTCGGCAGAGCACCCGCCAACAGTTAGAAGGCCTATTAAGGCCATCGAGGTATTAGGTGACTTGAATTTTTCGCTGCCCGTCCAGCCTCACGGTCAGCAGGCGGGCGAGAAGGCCAAGCGGCCTTTCAGGAGGCCTCAACCACAGGCGGGATGAGGCTTCCAACAGCAAATGAAATAATATTAAAAACCATAAGACATAGGAGCAGAATTTAGGCCATTCGGCCCATCGAGTCTGTCCGCCATTCAATCATGGCTGATAAGTTTCTCAACCCCATTCTCCCGCCTTCTCCTCGTAACCTTTGATCCCCTTACCAATCAAGAACCTATCTATCTCGTTCTTAAATACACTCAATGACCTGGCCTCCACAGCCTTCTGTGGCAATGAATTCCATAGATTCACCACTTTCTGGTTAAAGAAGTTTCTCCTCATCTCTGTTCTAAAAGGTCTTCCCTTTACTCTGAGGCTGTACCCTCGGGTCCTAGTCTCTCCTACGAATGGAAACATCTTCCCCACGTCCACTCTATCCAGGCCTTTCAGTATTCTGTAAGTTTCAATCAGATCCCCCCCTCATCCTTCTAAACACTTTACATCACACATCCCTGCTCCTGCGACAAGAGTCACACCCGGGGTCATGGTTTTTTTTAACATTCGAGAGCTCTTTGTTTTTTTTGCTTTTCAGAACTCTCCGTCTCCCTGAGGCGGCTTTTCCAGCACTTGGGCGGAGTTCCCCGCTCGCTCCGCTCACCCTCCTCCCCGCAGCACCCCCCCCCCCCCCTCCACGAGCCTGCCCAACAAGGGCAAAATTCGGCTCCTGAGGCTCTTGCATTTGGAATCAGTGCCTTGCAGCCAGTGCATGAGGGCAATAAAACAGGTCCCTTACTCGTTGCGTATTCTTTCATGGGATGTGGGCGTCACTGGCTGGGCCCAGCATTTATTGCCCACCCCTAATTGCCCCTTGAGAAGGTGGGGGTGAGCCGCCTTCTTGAGCCACTGCAGTCCCTGTGGTTTAGGTACACCCACAGTGCTGTTAGGGAGGGAGTTCCAGGGTTTTGACCCAGCGACAGTGAAGGAACGGCCGATATGTTTCCAAGTCAGGATGGAGAGTGACTTGGAGGGGAACTTGCAGGTGGTGGTGCTCCCATGTGTCTGCTGCCCTTGTCCTTCTAGATGGTAGAGGTTGCGAGTGTGGAAGGTGCTGTCTAAGGAGCCTTGGTGAGTTGCTGCAGTGCATCTTGTAGATGGTACACACACTGCTGCTACTGTGCGTCGGTGGTGGAGGGAGTGAATGTTTGTGGATGGGGTGCCAATCAAGCGGGGCTGCTTTGTCCTGGATGGTGTCGAGCTTCTTGAGTGTTGTGGGAGCTGCACTCATCCTGGCAAGTGGGGAGTATTCCATCACACTCCTGACTTGTGCCTTGTAGATTCTGCCTGGTGGGGATGTAATGTACAGATAGAAGGCTCACTGGACAATGTTGGATTGATCAGCCTGTGGGATTGCACTGAACAGACAGAATGCGACAACTGGCCTCAGTCCCTGTGAGGATGAATCAGCCCAAAGTGAAATGGTGATGTCTGGGACCCTGCTCCATGTTCATTCCACTGACTCCAACAGAACTGGATACTGGGCAGGTCCTACAGGGGGCAGGTGGAGATGGAAGTGGCCCTTCCACCGCCATCCCAACCCCCCGGCCTTGCACTCTAGCGTGATGCCTTCTGTTGCCAAACAGCCAGAAAGAACACACTGGGGCAAGGCTCTCCCCCGTAAGGTGGCGGGACACATAGTGGGGTGGGAGAGGGTGGCTTTGTAACTGTGGGTCTCCTAACTCAACAGGAGCGACTCGGAACCGGTGGGGTGGCAGGGGGTAGAGGAGAGGGGGAAACTGGGTGGGATGGCGGGGCAGCGGGGGGGAGTTGGCGGTGGTGGGGTGAGGGCAGAGGGGTGAGAATCAACCTGAATCAGTCAGAGAACTGAACCTCATGTATTTTGCCATCCGGTCTTTCCACAGGAACCTCTTTGGACTCTGCTGCACTAATTTGGTTCCTGTCCATAGACAATTAGGACGCTGTGCCTTACCCAGGCATAAATTTTCCCTCCCCCTCTGGCCTCTTATCCTGATACACTCTGTGTGTGGCTCCAATCTCGGCCTAAGATTTTCAGTCTCCACCCAGCCTGCTGGAGACACACCCAGTGTGACTCAGCCACCACATGCCCTGATTAAAGAGTGAGTATTGACTTTTTCTTTCTAAAAAGTGCCTGTAGCTCAAATTTTCAGCCTATATAACCGTCTCCAAGGCAACCCAATATCAAATACGCTACAGGGGATGAGCTGGAAAAGATCGCTGTGTCTTCATTTAAAAAAAAAATCTTTTCCTATACTCTTGTCTCTTTCCTTCCTCATTCTGAAGTTCTGGGTACGAACCAGGCCTCTGCTTGCTCACCCGGGGCCCCATTCTTCAACAGCCTGCACACTCAAGGCCAGGAGGCTACTCAACTGTGGAAGGCAACACACTGAGCCCGATCCTACTCTCCTCCAGCTCCTGCACAATTTCCAGTCACTGGCTGCCTGTCGTTCTTTATTCCTCTGTCACTCTCCCTCGCAAACCACAGATGGCCCCCAACTAGCACCCCCACACCTTTACCCCCACCCCATCTGCTCAATCCTATCTTAGTATTTGATGGGGACAGTGTAGAGGGAGTATTACTCTGTACCTAACCCTGTGCTGTACCTGTCCTGGGAGTGTTTGATGGGGACGGTGTAGAGGGAGCTTTACTCTGTATCTAACCCCGTGCTGTACCTGTCCTGGGAGTGTTTGATGGGGACGGTGTAGAGGGAGCTTTACTCTGTATCTAACCCTGTGCTGTACCTGTCCTGGGAGTGTTTGATGGGGACAGTGTAGAGGGAGCTTTATTCTGTATCTAACCCCGTGCTGTACCTGTCCTGGGAGTGTTTGATGGGGACAGTGTAGAGGGAGCTTTATTCTGTATCTAACCCCGTGCTGTACCTGTCCTGGGAATGTTTGATGGGGACAGTGTAGAGGGAGCTTTATTCTGTATCTAACCCCGTGCTGTACCTGTCCTGGGGGTTTTTGATGGGGACAGTGTAGAGGAAGCTTTACTCTGTATCTATCCCTGTATCAACTTTGTTTGATGGGACACCTTTAAGAAGCACTAAAACCCATTTAAAAGAGTGCAGGGTTGAACAGGGTGTTGCAAATCTGCTTTCGAGAGGGATAATGTTGAGCCCCATGAACTGCAGACTCTCAAATATCGGAGTGCTCTCTCCAGATGTGAAGCTGGGCTGCTGCTGTTTTTTCTCACTAGCAGAATGTTTGTCTCAAGGGGTAGGGCGGGCGGGGGGTGGGGGGTGGTTGAAAGTTGAGCAGGGAGAACTTGGCTGCCATTCACCTATAGTTCCCCTCTTGAACACTGAGGCATGTTGGCAGAGAGAGAGAGAGAGAGCTATCACAGGAGGCCTTGGCCTGCAGGGAGAGGCAATGTTCCACAGAATGCGTGTGTGTGAAGGAGAAACAAGTGCAAGCGAACCAGAACATAACAAGGGTTAGGTGGGTGACGGAGTGAGGGACAGAGTAGCGGCTGGAGGGAGAGGGGGGGGTGAGTTGAGAATGGAGGAGGGGGAGGGGAGTCGGAGGAAGACAGAGAGGAGGCTGAGGAAGTGGGAGGGGAGCCAAAGGGAGGAGGGATAGCTGGGGAAGAGGGGGAGGGGAAGGGAGGCTGGTGAAGAGGGAGGAGAGGCTGAGGGAGGGGTGGCTGGAGTGGGGGAAAGGAGACTGAGGGGAGGCTGGAAGGGGGTGGGGGAGGCTGGAGGAGGGGGAGGGGAGATTAAGTGAGGGGAGTCTGGAGCAGGGGGAGCGGTTGCTGAGGGAGGGGAGACTGGAGGAGGGGAGGCTGTAGTAGGGGAGGGATGGCTGATGCTAAGGGGGGGAGACTGAGGGGGAGGAGAGGTTAAGTGAGGGGAGTCTGGAGTAGGTGGAGGGGAGGCTTAGGGACGGGAGGCTGGAGCAGGATGAGGGGAGGTTGAGTGAGGGGAGGCTGAAGAGCGTGGAGGGGAGGCTGAGGGAGGGGAGGTTGGAGGAGGAGGAGGGGAGGCTGTGAGAGAGATGCAGGGAACAGGTGTTGAAGAACAGTCCTCTAAAATACAGATCATTTCAGTGATTCTATTCTCAAATTTATAACAGCATAAAGCTTTGTGTTTTGCCATTTTGTTTTAAGGACAGAATTGTCTCCATAAAATTACACAGCGGCTACAGCACAGGATTAGGCCATTCAGCCCATCTGCTCTGTGCTGGTGTTTATGCTCCACACGAGCCTGCTCCCACCCCCCTCTTCATCTCCCCCCATCATCATATCCTTCTATTCCTTTCTCCCTCGTGTATTTATCTCGTCTCCCCCTTAAACGTATCTACACTGTTCACCTCAACCACTTCCTGTGCGAGCGAGTTCCACATTCTCGTCACTCTCTTGAGTAAAGAAGTTTCTCCTGAATTCCTGATTTTTTTTTCTCTCATGGGATGTGGGCTTTGCTGGCTAAGCCAGCATTTATTGCCCATCCCTAGTTGCCCTGGTTGGATTTATTAGTGAGGCTGAGTAAATTGGGTCTATATTCTCTGGAGTTTAGAAGAGTGAGAGGGGATCTCACTGAAACCTACAAGATTCTGAAGTGTTTGTGACAGGGTGGACGCTGAGAGAGTGTTTCCACTGGTTGGGGAATCTAAAACACGGGGGCCCCAGTCTCAGGATAAGGGGCTGAGATCGGGAGAAATTACTTCACTCAAAGGGGTTGTGAATCTTTGGAATTCTCTATCCCAGAGGATTGTGGATGCTCCATCATTGAGTACGTTTAAGGCTAGGATAGACATATTGTTGGTCTCTCAGGGAATTGAGGGATTGGGGGAGCAGGAGGGGGGGGAATGGACTTGAAGCCCAAGCTCAGCCGTGATCGTATTGAATGGCAGAGCAGGCTCGATGGGCCGAGGGGTTCACTCCTGCACCTATTTCTTAGGCTCTTATGGCAACACTTTCTCTACGTCCAACCTCTCAAGCCCCCTTTGTAATTTTAAAGACCTCACAAGGGAAGGGGTTTTGCATGAATAAAATCCTTAACGGAGGACCTAGATACTTTCGAAAAAAAAAAATCTTTCAGCGCTTGGCGCAAGAAAATGATTAAAGGGTGAAATTCTATTGGCTGTGATGCCTCCCATAGTGGAACAGCCAAGCAACCGTCAGTGTGGCAAGGTGCCAAAGGATGATTGTGGGGGAGGCACCTCTCAGGGGGAAGAGCTGGAAAAGAACCTCACATCCAGTTTTCAAACTTGCCTCTCTGCTGCACTTCAATCTCGCTCTGTTGAACGTCAAGCGAGGAGGGTTTAAATCAAAGGTCTGAGGAAATCAGCTCTGCTCTCTCGATGGCCTCACGCAGAGAGCGAGAGAGAGAGAGAGAGAGGGAAGGCATGTTTTCAATTGAGTGGAGAGCTCGTGTCAATCGCAGGGGAGTTTACAAGTTCAACGGGACCCCCAGGTTTGGTGAGAGAGAGAGAGAAAGAGAGAGAGAGAGGCATAGGAAAAAAAGGAAGGCATCTCTCTGGAGCTGCCAAGCAATCCCATCTGCAGGGCTGCCTGGGCCAGCTACTACTCCCCCCACCACCCCCATCCCCCCCTCCCCGCCCCAATCCCTCCCGCCCCTCTGCTGGATTTCAGCCCTCTTTCCAAACTTTCCAGAAAAGCGGTTTTGAAAAATACAGCGATTAGTTCCAGATGTGGGAACACAACAAGAGCGCTGCAGCCTCATTAGCTGGATTGACGTTATCTGTGCTGCAAGTCTTGACCCCCCCCCCGCCAATCACAGACGGCACCATAGCTCGCAGGAAGGTTAACCCTGACAGGCCCACCAGCCTCTGCTGGTTGGCTTGGGGAGTGTATTGTTGCGAAATAGAGAGTGGCTTTCACTCCCTGCCCCAGCCTGGAAAACCCTGCTTTGATTCAAGCCAAATTGGGTTCCGGGATGGCCTGTCAGAGCCCTCGTCGAACGCCTGGAATGCATGAGTCACCCTCGTCTGCCTCTGTTACCTGTGTCCCACAGGGGGCTTGCTGGTAGCACTCTCACCACCCCGAGTCAAATGGCTGGGGGGCGGTTCAAGTCCCTCACTCCAGCAATATAAAAACGAGATACCCTTTTGGACTGATTGTAAAAGATTTCATGGGCTCGCATGGAATTAGACGGGAGGGCACCCTCCCTGAGACAACATCGTTCAAACAGATTATGTGGTTGTTATCAGCTTGCTGTGTGTGTGTGGGTGTGTGTGAGGGAGTTTGCTGCGCACAAATTGGCTGCTGTGTTCCCTATATTATAACAGTGACCACACTTCAAAAGTACTTCATAGGCTGTGAAGTGCTTCTTTCTTCCCTTGTTTACATAAAGTTGCTGCACGACAAGAGCTCTTTTCTGCTTGTGGGAATGCAGCGATTCTGCAAAGCCTTGTAGAACGCAACGTTTTCTTTCAAAATAGTTCAGGAGCGTGATTGATTAGGACCTCATCGAGACAGACAAAATTCTTACAGGGCTCAACAGGGTAGGTGCAGAAAGGATGTTTCCCCTGGGTGGGGGTGGGAGGTGGGGGAGTGGGGGGCTGCTGGTGGCGCGTGGTATGTCTAGAACCAGGAGACATACAGCCTCAGGATGAGGGGTTGGTTGTTTAGGACCAAGGTGAGGAGGAATGTCTTCATCCAGAGGGTTGGTGAAACTTTGGAAATTCTCTACCCCACAGGGCTGTGGAGGCTCAGCCGTTGAGTATGTTCCAGTCGCAGAACGGTTACAGCGCAGAAGGCCATTCAGCCCATCCTGTCTGCACCGGCTCTCCGAATGAGCAACTCACCCAGTGCCATTCCCCCGCCTTCCCCCATCCCAGTAACCCTGCATGTTCTTCCTTTTCAGATGAGAGGCTAACTCCCTATTGAATGCCTCCATTGAACCTGCCTCCACCAGCGCTCAGGCAGTGCATTCCAAACCCTCACTACTCGCTGCATGAAAAAGTTTTCCCTCATATCACTTGTGCTTCTTTTAAACTTTAAACCTGTGCCCACTCATTCTCATCCTTTCACAAGTGGGAAGAGGATCCCCCCCTGTCTACTCTGTCCAGGCCCTCATGATTCTGAACGCCTCCATCAGATCTCCTCTCAGCCTTCTTTTCGCCAAGGAAAACAGTCCCAACTTCTCGAATCCATCTTCATAACTGAAGTTCCTTGTCCCTGGAACCATCCTCGTGAATATTTTCTGCACCTCCTCTCTAATGCCTTCACATCCTTCCGAAGACATCAAGAGGTATGATGATAGTGCAGGAAAATGGCGTTGAGGTACAGGATCAGCTGTGATCTAGTTGAATGGTGGAGCAGGCTCAAGGCGCGAATAGCTTCCTCCTGCTCCTATTTCCTAAAAGGCCATCTGCACGCATGAACTATATCTATCTGCCTTTCCCTCAGCGCCTGGTGGCTGTTCTGTAAGATATCATAGATCCGTTTCCAACCACAGTCACTACATCATCGCCTTTCTTAGCAACTTGGCAGTGGGTTGCTGACAATATTCCCAGCAGTTACATTACATGACAGGCCTCCTCCAGCCACCCCATATGGTCAAACATCCCTTCTTGTTAACCCCATCACCATTACTTATAGACTTAACAACAACCTATATATATATATTCAGCACCTTTAATGTAATGAAACATCCAAAGGCTCTTCATTGTAACCCAAAGTATGACATGGAGTCACATAAGGAGAAATTAGATCCAATGGCCAAAAGCTTGTTCAAAGAGGTCGGAGGAGGTTACAGAGATAGGGAGGGTTGTAGGGGCTGGAGGAGGTTACAGAGATAAGGGAGGGTTGTAGGGGCTGGAGGAGGTTACAGAGATAGGGAGGGTTGTAGGGGCCGGAGGAGGTTACAGAGATAGGGAGGGTTGTAGGGGCTGGAGGAGGTTACAAAGATAGGGAGGGCTGTAGGGGCTGGAGGAGGTTACAGAGATAGGGAGGGTTGTAGGGGCTGGAGGAGGTTATAGAGATAGGGAGAATTGTAGTAGCTGGATGAGGTTACAGAGATAGGCAGAGTTGTAGGGCTGGAGGAGGTTATAGAGATAGAGAGAGTTGTGTGGTTGGAGGAGGTTACTGAGATAGGGAGGGTTGTGGGGTTGGAGGAGGTTAGAGAGATAGGGAGAGTTGTAGGGGTTGGATGAGGTTACAGAGATCGGGAGGATTGTAGAGGCTAGGTGAGTTTACAGAGATAGGGAGAGTTGTAGGAGCTGGATGAGGTTACAGAGATAGGGAGGGTTGCAGGGCTGGAGGAGGTTACAGAGACAGGGAGGGTTGTAGGGTCTGAATGAGGTTATAGAGATAGAGAGAGTTGTGGGGGTTGGATGAGGTTACAGAGATAGGGAGGGTTGTAGGGGCTGGAGGAGTTTACAGACATAGGGAGGGTTATAGGGTCGGTGGAGTTCACAGAGATAGGAACGGTTGTAGGGGTTGAAGGAGGTTACAGAGATAGGGAGGGTTGTAGGGGCTGGAGGAGGTTACGGAGATGGGAGGATTGTAGGGGCTGGAGGATGTTACAGAGATAGGGAGGGGTGTAGGGGCTGGAGGAGGTTACGGAGATAGGGAGGGTTGTAGTGGCTGGGCGAGGTTACAGAGATAGGGAGAGTTGTAGGGGCTGGAGGAGGTTACAGAGATAGGGAGGGGTGTAGGGGCTGAAGGAGGTTACAGAGATAGGGAGTGGTGTAGGGGCTGAAGGAGGTTACAGAGATAGGGAGGGGTGTAGGGGCTGGAGGAGGTTACAGAGATAGGGAGAGTAGTAGGGGCTGGAGGAGGTTACAGAGATAGGGAGAGTTGTAGGGGCTGGAGGAGGTTACAGAGATAGGGAGGGGTGTAGGGGCTGGAGGAGGTTACAGAGATAGGGAGGGTTGTAGGGGCTGGAGGAGGTTACAGAGATAGGGAGGGGTGTAGGGGCTGGAGGAGGTTACAGAGATAGGGAGAGTTGTAGGGGATGGAGGAGGTTACGGAGATGGGGAGGGTTGTAGGGGCTGGAGGAGGTTACGGAGATGGGGAGGGGCAGGGGAGGCCATGGGGGCATTTGAAAACAGGGATGAGAATTTTAAAATCAAGATGTTACTCAACTGGGAGCCAGTGTAGGTCAGGGAGCACAAGGGGTGGCAGGGGAAGGGGAGTTGCTGCGAGTTAAGACACGGGCAGCAGAGCTTTGGATGACCTCAAGTTTACAGAGAGTAGAAGGTGGGAGACCAGCCGGGACTGCGTTGGAATAGTGGAGTCTTGAGGTAATGGAGGCAGAAATGAGGGTTTCAGCAGCAGATGAGCTGAGACAGGGCCGAAGTCAGGCAATGTTACAGAGCACGGAATAAATGAAACAGCATGGAAAAGGAGTACCGTTATCAATGACCCTGTAATTTTTCTCCTGGTGTTGTCCAGCAGATTGCTGTCTTCAATCAGCTGCATTTATATAGCACCCTTAATGTGGCAAAGATGCCCCAAGGGGCTTCACAAGCATTTAATCAGACCAAAATTGATGCTGAGCAAGACAGGGAGATATTAGGAATAGGTGACCAAAAGCTTGGTAAAAGAGGCCGGAATTTGGAGCATCTTAAAGGAGGAGAGAGAGAGAGAGAGAGAGATGAGGAGAGGTTTAGGAAAGGGACGCCTGAGTTTAGGACCCAGGTATAGCTGAAGGTATAACTGCCAATTTTGGGATGAAGGTAGTGGGGGGTGGGCAAGAGGCCAAAATTGGAGGAACGTAGAGAATTGTAGGGCTGATGGTTATATATACAGGGATGGGGAAAAGTCATAGAAGGATTGGAACACATATAGGAGAATTTTTAATTCAATGCATTACATTGAATTATACAGAATCCACAGCATAGAAACAGGCCATTCAGCTCAACTGGTCCAAGCCAGTGTTTATTCTTCACACAAGCCTCCTCCCACTCCCTCTCCATCCTATATCCTATTTCTTTCCGCCTCGTGTGTTTATCCAAGCTTCCTTTTAAATGCATCTACACTATTCACCTCAACCACTTCCTGTGGGAGCGAGTTCCACATTATTACCACTCCCTGGGTAAAGAAGTTTCTCCTGACTGCAGGTGGATCAGATTAAGCCAGTGTGGGTCAGTGAGCACAGGGCGTGACGAGTGGACGGGATTTGTTGTGGAGTTTGCTTACAGGCAGCGGAGCTTGGAGAGAAAATGATAAGCGCAGAGCTTGCAGGAGGGAGTGTTTGGGCGCATTGCTTGGATCCTTTGCATTACTTGCCACCTGTGCTAGTTCAGCCAGGTCGTGTTCGTCATCTGTTTGTTGCCTGCTCATCCATCAGTCGCCTGAAATATCGCATGGGCGAATTTCAAAGCCTTGGTGATTAATAAAAGTGATTACTCACTCCCCTGATGGCCTGGTTAGTAAATGCTTTGCATGCAGTTAGCGCTGAACTGTACATGCTAGTGTTATGGCCAGGTGAGAAAGGGCAGAAGAAGTCCCCCCTCCTTTCCCACTCCTCGGTTGATTGTGACAGCTTTTGAAATTTAAAAGGATGAAGGTGACTATTCAGTGTATGTAGTTAACTGTTTAAGCGCTAATTGCGAAGGACTCAGCCTGACAGGCTTTCTTGTGTTTAAACAAGCAAGGGACTCATTTTTATTGTGCTAAAACCACACCCAGTAAAGATACTAAAAAAAAAATTGAAAAGGTAAACATGCTAATCCTTGCTAATCCTCGAGGGGCAAGTATTGAAATCTTACACTGGTGTAAGATATGTGTGCTATGAGCTCTACTACATGCTCACCAGAGCTCACACTCAAGGACAGAATTCCCTCCAGTGTTGTTCAAAACAAAAAAATCAAAAGACAAGGTAGACCTCTGCTGTGAAGCAGGAGTCCCTTAGGGAACCAGGCAAGGGTGACTGGTCTCTGTGTTTAATTCCCTGTTTTTGAGTACGAGATAAATAGTTTATATCAGGTTATGATTGTTATTCGACAATGTCCTGGCATACTATTCAGGGAGAAAATCCCGACTGTCACAATCCACATAAAGGCACAAAAATACGATTACAAAGTAAAGAAGGTTAACTTTTGGCCAAATTAAGATTCAATCAGAAAAGAAAAAGATATAAGTACTGTGGCTACAACAGTAGGAGGCTGGGATTTCTGCAGCAAGTAACTCACCTCCTGACTCCCTATGATGGAATGCTCTCCACTTGCCTGGATGAGTGCAGCTCCAACAACACTCAAGAAGCTCAACACCATCCAGGACAAAGCAGCCGCTTGATTGGCACCCCATTCACTTCCTCCATCACCAATGCACACTGGCAGCAGTGTGTGTACCATTGACAAAATGCACTGCAGCAACACAGCAAGGTTCCTTCGACAGCACCTTCCAAACCTGTGACCTCTACCACCTAGAAGGACAAGCGCAGCTGACACATGGGAATGCCACCACCTGCAAGTTCCCCTGCAAGCCACTCACCATCCTGACTCGGAAATATATCGGCCGTTCCTTCACTGTCACTGGGTCAAAATCCTGGAACTCCCTCCCTAACAGCACTGTGGGTGTACTTACACCACAGGGACTGCAGCAGTTCAAGAAGGCAGCTCACCACCCACCACCTTCTCAAGGGCAATTAGGGATGGGCAATAATTGCTGGACCTAGCCAACATCCCGTGAATGAATAAATAAAAAATATATAAAGAGTTCACGGGTTGCAAGTGGCTGCCACTCTGGCTGTAGCAATCCAAGATCTTTGGTTCTTGGCTGACGAGGTTTAAAGTTTTAGCTGTTGTTTCTTCTTTCTTCGAACGCTGCTGTCGAGATTGAAGCCTGTTTTAGAATTTCTTTGTCAGCGGCCCACACTCTGACATAAGAAAAGGGGAGTCAGAACTTAGTTGAGAAGGAGGGAAAGAGCAGCTTACTGCCCTGCTGCTGGTGTGATCTGCTTCAAAAAGACAAGCCGTGTCTTTTTCCACAAGGATTTCAAAAGGTGGCGAGGGGTTTTAACGCGTGGTGAATCCTCTGATACACAATGGAAAGCAATTATCAGTCCGCTCGTGGGAATGATGTAGATTCCCCAGACAGCCAAACTAGGATTGCCATACTCCCCCGGAAGGGCTGGGAATCCCCCGCTCCCGGAATCGGCCTCAATTACTTGGCAGCCAGACAAATTATTCTGGGAGCACGTCAGCTCCTGGCAACGGGCTGGCTGACAGCCAATCACAGCCTGCGTTCAGGTAACACCTGACCTTCCCTATATTAGGGGCCGTCCGCTAACCAATCACAGGCTGCATTCAGGTACCACCTGACCTTCCCTATGTCTGAGACTGACCGCCAGCCAAACGCAACCCATGTTCAGGTACCACCTGACCTTCCATAAATCAGGGACCAGCCGCCAACCAATCACAGGCCACGTTCAGCTACCGCCTGACCTTCCCTATGTCAGGTACAAGCCACCAGCCAATCGCGGTCTGGGCTCATTTACCACCTGACCTTCCTTATGTCAGGTACAAGCCACCAGCCTATTGCGGTCTGGGCTCGGGTACCACCTGACCTTCCCTATGTCAGGTACAGGCCGCCAGCCAATCATGGTCTGGGCTCGGGTACCACCTGACCTTCCATATGTCAGGCACAGGCCACCAGCCAATCACGGTCTGGACTCGGGTACCGCCTGACCTTCCCTATGTCAGGTACAGGCCGCCAGCCATTCACGGTCTGGGCTCGGGTACCACCTGACCTTCCCTATGTCAGGGACTGGCTGCATGATCTGAAGTTGTTGAACTCAAATATTCAGTCCGGAAGGCTGCAAAGTGCCTAGTCGGAAGATGAGGTGCTGTTCCTCTAGTTTGCATTGAGCTTCACTGGAACATTGCAGCAGGCCAAGGACGAACATATGGGCATGAGAGCAGGGTGGTGTGTTGAAATGGCAAGCAACAGGAAGGTCTGGGTCATGCTTGAGGACAGACCAAAGGTGTTCCGTAAAGCGGTCACCCAGTCTGCGTTTGGTCTCTCCAATGTAGAGGAAACCGCATTGGGAGCAGCGAATACAGTAGACCAAATTGAAGGAGGTGCAAATGAAGCGCTGCTTCACCTGAAAGGAGTGTTTGGGTCCTTGGATGATGAGGATGGAGGAGGTAAAGGGGCAGGTGTTGCACCTTTTGCAATTGCATGGGAAGGTGCTGTTGAGGGTGATGTGGTGTTGGGGAGTGATGGAGGAGTGGACCAGGGTGTCCCAAAGGGAACGGTCCCTACAAAATGCCGACAGGGGTTGAAAGGAAGATGTGTTTGGTGATGGCATTATGCTGGAGCTGACAGAAATGGTGGAGGATGATCCTTTGAATGCGAAGGCTGGTGGGGCGAAAAGTAAGGACAAGGGGGACCTTATCATGTGTCTGGGACGAAGAGCAAGGTGTGAGGGCAGAGGCGCAGGAGATCGGTTGGACACGGTTGAGGGCCCTGTCAACCGCCGTGGGTGGAAAACCTTGGTTAAGAAAGAAGGAAGACATGTCAGAGGAGCTGTTTTTGAAGGTAGCATCATCGAAACAGATGCGATGGAGGCGAAGGAACTGAGAGAATGGGATGGAGTCCTTATAGGAAGCGAGGTGTGAGGAGCTGTAGTCGAGGTAGCTGTGGGAGTCGGTGGGCTTGTAATGAATATTAGTGGACAAGAAATTGAGACAGAGGGGTCAAGGAAGGGTAGGGAAGTGTCGGAGATGGACCATGTGAAGGTAATGGAGGGGTGGAAATTGGAAGCAAAATTGATAAATTTTTCCAGGTCCAGATGAGAGCATGAAGCAGCACTGAAACAGTCATCAATGTACCGGAGAAAGAGTTGTGGGAGGGGGCCTGAGTAGGACTGAAACAAGGAATGTTCCGCATACCCCATAAAGAGACAGGCATAGCTGTGGCCCATGCGGGTACCCATAGCCACACCTTTTATTTGGAGGAAGTGAGACAAGTTTAAGGAGAAATTGTTCAGTAAAAGAACAAGTTCAGCCAGACGGAGGAGAGTGGTGGTGGATGGGGATTGTTCGGGCCTCTGTTCGAGGAAGAAGCTAAGGACCCTCAGACCATCCTGGTGGGGGATGGAGGTGTAGAGGGATTGGACGTCCATGGTGAAGAGCAGGCAGTTGGGGCCAGGGAACTGGAAATTGTGGATATGACGTAAGGCATCAGAGGAATCGCAGCTGTAGGTGGGAAGAGACTGGACAGGGAGAGAGTGAATGGAGTCGAGATAGGAAGTCTCGGAGTCTCTGCGCTCATTGCTTTTGTGTTCCTGGCATAATTCTTCACATTAGCGGGTGTGCAATTCCCCAGGAGGGTTGTCCAGGCCTGTCCATTTGCAATCCGCTTTGGAAGCTTCCAGAAGCTGGACCAACTTGCAGTTGTAGAAAGGTCAGGTGACCTGCGGCAGCTACGTTAAGTCAGTGTCTTTATTTCAACTGTGGAAATTGCCTTTTTAAAAAATTCCAAATGTGAGACCAGCCGATGAGATTACGCTTTTATATTTGACATCAACACACCTCCGTAAAGCTTGACAGATCCGAGGCTTGTGGGGATAATGGGCCCTCAGCCTCCCTGCATTAGGGTGGGGAGGGGGGGTGGGGCATGGGGGAGGGGATTGGTTTCCGGGGAGAGCGTGAATCGGACAATACTTTGGCTCCTGATTGCCAAATTAAAGAAAAGCTTTCATTCATCTAATGACCTTTTAAAAAAACAACCGTGATCTGCGGGGTAAGAATTGTTACATTTGGCCTCAGTTCCCTGGCTCACGAAGTGGAAAGAGTCGGCCAAGCTTCAGCTTGTGATTGACATCCAGTATTTCTGGAAGGTGCATGTGTGTGAATGGTTAGCTGTGGCCAAGATCAGGCTGTGCCAAGTCACCTCACATCCACAAGGGAACAGCCAGTGACGGTCAGGCCAAGCCTCATGCCAGGAAAATGTTCTTTGGGCAAAGCCCATCGTGCAGCCCAGGAACAATATATGCAGCAGTCAGTCAGGGGTTTGAAAGGGCTTTGACTGTGTGGAGGAGAGTGGGATTAGACTGGGCGGGATATTAATATGGGGAGTGAAGGGGAGAGTGGGATTAGATTGGGTGGGATATTAATATGGGGAGTGAGGGGGAGAGGGGGATTAGACTGGGTGGGATATTAAAGGGTGTGGGGAGTGAGGGGGAGAGTGGGATTAGACTGGGTGGGATATTAAAGGGTGTGGGGAGTGAGGGGGAGAGTGGGATTAGACTGGGTGGGATATTAAAGGGTGCGGGGTGTAAGGGGGAGAGTGGGATTAGACTGGGTGGGATATTAAAGGGTGCGGGGAGTGAGGTGGAGAGTGGGATTAGATTGGCTGGGATATTAAAGGGTGCAGGGAGTGAGGGTAATGGTCGGATTAGACTGGGTGGGATATAAAAGGGAGAGGGGAGTGGAGGGGAGGGTGGGATCAGACTGGATGGGATATTAAAGGGTGCGGGGACTGAGGGTGGTAGTGGGATTGGACTGGGTGGAATATTAAAGGGTGCGGGGAGTGAGGGGGAGAGTGGGATTTGACTGAGTGGGATATTAAAGGGTGATGGGAGTGAGGTGAAGAATGGGAGAGACTGGGTGGGATATTAAAGGGTGCAGGGATTGATGGGGAGAATGGGATTAGACTGAGTGGATATTAAAGGGTGTGGGGTGAGGGGGAGAGTGGGATTAGACTGGATGGGATATTAAAGGGTGCGGGGAGTGAGGGGGAGAGCGGGATTAGACTGGGTGGGATATTAAAGGGTGCGGGGAGTGAGGGGAAGAATGGGATTAGACTGGATGGAATATTAAGGGGTGTGGGGAGTGAGGGGCGTGTGGGATTAGACTGGATGGAATATTAAAGGGTGTGGGGAGAGTGGGATTAGATTGAGTGGGATATTAAAGGGTGTGAGGAGTGAGGGAGATGGTGAGATACTAAACGGTGCAGGGAGTGAGGAGGAGAGTGGGATTAGACTGGGTGGAACATTAAAGGGTGTGGAGAGTGAGGGGGAGAGTGGGATTAGACTGGGTGGGATATTAAAGGGTGCGGGGGGTGAGGGGTAGAGTGGGATTAGACTGGGTGGGATATTAAAGGGTGCGGGGAGTGAGGGGGAGATTCGGATTAGACTGGGTGGGATATTAAAGGGTGCAGGGAGTGAGGGGGAGAGTGGGATTAGACTGAGTGGGATATTAATGGATGCAGGGAGTGAGGGGGAGAGTGGGATTAGACTGGGTGGGTTATTAAAGAGTACGGGGAGTGAATGGGAGAGTGGGATTAGACTGGGTGGGATATTAAAGGGTGGGGGGAGTGAGTAGGAGAATGGGATTAGAGTGGGCGGGATATTAAAGGGTGCAGGGAGTGAGGAGGAGAATGGAATTATACTAGGCGGGATATTAAAGGGTGCGGGGAGTGAGGGGGAGAGTGGGATTAGACTGGGTGGGATATTAAATGGTGTGGGGAGTGAGGGGGAGAGTGGGATTAGACTGAGTGGATATTAAAGGGTGTGGGGAGTGAGGGGGAGAGGGATTAGACTGGGTGGGATATTAAATGGTGCGGGGAGTGAGAGGGAGAGTGGGATTAGACTGGGTGGGATATTAAAGGGTGCAGGGAGTGAGGGGGAGAGGGATTAGACTGGGTGGGATATTATAGGGTTCGGGGAGTGAGGAGGAGAATGGAATTAGACTCGGTGGGATATTAAAGGGTGTGGGCAGTGGAGGCATGAGTGTGATTAGACTGGGTGGGATATTAAAGGGAGAGGGGAGTGGAGGGGAGAGTGGGATCAGACTGGGTGCGATAGTAAAGGGTGCGGGGACTGAGGGTGGTAGTGGGATTGGACTGGGTGGAATATTAAAGGGTGCGGGGAGTGAGGGGGAGAGTGGGATTTGACTGAGTGGGATATTAAATGGTGATGGGAGTGAGGTGAAGAATGGGAGAGACTGGGTGGGATATTAAAGGGTGCGGCGAGTCAGGGGGTAGTGGGATTGGACTGGGTGGAATATTAAAAGGCGAGGGGAGTGAGGGGTAGTGTGGGATTAGACTGGGGGAGATATTAAATGGTGATGGGAGTGAGGAGGAGAGTGGAATTGGACTAGGTGGGATATTAAAGGGTGCAGGGAGTGGAGGCGTGAGTGGGATTAGACTGGGTGGGATACTAAAGGGTGTAGGGAGTGAGGGGAAGAGTGGGTTTAGACTGGGTGGGATATTAAAGGGTGCAGAGAGGGAGAGAGGGATTAGACTGGGTGGGATATCAAAGGGTGTAGGGAGCAAGGGGGAGAGTGGGATTAGACTGGGTGGGATATTAAAGGGTGCGGTGAGTGAGGGGAGAGTGGGATTAAACTGGTCGCGATATTAAAGGGTGTGGGGAGTGAGAGGGAGAATGGGATTAGAGTGGGCGGGATATTAAAGGGTGCAGGGAGTGAGGAGGAGAATGGAATTAGACTAGGCGGGATATTAAAGTGTGCGGGGAGTGAGGGGGAGAGTGGGATTAGACTGGGTGGAATATTAAATGGTGTGGGGAGTGAGGGGGAGAGCGGGATTAGACTGAGTGGTTATTAAAGGGTGTGGGGAGTGAGGGGGATAGTGGGATTAGACTGGGTGGGATATTAAATGGTGTGGGGAGTGAATGGGAGAGTGGGATTGGACTGAGTGGATGTTAAAGGGTGTGGGGAGTGAGGGGGAGAGTGGGATTAGACTGGGTGGGATATTCAAGGGTGCGGGGAGTGAGGGGGAGAGTGGGATTAGACTGGGTGGAATATTAAAGGGTATGGGGAGTGAGGGGGAGAGTGGGATTAGACTGGGTGGGTTATTAAAGAGTACGGGGAGTGAATGGGAGAGTGGGATTAGACTGGGTGGGATATTAAAGGGTGGGGGGAGTGAGTAGGAGAATGGGATTAGAGTGGGCGGGATATTAAAGGGTGCAGGGAGTGAGGAGGAGAATGGAATTAGACTAGGCGGGATATTAAAGGGTGCGGGGAGTGAGGGGGAGAGTGGGATTAGACTGGGTGGGATATTAAATGGTGTGGGGAGTGAGGGGGAGAGTGGGATTAGACTGAGTGGATATTAAAGGGTGTGGGGAGTGAGGGGGAGAGGGATTAGACTGGGTGGGATATTAAATGGTGTGGGGAGTGAGAGCGAGAGTGGGATTAGACTGGGTGGGATATTAAAGGGTGCAGGGAGTGAGGGGGAGAGGGATTAGACTGGGTGGGATATTAACGGATGCAGGGACTGAGGGGGAGAGTGGGATTAGACTGGGTGGGATATTAAAGGGTGTGGGGATTGATGGGGAGAATGGGATTAGACTGAGTGGATATTAAAGGGTGTGGGGTGAGGGGGAGAGTGGGATTAGACTGGATGGATATTAAGGGGTGCGGGGAGTGAGGGGGAGAGTGAGATTAGACTGGGTGAGATATCAAAGCGTGTGGGGAGCAAGGGGGAGAGTTGGATTAGTCTGGGTGGGATATTAAAGGGTGCGGGAGTGAGTGGGAGAGTGGGATTAGACTGGGTGGGATATCAAAGGGTGTGGGGAGCAAGGGGGAGAGTGGGATTAGATTGGGTGGGATAGTATAGAGTGTTGGGAGTGAGAGGGAGAATGGGTTTAGAGTGGGTGGGATATTAAAGGCTGCAGGGAGTGAGGGGGGGTGGAATTAGACTGGGTGGGATATTATTGGGTTCGGGGAGTGAGGAGGAGAATGGAATTAGACTGAGTGGATATTAAAGGGTGTGGGGAGTGAGGGGGAGAGTGTAATTAGACTGAGTGGATATTAAAGGGTGTGGGGAGTGAGGGGGAGAGTGGGATTAGACTGGGTGGGATATTAAAGGGTGCGGGGAGTGAGGGGAAGAATGGGATTAGACTGGATGGAATATTAAGGGGTGTGGGGAGTGAGGGGCGAGTGGGATTAGACTGGATGGAATATCAAAGGGTGTGGGGAGAGTGATATTCGATTGAGTGGGATATTAAAGGGTGCGGGGAGTGAGGGAGATGGTGAGATATTAAACGGTGCAGGGAGTGAGGAGGAGAGTGGGATTAGACTGGGTAGAACATTAAAGGGTGTGGAGAGTGAGGGGGAGAGTGGGATTAGACTGGGTTTGATGTTAAAGAGTGCGGAGAGTGGAGGCGTGAGTGGGATTAGACTGAGTGGGATATTAAAGGGTGCGGGGAGTGAGGGGGAGAGTGGGATTGGACTGGGTGGGATATTAAAGGGTGCGGGGAGTGAGGAGAATGGGATTAGACTAGGTGGGATACTAAAGGGTACGGGGAGTGAGGGGGAGAGTGGGATTAGACTGGGTGAGATATCAAAGCGTGTGGGGAGCAACAGGGAAAGTGGGATTAGACTGGGTGGGATATTAAAGGGTACGGGAGTGAGAGGGAGATTGGGATTAGACTGGGTGGGATATCAAAGGGTGTGGGGAGCAAGGGGGAGAGTGGGAGAATGGGATTAGAGTGGGCGGGATATTAAAGGGTGCAGGGAGTGAGGGGGGGAGGAATTAGACTGGGTGGGATATTATTGGGTTCGGGGACTGAGGAGGAGAATGGGATTAGACAGAGTGGATATTAAAGGGTGTGGGGAGTGAGGTGGAGAGTGGGATTAGACTGGGTGGGATATTAAATGGTGTGGGGAGTGAGGCGGAGAGTGTAGTTAGACTGAGTGGATATGAAAGGGTGTGGGGAATGAGGGGGAGAAAGGGATTAGACTGAATGGATATTAAAGGGTGTGGGGAGTGAGGGGGAGAGTGGGATTAGACTGGATGGGATATTTAAGGGTGCGGGGAGTGAGGGGGAGAGTGGGATTAGACTGGATGGGATATTAAAGGGTGCGGGGAGTGAGGGGAAGAATGGGATTAGACTGGATGGAATATTAAGGGGTGTGGGGAGTGAGGGGCGAGTGGGATTAGACTGTATGGAATAGTAATGGGTGTGGGGAGAGTGGGATTAGATTGAGTGGGATATTAAAGGGTGCGGGGAGTGAGAGAGAGAGTGGGATAAGACTGGGTGGGATATCAAAGGGTGCAGGGAGTGAGGGGGAGAGCGGGATTAGACTGGGTGGGATATTAAAGCGTGTGGAAGTGAGGTGGAGGGTGGTATTAGACTGGGTGGGATATTAATGGACGCAGGGAGTGAGGGGGAGAGTGAGATTAGACTGGGTTTGATGTTAAAGAGTGCGGGGAGTGGAGGCGTGAGTGGTATCAAACTGGGTGGGATATTAAAGGGTGCTGGGTGTGAGGGGGAGATTGGGATTAGACTGGGTGGGATATTACAGGGTGCAGGGTTTGAGGGGGAGAGTGGGATTAGACTGGGTGGGATATTAAAAGGTGCGGGGAGCAAGGGGGAGAGTGGGATTAGACTGGGTTTGATGTTAAAGGGTGTGGGGATGAGAGGGAGAGTGGGATTAGACTGGGTGGATATTAAAGGGTGTGGTGAATGAGTGGGAGAGTGGGATGAGACTGGGTGGGATATTAAAGTGTGTGGGAAGTGAGCTGGAGGGTGGTATTAGACTGGGTGGGATATTAACGGACGCAGGGAGTGAGGGGGAGAGTGAGATTAGACTGCGTGGGATATTAAAGAGTGCGGGGAGTGAGTGGGAGAGTGGGATTAGACTGGGTGGGATATTAAAGGGTGCAGGGAGTGAGGGGGAGAGTGGGATTAGACTGGGTTTGATGTTAAAGAGTGCGGGGAGTGGAGGCGTAAGGGGTATCAGACTGGATGGGACATTAAAGGGTGCGGGGTGTGAGGGGAAGAATGGGATTAGACTGGATGGAATATTAAGTGTGTGGGGAGTGAGGGGCGAGTGGGATTAGACTGGATGGAATATTAAAGGGTGTGGGGAGAGTGGGATTAGATTGAGTGGGATATTAAAGGGTGCGGGGAGTGAGGGAGATTGTGAGATATTAAAAGGTGCAGGGAGTGAGGAGGGGAGTGGGATTAGACTGGGTGGGATATTAAACAGTGTTGGGAGTGAGAGGGAGAATGGGATTAGAGCGGACGGGATATTAAAGGGTGCAGTGAGTGAGAGGGAGAGGCATTAGACTGGGTGGGTTATTAATGGATGCAGGAAGTGAAGGGGAGAGTGGGATTAGACTGGGTGGGATATTATCGGGTTCGGGGAGTGAGGAGGAAAATGGAATTAGACTGGGTTTGATGTTAAAAGGTGTGGGGAGTGAGAGGGAGAGTGGGATTAGACTGGGCGGGATATTATTAAAGGTGTGGTGAGTGAGGGGGAGAGTGGGATTCAACTGGGTGGGGTATTAATGGGTGTGGGGAGTGAGGGGGAGAGTATGATTAGACTGGGTGGGATATTCAAGGGTGCGGGGAGTCAGGGGGAGAGTGGGCTTAGACTGGGTGGATATTAAAGGGTGTGGGGAGTGAGGGGGAGAGTGGGATTAGACTGGGTGGGATATTAAAGGGTACAGGGATTGATGGGGAGAATGGGATTAGATTGAGTGGATATTAAAGGGTGTGGGGAGTGAGGCAGATGGTGAGATATTAAACGGTGCAGGAAGTGAGGAGGAGAGTGGGATTAGATTGTGGGATATTAAAGGGTGCGAGGAGTGAGGGAGATGGTGAGATACTAAACGGTCCAGGGAGTGAGGAGGAGAGTGGGATTAGACTGGGTGGAACATTAAAGGGTGTGGAGAGTGAGGGGGACTGTGGGATTAGACTGGGTGGGATATTAAAGCGTGTGGAAGTGAGGTGGAGGGTGCGATTAGACTGGGTGGGATATTAACGGATGCAGGGAGTGAGGGGGAGAGTGGGATTAGACTGGGTGGGTTATTAAAGAGTACGGTGAGTGAAGGGGAGAATGGGATTAGACTGGGCGGGATATTATTAAGGGTGTGGTGAGTGACGGGGAGAGTGGGATTAGACTGGGTGGGATATTAAAGGGTGTGGCGAGTGAGAGGGAGAGTGTGATTAGACTGGGTGGGATATTCAAGGGTGCGGGGAGTCAGGGGGAGAGTGGGATTAGACTGGGTGGATATTAAAGGGTGTGGGGAGTGAGGGGGAGACTGGGATTCGACTGGATGGGATATTAAAGGGTGCGGGGAGAGTGGAATTAGATTGAGTGGGATATCAAAGGGTGTTGGGAGTGAGAGGGATAATGGGATTCGAGTGGGCGGGATATTAAAGGGTGCAGGGAGTGAGGGGGAGAGTGAGTAGACTGGGTGGGATATTAACGGATGCAGGTACGGAGGGGGAGAGTGGGATTTGACTGGGTGGGATATTATAGGGTTCGGGGAGTGTGGAGGAGAATGGATTTGACTAGGTGGGATATTAAAGGGTGCCAGGAGTGGAGGTGTGAGTGGGATTAGACTGGGTAGGATATTAAAGGGTGCGGGGTGTGAGGGGGAGTCTGGGATTAGACTGAGTGGATATTAAAGGGTGTGGGGAGTGAGGGGGAGAGTAGGATTAGACTGGGTGGGATATTCAAGGGTGCGGGAAGTGAGGGGGAGAGTGGGATTAGACTGGGTGGATATTAAAGGGTGTGGGGAGTGAGGGGGAGAGTGGGATTAGACTGGATGGGATATTAAAGGGTGCGGGGAGTGAGGGGAGAGTGGGATTAGACTGGGTGTGATATTAAAGGGTGCGGGAAGTCAGGGGGAGAGTGGGATTAGACTGAGTGGATATTAAAGGGTGTGGGGAGTGAGGGGGAGAGTGGGATTAGACTGGGTGGGATATTGAAGGTTGCGGGGAGAGTGGGATTAGACTGGATGGGATATTAAAGGGTTCGGGGATTGATAGGGAGAATGGGATTAGACCGGATGGGATATTAAAGGGTACGGGGAGTGAGGGGAAGAATGGGATTAGACTGGATGGAATATTAAAGGTGTGGGGAGAGTGGGATTAGATTGAGTGGGATATTAAAGGATGCGGGGAGTGAGGGAGATTGTGAGATATTAAACGGTGCAGGGAGTGAGGAGGAGAGTGGGATTAAACTGGGTGAAACATTAAAGGGTGTGGAGAGTGAGGGGGAGAGTGGGATTAGACTGGGTGGGATATTAAAGGGTGTTGGGAATGAGAGGGAGAATGGGATTAGAGTGGACGGGATATTAAAGGGTTCAGGGAGTGAGGGGGAGAGGGATTAGACTGGGTGGGATATTAATGGATGCAGGGAGTGAGGGGGAGAGTGGGATTAGACTGGGTGGGATATTACAGGGTTCGGGAAGTGAGGGGGAGAGTGGGATTAGACTGGGTGGGATATTAAAGAGTGCGGGGTGTGAGGGGGAGAGTGGGATTAGATTGGTGGGATATTCAAAGGTGCGGGGAGCAAGGGGGAGAGTGGGATTAGACTGGGTTTGATGTTAAAAGTTGTGGGGAGTGAGAGGGAGAGTGGGATTAGACTGGGCGGGATATTATTAAGGGTGTGATGAGTGAGGGGGAGAGTGGGATTAGACTGGGTGGGATACTAAAGGGTGTGGGGAGTGAGGGGGAGAGTGTGATTAGACTGGGTGGGATATTCAAGGGTGCAGGGAGTCAGGGGGTGACTTGGATTAGACTGGGTGGATATTAAAGGGTGCGGGGATTGATGGGGAGAATGGGATTAAACTGAGTGGATATTAAAGGGTGTGGGGAGTGAGTGGGCAAGTGGGATTAGACTGGGTGGGATATTAAAGGGTGCGGGGAGAGTGGGATTAGATTGAATGGGATATTAAAGGGTGCGGGGAGTGAGGCAGATGGTGAGATATTAAACGGTGCAGGAAGTGAGGAGGAGAGTGTGATTAGACTGGGTGGAACATTAAAGGGTGTGGAGAGTGAGGGGGAGAGTGGGATTAGACTGGGTGGGATATTAAAGGGTATGGGGAGTGAGAGAGAGAGTGGGATTAGACTGTCTGGGATATTAAAGCGTGCGGGAAGTGAGGTGGAGGGTGGGATTAGACTGGGTGGGATATTAACGGATGCAGGGAGTGAGGGTGAGAGTGGGATTAGACTGGGTGGGATATTAAAGAGTGCGGGGAGTGAGTGGGAGAGTGGGATTAGACTGGGTGGGATATTAAAGAGTATGGGGAGTGAGTGGGAGAGTGGGATTAGACTGGGTGGGATATTAAAGGGTGCAAGGAGTGAGAGGGAGAGTGGGATTAGACTGGATGGGATATTAAAGAGTGCGGGGAGTGAGTGGGAGAGTGGGATTAGACTGGGTTGGATATTAAAGGGTATGGGGATTGACGGGGAGAATGGGATCAGACTGAGTGGATATTAAAGGGTGCGGGGAGTGAGCGGGAGAGTGGGATTAGACTGGGTGGGATATTAAACAATGTGGGAATGATGGGGAGAGTGGGATTAGACTGGGTGGGATATTAAAGGGTGCGGGGAATCAGGGGGAGAGTGGGATTAGACTGGGTGGGATATTAAAGGGTGCGGGTAGTGAGGCGAAGAATGGGATTAGACTGGATGGAATATTAAGGGGTGTGGGGAGTGAGGGGTGAGTGGGATTAGACTGGGTGGGATATTAAAGGGTGTGGGGAGGATGGGATTAGATTGAGTGAGATATTAAACGGTGCAGGATGTGAGGAGGAGAATGGGATTATACTGGGTGGGTTATTAAAGGGTGTGGGGAGTGAGGGGGAGAGTGGGATTAGACTGGGTGGAATATTATAGGGTGTGGGGAGTGAGGGGGAGAGTGGGATTAGACTGGTTGGGATATTAAAGAGTGCGGGGAGTGAGGGGGAGAGTGGAATTACACTGGGTGGGATATTAAAGAGTGCGGGGAGTGAGTGGGAGAGTGGGATTAGACTGAGTGGGATATTAAAGGATGCCGGGATTCAGGGGGAGAGTGGGATTAGACTGGGTGGGATATTAAAGGGTGCGGGGAGTGAGAGGAAGAATGGGATTAGACTGGATGGAATATTAAGGGGTGTGGGGAGTGAGGGGTGAGTGGGATTAGACTGGGTGGGATATTAAAGTGTGTGGGGAGGGTGGGATTAGATTGAGTGAGATATTAAACGGTGCAGGGAGTGAGGGGGAGAGTGGGATTAGACTGTGTGGAATATTAAAGGGTGTGGGGAATGAGGGGGAGAGTGGGATTAGTCTGGGTGGGATATTAAAGGGTGCGGGGAGTGAGGGCGAGAGTGGGATTAGACTGGGTGGGATATTAAAGGGTTTGGGGAGTGGAGGCTTGAGTGGTATTAGACTGGGTGGGACATTAAAGGGTGCGGAGTGTGAGGGGGAGAGTGGGATTAGACTGGGTGGAATATTAAACGGTGCTGGGTGTGAGGGGGAGATTGGGATTGGACTGGGTGGGATATTACACGGTGCGGGGTGTGATGGGGAGAGTGGGATTCGATTGCGTGAGATATTAAAAGGTGCGGGGAGCAAGGGGGAGAGTGGGATTAGACTGGGTTTGATGTTAAAGGGTGTGGTGAGTGAGAGGGAGAGTGGGATTAGACTGGGTGGTATATTAAAGGGTGCGGGAAGTGAGGGGGAGAGTGGGATTAGACTTGGTAGGATATTATAGGGTGTGGAGAGTGAGGGGGAGAGTGGGATTAGACTGGGTGGGATATTAAAGTGTATGGGGAGTGAGAGAGAGAGTGGGATTAGACTGTGTGGGATATTAAAGCGTGCGGGAAGTGAGGTGGAGGGTGGGATTAGACTGGGTGGGATATTAACGGATGCAGGGAGTGAGGGTGAGAGTGGGATTAGACTGGGTGGGATATTAAAGAGTGCGGGGAGTGAGTGGGAGAGTGGGATTAGACTGGGTGGGATATTAAAGAGTGCGGGGAGTGAGTGGGAGAGTGGGATTAGACTGGGTGGGATATTAAAGGGTGCAAGGAGTGAGAGGGAGAGTGGGATTAGACTGGGTGGGATATTAAAGAGTGCGGGGAGTGAGTGGGAGAGTGGGATTAGACTGGGTGGGATATTAAAGAGTGCGGGGAGTGAGTGGGAGAGTGGGATTAGACTGGATTGGATATTAAAGGGTATGAGGATTGATGGGGAGAATGGGATCAGACTGAGTGGATATTAATGGGTGCGGGGAGTGAGGGGGAGAGTGGGATTAGACTGGGTGGGATATTAAACAATGTGGGAATGATGGGGAGAGTGGGATTAGACTGTGTGGGATATTAAACGGTGCGGGGAATCAGGGGGAGAGTGGGATTAGACTGGGTGGGATATTAAAGGGTGCGGGTAGTGAGGGGAAGAATGGGATTAGACTGGATGGAATATTAAGGGGTGTGGGGAGTGAGGGGTGAGTGGGATTAGACTGGGTGGGATATTAAAGGGTGTGGGGAGGATGGGATTAGATTGAGTGAGATATTAAACGGTGCAGGATGTGAGGTGGAGAATGGGATTATACTGGGTGGGATATTAAAGGGTGTGGGGAGTGAGGGGGAGAGTGGGATTAGACTGGGTGGAATATTATAGGGTGTGGGGAGTGAGGGGGAGAGTGGGATTAGACTGGGTGGGATATTAAAGAGTGCGGGGAGTGAGGGGGAGAGTGGAATTAGACTGGGTGGGATATTAAAGAGTGCGGGGAGTGAGGGGAAGAATGGGATTAGACTGGATGGAATATTAAGGGGTGTGGGGAGTGAGGGGTGAGTGGGATTAGACTGGGTGGGATATTAAAGGGTGTGGGGAGGGTGGGATTAGATTGAGTGAGATATTAAACGGTGCAGGGAGTGAGGGGTAGAGTGGGATTAGACTGTGTGGAATATTAAAGGGTGTGGGGAATGAGGGGGAGAGTGGGATTAGTCTGGGTGGGATATTAAAGGGTGCGGAGTGTGAGGGGGAGAGTGGGATTAGACTGGGTGGAATATTAAACGGTGCTGGGTGTGAGGGGGAGATTGGGATTGGACTGGGTGGGATATTACACGGTGCGGGGTGTGAGGGGGAGAGTGGGATTCGACTGGGTGAGATATTAAAAGGTGTGGGGAGCAAGGGGGAGAGTGGGATTAGACTGGGTTTGATGTTAAAGGGTGTGGTGAGTGAGAGGGAGAGTGGGATTAGACTGGGTGGTATATTAAAGGGTGCGGGAAGTGAGGGGGAGAGTGGGATTAGACTTGGTGGGATATTATAGGGTTCGGGGAGTGAAGAGGAGAATGGAATTAGACTAGGTGGGATATTAAAGGGTGCGGGGAGTGGAGGCGTGAGTGGGATTAGACTGGGTGGGATATCAAAGTGTGCGGGGTGTGAGGGGGAGAGTGGGATTAGACTGAGTGGATATTAAAGGGTGTGGGGAGTGAGGGGGAGAGTGGGATTAGACTGGGTGGGATATTCAAGGGTGCGGGGAGTCAGGGGGAGAGTGGGATTAGACTGGGTGGATATTAAAGGGTGTGGGGAGTGAGGGGGTGAGTGGGATTAGACTGGATGGAATATTAAGGGGTGTGGGGAATGAGGGGCGTGTGGGATTAGACTGGATGGAATATTAAAGGCGGTGGGGAGAGTGGGATTAGATTGAGTGGGATATTAAAGGGTGCGGGGAGTGAGGGAGTTTGTGAGATATTAAACGGTGCAGGGAGTGAGGAGGAGAGTGGGATTAGACTGGGTGGAACATTAAAGCGTGTGGAGAGTGAGGGGGAGAGTGGGATTAGACTGGGTGGGATCTTCAAGGGTGCGGGGAGTCAGGGGGAGAGTGGGATTAGCCTGGGTGGATATTAAGGAGTGTGGGGAGTGAGGGGGAGAATGGGATTAGACTGGGTGGGATATTAAAGGGTGCAGGGAGTGAGGGGAAGAATGGGATTAGACTGGATGGAATATTAAGTGTGTGGGGAGTGAGGGGCGAGTGGGATTAGACTGGACGGAATATTAAAGGGTGTGGGGAGAGTGGGATTAGAATGAGTGGGATATTAAAGGGTGCGGGGAGTGAGGGAGATTGTGAGATATTAAACGGTGCAGGGAGTGAGGAGGGGAGTGGGATTAGACTGGGTGGGATATTAAACAGTGTTGGGAGTGAGAGGGAGAATGGGATTAGAGTGGACGGGATATTAAAGGGTGCAGTGAGTGAGAGGGAGAGGCATTAGACTGGGTGGGTTATTAATGGATGCAGGGAGTGAAGGGGAGAGTGGGATTAGACTGGGTGGGATATTATCGGGTTCGGGGAGTGAGGAGGAAAATGGAATTAGACTGGGTTTGATGTTAAAAGGTGTGGGGAGTGAGAGGGAGAGTGGGATTAGACTGGGCGGGATATTATTAAAGGTGTGGTGAGTGAGGGGGAGAGTGGGATTCAACTGGGTGGGATATTAATGGGTGTGGGGAGTGAGGGGGAGAGTGTGATTAGACTGGGTGGGATATTCAAGGGTGCGGGGAGTCAGGGGGAGAGTGGGCTTAGACTGGGTGGATATTAAAGGGTGTGGGGAGTGAGGGGGAGAGTGGGATTAGACTGGGTGGGATATTAAAGGGTACGGGGATTGATGGGGAGAATGGGATTAGATTGAGTGGATATTAAAGGGTGTGGGGAGTGAGGCAGATGGTGAGATATTAAACGGTGCAGGAATTGAGGAGGAGAGTGGGATTAGATTGTGGGATATTAAAGGGTGCGAGGAGTGAGGGAGATGGTGAGATACTAAACGGTGCAGGGAGTGAGGAGGAGAGTGGGATTAGACTGGGTGGAACATTAAAGGGTGTGGAGAGTGAGGGGGACTGTGGGATTAGACTGGGTGGGATATTAAAGCGTGTGGAAGTGAGGTGGAGGGTGCGATTAGACTGGGTGGGATATTAACGGATGCAGGGAGTGAGGGGGAGAGTGGGATTAGACTGGGTGGGTTATTAAAGAGTACGGTGAGTGAAGGGGAGAATGGGATTAGACTGGGCGGGATATTATTAAGGGTGTGGTGAGTGACGGGGAGAGTGGGATTAGACTGGGTGGGATATTAAAGGGTGTGGCGAGTGAGAGGGAGAGTGTGATTAGACTGGGTGGGATATTCAAGGGTGCGGGGAGTCAGGGGGAGAGTGGGATTAAACTGGGTGGATATTAAAGGGTGTGGGGAGTGAGGGGGAGACTGGGATTCAACTGGATGGGATATTAAAGGGTGCGGGGAGAGTGGAATTAGATTGAGTGGGATATCAAAGGGTGTTGGGAGTGAGAGGGATAATGGGATTCGAGTGGGCGGGATATTAAAGGGTGCAGGGAGTGAGGGGGAGAGTGAGTAAACTGGGTGGGATATTAACGGATGCAGGTACGGAGGGGGAGAGTGGGATTTGACTGGGTGGGATATTATAGGGTTCGGGGAGTGTGGAGGAGAATGGATTTGACTAGGTGGGATATTAAAGGGTGCCAGGAGTGGAGGTGTGAGTGGGATTAGACTGAGTGGGATATTAAAGGGTGTGGGGAGTGAGGGGGAGAGTAGGATTAGACTGGGTGGGATATTCAAGGGTGTGGGGAGTGAGGGGGAGAGTGGGATTAGACTGGGTGGGATATTGAAGATTGCGGGGAGAGTGGGATTAGACTGGATGGGATATTAAAGGGTGCGGGGATTGATAGGGAGAATGGGATTAGACCGGATGGGATATTAAAGGGTACGGGGAGTGAGGGGAAGAATGGGATTAGACTGGATGGAATATTAAAGGGTGTGGGGAGAGTGGGATCAGATTGAGTGGGGTATTAAAGGATGCGGGAAGTGAGGGAGATTGTGAGATATTAAACGGTGCAGGGAGTGAGGAGGAGAGTGGGATTAAACTGGGTGAAACATTAAAGGGTGTGGAGAGTGAGGGGGAGAGTGGGATTAGACTGGGTGGGATATTAAAGGGTGCGGGTAATGAGGGGAAGAATGGGATTAGACTGGATGGAATATTAAGGGGTGTGGGGAGTGAGGGGTGAGTGGGATTAGACTGGGTGGGATATTAAAGGGTGTGGGAAGGATGGGATTAGATTGAGTGAGATATTAAACGGTGCAGGATGTGAGGAGGAGAATGGGATTATACTGGGTGGGTTATTAAAGGGTGTGGGGAGTGAGGGGGAGAGTGGGATTAGACTGGATGGAATATTATAGGGTGTGGGGAGTGAGGGGGAGAGTGGGATTAGACTGGGTGGGATATTAAAGAGTGCGGGGAGTGAGGGGGAGAGTGGAATTACACTGGGTGGGATATTAAAGGGTGCGGGGAGTGAGTGGGAGAGTGGGATTAGACTGAGTGGGATATTAAAGGATGCCGGGATTCAGGGGGAGAGTGGGATTAGACTGGGTGGGATATTAAAGGGTGCGGGGAGTGAGGGGAAGAATGGGATTAGACTGGATGGAATATTAAGGGGTGTGGGGAGTGAGGGGTGAGTGGGATTAGACTGGGTGGGATATTAAAGGGTGTGGGGAGGGTGGGATTAGATTGAGTGAGATATTAAACGGTGCAGGGAGTGAGGGGGAGAGTGAGATTAGACTGTGTGGAATATTAAAGGGTGTGGGGAATGAGGGGGAGAGTGGGATTAGTCTGGGTGGGATATTAAAGGGTGCGGGGAGTGAGGGCGAGAGTGGGATTAGACTGGGTGGGATATTAAAGGGTTTGGGGAGTGGAGGCTTGAGTGGTATTAGACTGGGTGGGACATTAAAGGGTGCGGAGTGTGAGGGGGAGAGTGGGATTAGACTGGGTGGAATATTAAACAGTGCTGGGTGTGAGGGGGAGATTGGGATTGGACTGGGTGGGATATTACACGGTGCGGGGTGTGATGGGGAGAGTGGGATTTGATTGGGTGAGATATTAAAAGGTGCGGGGAGCAAGGGGGAGAGTGGGATTAGACTGGGTTTGATGTTAAAGGGTGTGGTGAGTGAGAGGGAGAGTGGGATTAGACTGGGTGGTATATTAAAGGGTGCGGGAAGTGAGGGGGAGAGTGGGATTAGACTTGGTGGGATATTATAGGGTGTGGAGAGTGAGGGGGAGAGTGGGATTAGACTGGGTGGGATATTAAAGGGTATGGGGAGTGAGAGAGAGAGTGGGATTAGACTGTGTGGGATATTAAAGCGTGCGGGAAGTGAGGTGGAGGGTGGGATTAGACTGGGTGGGATATTAACGGATGCAGGGAGTGAGGGTGAGAGTGGGATTAGACTGGGTGGGATATTAAAGAGTGCGGGGAGTGAGTGGGAGAGTGGGATTAGACTGGGTGGGATATTAAAGAGTGCGGGGAGTGAGTGGGAGAGTGGGATTAGACTGGGTGGGATATTAAAGAGTGCGGGGAGTGAGTGGGAGAGTGGGATTAGACTGGGTTGGATATTAAAGGGTATGAGGATTGATGGGGAGAATGGGATCAGACTGAGTGGATATTAAAGGGTGCGGGGAGTGAGGGGGAGAGTGGGATTAGACTGGGTGGGATATTAAACAATGTGGGAATGATGGGGAGAGTGGGATTAGACTGTGTGGGATATTAAACGGTGCGGGGAATCAGGGGGAGAGTGGGATTAGACTGGGTGGGATATTAAAGGGTGCGGGTAGTGAGGGGAAGAATGGGATTAGACTGGATGGAATATTAAGGGGTGTGGGGAGTGAGGGGTGAGTGGGATTAGACTGGGTGGGATATTAAAGGGTGTGGGGAGGATGGGATTAGATTGAGTGAGATATTAAACGGTGCAGGATGTGAGGAGGAGAATGGGATTATACTGCGTGGGATATTAAAGGGTATGGGGAGTGAGGGGGAGAGTGGGATTAGACTGGGTGGAATATTATAGGGTGTGGGGAGTGAGGGGGAGAGTGGGATTAGACTGGGTGGGATATTAAAGAGTGCGGGGAGTGAGGGGGAGAGTGGAATTAGACTGGGTGGGATATTAAAGAGTGCGGGGAGTGAGTGGGAGAGTGGGATTAGATTGAGTGGGATATTAAAGGATGCCGGGAATCAGGGGGAGAGTGGGATTAGACTGGGTGGGATATTAAAGGGTGCGGGGAGTGAGGGGAAGAATGGGATTAGACTGGATGGAATATTAAGGGGTGTGGGGAGTGAGGGGTGAGTGGGATTAGACTGGGTGGGATATTAAAGTGTGTGGGGAGGGTGGGATTAGATTGAGTGAGATATTAAACGGTGCAGGGAGTGAGGGGTAGAGTGGGATTAGACTGTGTGGAATATTAAAGGGTGCGGGGAATGAGGGGGAGAGTGGGATTAGTCTGGGTGGGATATTAAAGGGTGCAGAGTGTGAGGGGGAGAGTTGTATTAGACTGGGTGGAATATTAAACGGTGCTGGGTGTGAGGGGGAGATTGGGATTGGACTGGGTGGGATATTACACGGTGCGGGGTGTGAGGGGGAGAGTGGGATTCGACTGGGTGAGATATTAAAAGGTGCGGGGAGCAAGGGGGAGAGTGGGATTAGACTGGGTTTGATGTTAAAGGGTGTGGTGAGTGAGAGGGAGAGTGGGATTAGACTGGGTGGTATATTAAAGGGTGCGGGAAGTGAGGGGCAGAGTGGGATTAGACTTGGTGGGATATTATAGGGTTCGGGGAGTGAGGAGGAGAATGGAATTAGACTAGGTGGGATATTAAAGGGTGCGGGGAGTGGAGGCGTGAGTGGGATTAGACTGGGTGGGATATCAAAGTGTGCGGGGTGTGAGGGGGAGAGTGGGATTAGACTGAGTGGATATTAAAGGGTGTGGGGAGTGAGGGGGAGAGTGGGATTAGACTGGATGGGATATTCAAGGGTGCGGGGAGTCAGGGGGAGAGTGGGATTAGACTGGGTGGATATTAAAGGGTGTGGGGAGTGAGGGGGAGAGTGGGATTAGACTGGATGGAATAGTAAGGGGTGTGGGGAATGAGGAGCGTGTGGGATTAGACTGGATGGAATATTAAAGGCGATGGGGAGAGTGGGATTAGATTGAGTGGGATATTAAAGGGTGCGGGGAGTGAGGGAGTTTGTGAGATATTAAACCGTGCAGGGAGTGAGGAGGAGAGTGGGATTAGACTGGGTGGAACATTAAAGCGTGTGGAGAGTGAGGGGGAGAGTGGGATTAGACTGGGTGGGATTTTCAAGGGTGCGGGGAGTCAGGGGGAGAGTGGGATTAGCCTGGGTGGATAATAAAGGGTGTGGGGAGTGAGGGGGAGAATGGGATTAGACTGGGTGGGATATTAAAGGGTGCGGGGAGTGAGGGGAAGAATGGGATTAGACTGGATGGAATATTAAGTGTGTGGGGAGTGAGGGGCGAGTGGGATTAGACTGGATGGAATATTAAAGGGTGTGGGGAGAGTGGGATTAGATTGAGTGGGATATTAAAGGGTGTGGGGAGTGAGGGAGATTGTGAGATATTAAACGGTGCAGGGAGTGAGGAGGAGAGTGGGATTAGACTGGGTGGAACATTAAAGTGTGTGGAGAGTGAGGGGGGGAGTGGGGTTAGACTGGGTAGGATATTAAACGGTGTTGGGAGTGAGAGGGAGAATGGGATTAGTGTGGACGGGATATTAAAGGGTGCAGTGACTGAGAGGGAGAGGCATTAGACTGGGTGCGTTATTAATGGATGCAGGGAGTGAAGGGGAGAGTGGTATTAGACTGGGTGGGATATTATCGGGTTCGGGGAGTGAGGAGGCAAATGGAATTAGACTGGGTTTGATGTTAAAGGGTGTGGGGAGTGAGAGGGAGAGTGGGATTAGACTGGGCGGGATATTATTAAAGGTGTGGTGAGTGAGGGGGAGAGTGGGATTCAACTGGGTGGGATATTAATGGGTGTGGGGAGTGAGGGGGAGAGTGGGATTAGACTGGGTGGGATATTAAAGGGTGCGGGTAATGAGGGGAAGAATGGGATTAGACTGGATGGAATATTAAGGGGTGTGGGGAGTGAGGGGTGAGTGGGATTAGACTGGGTGGGATATTAAAGGGTGTGGGAAGGATGGGATTAGATTGAGTGAGATATTAAACGGTGCAGGATGTGAGGAGGAGAATGGGATTATACTGGGTGGGTTATTAAAGGGTGTGGGGAGTGAGGGGGAGAGTGGGATTAGACTGGGTGGAATATTATAGGGTGTGGGGAGTGAGGGGGAGAGTGGGATTAGACTGGGTGGGATATTAAAGAGTGCGGGGAGTGAGGGGGAGAGTGGAATTACACTGGGTGGGATATTAAAGAGTGCGGGGAGTGAGTGGGAGAGTGGGATTAGACTGAGTGGGATATTAAAGGATGCCGGGATTCAGGGGGAGAGTGGGATTAGACTGGGTGGGATATTAAAGGGTGCGGGGAGTGAGGGGAAGAATGGGATTAGACTGGATGGAATATTAAGGGGTGTGGGGAGTGAGGGGTGAGTGGGATTAGACTGGGTGGGATATTAAAGGGTGTGGGGAGGGTGGGATTAGATTGAGTGAGATATTAAACGGTGCAGGGAGTGAGGGGTAGAGTGGGATTAGACTGTGTGGAATATTAAAGGGTGTGGGGAATGAGGGGGAGAGTGGGATTAGTCTGGGTGGGATATTAAAGGGTGCGGGGAGTGAGGGCGAGAGTGGGATTAGACTGGGTGGGATATTAAAGGGTTTGGGGAGTGGAGGCTTGAGTGGTATTAGACTGGGTGGGACATTAAAGGGTGCAGAGTGTGAGGGGGAGAGTGGGATTAGACTGGGTGGAATATTAAACGGTGCTGGGTGTGAGGGGGAGATTGGGATTGGACTGGGTGGGATATTACACGGTGCGGGGTGTGATGGGGAGAGTGGGATTCGATTGGGTGAGATATTAAAAGGTGCGGGGAGCAAGGGGGAGAGTGGGATTAGACTGGGTTTGATGTTAAAGGGTGTGGTGAGTGAGAGGGAGAGTGGGATTAGACTGGGTGGTATATTAAAGGGTGCGGGAAGTGAGGGGGAGAGTGGGATTAGACTTGGTGGGATATTATAGGGTGTGGAGAGTGAGGGGGAGAGTGGGATTAGACTGGGTGGGATATTAAAGGGTATGGGGAGTGAGAGAGAGAGTGGGATTAGACTGTGTGGGATATTAAAGCGTGCGGGAAGTGAGGTGGAGGGTGGGATTAGACTGGGTGGGATATTAACGGATGCAGGGAGTGAGGGTGAGAGTGGGATTAGACTGGGTGGGATATTAAAGAGTGCGGGGAGTGAGTGGGAGAGTGGGATTAGACTGGGTGGGATATTAAAGAGTGCGGGGAGTGAGTGGGAGAGTGGGATTAGACTGGGTGGGATATTAAAGAGTGCGGGGAGTGAGTGGGAGAGTGGGATTAGACTGGGTTGGATATTAAAGGGTATGAGGATTGATGGGGAGAATGGGATCAGACTGAGTGGATATTAAAGGGTGCGGGGAGTGAGGGGGAGAGTGGGATTAGACTGGGTGGGATATTAAACAATGTGGGAATGATGGGGAGAGTGGGATTAGACTGTGTGGGATATTAAACGGTGCGGGGAATCAGGGGGAGAGTGGGATTAGACTGGGTGGGATATTAAAGGGTGCGGGTAGTGAGGGGAAGAATGGGATTAGACTGGATGGAATATTAAGGGGTGTGGGGAGTGAGGGGTGAGTGGGATTAGACTGGGTGGGATATTAAAGGGTGTGGGGAGGATGGGATTAGATTGAGTGAGATATTAAACGGTGCAGGATGTGAGGAGGAGAATGGGATTATACTGCGTGGGATATTAAAGGGTGTGGGGAGTGAGGGGGAGAGTGGGATTAGACTGGGTGGAATATTATAGGGTGTGGGGAGTGAGGGGGAGAGTGGGATTAGACTGGGTGGGATATTAAAGAGTGCGTGGAGTGAGGGGGAGAGTGGAATTAGACTGGGTGGGATATTAAAGAGTGCGGGGAGTGAGTGGGAGAGTGGGATTAGATTGAGTGGGATATTAAAGGATGCCGGGAATCAGGGGGAGAGTGGGATTAGACTGGGTGGGATATTAAAGGGTGCGGGGAGTGAGGGGAAGAATGGGATTAGACTGGATGGAATATTAAGGGGTGTGGGGAGTGAGGGGTGAGTGGGATTAGACTGGGTGGGATATTAAAGTGTGTGGGGAGGGTGGGATTAGATTGAGTGAGATATTAAACGGTGCAGGGAGTGAGGGGTAGAGTGGGATTAGACTGTGTGGAATATTAAAGGGTGCGGGGAATGAGGGGGAGAGTGGGATTAGTCTGGGTGGGATATTAAAGGGTGCGGAGTGTGAGGGGGAGAGTTGTATTAGACTGGGTGGAATATTAAACGGTGCTGGGTGTGAGGGGGAGATTGGGATTGGACTGGGTGGGATATTACACGGTGCGGGGTGTGAGGGGGAGAGTGGGATTCGACTGGGTGAGATATTAAAAGGTGCGGGGAGCAAGGGGGAGAGTGGGATTAGACTGGGTTTGATGTTAAAGGGTGTGGTGAGTGAGAGGGAGAGTGGGATTAGACTGGGTGGTATATTAAAGGGTGCGGGAAGTGAGGGGCAGAGTGGGATTAGACTTGGTGGGATATTATAGGGTTCGGGGAGTGAGGAGGAGAATGGAATTAGACTAGGTGGGATATTAAAGGGTGCGGGGAGTGGAGGCGTGAGTGGGATTAGACTGGGTGGGATATCAAAGTGTGCGGGGTGTGAGGGGGAGAGTGGGATTAGACTGAGTGGATATTAAAGGGTGTGGGGAGTGAGGGGGAGAGTGGGATTAGACTGGATGGGATATTCAAGGGTGCGGGGAGTCAGGGGGAGAGTGGGATTAGACTGGGTGGATATTAAAGGGTGTGGGGAGTGAGGGGGAGAGTGGGATTAGACTGGATGGAATATTAAGGGGTGTGGGGAATGAGGAGCGTGTGGGATTAGACTGGATGGAATATTAAAGGCGATGGGGAGAGTGGGATTAGATTGAGTGGGATATTAAAGGGTGTGGGGAGTGAGGGAGATTGTGAGATATTAAACGGTGCAGGGAGTGAGGAGGAGAGTGGGATTAGACTGGGTGGAACATTAAAGTGTGTGGAGAGTGAGGGGGGGAGTGGGGTTAGACTGGGTAGGATATTAAACGGTGTTGGGAGTGAGAGGGAGAATGGGATTAGTGTGGACGGGATATTAAAGGGTGCAGTGACTGAGAGGGAGAGGCATTAGACTGGGTGCGTTATTAATGGATGCAGGGAGTGAAGGGGAGAGTGGTATTAGACTGGGTGGGATATTATCGGGTTCGGGGAGTGAGGAGGCAAATGGAATTAGACTGGGTTTGATGTTAAAGGGTATGGGGAGTGAGAGGGAGAGTGGGATTAGACTGGGCGGGATATTATTAAAGGTGTGGTGAGTGAGGGGGAGAGTGGGATTCAACTGGGTGGGATATTAATGGGTGTGGGGAGTGAGGGGGAGAGTGTGATTAGACTGGGTGGGATATTCAAGGGTGCGGGGAGTCAGGGGGAGAGTGGGCTTAGACTGGGTGGATATTAAAGGGTGTGGGGAGTGAGGGGGAGAGTGGGATTAGACTGGGTGGGATATTAAAGGGTACGGGGATTGATGGGGAGAATGGGATTAGATTGAGTGGATATTAAAGGGTGTGGGGAGTGAGGCAGATGGTGAGATATTAAACGGTGCAGGAGGTGAGGAGGAGAGTGGGATTAGACTGGCTGGAACATTAAAGCGTGTGGAGAGTGAGGGGGAGAGTGGGATTAGACTGGGTGGGATATTAAAGGGTGTGGGGAGTGAGAGAGAGAGTGGGATTAGACTGAGTGGATATTAAAGGGTGCGGGGAAAGAGGGGGAGAGTGGGATTAGACTGGGTGGGATATTAAACAGTGTGGGAATGATGGGAGAGAGTTGGATTAGACTGGGTGGGGTATTAAAGGATGTGGGGAGTCAGGGGGAGAGTGGTATTAGACTGGGTGGGATATTAAAGGCTGCGGGGAGTGAGGGGGAGAGTGGGATTAGACTGGGTGGGATATTAAAGGGTATGGGGATTGATGGGGAGAATGGAATTAGACTGAGTGGATATTAAAGGGTGTGGGGAGTGAGCGGGAGAGTGGGATTAGACTGGGTGGGATATTAAAGGGTGCGGGGAAGAATGGGATTAGACTGGATGGAATATTAAGGGGTGTGGGGAGTGAGAGGTGAGTGGGATTGGATTGGATGGAATATTAAAGGGTGTGGGGAGGGTGGGATTAGATTGAGTGGGATATTAAAGGGTGCAAGAGTGAGGGGGAGAGTGGGATTAGACTGGGTGGGATATTAAACGGTGCGGGGAGTGAGGGGGAGATTGGGATTAGACTGGGTGGAATATTAAAGGGTGTGGAGGGTGAGGGGGAGAGTGGGATTAGACTGTGTGGAATATTAAAGGGTGTGGGAATTGAGGGGGAGAGTGGGATTAGACTGGGTGGGATATTAAAGGGTGCGGGGAGTGAGGGGGAGAGTGGGATTAGACTGGGTGGGATATTAAAGGGTGCTGGGAGTGAGGGGTACAGTGGGATTAGACTGGGTGGGATATTAAAGGGCGCGGGCAATGAGGGCGAGGGTGGGATTAGACTGGGTGGGATATTAAAGGGTGTGGGGAGTGAGGTGGAGCGTGGGATTAGACTGGGTGGGATATTAAAGGGTGGGGGGAGCGAGGGTGATGGTGGGGTTGGACTCGGTGTGATATTAAAGGGTGCGGGGAGTGAGGATGATGGTGGTATTGGACTGGGTGGGATATTTCAGGGCGTGGGGAGTTTGGGGGAGAGTGGGATTAAACTATTAAATGATGTGGGTTGTGAGGGGAGAGCTCAATTAGACTGGGTTAAATATTCAAAGTTCCCATCTCTCCCAGCGTAGTGCTGGTTGATGACAGTGGGTATGTCATTTGGGGATAAATTTGGCCCTAGCGATGCAGAGAAGTAGAAATGAGATGAGGTTCCTACATCACACTGTGTCGAAAACAATGCAGAAATGCATTGGGTATGTTTGTGTGTGTGTTTATGTGTATGTTTATGTGTGTGTATCTTTGAGTGTATATGTATGTCTGTGTGTGCATGTGTGTGTGCATCTTTGTGCGTATATGTATGTGTATGCTTGTGTTATATGTATGTATGTGTGCATGTGTGTGTGTGTGTCTGTGTGCATGCACGTGTGTGCGTGTGTGTATGTTTGTGTATGTGTGTGTGTCTGTACATAAGTGTATGTGCCTGCGTGGATGTTGGCTATGGGCAGTGATGCTCCCCACAGTCGGATAGCCCACTGATACTCTGGCTGCTTGAGCTGCCGTCCATGGAACTGGGACCCGCTGAGGTGAGGGCCTGCCGTCTGCGGAATCAACATCCATGCAGGAATCAGGAAAGGAGGAGGAGGAGGGTGCAGGGGAAAGGGAAGAGTAAAAAAAAACAGCCAGCATTAAAGACCAGCACCAACGTGTTGCCAAGCAACTTGCCAGTCCTGTTTTTTTTTTAACGAGGGAATTTAACACAAAAATTCAAGTGAGTGGGCAGTCGTTTCCCTAACGACCAGCGTAGAGAGTGTTGGGGAATAAGACAATCATGTTTCTAGAATTTAGTGAGTGGCTCGACATTCCTGCTGCAGAGGGGTATGTCCGAGCCAACTTGGGCCCCACCCAAATCTGACAGGGAGTGGTAGATACTCAACTCGTGTAAACAGCTCTTGATTTCATCATGTCATTTTTTAACACACACACACACACACAAACACACACGTATCAGGCTGAGCTCCAGGGGCCAGACACTCCGTCAGCCATTTTAACCCTTTCTGGAAAGAAACCTCTTCACGTCAACGATCTGTCCTACAGTTTCTCAGTTTCCCTGTCTCGTTCTCAGGTAACCTTTAAGAAGAAGGAGCACAGTGGATGAGGCGAAGGAGGAAGAAAACTTGCTATTGCTATAGCGCCTTTCACCGCCCCAGGATCTCCCAGAGTGCTTTGCTCTGTTGTCATATGGGAAACTTGGCAGCCAGTTTGCACACAGAAAGCTCCTACAAGTAGCAATGTGATCATAACCAGATCAATGCAATGTTGGTTGAGAGATTAAATTTTGGCCCAGGACACCAGGGTGAATTTGTCCTGTTCTTTGAATGTTACCATGGGATCTTTTGCATCCACCTGAGAGTGCAGATGAGGCCCCGTGTCTCGTCTGAAAAAGGCACCTCCAACAGCAGCACTCGCACTCTGCTGTGCTCGAGTGTCAGTTTAAATTATAGGCTGAAGTGTTTGGATTGGGAGCTTGACAACACGCTGACTCAGAGATGTGTATGCCACCGTCTGAGTCACTGCTGATACTAGTCTTGAAGCTATCGATCCCTGTGCTGTGTGAGCTCCCTGAGCTCGGTTCAAGGATGTCCACGATCCTGCTTCCTGTGAGCTGGAGATTGAAGTCCTTTCTCCCATTGGAAAATGCATGCATGCGGTTCTGATGAAGGGTCATTAGGAGTCCAGTGTAGGCCTGACCTGGTTAAGTGAGGCTGGAGTCTTGTGCAGGCCCAGACCAGGTGGACTGGGGCTCGAGTCTAGGCCCAGACCAGGGACTGGAGTCCCGTGTAGGCCCAGAGCAGCTTGAGGGCTGGATTCCAGTATAGCCTGAACTGGTAGGCCCCCTAGCTGGCCTGAACCTAAGACTCCAGTCCCACTCTACCGCTGGGCCCAGACAAGACTCCAGCCCCACTCTACCTGGTCAAGCTTGGACTCCAGCCCCCTAGATGGTCTGGGCCTACATGAAACTGCAGCCCCACTCTGCCGGTGAGGCCTACACTAGACTCCAGCCCCCTATAGACTGGGCCTGCACAAGACTCCAACCCCTCTCGACCTGGCCTGAACCTACATTGGAACCCAGCCTCCTGCCCCCACCACCCCTCTCCCACACCCCATCCCAACAGGTCTAAGCCTACATGGGACTCTATCCCCACATTATAAATTCGCCAGAATGGATGAGGAGCTTCAGTTAATGTAGAAAGCTGGAGAAGCTGGGATTGGTCTCCTCAAGAGCAGGAAGATTCAGGGGAGATTTAATAAAAGCCTTCAAAATTGTGAAGGGTTTGGATAGAGTAAATAAGGAGAAACTGTTTCCGGTAGCAGGAGGGTCGGTAACCAGAGGGACACGGATTGAAGAACCAGAGGGGGAGGTGAGGGGAATTTTTTTTTTACACAGCGAGACGTTGTGATCTGAAAGGCCAGTGGAAGTCAATTCAATAGTAACTTTCACAAGGGAATTGGATAAATTCTTGAAAATGAAACAACTAGCAGAGCTATGGAGGAAGAGCGGGGAAGACTGGGAGTCATTGGATAGCTCTTCAAAAGAACCAACAGAGGCACATCGGGCAGAGTGGCCTCTTTCTGTGCTGTGCGATTCTACGCAGTTGACTCTGAATGGCAGTCCGATGGAAGAAGCCCCAGAGAGGATATGGAAGACCTATAAACCATGGCTGCTGCTGTGTGCCTGCCTGTTGTTCATCATTCTCTGCAAATGTGTAACTGCGTACTAAACCATCCTCCAGAGAAGGTACATGGGCCAAGTGACATCATTCTAGAAGAGCGAGGATTCAAAACAGCCCCTGCTGCCGGCACTGGGTCACCCCTCTGGGTGTCGGGTTTCTCTGTGCCGTCCAACGTGACCAGTGGGCTGGAAGCAATGCTGAAGTGAATCACTGAGAGAGGCAGAGCAGCTCAGTGGGAGATCAAGGCAATCTCGTCTTGCTCACGCTGTTAACCCCATAAAGTACAGATTGAGGTGGGGGAAAATTGAAACAACGGCGACAAAAAAGGAGATTATGATGGGCTCACAAGGTTTATCCTTGCGAGTTGCTGGACCACACAGAAGGGCGTGAGATTTCATCCTCGGCCGACACTGAGAAAGGGACAGCCTCCATTTATATAGCGCCTTTCACAGCCTGAGGGTGTCCCCAAGTGCTTTACAGCCAATGGGGTGCTTTCCTTTCGTAGTCTCTGTTGCAATGCAGGAAGCGTGGCAGCCAAATGGTGCACAGAAAGATCACACATACATGCACACACACACACACACATGCACACACATGCTTATACACACACACACACACACATGCATGCACACACATGCATATACACACACACACGCACGCACATACGTATATACACACACACACATGCACGCATGTATGCACACACATACAGATACACACGCGCAAGCACAGACATACATATACACATACACACGTGCACACACACATGATAACAACCAGATCATCTGTTTTCAGTGATGTCGGTTGAGGATAAATATGGGTCCTGGGCAGGACATCAGAGAGAACTTCCCCACCGTCCTGCTCCTCTTCGGAAATAGTGCCAGTGTGATCTTTTACGTCTGCCTGTGAAGCGCCGTCTTCGATGACAGAGCCCCAGTCCCTGGCACAGGCCTCAAACTCACAGCCTGGCAGGTAGACGGCGGTGGGGGTGGGTGTGGCTAACGCATGGATACCAGGGCAGGATAAGTCACAGGCAGCCGAGCCTTGGACCAAGCAGGGGTTTGTGTAGAATAGAGTGTGGAACGCTGATCAGGGAGGGAAGAGACCAGAAAGCCTGTAATCAAACCCAACACACAAGGGCATTGATAGAACTCCAACTAAAAAAAAATCAAATCGCTCGGAGATTGCTTACACTTGGCCATAGCCTCGGAGCAATCTCTTGATGTGCTGAGGTTTGGGGGGAGGTTAATTATCACAACAGGCAGGGCAAGCAGGCCACATGTGCAGGATTGTAAACCAACTCGTAAAGAGTCAGCAAGTATTCGAGATGAAACTGGATACAGCTTTCCAGAAATCTGCTCTGCTGTCCCCAAGGCTTTGTCTCCCCGCAACTGGGTTCAAGTTGTACAATGGTTGACCAATACTTCTGGCCTCTTTTTTCTCACCCCTCCCGTGTGGGCGTTTCTTTCAAAATTTTTCTTTGAACAGTTTCGTTTATTAAGGCCGTTTGACAGTCAGGGAGTATCCAGTTGAACCGTGAACTGTCTGTCCGAGCTGGAGGGAGGTCATCGTGATGGGTGACCGACCAGCGAGAGCGTGCGGGGCAGGGAAGCAATGTCATGAAACCTCCAAGGAACCACAGCCAGGCAAAGTTGGCAACCCTTTGCCATGCCTTGGCTCAAATTCTAGTCCCTTGTGGCATCTTCCCAGCAAGGCTCACCGAATAGCAATGAAGCACGGCAGCTATGGGGACCACCCCCTCCGCCACAACGCCACTCCACCCCTGCCAAATGCACGCCTCGCCTCATCTAGTCAGGACAACCGTAACACATTCCTACCCCCCTGCCCCCAGACCGGGGATTGAGCCCTAGGGACTTTCCAGCCCCGTGCGGGGCGCAGTTCCTTTCTTAACCAGCACAAACCATCCGGAGAAGGTGGGGGGAAGGGCATGTTGCCGCTTCAGGCTGAAGCTCTTGGTTGGGTCGCCCCTTCTGCTTCTGATCCAGCGACGGTGGGCTCAGGCGAGAACAGGGTCGGCCTGATTAGTGCACGTACCCCGCGATTAAATAGCCCTCCGCCATTTGTTGCTGAAGAATGGCCACAAGATCAAATGGCTACAGGGCCTGGCCGCTGATTGACTCAGTGCCAGAGGAGAACATTAGATTCAAGGGATGGAGTTAACAATCTACCTTAGGATCACAGATGTCCATGGCATGTCCTTCTTTAATCATGGTCATTCCTGTCCCCACACCTTCCCCTATCCCATGGCTTTCTAATTTGCTCTCTGTAGGCTCTAAAGGCTGACTGTATAGTTTGCTTTAAGTATTTGATAACCTTCACAGGGCTAAAGTGTGACTGGCCTCAAACCCTAGAAGGTTAATGTGCCTTGGCTGCCAGATTGTAAACCTGGACAATGCATGAGTGATCAGATTCTTGGCACAGTCTTTCAGCTGCATATTAATTGCACCTCAGTGTACAGATGAAGGCACTGATGCTGGCAATGAGAGGCGCATGGATAGATACATGGGCACAGCCAATAGAACCAAGGCATTGAGCACTGCATGGGATACATGGGCACAGCCAATATAAATTTGGGCATGGTTAATGCCCATGTGCATTGTTAATGGTATGTTAATCATATTGTGAGGATTTCCAGGTAAAGGGCATTGTTTAATTAAGTACTTTGAGCACATATAAATAGGGGGGGGGTGGTAGGTGGGGAGAGACAGTGTGGGGTAATGTCTCTATTGTAGGGTAATGTCACTGGACTAGTAATCCAGAAGCCCAGACTAATGCTCTGGGGACATGGGTTCAAATCCCACCAGGGACATTAGTGGAATTTAAATTGTAACTCTTTTGAGTACAAACATGTTTCCATCTGTTTCAGATGAAGTTACATTGTTTCATAGTTTGCCATTGTGAGATTTGAACTCTTGATCTTGGGGTTACAAACCCAGTACCATAACCACTTGGCTATTTAGGCCAAGCGAATTTAAATTGTAACTCTTTCAAGTACAAACCCGTTTCCATTTGTTTCACATGAAGTTACGTTGTTTCATAATTTGCCATTGTGAGATTTGAACTTTTGATCTTGGGGTTACAAACCCAGTACCATAACCACTTGGCTATTTAGGCCAAGCCGAATTTAAATTGTATAGGAGTCTGATCATAGAGGCCATTAACAGGTCCAATCAATAGGCTGTTGAGGGGACTGTCTGCCCCTCTTCCATGGCTGAGTGACCTTGGAGAGGAAGCACACAGTGTCCATTGGTATGCCTGAGGCCCTCTGTGACCAGAGGGCATTGCAGGGGCAGGAGTACATCATCAGCCCCAACAACACCATTTTGATTTGTTAAGTTTCCTTTCGAAGTTCTGATTTTTTTGTTACAGTGCCCCGCCAGGGCTGTCACCTCCTTTTCATTAGTTTGATATATTGATCATTTGTTTTATTCAAAATGGAATATAAATGGGGGATGGGGAAAGATATTGGTGTAATGGTAATGTTGCTGGACTTGTAAGCCAGAGGCCCAGGCTAATGCTCTGAGGATATGGGTTCAAATCCCACCATGGCAATCAGAGGAATTTAAATACTATTTGCACCTGTTCCTGGGCCAAATGGCCATTAACACTGTTACAACCGGTCCCCAGGCGAGGTTCTCCCAAATTGCTATGCTCCCGGGTAAGGAGGAATGAACTAGCTCCCCTTCTTTATTCATCTGTCATTGGGAAATGTTAGATCCTATTGAAAGGGATTTAATAGCAGACCACTTAGAAATGCATAATTTAATCAAGCAGAGTCAGCATGGCTTCATGAAGGAGAAATCATGCCTGACAAATTTATTAGAATTGTTTGAGGAGGTAAGAAGCAGGATAGATAAAGGGGAACCAGTAGATGTAATATATTTGGATTTCCAAAAGGCATCTAATAAAGTACCACATCTAAGGCTACTTAATAAGATAAGAGCCTATGGTGTTTGGGGTAGTATATTAGCATGGATAGAGGATTAGCTAACTAATAGAAGACAGAGAGTTGGGGTGGGGGGGCAAATTTTCATGATGGCAAACTGTGGAGTGCCACAGGGATCAGTGCTGGGGCCACAATTATTTATAATATATATTAATGACTTGGATGAGGGAAGTGAATGTACTATCGCCAAGTTTGTGGATGACACAAAAATAGGTGAGAAGGTAAGTGGTGAAGATGACACAAAGAGTCCACAGGGGGATATAGACAGGTTAAGTGAGTGGGCAAAAACTTGGCAGATGGAATATAATGTGGAAAAATATGAGGTTATGCACTTTGGCAGGAAGAATAGAGGAGCTGAAATTTATGTAAATAGAGAAAGACTGCAGAAGCTGCAGCACAGAGGGATTTGGGGGTCCTCGTGCATGAATCCCAAAAAGCAATAAACAAGTTTAGCAGGTAACAGGGAAGACAAATAGAATGTTGGCCTTTATTTCAAAGGGTATGGAGTATAAAAATAGGCAGTCTTGCTAAAATTATACAAGGTACTAGTCAGACCACACCTAGAGTACTGTGAACAGTTTTGGTCCTCTTGTCTCAGGAAAGATATACTGGCACTGGAAGTAGTCCAGGGAAGGTTCACTAGGTTGATCCTGGGTATGGAGGAATTTTCTTATGAGGAGAGGTTGAGTAGGTTGGGCCTGTACTCATTGGAGTTTAGAAGAATGAGAGGCGACCTTATTGAAACATATAAGGTTCTTAGGGGGCTTGACAGGCTAGATTCTGAGAGGTTGTTTTCCCTGTGGGAGAGTCTAGGACCACAAAGCATAATCTCAGAGTAAGGGGTCGCCCATTTAAGACAGAGATGAGGAGGAATTTCTTCTCTCAGAGGGCAGTGAATCTGTGGAATTCTTTACCACAGAGGGACATGGAGGCGGGGTCATTAAGTATATTCAAGGCTGTGATAGATTTTTAATCTGTAAGAGAATCAAAGGTTATGGTGAAAAGGCAGTGGAGTTGAGGATTATCAGATCAGCCATGATTTCATTGAATGGCAGAGCAGACTCGATGGGCAGAGTGGCCTACTTCTGTTCTTGCATCTTATGGTCTTATGGTCTAATGGTCTAACCTTCTTGGTTGGTGGCAACAAGGTTAATTTAAAAAGGATTCCTTCCCTCGTTGATACCTTTTCCCAGTCCAGATATATTTATGTTTTAAAAGAAGCCAACTTAACCAAGCTTTCTTGAGTTAAGGAAAGAGTGAGTTTATTGGATACAAAAATGCGACAGGAAAAAAAAACACATAACACACATACACACAGGTTGGAAATGAGAAGTGAGTCCAGAAATAAAAGTTAAAAAGTATACGAATCAGTCTTTGGCTAGTCCATGAGGAGTAGATGATGAAACGTTGCAGGCATTAAGTTGGATGATTCCAGAGGAGCTGACTTTGGGCAGTTGAGCAGTTGGTTTGGGGGTTAGCTGAAAGGAGTTATCTTGTTTCCTTTTCGACTATGGCTTTGCTAACTTATGACTTGCTTCCAGCAATCAGAGAGAGAGGACTTTTTTATCTGCAATTGCAGGGATGCCTAGTTGATGTTCTTTAGCTGTGAATGGTGTTCCCCAAGCCTGGTGTGCGAGGGTGTGCTGTGAAGGTCACAGCTAAAACTAGCACACAGAGCTTTTTAACCCCTTTTCTTCTGTATTCCTGGAAGAGAAAACACAAACATGTCTTTCACCCAGATCTGCTTCCTTTTCAACTCACATCATGTCCACAGTCTGGGATATAACTCACAGGAGATGGTTTCTGCTAAGATGGTAATCAGCTTTCATTATCTTTGCAGCCACGGGAGATTACAGTTCAGTTTTTGCATTGCATCTTTTCCTTTGAAGTGTCTCTGTCTGAAGTCAGCCTTTACATGGTTTTAGGTGCAGCTAGTTGCACTAGATGGTCAAGTGTAATCTACATAGGAATTTTCCAGAAAGTGCTTACTTTACAATCTCAGCCAACTCCTGCTTGCACACCCTTTTAAAAAAAAATTACCGGTCTTATTTAAAAGTTCAATATGTCTGTAATTAATTTGGGGCTATGATCTGTGGTCATGACAACAGGTCCAGTCAGCGGGCCGTGGTGGGGCTTGGCTGGCCCTATTTCACGGTTACATTCGTGCCCGGGTGTCCCTGGAGAGGGAGCAGGCGGTGTCCGGTACATTTGAGGCCTTCTGTGACCAGTGGGTGCTGCAGGGGCTGGAGTGCATTGTCAGCCCTGGGAACACCATTTTAGTTTAATTAGCTAAGGTTCCTTTGAAAATTTTGTTTTTTGTTACAGTGCCCCTTTAAGGGGCTGTCACCTTTGTTAATTTGTTAATTAGCTTATTCTATTGGTTGCAAAAAGAGTAGAAATGGGGGATGGCTGGGACACTGGGGAGGGGGGGAGGAGAGCTGGGAGACTAAATAAGTCAATAAACTATCTCAATAAAGAAAAGCTCTGTGTCTTGGTTTCGATTTCACCAACCGGCTTGGATCCTATTAACATGGATGGGAGCAGCCACATGAAAAATCAGGCAGGCAGTAAAGGAAACAGGTGCTGTTTGCTTCCCTAATATCAATAAAAGGATGTTGATAAGTGGTGAAAGCCTGGTCAATGAGCTTGCCAATGCTCAGCATCAACTAGGGCTGTAAACTCTGGCTAGATGAATCCCTGGAAGTTTCATTCCATGGCCGCCAAACATCCAGTCAGCCGCCTCTTCCCTTCTCCATATTTTTTCTAAATTATAAAGCAAAGTTTTCAAAGTGAATGAAAAATATACACGTTTTGAATGCCTCCATGATTTTTCTCATGGATGTGCAGGAAATTAATCCTTCATTGTTGGAGACTCCAGGACAATCCTGGTGGGTTGGCAACACTGCCGCCAAGTAAGGCTGACTGATTGAAGAGGTGTCACTGTACCCCCTAAGCTCCAGTCAAGATCTTCAGAGAGAGAAGGGAAGAAAATCTATAGACGCAGTCAAGGACCAAAATGCAGCATAGGGTTTGACAATGCAATCTAGACTAACTCATGGCAACAACAGCGAAAGGGCAAATATTAATTTTGCCAGCAACCAAAAACCTCATCACAATTATTGTGTTATATCCTCCAGGCTTCATGGGTAGGATAAGGAGTAAAAATGACAAAGGTGTGAGCAAATTGTGATAAAGTTCAGCTTATTGAATGCTCTCTGTACAGAAGAGCTTTAGGTGTTTTGGGAGTTGCCTATCAGTTCTGTGGTGGATAAACTTAAAATAAGTAACTGTGAAGGTGTAGCGAGCAGTCTCTTGTGCCAAGAGACAAACAAATGGTTACCACAGTAACAAAGAGTGCAGCCTTGTGCTGGCTGGTGGCTAATCTAGGCCTGCCGGAGTCAGGTATAGGCACTGCGTCAGACCCACTGTGGAGCAGTTGGGCAGAGGGAAGCATGTCTGCGGTGAGGAGCAGAGGTTTTCTTCCGAGCAACAGCTGAATAGAAGAGACATAACTGGGCATGCACACAGCATGAGTCACTCAGCCCTGTCTAGGCCTAGGCCTGCGTGCGCATTGTTTGGCACAACCACACTCATCAGGAAGACCCTTTATTGATCCCGCCCAGGATTGACGGTTGTGCTGACGGAATTGGCCTCATCAGCGTCCCTCGAGATAAAGACGGTTAAAACGTTAACCAGTATTTTTTCTGCTTCTGTTCCCATCCACTTCCCCACCCCTTTTCATGTTTTCTTTTGTTTCCTGAATTTTGTTCTCGCCTGCCTGAGGGGTGTGAGCGCTGGAGAATGGATTACTGTCAGTAGCAACTCTAATATATACAGTGTCTTTAAATTAGAAAATTGCCACAGGGCACTTCATAAAGGTGTAGCTGTTACAGTTGAAGTGCAATGAGTTACATACAGAATTAAGCTCCCTCTACATCCCATCAGACACTCACAAGTGCAGCAGAAATTGTATACAGAGTAAAGCTCCCTCTACACTGTCCCCATCAAACACTCCCAGGACAGGTACAGCACGGGGTTAGATACAGAGTAAAGCTCCCTCTACACTGTCCCAATCAAACACTCCCGGGACAGGTACAGCACGTGGAAAGATACAGAGTAAATCTCCCTCTACACTGTCCCCATCAAACACTCCCAGGACAGGTACAGCACAGGGTCAGATACAGAGTAAAGCTCCCTCTACACTGTCTCCATCAAACACACCCAGGACAGGTACAGCACAGGGTTAGATACAGAGTAAAGCTCCCTCTACACTGTCCCCATCAAACACTCCCAGGACAGGTACAGCACGGGGTTAGATACAGAGTAAAACTCCCTCTACACTGTCCCCATCAAACACTCCCAGGGCAGGTGCAGCACCAGGTTAGATACAGAGTAAAGCTCCCTCTGCACTGTCCCCATCAATCACTCCCAGGACAGGTACAGCACGGGGTTAGATACAGAGTAAAGCTCCCTCTACACTGTCCCCATCAAACACTCCCAGGACAGGTACAGCACGGGGTTAGATACAGAGTAAAGCTCCTTCTACACTGTCCCCATCAAACACTCCCAGGACAGGTACAGCACGGGGTTAGATACAGAGTAAAGCTCCTTCTACACTGTCCCCATCAAACACTCCCAGGACAGGTACAGCACAGGGTTAGACACAGAGTAAAGCTCCCTCTACACTGTCCCCATCAAACACTCCCAGGGCAGGTGCAGCACCAGGTTAGATACAGAGTAAAGCTCCCTCTGCACTGTCCCCATCAATCACTCCCAGGACAGGTACAGCACGGGGTTAGATACAGAGTAAATCTCCCTCTACACTGTCCCCATCAAACACTCCCAGGACAGGTACAGCACGGGGTTAGATACAGAGTAAAGCTCCTTCTACACTGTCCCCATCAAACACTCCCAGGACAGGTACAGCACGGGGTTAGATACAGAGTAAAGCTCCTTCTACACTGTCCCCATCAAACACTCCCAGGACAGGTACAGCACGGGGTTAGATACAGAGTAAAGCTCCTTCTACACTGTCCCCATCAAACACTCCCAGGACAGGTACAGCACGGGGTTAGATACAGAGTAAAGCTCCTTCTACACTGTCCCCATCAAACACTCCAAGGACAGGTACAGCATGGGGTTAGATACAGAGTAAAGCTCCCTCTGCACTGCCCCCATCAAACACTGTCAGGGCAGGTAAACCATAAGCAAGAGATACAGGATGGCTTTTAAATTGGCTGATTGGAAGTTTCCACAATCTGGGTAGCTGCAGTGAATGTGATACCCATTTCTCAATCAACCTCACTAATAAAGATTATCTTGTCATTATTGCATTGTTGTGGGAGATTGCTGTCTGCAAATTTGCTGCCACATTTCCTGCATTATCTCAACAACTTCCTTCAATGGTTGTAAAGCGCTTTGAGGCTGTGAAAAGCAGATTATAAATTCAGGTCTTTTCAATCATTCTTTCGTTCTAAGAGATAAGGACCATCAGAAGTCGACTTGTCTGGCATATTCCTGATGGTTGAGGACAAAATGGAAGTGGCTGATCCTTGTGAGGAGTGAGGATGCGGGTGATAATTGGTCGACCGCTTTGCAATCCAACATTTTAACATTTGGTAAGTTATTGGAATTTGTGTTTGACTGCATCAGCTGCTTATTGCCTGGCTGTATGGCCGAGCTCAAACTACAGATGATATCATGACATCAGACTTAAAAAGCCATTGCATCATAGAATCATAAAATCATCCCCGGTTTTAAACGCCCTGCCATTTGCAGCCAGGCTTTCGGCTACCTAGTCCCTAATCTCCCTGATTTCTTCCCAAAACCACTCTGCCTTGCCCCTCGCTCATAGGAGCGGGAGGCCATTTGGCCCATCGGGCCATTCGATATGATCGGGGCTGGTCCGATTGTGGCCTTAGTTCCACTTTCCTGCCTGCACCCCCCTCCCCCGCCGTAACCCTTAACCCCCATGTCAGCCAAAAATCTGTCTAACTCAGCCTTGAATATATTCACTGACCCAGCCTCCACTGCTCTCTGTGGAAGAGAGTTCCAAAGATGAATGACCCTCTGAGAGTAGAAACTTCTCCTCAGTAAGCTCCATTTTGACCGAGCTCTTGTTGGCCTATCCTAATATCTCCTTTTTTGGCTAGGGGTCAATTGTTTTTGCTGTTGAAAAGCACCTTTCACGTTAAAGCTGCTGTATAAATGCAAGTAATTGTTGTGAAATCTCTTCTAACCTCTTCCTTCATTCTTTCAGCCCTGCTTTGTACTCCCTCATTGCCGATTCACCAACCAGTGGAGGCCACCTTCCACACTGACCTTTCAGAATTTTGAGCACTACCACGTGGTGAGCACTGATACACGTGTGAACTTGTATCAGAGCTCCCAGTACCGGTGCTGAGGGAGTGCTGCACTATCGGAGGTGCCTTCTCTGTTCAAATCTTGCTTCGTAACTTGGAAATCCACAGCAGGTGTGCTTAAGCAGGGGGGAGCTAAATAATTTAATAAGTTTCAGCCCCGGCACAAACAAACTCTCCCCAAGTGGCTCTGTGTCTGACCGTCTGGTCTGGTACTGAGCTCTTCAGGCTGGGAAGATCCCAGTTTCAGTCCTTGATCTGTCACTGACTCAGCAAAGTTCCTGCTCCCAATTGGCATTCAGTGACCCGAGCTGGAAGGACCACATGTGTGGACACAGGGTGAAGATAGGAGCAGGTTCCGGCTGTGAGGTCCCCTGTAGTTGATTAGCCCACCATGAACACGAAGCGAGAGGAACAGGCCTCAACCTTGAGATTAAGCAAGAGAGTTTCGGCAAAGCATTAGATTCAGACTCCAAGCAAACAAGATCACATGATAGATGTGGACGTTGGTGTCGTTCCAGCTCAGTCACGCAGGCACCCTTCCCCACAGGACCCCCATCTCAGCATGTGTCCATATCTCTTACAGGATTGCAGAGATTTTCACCTCCGACACACCAGCTGTCTGTGTGAACTTGTATCAGTGCTCCCAGTGCCAGTGCTGAGGGAGTGATGCACTATCGGAGGTGCTGTCTTTCAGATGAGACATTAAACTGAGGCCCCGACTGCCCTCTCAGGTGGATGTAAAGGATACTGTTGGAATACATCACTGGAAGAAGACCAGGGGACACTCCCTGGTGTCCTTGACCAATTTATCCCTCAACCAACATCAGTAGAAACATAATCTGATCATTTGTCACATTGCTGCTTTTGGGAGCTTGCTGTGAACAAATTGGCTGCCCGGTTCACTACATTCCAACAACGGCTATACTTCAAAAGTGCTTCATTGGCTGTGAAACACTTTGGGATGGTCTGAGGTTGTGGAAGGTGCTATAGAAATGCGGGTCTCTTTGTTCCCCAGAATGACCCCTTTGTCGCGGTTTTGATTGAAGCAGTGACCCTCTCTGTACTTTCTATACCTGGTGTCTCCCTTGGTGAGCTCCCATCTCCATTGCCTCCTCTCGAGAGGCTTAATCTCCAGGATATTTCTCCAGCCTTTGCCTCGCTGCTCAGTTGTGTGTGTGCAGGCTACCACACCTCCCCCCTACCCCCCACCCAACCCCCCCACCCCCCGCCCAACCCCACTCTGCCCCGAGACTCCTCTCCTGTCTCCCCTCTGAAGAACGCCAGTTGCAATCTCTCCTCCACTGACAGCAGATCTGTGGGCTAGAAAAACATGTTTTTTCAGGAAGCTGCCCTTGTTTTGGGCGAAAGAGATAATGCGACGCAGTTTGTGCTCACTGCTTGCAGCTGGCTTTACATTTTCAGTGATGCTGTGACTAATTGGTTCAAAAAAATATGGTTGGAGAATTATCACCAGATGTGATTGAATGTTAAAGGGCCAAGGATAAACAGTGATGATGGAGCACATCATTGTGTGTTAATATTTGTGCTTAGGGTGCGACAAGGCATATTTACTGGCCATTCCTTATCGTTCTAAGAAGGTGGAGGTCGGTCTTCTTAAGCTATTACAGTATTGTGCCAGCCATGGCTCAGTTATCCTCTCTCCTGCGTTAGAAGGTTGAGGGCTCATGCCCTGCTCCAGAGTCTCAATCACAAATTCCAGCCTGACGTTCTCAGTGCAGCACTGGTTGGGGGAGTGGGGGGGATGCTGCACCATGGGTAGGCGCTGTCTTTCAGCAGAGATGTTAAAGCAGGGCCCCGTCTGCCCCCTCAGGTGAATGTTAAAGATCCCACAATGGCTACTGGAAGAAGAACATTGGGGGGAGTTCTCCCCGGGTGACCATGGGCCAATATTTATCCTTCAACCAACATCGCTAGAAGGGAGGAATCATCTATTCTCACTCGTGGCAAAACTGGAGGTGAGAAGCGCATGTAATTAGGCGGGTTGGTGGCGTACTGGAACCCTGTCGCCTTCCCGTCTTCACCAGAATTAAGTTCTGGGGTAGAAGGCCCATGGTCGACCTTCCAGCCCTGCCACCTACTGAGGCCCTTAAGTGTCCAATTAATGAGCACTCAAGGGCCTCATCCTGGCGCCACTGGTATTAACCCAGCAGCAGGTGGGTCTGCACGGTAGCTAAAGCCGTGCCGCCATCTTGTCACCTCTGGGGAGGGTCCATCGATCAAAGGCCCTCAGTGGCTGATTGACGGACTGGACATCAGGAAGGGTGGGGGGGGGGAGGGGGCCCTTCTGAGGGTTACGTCCATGCCCTTGCTGCCGAACCCCCTGCAGCCCTCTCCCCATAACCCTTGCCCCACAGTACACGCAACTCCCACATCAATTACCCTGTGACCTGGGTCGCTCCACTGTCCTTTCAGCAGCAGCCACCGCCTCTCCAGTGGCGCTGCTGAGCACAAGATCTACCAGCCTCTGATTAACCAGCAGCTCTCAGTGGGCAAGACTTCAGTCCCTGCCTTTCAGCGCAAGGCATCCCCACTGCCTGATTGGTTTGTGGTTCAGAGGGGAGGGGTGGTGGGGGGTGGTGCTTTCCAAAAAATGAGGTAGCACAGGTCTCTCACCAGTCCTCCAGCTGACAGGCGAGACCCCCAATGAGATGATTTGGGTCACTATCGCATTGCTGTTTGTGGGATCTTGCTGTGTTTGCTACACAGAAAATGCTTCATTTGCTGTAATGTGTTTTGGGACCTCCGAGGGCTGTGAAAGGAACTTCTTTGCTTATTGAATCATCCCGTTAACTTGCTATTTATTTTTCTTAATTCTTTCACAGGATGTGGGCATCGCTGGCAAGGCCAGTGTTTGCTACCTATCCCTAATTGCCCTTGAACTGAGTGTCTCGCTTGGCCATTTCAGGGGGCAGTTAAGAGTCAACCACATTGCTGTGGGTCTGGAGTCACATGTAGGCCCAGACTAGGTAAGGATGGCAGATTTCCTTCACTAAAGGGACATCAGTGAACCAGATGGGTTTTTACAACAATTAATGTTAGTTATCATTGTCACCATTATTGAGACTGGCTTTCATTCCAGATTTTATTAATTGAACTTAAATTCCACCAGCTGCTGTGGTGGTGAGATTTGAACCCATGTCTGCAGAGCATTAGCTTGGGCGTTTGGATTTTCCAGTGATATTACCACTACACCACCATCTCCCCCTATTACAAAGTAGCATTCCCATGGGGGCCTCTCCCAATCTCAGGGCTGTAACTTAATTGGGAGAAAAGTCTGGAGAAAGGGTGTTAGGCGTCAGTTCTGCCACTTCTCCGCGGGTTACCACTGGGAGAAGTCCCTTCTGAAATTCCATGGGCAGAATTTTCTGCCTGTTGGGCAGGCGGGCCTGACCCAATCTCCGGCGGGCAGGGAGTTGATCCCCGCCGGAGAAGCGGGCCCTGCCGCCATTTTACATGGGTGGGCCAATTAAGACCCGCCTAGCGTGATGTCTGCCAGGAAGCACTATGCGCTCCCTGTGCAGGCTGGGGGGTGGTGGATTCCCCAAAAGCGAGAGTGCGCTCTTTCCCGCATGCGCAGGATAGAGTGCACATCTCCCTGAGGCTAAGTGCAGCCTCAGGGAGATCGCTGACAGTTCTAAAAACATTAAAAATAGAAAAAAAAAATCCGTAATATGTCCCCCTCATATGAGATGGGACATGTTCATAATCTACACTAAAACTTTATTAAACGTTTTAAATCCCTACATGAAACCTCGTCCCGCTGGTGGATGAGGTTTCATGTTTTCTCTATTCCCCGCCGGGGCTCCTGGCCGACCCACCAGCCTTAAGGTCCTTTAATTGTTTTGATGATCCTGTCAACAGCCTCAATTGGCCATTGACAGGTCAGTGGGCGCACGGCTGATTTTGCTGCGCCCCCGCCTTCCTGAAAATTTAAATGGGGTGCGGTGACGTCGGGGATTCCGCCTGACATCATCCCACGTCATTTTGCACGTCGGCGAGCAGGCCCTGCATCCCTGCTCGCTGACGGCAAAATTCAGTCCCATGTGTCCATCTTCAGGCCCATTATAGGAGAGAAGCCCTCCCCTGTGATCTCAGTGAAGCCTCCAAAATACTTAAAGGGACAGACAGGGTCAATGCGGATAAGATGTTTCCCCTGGTCAGGGAGTCTAGAACCAGGGGTCACAATTTCAAAATAAAGGGGAAGCCATTTAGGACCAAAATGAGGAGAAAATCTTTTACTCAGAGGATGGTGAATCTTTGGAATTCTCTACCCCAGAGGGCCGTGGAAGCTCAGTCATTGAATATGTTTAAAGCAGAGATTGACAGATTTCTAAATATCAGTGACGTAGAGGGATATGGGGATAGTGTGGGGGGGAAAAAGGCATTGAATTGGATGATCAGCCAAGATCGTATTGAATGGCGGAGTAGGTTCGATGGGCTGAATAGCCTACTTCTGCTCCTATGTTCCCATGTTACTGTGCAGGGGCTCAGTGTGCTAATAATGGTGTGAAGCTGAAGCTATCAATTCTGGACTGCCTAGGAATGATTACTGACTGATGCTTAACCTGCTTGGCTGAAATTCCTCTCCCTGATATTCCAGCAGCTTTGTATATTTAGATGTGTTAATGCCTTTACAACAGTAGCAGAGAAGGAATCTTTAACATGCTAAGCCAGTGTTCCACAGTGCAGTGTCAGGGCTGCACAGACTAGCAGGGTACCATGTACAATTCCCTGGAGTAGCTTTGTTAGCCAGGGCTCAGTTTTGAGCCTTCACTTCTGTTGAGACCTACTGCAGAGAATTGAGCACGACATCCAGTCTGACACTCTTCGTGCAGTACCGAGGGGGTGCTACACATTCAGAGGTGCAGTCTTTCGAATGAAATGTTAAACCAAGGCTGTCTGCCTCTCTCAGGTGGATGTAAAGGATCTCATCAACACTATTCGAAGAAGAGCAGGAAACAGAACTTGTATATCAATGAAAAGAGAGACATGTTGATGAAGCTTTTCATATTGCACTCATCAGGACAAATGCAAATTTCAAACGATCACAACAATTTATACTACAGGAGGAAAGGCTTCTGAATGGTTGGCATGTTGACTCTGATTGGCTGAAGCATTGCAATAAAGAAAGCAACGGGGAACTATAGGCTCCCCAAGCTCCCTAAAAGACACACATACAAACATGTGAATTGGGAGCAGGAGTAGGCCACTCAGCCTATTGAGCCTGCTCCATGACTTAATAAGATCATGTCTGATCTGATTGAAACCACAACTCCAAATACCCACCAACCCACGATGACCTTTCACCCCCTTACTTTCAGGAATCTATCCACCTCTGCCTTAAAAATATTCAAAGATGCTGCTTCCACTGCCTTTTGAGGAAGAGAGTTCCAAAGATTCATGACCCTCTGAGAGAAATAAATTCTCCTGATCTCTGTTTTAAATGGGCGATCTTTATTTTTAAACAGTGACCCCCTGGTTCTAGATTCTCCCGCAAGGGGAAACATCCTCTCCACATTCACCTTGTCAAGACCCTTCAGGATCTTATATGCTTCAATCAAGTCACCTGTTACTCTTCTAAACTCCAGCGGATACAAGCCTAGCCTGTCTAACCTTTCTTTATAAGACATCCTGACCATTCATGATATTAGTCTAGTGAACCTTCTCTGAACTGCTTCCAATGCATTTAGACCCTTCCTTAATAAACAAGACCAATACTGTACACAGTACTCCAAATGTAGTCTCACCAATGCCCTGTATTACTGAAGCATAACCTCCCCACTATTGTATTCAATTCCCCTCACAATAAACAATAACATTCTATTAGCTTTCCTAATTATTTGCTGTACCTGCATACTAGCCTTTTGTGATTCATGCATTAGGACACCTGGATCCCTCTGCATCTCAGAGCTCTGCAATCTCTCACTATTTTCCTGCCAAAATAGACAATTTCACATTTTCCCACATTATACTCCATTGGCCAGATCTTTGCTCACTCACTTAACCTATCTATATCCCTTTGTAGCCTCCTTATGTCCTCTTCATATCTTACTTTCCTACATATCTTTGTGTCATCAGCAAATTTAGCAACCATACCTTTGGTCCCTTCATCCAAATCATTTATATAAATTGTAAAAAGTCGAGGCCCCAGCACTGATCCCTGTGGCACACCACTCGGTACATCTTACCAATCAGAAAAAGGCCCTTTTATGCCTCTCTCTGTTTCCTCTTAGCCAGCCAATCTTCTATCCATGCCAATATGTTACCCCTACCCCATGAGCTTTTATTCTTAGCAATAACCTTTGAAATGTCACCTTATCAAATGCCTTCTGGAGATCTAAGTACAGTATATCCACCAGTTTCCCTTTATCCAGAGTATATGTTACTCTTCAAAGAAGTCCAATAAATTGGTTAAATATGATTTCACATGTAACTGTGTTGACTCTGCCTGATTACCTTGAATTTTTCCAAGTGCCCTGCTATGACGTTTTTAATAATGGCTTCTAACACTTTCCCTAAGACATTCTGCTTGCCACACAATTGAGCAACATTGTATATGAATTTCAGTGCAGGTAGGTCCTGTTATGTTCAGCAATTGACTGATCGAATCAAACAGCATGTTCCTTCGGTTGTTCACAACAGACGGTGTACAGACTGTCATCAGCCAGCCCATGCTTGCAAAACCCAAAACACAATGTCAATTGTTAGATGTGATTTCACGATTGGACAGCACTTGCTGAACAACCCTGAATGTGCCAATAGCTACACTAACAACCAATTTAAGATGGTCAGTTGAGCTCATAATGTGGCTCATTTACACCTGCTGGAAGCAACATAGATTCATGCACAGATACCCATTCTCTGCAAACAAAAGGGATATGTTCAGGCCTTTTTTTGAATTACCCAGAAGCTTGGGGAGCCTATAGTTCCATGTTGCTTTCTCCATGGCACCATCTTGGCCAATCACAGTCGACTTGGTAATCAATCACATGCTTTTCTCCTGTAATATAAATTGTTGTGATCGTTTGAAATTTGGTATTCTTTTATTTGTCCTGATGGATACTAGACAAAAAGCTTTAGCAGCATGTCTCTCTTTACAGCAATATTCAAGAGTAGGGGAGTTTTCTCTGGAGTCCTGGCCGATATTTACCTCTCAATCCACATCGCGGGACGGTTTGGGGTAGGCTCTCTGTTTCTCTCTTCGAGTCGCTTGTGGCTGTCAGCAGATAGGCGCATCAGGTGCACCAGTTCACCACTTATGCTTTAATTTCTCTCTGCTGGCAAGAGGAAGGTCATCTTTGGTAACTCCTGTTGCCCCAGGCATCAACAGTCAGATGCACAGGTGCTGACAGGTCTCCTCCCAGCAGTGAATCTCTGAAAAAATAACCTGCACCACGAGTAACCATGGCCCCCATGTTTACGCCCATTTGTTACTACAAGTCTGTCAGCTGGAGATTATCCCACAGTATATTGACAATCCTCCCTTTGGTTATTTGTTTAGTTTAAAGCCTGTTCAGTCAAGAATCCCATACACAGTGCGTTCTCCCATTAATAAAAGAGAAGACTTGCATTTACACAGTGCCTTTCACAACCAGTGAAGTATTTTGGAAGTGTGAAGTAGAGAAACAGAGCAGATAATCTGTGCACAGCAAGCTCCCACAAAGAGCACTGCAAACATACAAATTAGAAGCAAGAGTAGTCCATTCCCACTCTGCCATTCAATAAGGTCATGGTTGATCTGATTGTGGCCTCAACCCCACATTTCCACCTACCCCAATACCCTTTGTCTCCCTTGTTAGTCAAGGGTCTATCTACCTCTGCCTTGAAAATACTCAATGACCCAGCCTCCAGCGCTCTCGGAGGAAGAGAGTTCCACAGCCTCATGACTCTCTGAGAGAAAAATATTCTCCTCACCACCATCTTAAATGGGAGACCCCTTATTTTTAAACTGCATCCCCTTGTTCTAGCCTATCCCACAAAGGGGAAACATCCTTTTAGCATTCAATCTGTCAAGTCCCCTCAGGATCTTATATATTATGATCTGTTTCTTTGGTTGAGGGGTGGATATTGGTTCAAGGCAAGGGGGAGAGCTCCCCTGCTAATCTACAAAACAGTGCCGTGGGAATCTTTCACTGAGAGGGCAGATGGGGCCTTGGTTTAACATTTCAGCTAAACGACAACACCTCCGACAGTGCAGTGCTCCCTCAGTAGTACTGGCACTGGGAGTGTCGACCTGGGTTTTATGCTTAGGTTTCTGCAGTAGGGACCCTGAAACCAGCCCCTGTTTAGTAATAATACACGTCTTTTTCCTTTCATGGGAACTGGGCATCATTAGCTAGGCCAGCAATTGTTACCCATCCCTAATTGCCCTCAAACTGAGCGGCTTGTTCAACCATTACGGAGGGCAATTAAGAGTCAACCGCATTGCTCTGGTTCTGGAGTTACATGTAGGCTAGGCAAGGTACGGATGGCAGATTTCTTTCCCTTAAGGACATTCGTGAACCAGTTGGGGTTTTGCAACCATAATGATCCAATTAGCTTTATAAATTGAATTTAAATTCCACCAGCAGCTTTGGCAGGATTTGAATCCATGTCCTTGGGGCATTAGCCTGGGCCTTAACTAGTCTAGTGACATTGACACTGTCTCCCCACATTCAGAGCACCCTGATGGCTTGGGTCTTAAATGCACTCCCTGGATGAAGAACTAAGCCATGTCAGCCAGGGTGCGAACAATGGAGTTTCGACTGGCCTCAGTGTCCCAGTATGAGGGAGGAGAGTTCCCATCCCTCATCACGATTCACCGTCACCCCCTTGAAAAAGTATGTGTTTGGATCTCTGAAGACTCAAGGATATGACAAGGCAAGTCAGTCCATCGATGGCTATCCTTCTGGTATCTGAACTCTTACAGTCTGACATGTCAACAACCCTTCAACACACCTTCATTTCTATCAGGACGTTTTGGTTTTGCTCAGTTTGTAGCACTCAACCTCCCGAGTCAGAAGATCACCGGGTTATGGTAGACTTGAGCAGATAATCCAGGCCAACGCTCCCAATGCCCGTACTGAGACAGGTGTCATCTTTCAGCGGAGATGTTAAACCAAGGCCCCGTTTTCCTTCTCAGGTGGACGTTAAAGATCCCACGGCTACCTGCCAGTGTCCTGCCCATCATTCCTCCATCACCCAGCACTCCCATAATATCAGACCAACTGGTCATGACATCTCATTTTCTGTTTGTGGGATCTTGCTGAGTGCAAAATGACCACTACATTTGCCCATATTGCAGCTATGACTGTGCTTTTCAGCAGGGATTCTGTAAAGCGTGAAGGGTCAACCTGACAGTGTGAGAAATTCTTCCAATTCCTATGTCTGTCTTAAATGTATTATTTCGTTTACATTTCTGCTCTTGAATTCCATTATCCTGACATTAAAATAATTTTGTCTGTTTACTTTATCTCAGTTTACCTGCTACTTGACATCTACAACTACCAACGACTTGCATTTATATAGCTCCTTGAAGAAATGGTTCCAGGGAGCATCACACAAAGGTTATCAATCAAAATGTGACATTGTGCCACAAATGGTGATGTTGGGATAGATGATCAAAAGAGGTAGGTTTTTAAGGAGAGGTTTATAAACGGAAATTCAGAGCTTGGGGCCCCAGACAGCTGAAGGCACAACTGAGAATAGAACTGAGTGGAGCAAAGGAAGTTGGGTAGGTGCCGGAGGCCAGAATTGGAGTGCTGCACAGATCTTGAAAGGTCATACAAACATTCGAATTAGGGACAGGAGTAGGCCATTTGGCCCCTCGAGCCTGCTCCGCCATTCAATAAGAACATAGCTGATCTGATTGTGGCCTCAACCCCACTTTCCTGTCCACCCCCGATAACCTTTGACGCCCTTGTTAGTCAATGATCTATCTACCTCTGCCTTAAAGAAATAATCATTGACCGTAACTACACCGCTCACTGGGGAAGAGAGATCCACTGACTCACAACCCTCTGAGAGAAAAAAATTCTTCTCACCTCCGTCTTAAATGGGAGACCCCATATTTTTAAACTGTCTCCTCGTTCTAGTCCCTCCCACAAGGGGAAACATCCTTTCAGCATCCACCCTGTCAAGTCCCCTCAGGATTTTATATGTTTTAATAAGAGCATCTCTCATTCTTCTAAACTCCAATGGATACAGGCCCAGCCTGTCCAAGCTTCCCTTGTAAGATAACCCGCATTCACCATCCCAGGTATCAGGCGAGTGAAATAAAACTAAGATAAAAGCTAAATACTGGCACATGCTGGAAATCTGAAATAAAAACAGAAAATTCTGGAAAAACTGAGCAGGTCTGGCAGCGTCTGTGGAGAGAAAAACAGAGCAAACGTTTCGAGTCCGTAAGACTCTGAAGAAGATGCTGCCAGACCTGCTGAGCTTTACCAGCATTTTTATGTTTTTATATCAGTCGAGTGAACCTTCTCTGAACTGCTTCCAATGCATTTATAGGGCTAGGGGAGGTTACAGAAACAGGGAGGGATATGGGTGAGGCCATAGAGGGATTTTCAAAACAAGGATGAGAATTTATAAAACTTAGGTGCTGCTGGCCTGGGAGCCAATGTGTAGAGGGTTGGGGGAGGAATCCCTGAGTTTTGTGCATAAGGAGTTGAAGGCTAGGTGTCACTTAACGCCCAGTTACCACTTAACAATTAGCAATCATTTAACACTTAGCTGCCACTTAATAAGCTATTTCACAAGGGTCAGGTGGAAAGTGAGATGAGGTAACCAGGTGTCAAGCAATGGTTATTACAGCAATCACATGGATTGGCAGAGGCTGAAGCACTGATCTTAAAACCATTTAAAATAGATCATTTTAAATGCCACTAAAAAAAGCCACTGAGCGCTCAAAATAAATATTCATTATATTAAGACTCAGGTGCCCACCCCACCCTCAAAATCATGGCCATACTTACTGGAGAGCTGAGATTCTTGTGCAGCCAAATAGGGGTGGTACTTGCCTCAGAAATTGGTGTTGAGGTGCTGTGGGATATTTTTGGGCCTTGACCATCCCACATAACCAAATAAGTACAGGTGGTGGTATAGTGGGAATATCGCTGGGCTAATAATCTAAAAGAAAAAAAGCAAAAAACTGCAGATGCTGGAAATCCAAAACAAAAATAAAAATACCTGGAAAAACTCAGCAGGTCAGACAGCATCTGCGGAGAGGAACACAGTTAACGTTTCGAGTCCGTATGACTGTTCAACAGAACTAAGGAAAAATAGAAGAAAGGTGAAATATAAGCTGGTTTAAGGGTTTTGGCAATCTCCCCCTATTACTGGCCCTCTATTCAGCTCTACCTGTCCCCCCCACCTTAAACCAACTTATATTTTACCTCTCTTCTATTTTTCCTTAGTTCTGTTGAAGAGTCATACGGACTCGAAACGTTAACTGTGCTCCACTCCGCAGATGCTGCCAGACCTGCTGAGTTTTTCCAGGTATATTTATTTTTGTTTTTGTTTTGTAATAATCTAAAAGCCCAGGCTAATGCTCTCGGGGTATGGGTTCAAATCCCGCAGCAGCTGGTGGAATACTTTTTTAAAAATTAGGAACCGAAAGCTAGTCTTAGTAATGGCGACCATGACAACGACAAATATTATCAATTGTTGTCAAAACCCATCTGATTCACGAATGTCCTTTTAGGGAAGGAAATCTGCCATCCTTACCCGGTCAGGCCTACACGTGACTCCAGACCCACAACAATGTGGTTGACTCTTGGCTGCCCTCTGAAATGGGTGATTAGGGATGGGCAGCAATACTGGCCTTACCAGCATCCCATGAGAGAATAAATTAAAAAAAAACAGTAGAGGTTGAGCTCAGAAGTGACAAAACGACGATTTAAAAATCATGGTGGGGATGGTAGCTTAATGGTTAGGTCTGGATTTAAAGGTGTGGAGATATGGGTTCAAGTTCCACCACAATAGCTGGGGATTTAAGTTCAGTTAATTAATTAAATCTGGAATTAAAAAAGATGATGTTGCCAATATAATTTCTGGATTGCTAAAAAAAAAACAGGAAATCCTTTAGTTGGTTTATATGTGGTTATCTAGTTTAACTCTAGACCCACAGCAATGTGGCTGACTTTTATCTGCCCTCTGAAATGCCTAGCAAGACACTCAGTTCAAGGGCAATTAGGGACAGGCAACAAATGATGGCTTTGCGGATGACGCCCTCAACCCTGAAAGAGTGAAGACAATGCTGAAGGCAAGGCCGCCAATTTGCAGGGAAGATGTTTTCCCTTGTGGGCAAGACCAGAACTAGGGGGCCACCAATATAAGATAGTCACTAATAACTCCAATTGGGAATTCAGGAGAAACTTCTTTACCCAGAGAGTGGGGAGAATGTGGAACTGGCTGTCACAGGGAGTGGTTATGAATAGTATTGATACATTTAAGGGGGGAGTTTGATAAACACGTGAGGGAGAAAGGAATAGAAGGATATGTTGATGGGGTGAGATGAAGAGGTGGGAGGGAAGAGGCCTGTGTGGAACAGAAATCACCAGCACAGAGCAATTGTGCTGTAAATACTGTGTAAGTCTATGTAATGCTAATGCTACAATAATTTCCCCAACATCAACAATATAGAATAGGATACGAGAATGGTTACAGCACAGAAGGAGGCCATTTGTCCATCGTGTCTGTGCTGGCTCTCTGCCTTTTCCCCGCACCCCTGCAGGCTTGTTCTCTTCAGTTAATTATCCAATTCCCTTTTGAAAGCCACAATTGAACCTGCCTCCACCACACTCTCAGCCCATGCATTCCAGATCCTAACCTCTTGCTGCATAAAAGAGTTTCTCCTTATGGTGCCTTTGCTTCTTTGACCAATCACCTTAAATAATTGTCCTCTGGTTCTCCATCCTTCTAACAATGGGAACAGTTTCTCCCTATCTACTCTGTCCAGCCCCCTCATGATTTTGAACACCTCTTAATTTCTCTTCTCCAAGGAGAACAGCACCAGCTTCTCCAATCTACGTAACTGAAGTCCCTCATCCCTGAAACCATTCTTGTGAATCTTTTCTGAACCCTCTCTAATGCCTTCACATCCTTCTTAAAGCATGGCACCCAGAACTGTACGCAATACTCCAGCTGAGGCCAAACCAGTGATAAAAACAAAAAACTGCGGATACTGGTTTATGGGTGGGGTGGGTTGTGAGGGGGAAAGGCGGGGGGGGGGGGGGGTGGTGGAGGAGTCTGTCTCCCCCCCACCCCCCTCAAAACCAGCTTATATTTCACCCCTTTCCTATTTTTACTTAGTTCTGTTGAAGGGTCATGAGGACTCGAAACGTCAACTGTGCTCTTCTCCACCGATGCTGCCAGACCTGCTGAGTTTTTCCAGGTATTTCTGTTCTGTTTTTGTTGAGGCCAAACCAGTTTTTTATACAAGTTCATCATAACTTCCCTGCTTTAGTACTCTACAACCTTAATTATAAAGCGCATAATCCCGTATGTTTTATTAATCACTCTCCCAAAATGCCTGCCCCCTTCAATAACTTATGCACATATACACCCATGTCATTCTGCTCCTGCACCCACTTTAGAATTATACTCTTTAATTTATATTGTCTCTCCATATTCTTCCTATCAAAATTAATCACTGCACGCTTCTCTGCATTAAAATTCATCTGCCACTTGTCCTCTCATTCTATCAACCTGTCCAAGTCCATTTGAAGTTTAACAATATTCTCCTCACAGTTCATAACACTTTCAAGTTTCAGGTTTCCACAAATTTTGAAATTGTGCCCCAGCATCCAAGCCTAGGTTTATTGATCAAGAGAAACAGTGGTCTTAACACCAGCCCCTGGGGAACCTCATTGTAAACCTTCCTCCAGTCTGATAAACAACCGTACACAACTATTCTCTGTTTCCTGTCACTCAGTCAATTTCATATCCATGTTGCCACTATCCCTTTCGCAAATTTTGAAATTGTGCCTTGGACACAAGTCCAGGTCATTAATATATATCTGGAAGCCCCATTGTATACTCCTGCTCCAGAGCGAGGAACAACTATCTACTATTATTCTGTTTCTCAGCCAATTTTGTATCAATGCAGCTGGTGTCCTGTTTAATCCATGGGGTCTAACTTTGCTGACAAGCTATTATGTGGCAATTTACCAAATGCCTTTTTATTCGCTATTCGTTCATGGGATGCAGGCTTTGCTGGCCAGACCAGCATTTATTACCATCCCTAATTACCTTTGATAAGGAAGTGGTGAGCTGCCTTCTTGAACCACTGCAATCCATGTGCACCCACAGTGTTGACAGGGAGGGAGTTCTAGGATTTTGACCCAGCAACAGTGAAGGGAGGGCACCTGCCCTATTTTATGTGCCCCGCTCCTCCTCCACCCTCCCCCCCCCCGCCAAAAACCCACCCTGCGGAGGCACGTAAGACACAGTCCAAGAAAACAAGACACATCATGTTAAAGGCTCCACTGGGAAGTGGGAGGGAGACAGTTAATGGAGCGAGGACGGGACAGGGGAATCAGGAATGGCTCAGCAAGGGATAGCAGAGAAACCGGGCATTCAACCTGTGATCTTGGCCAGAAGCTGAAGCTGTGTGCAGTTACTAAAACTTGGGTTCTGGATTCAATCCAGATTAAGGCCTCTCGCTTCATTCAGATGAGGGGTTGTTCGAGGTCAGCGGATAAATGAAGGTTGCCAAACCCTCCAGCATTGCCCTGGAGTCTCCAGGATTTGAAGATTAACCTCCAGGACACGGCTGTTAGAAAACCCAGGGAGAAAACCCCAGGCCTTAAAAAAAAATGTTTTTTTTTTAATTTTCTTTCAACACTTTTGTTTGCTATAAGTTATCCGAGGTCTTGCTCTTGATTGGCAGCCAGGAACCTTCTAATTGGGGTAATGAACTGAAGACTGAGATGAGGAGAAATTTCTTCATCCAAAGGGTTTGTGGATCTTTGGAATTCTCTACCCCAGGGGTTGTGGGTGCTCCATCATCAATTCCGATAGACAGATTTTTGGTCTGTCAGGGAATTAGGGGACATGGAGAGCAGGTGGGAAACTGGAGTTTAGACCCAAGATCAGCCATGATTGTATTAAATGGCAAAGTAAGCTCGACGAGCCGTGGGGTCTCCTCCTGCTCCTATTTCTTGTGTTCTTGTAAAGAGTTCTGATGGAAGGTCATCTTGACCCGAAATGTTAACCATGTTTCTCTCCATAGATGCTGCCTGACCTGCTGAACACTTCCAGTAATTTTTTTGTTTTTTGTTACATAATAATAAAGGGCCTCTGTGCTCTCTGATTGGCCTGGGAAGGCGGGACAACACGGTGATGGACATGTTGGGAGTCCATGAGAACACAAGACTCTCACGTTTTATTTTTTTCTCTTTTTAATCAGCTTTTTGCTGGCCCTTTGCTGGCTTCTTAAACATTCCCAATCCTCGAGACTTGCTACTGTCGTTGAAACATTGTAAGCCTCTTCTTTTAATTCAATACCATACCCAACTCCCTGTGTGAGACACAGATGTCTTTCTTCTCTGAGTTTTTGTTCTTCAATGGAATGTATTTTTGTTGGACATTTTGAATCATTTATTTTAAATATTTCCCACTGTTCATTGACTTCCATACCATCTAGTCTATTAACCCAATTCACTTTAGCCAGTTCCCTCCCATACCCATGTATGGAATTTAAACCCAAGATCAGCCATGATGTATTATATGGCAAAGCAGGTTTAGTTTAAGTTTAAGATTCTTGCTTGTGATTGGGAGTATGTCAATTTCAAATGTAACATGAAATTCAGTGGTATTATGATCACTATTTCCCAGTGAATCTCTTACATTAATAATTGATTCTGCTTCATTACACAATACTTGATGTAAGAAAGCTTCATTCCTAGATGGTTCCTCAACGTGTTGCTCCAAGAAACTGTCACAAAGACAGTTCCTCCATATCACCTTGTAGATGACTCCTGCCAATTTGATTATCCCAGTAAATATGAAGTTCAATGGCAAGCGTGTAGGGGAGAGCCAGTTGGTACAAGAGGTTCACAATCCTACGCAACAGAAAGAGACAGCTTTCGATATGGAAGGGTACGGATGTGGTAAATCTGGAACACTAGATTCATCCTGTGATCTTGTTCGCAAAATGGAGGATAATTGGTCTCATTACTGGTCTTTCTTACACAGCAGATCATGTTCAGAGAGCAGCTACAGTCCTTAGCAGGTAAAGGTCAAATTATTCACTGTACAGGTGGTCATCATGGCACAACTTATCATCACAATTGTACAGCTCCTAGCATAACACACCGTCACAAGCATACAGCTCCCAGAATAACACACTGACACACGTGTACAGCTACCAGTGTAACACACAGTCACAAGTGTACTGCTCCCAGAATAACACACTGACACAAGTGTACAGCTCCCAGTATAACCCACTCAAACAACTGTACAGCTCCCAGTGTAACACACCGTCACAAGCGTACAGCTCCCAGAATAACACACTGATACAAATGTACAGCTCCCAGTATAACACACTGACACAACTGTACAGCTCCCAGTATAACACACTGACACAACTGTACAGCTCCCAGTGTAACACATTGTCACAAGTGTACAGCTCCCAGAATAACACACTGACACAAGTGTACAGCTCCCAGTATAACCCACTCAAACAACTGTACAGATCCCAGTGTAACACACTGTCACAAGTGTACAGCTACCAGAATAACACACTGACACAAGTGTACAGCTCCCAATATAACACACTAACACAACTGTACAGCCACCAGTGTAACACACCAACACAACTGTACAGCTCCCAGTAAAACACACTGACACAACTGTACAGTTCCCGGTGTAACACATTGTCACAAGTGTACAGCTCCCAGAATAACACACTGACACAAGTGTACAGCTCCCAGTATAACCCACTCAAACAACTGTACAGCTCCCAGTGTAACACACTGTTACAAGTGTACAGCTACCAGTATAACACACAGACACAACTGTACAGCTCCCAGTATAACACACTGATAAAACTGTACAGCTCCCAGTGTAACACATTGTCACAAGTGTACAGCTCCCAGAATAACACACTCAAACGAGTGTACAGCTCCCAGTATAACACACTGACACAATTGTACAGCTCCCTGTGTAACACACAGTCACAATTATACAGCTCCCAGTGTAACACATAGTCACAATTGTACAGCTCCCAGTGTAACACACAGTCACAATTGTACATCTCCCAGTATAACACACAATCACAATTGTACAGCTCCCAGTGTAACACAGTCACAAGTGTACAGCTCCCAGTGTAACACACCGTCACAAGTGTACAGCTCCCAGTATAACACACTCAAACAAATGTACAGCTCCCAGTATAACACACTGACACAATTGTACAGCTCCCAGTGTAACACAGTCACAATTGTACAGTTCCCAGTGTAACACAGTCACAAATGTACAGCTCCCAGTATAACACACAGTCACAATTGTACAGCTCCCAGTGTAACACACAATCACAATTGTACATCTCCCAGTGTAACACACAATCACAATTGTACATCTCCCAGTATAACACACAATCACAATTGTACAACTCCCAGTGTAACACAGTCACAAGTGTACAGCTCCCAGTGTAACACAGTCACAAGTGTACAGCTCCCAGTATAACACACAGTCACAAGTGTACAGCTCCCAGTATAACACACAGTCACAATTGTACAGCTCCCAGTGTAACACACAGTCACAATTATACAGCTCCTAGTATAACACACTGACACAAGCATACAGCTCCCAGAATAACACACTGACACAAGTGTACAGCTCCCAGTGTAACACATTGTCACAATTGTATAGCTCCCAGTATAACACACAGTCACAAGTGTACAGCTCCCAGTATAACACACTGTCACAAGTGTACAGCTCCCAGTGTAACACACAGTCACAATTGTACATCTCCCAGTGTAACACATTGTCAGAAGTGTACAGCTTTCCAGTATAACACATTGTCAGAAGTGTACAGCTTTCCAGTGTAACACACTGACATAAGTGTACAGTTCCCAGAATAACACACTGACACAAGTGTACAGCTCCCGGAATAACACTGTCACAAGTGTACAGCTCCCAGAATAACACACTGACACAAGTGTACAGCTCCCGGAATAACACACTGACACAAGTGTACAGCTCCCAGAATAACACACTGACACAAGTGTACAGCTCCCGGAATAACACACTGACACAAGTGTACAGCTCCCGGAATAACACACTGACACAACTGTACAGCTCCCAGAATAACACACTGACACAAGTGTACAGCTCCCGGAATAACACACTGACACAACTGTACAGCTCCCAGTGTAACACACAGTCACAATTGTACAGCTTCCAGTGTAACACACAGTCACAATTGTACAGCTCCCAGTGTAATACACTGACACAAGTGTACAGCTCCCAGTGTAATGCTTTGTCACAAGTGTAACAAACTATTAAATCTGTGGAGAGTGACCTCCACTTTACTGTATAACATGTTGTTGTATCCCTGCTTAAATTCTTAATTATTTCTGGTAATCTAAACAGTATACACAGCTTTAAATATTTTGTGGATTTGGTGAGAGGGAGGTATGGTGATTGGAATCTGAGTGCTGTAACATCAATCGAAGAATAAACCCTGCCCCAATCCCCCCTCCCAGCTCAAACAGCGCCATGGTCTGACACGGAAAGAATAATGACCCTTTTGGTGACCGAACACACATCTGATCCTGTGGCCTGAAGAATGAGAGGCTAACCTAGTTTCCGGTTTAATTTACTACAGGCCCGAGTTACAATGATGGAGCAGTGAGGGTTGTCAAAGCAAACATTGCTCTCAAATCAGTCTCCGGTGCATTCAGCCCATGAATCACTGCCTGTGTGTTCTTAAAGAGTCTTGGGACATCCCAGGCATCCTTGTGGTTTAAGATGTTCCTTAGCGACTCACCCGCATGAAAACAAACACTCATCCCATTTGAACCAGATTGTAATCTGTTTGTATCCCCATCTCTCTTGTAACTGGATATGGGTTCCATGGACTCCAGATGCCCTCACCACATCACCCCACTGCTACAATCCCCTCACCTCCACCAGCATCTCACCCATTGGGCCATTGTTGACCTGTGGGTGTTGACAGGGCATTTAACAGCAGGACGACTGCAGCTAACATGTTCTCCTGCATTAGAAGCATGAAAACACATACATGCACACACACACGCGCGCGCACACCTACTTACACACGTACAAACACACACATACACTTACACTAACACTTACATTCTCCCTCACACACACAAACACACACTCACACACACACACAGACATACACATGCAGGTGCACACATAACACACACACTTACACACACACATGCAACACACACATACTCACACATGCAAAACACACAGACATACACTTACACTGTGTGCCACATGCACACATACACACATGTACACACACACAGACACACATGTAGGCACACATGCTTACACTCACATGCATACACACATGCACATACACAGACACAAACATGCAGGTGCACCACACACACACACTTACAAACACACACACACATTCACACATGCAAGCACACACATTTAAGCACGCACAGACACAAACACTAACTTAAACACACACATATGCAACACTTGCACACATGCAGAACACATACACATGTAGACACACACACACATACATACACACTTACACACATATACACACATATACACACACACACACACACACACACACTCACTCACTTATGCAGGCACACACACTTACAAACACAGATACACTTACACACAGACACACTTACAAACACACACACAGATGCACACAGACACATTTACAAACAAACATGCACACACATACACACACAGATGCACACAAAGACACACTTACAGACAGAGACACATACACACTCACATGCAAGTGCACACACGCACACACACTTACACACACAGACAGACACAAACACTATTCACACATGCAGAGACAAACACTATTCACACATGCAGACACACACACATACACACCTCCCAGTTGTGGCTGGTTAACAGACATACAGATCAAAGATGACAGCAGGATCTACTTGGCCTGAATAGCTGAGTGGCAGTGCATAAACCAACTGAGTCAGGGCTGAGGGGAAGTTGTCAGCTTTCTATCTTGATTTGTTCTTGACACTAATTGAGAATCACCAGGATGTGAGCTCTTCCATCTTGGGGGTGGGGACTCGCAGGAAAGGTTGGGGTGACACTCTTGATGGGTCAGCAGGTAAAGATTCTACCTGAGCCATTTTCAATTTGAAGTTAAACCTGGTATCTGTAAAAGTGACCATAATCAGATTGTAGCAAAACCCCAACTGGTTTATTATTGTACTTTTAAAAGGAAAAAGCCTGCATTTCATGACTTCAGGATGTCCCAAAGCGCTTTACAGCCAATGAAATACTTTTGAAGTGTAGTCGCTATTGTAATGTAGGAATAGGGCAGCCAATTTGCACACAGCAAGCTCCCAAAAACAACAATGTGATAATGATGAGATAATTTGTTTGGTGACGTTGGCTGAGGGATAAATATTGGCCCAGGACATTTCTGATCCCCTTCTGATCTTCAAAATAGTACGTCCACCTGAGGGGGCAGATGGGGGTCTCGGTTTATCATCTAGTAAACCTGCCATCCTTACCCAGTCTTGACCTCATGTGGCTCCAGTCCTACAGCAACATGTTTGACACTCTAATGCTCTCTGCGGTGGCTGAGTGAGCCAACTCAGGGCAACTGGGGATGAATGATAACTGCTAACCATGCCAGCGATGCCCACACACCAAAAGTCAATCTTAAACATGCAGAGCACTAAAGGCCCAGGTTTGATTCCTGAAGGAATAGCTCGCCTCGTCTGGGTCTGTAGCACATATGCACCACACTTGGGCACACTGCTACTCTATCAAGTCCCTCACTACTTTCTCCCAAGTGTGTCCATTGGATAAGCATGGGATCAGACACGACTATCAGAGGAACCAAACCTGCTGACTAGGAGGTTGCTGTTGTTGTCTGGCCAACAGACCTTTACCTCGCTGAGGCTGAGTGCCAACTCTCTAGCACTTCCCCCTACCCCGCTCCCCCCCCACCCCTACATCCCACCGCTTAAAGTTGCCACCTCAGCTTGGACATATTGACTTCCCATCTCCAAGCACCCTTTCAGGTCAAAAAGATGTTTTTCCCCACCTCTAGTAGTTTTAAAACTAATATTCAAAAGTGTTCAAAAACGCCCACTATGATTTTTCTTGGGGGTATTGAGACAATCTTTCATTGCTGGAGATTCCAGGACAGTGTTGGAGGGTTGACAATCCCAGCTCCCCCCTTGACCGCTTTGCTGAGGGGATGACGGTGGGCTTCTATTCAGAGGGTATTGAGTAGGCTGACCTGGGGGAGAGAACTGAGGAGACGGGAGGTGACTATCACTCAGTGGACTTTGCCATTACTAACAAATAACGACGCAGAATAATGATTCCAGCACGATTAGTTAGAGGCACTTAAAGGAACTCAACAGCTCCAGTCTGCCTGGTCCTAGTCCTGAGCCTGCTGGCTGTCCTTCAGCTGGAGGCCGAGTTTTCACATAGGAACCTTGTTCTTGGAATTCAGTACCCAGCAGCCAAGTTCCTCCACTTTCCATTTCCACATCTCTCACTTACAATAGGCACAGCTGCCAGGCAGACAAGCCTCTTGGCTCAGTGGGTAGCATTATCTCTCTGTCCCTCTCTCCCCTCCAAGTCAGAAAGGCTTGGGCTTGAGCCCCACTCCAGAGACTGTGCACATAATCCGGACACACACTTGCCTGCGTAGTACCGAGGGAGTGAGGCAATGTCGGAGGTGCCAGCTTTCAGACAAAGATTTTAAACCAAGGCTCTGTCAGCCCCTCTTGAGGGGAACGTTAAAGATCCCAGGGGTAAATTTCAAATTTATGGGGAGGAAGTTGGAAAGAGCAACTATTCCCCGATCGGCCATCTGTACATACGCTCTGTCCAATAGAGGCGATGTATAAAAGGGCGGGGTGTCTAACGGGTGGCTCGTTGGATTCTGCTGACTTTCTGTCAGCCTGCTCTGCCTCCCAAGTTGAAATTTACCCCAGGATCTTTAACATCCACCCACAGCAACAACTTGCACTCATATAGTGCCAATTCACATAGTAAAATTTCACGAGACCGGTGCTTCATAGGAGCTTTATCAGACAGAATTTGGCACCGAGCTAAAGAAGGAGGCACCAGGAAACATGAGCAAAAGTTTGGCCAAAGAGGTGGATTTTATGGAGAGTCTTAAAGGAGGAAAAGGAGGTAGGTAGGCAGAGTGGCGTAGGGAAGCAATTCCAGACATTGAGGTAAAAGCAAAATACTGCGGATGCTGGAAATCTGAAACAAAAACAAAAATACCTGGAAAAACTCAGCAGGTCTGACAGCATCTGCGGAGAGGAGCACAGTTAACGTTTTGAGTCCGTATGACTCTTCATCAGAACTAAGGAAAAATAGAAATGAGGTGGAATATAAGCTGATTGAAGGGGAATGGGACAGGTGAAGCTGGATAGAGGGACAGTGATAGGTGGAGGCAAAGAAGAGATTGCTAAGGATGTCATAGACAAAAGGACAAAGGGGTGTTGATGGTGGTGATATTAGCTGAGGAATGTGCTAATGAGACGTTAAGAGTAGAAAGCAGGACGAGGAAGGGACAGATAGCCCTATTGGGGGTGGGGTGGGGGGAAGGGATCGAAATAGGCTAAAAGGTAGAGATAAAACAATGGATGGAAATACACTTAAAAATAATGGAAATAGGTGGGAAAAGAAAAATATATATATTAAAAATGATAAATTATTGGAAAAGGGGGGATCGGAAAGGTGGTGGGGATGGAGGAGACAGTTCATGATCTAAAGTTGCTGAACTCAATATTCAGTCCGGAAGGCTTGGGTGGCTGAAGGCAAGGCTACCTTTGGTGGATCGAAAAGAGCAGGGAATGCTTCAGAGGCCTGTCAGAGGAACCAAACCTGCTGACTAGGGGTTTGCTGTTGTTGTCTGGCCAACTGACCTTTACCTTGCTAAAAGGCTGAATGCCAACTCTCTAGCACTTCCTCCTACCCTGACCCCCTGCCACCGGACTATGACCCCACAAACGAACATCAAGCCATTGTTTCCAGAACAGTTGCTGACCTCATCTCCTCTGGTGATCTTCCCACCTCATAGTTCTCAACCCCGCATAGCTTGCTTCTACCTCCCTCCTAAAATCCACAAACAGGACAGCCCCAGTAGATCTATCGTGATAGCCTGTTCCTGCCCCACTGAACTGATATCCTCCTACCTTGGCTCTGTTTTCTATCCCTTTGTCTAGTCTCTCCCCACCCACATCCATGACTCTTCTGATGTTCTCTGTCACTTTAGAAGTTTCCAATTTCCTGCCCCTCATTGTCTCCTCTTCACCATAGACATCCAATCTCTCTACACCTCCATCATCCACCAGGATGGTCTGAAGGCTCTCTGCTTCTTCTGGAGGCCCAACCAGTTTCCATCCACCTTCACCTGCCTCCACCTGGCTGAACTTGCTCTCTCATTAAACAATCTCTCCTGAATTTATCTCACTTCCTCTAAATAAAAGGTGTTGCTATGGGTGCCCGTATGGATCCAAGCCATGCCTGCCTCTTCATTGAGCATTCCTTGTTTCAGTCCTACTCAGGCCCCCTCCCTCAACTCTTTTTCTGATGTATTGATGACTGTATCAGTGCCGTGTCCTGCTCTCGCCCTGAATTGGAAAACTTCATTAACTTTGCTTCCAATTTCCACTCTTTTCTCAGTTCCACCTGGTCCCTTGCTGACTTTTGCCTTCCTTGTCTCTGTTTCATTCATGGGACGTGGGCATCAATAGCTAGGTCAGCATTTATTGCCTATCCCTTGCTCAGAGGGCATTTTAAGAGCTAACCACATTGCTGTGGGTCTGGAGTCATATGTAGGCCAGACCAGGTAAGGATAGCAGATTTCCTTCCCTTAAGGACATTAGTGAACCAGATGGGTTTTTACAACAATCATTTCATGGTCATCATTAGACTTTTAATTCCAGATTTTTATTGGATTCAAATTTCACCATCTACCTTGATGGGATTGTGAACCCGAGTCCCCAGAGTACTAGTCCAGTGACAATGCCATTAAGCCTACCACCAGATTGGGGAGGTGGTGGCAATCAACTAACATTCATTATCAGCCCACTGACTCCCACAGCTACCTCAACTACGTTTCCTCATGCCCTACACCCTCTAAGGATTCCATTCCGTTCTCCTTCATCTCCTTCAGTTCCTTTATCTCCATTGCATCTGTTCTGATGATGGAACCTTCCACAACAGTGTTTTTGAGGCGTCTTCTTTTATCCTATACCAAGGATTCCCCCACTCTGCCACTGTGGTTGACAGGGCCCTCAACCGTGTTTGCCACATTTCCTGCTCTCACACGTTCCCCTCCCTCTCAAAACTAAAATAGGGTTCCTCTAGTCCTCACCTTCCAGCCCTCCAGCCTCTGTATCCAACGGATCATTTTCCATCATTTCCGCCACCTCCAGAGTGATGCCATCACCAAACACATCTTCTCCGCCCTCCCTTGTCAGCATCCCAAAGGGACTGTTCCTTCCGTGATACCCTGGTCTGCTCCTTGATCACCTTACCAACACCCCAGCCCCTTCCCACGGCACCTTCCCATGTAAACACTGGAGGTGTAACACCTGCCCTTTTACCTCCTCCCTCCTCACCGTCCAAGGCCCCAAGCACTCCTTGCAGGTGAAGCAACGATTTACTTGCACTCCTTTCAATTTAATCTACTGCATTTGCTGCTCACAATGTGACCTACTCTGCACTGGGGAGACCAAACGCAGACTGGGTGACTGCTTTGCGGAACACCTCCGTTCAGTCCAGAAGCATGACTCCGAGCTTCCAGTCGCTTGCCATTTTAATTCTCCACTTTGCTCTCATGCTGACGTTTCTGTCCTTGGTCTGCACCTGTTCCACTGAAGCTCACTGTAAGCTTATACAACAGCAGCTCATCTCTCAATTAGGCACTTTACAGCTTCTGGACTCAGCATTGAGTTCAACAATTTCAGACAGTAAACTCTGTTCTCCGCCCCAATTTTGTTTCCTTTTCTTTGCTTGTTTCAGTTTTTCTCTTATTTTTGCTTTCAGTCAGCAGCACTCCTGACAACTCTTTTGTTTCTATGTTTCTTCCCTTGTCCCATCACCATTCCCTTTGGCCCTGTCAGACTAACTGTTCTGTCATTCAATCTCTGTCTTCCATCCTATCACAGACTTTCCCTTTGGCCCTTGCCCCACCCACCCCTCGCTCAAAACCTACAACATCTCCAACATTTCCCAGTCCCTAATGGAAGGTCATCGACCTGAAACTTCAATTCTGTTTCTCTCTCCGCAGATGCTGAGCGTTCCCAGCATTTTTCTGTTTTTATTAGCGACCTCGGAGGGTTGGAGAGCCGTGGGAGACTACAACGATAGGGAGACAGGCTGGGAGAGGGGAGGTCTCATTCAAAAGGACAAGGTACCGCAGCCAGCATGTTAGCCTGGATTACAGGTTTGAGTTGTGGAGGGACCATGCATCTCATACCAAACTGGCACACAAAAAGGGGAAAGGGAAGAGAAGACATGTTGGCTGTTTCACGCAGATAAAGGAACAGAATGAGTCGGCACATTTCTCAACTCAGAGACTCATTTCATGTGGAGGATCGAGGCGGTGGGGGTGGGGGGGCGCGATGGGGGCAGAGCGTGGATTTCTGTGTCAGAGCAGGGTTTCTCTAAGGAAATGCTAGTGACTAATGCTGCGGAGGGGAGATAACAGGCTGTTTTCCACTGACTCACCAGAGGAAACAGGCTCATTCCAGCCCCTCCCAGCCCCACTGACTCAAGATCCAGGAATGCACAACTGGATTGTGTCAGGGACAGTGGGGAAACATGAGAGCAGAGCTCTTAGCTCTTGCACAGCACAGCTCACTGGGGCTCAACGCAGGCTTATTAAACATTGCACAGCAGATCAGGAGGGAGTGGTTTGTACACAGGAATTTATTTAGGAATGCAAGCATTCCCACCCTCCTTCCTACACTGGACTATGGTTAGAAATTTTCCCTCCCTCCTGTCCTGAAGGTGCTGACACCTCGCTGAGGTATGCTTGCAAAGGTCCTGTCCACCCAATGCCAAGTGGCCATGTGTTGCAGCACAGATGCTGAATACCAGCTGGATATTCAATGTTGTGGGGGAAGGCATCGCTGTCAAGTGGCTCGATGCTGGGTATTGATGAAGGGGCAGGAGCCATTGCTGACTGTTTCCCCCCACGTACTCCAGGAGCACAGAGGCCAACCATTGCACCCCAGTTGAGATCAGCTAACTAACATGAGCATTTGTGTGTGTGTGGGGGGGGGGGGTCACAAGATCACAAGGGGCAGCAATTTCCGGTCGGCGAGCGGGGGCGGGGCCCACTTGCTGACATGGGGCGTGCGTCCCGACATCACTCCGCGTCGTTTTGATTCTCAGCTCGGCGGGCCCGCAGCCAAGTCGGCTGCACGCCCATCGAACTGTCAGCGGCCACTTAAGGCCTTTAAAAAAGCAATTTACCTAATTAATGGGCCGGCCCGTCCAGCCTTAAGGTTGGCCAGGCAGGCGAAGAGCCCAGGCGGCCTTCCAAGAAAGCATGAAACCTCATCCCCGGGCGGGGTGAGGGTTTCATGAGGGGTTTAAAATGTCCGGAAAATTTTAAAATAAAGGTGATGGACGTGTCCCAGCTCATGTGACACTGTCACGGGAGGGGACAGGTCAGGAATATGTTTTCCTGCCTTTAATAACGTTTTCACGCTTGAGCCGATCTCCCTGAGGCGGCCCTTCGCCTCAGGGAGATCTGTGCGCTCTTCTGTGTGCGTGCGCGAAAGAGCGCGCTCCCGGCTCAGGGAATCCCCACCCCCACCCCCACCCACACCCCGCCCGCACGGGGAGCGCACAGCACTTCCGGGCGGACCGGCCTTAAATGGCCCACCCCACGTAAAATGGTGGCACGGCCCCGACTGGGGGTGCCGATCAGGAACCCACCCCCGCCCGCTCCCGCACAACCCCCCCCCCCACCGAAGGGGGGAAAATGCTGCCTAAGAAATAGAAGCAGGATTGGACCACTCAGCCCATCGAGCCTGCTCTGCCATTCAATACGATCGTGGCTGATCTTGGGCTTCAACTCCATTTTCAACTCCAAGTCTTGAGAGGGTCAGTCTTGAGACCTTCATATTCTGTACACCTCATTGCCACTTTGGGTGGTGCCTTAATCCATATTTACCATCCCTTTTTTTTTCCCCTCCAAAACTGGAACTCCCTAACAAGCAACGAGCTGTGACGTATAATGGTTCCGATGCTGCACCAGCCATTTGAAGGCTGCGTGTTCAAGTCCCAGTGGGACAAGCTGACGACTTGCATTTGGTGAAGTTAATCTGGGGGTTGGCAACAGTTAAAACGAACGAGCATGAAAATTGTTGGATTCTTGTAAAAAAAGGAAACCGACTGGTTCATTAATGTCCTACCCTACCCGGTCTTGACCAACACAGGGTTTTGTAGTCCTGTGTGGTTGACTGTTAATGACCTCTGGGCAAATAGTGAGGCCTTTGTCCCTGAGAAGAAATACATTTTAAAACGTCTTCGCCCATCGACTCCAGCCTTCAGTTCTGAAGAAGAATCGAGAGGAGATGGTGGTGTGGTGGTAATCCAGAGGCCCAGGCAGTGATTTTGTTTGAAACAGTGTCATTTTATAACCATGCGTCACAGCATCACACGGTGCAGAAGCGGCCCCTCGGCCCATCGAGTCTGCACTGACACGTGAGAAACACCTGACCTACCTGCCTAACCCCATTTACCAGCACTTGGCCCACAGCCTTGAATGTTATGACATGCCCAGTGCTCATCCAGGTACTTCTTAAAGGATGTGAGGCAACCCGCCTCCACCACCCTCCCAGGCAGCGCATTCTAGACCGTCACCACCCTTTGGGTAAAAAGGTTTTTCCTCACATCCCCCCTAAACCTCCTGCCCCTCACCTTGAACTTATGCCCCCTCGTGACTGACCCTTCAACTGAGGGGAACAGCTGCTCCCTATCCACCCTGTCCATGCCCCTCATAATCTTGTACACCTCGATCAGGTCGCCCCTCAGTCTTCTCTGCTCCAACGAAAACAACCCAAGTCTATCCAACCTCCCTTCAAACTTAAATGTTTGGGAGGTCCTGATTCCATTGTTTCCACTTTGAGGCTTAAACACTTGGACATTTCTCCAGCTTTTCCCTTGTGGCTCAGTCCCGTGTGTGCAGCCCTTGAAGCTCCTCTCCTTTCCGTCCTTTGAGGAGCACCAGTTGCAATCTGGCCTCTGCTGATTTGTGGGCTGGTAGAATGTTTTTTTTTTCAGGAAACCAGTGTTTCGGGTGAAAGATTTTTTTTTAGTTCATTCTTTCATGGGATGTGGGCATCACTGGCAAGGCCAGTATTTGTCACCCATCCCTAGTTGCCCTTGAACTGAATGTCTTGCTTGGCCATTTCAGAGGGTAACTCCACATTGCTGTGGGTCTGGAGTCACATGTAGGCCAGACTGGGTAAGGACAGCAGATTTCCTTCCCTAAAGTGAACCAGATGGGCTTTTACAACAATCAACAATGGTTTCATGGTCATCATTTGCCATGGCAGGATTTGAACCCAGGTCCCCAGAGCATTACTGTGGGTGCCTGGATTACTAACCCAGTGAAAATATCACGACACCATCGCCTCCCCCTTTTACCTCAGCTTCTGGTGTATCACTTGACAAGTCAAATCACCACCACCCCCACTCCTCCAATCTCCCTTGCCTGGCTGCAGTGTCCTCACGGAGTTGTAGTCTGAGCTCCATCCAGTTCCTCACGCTCCACCATTCAGGGATAGGGAGGCTACATTTCTTTCCCAGCCACGTGACCCTCCTTCCTGGTTTGGGGGATTGTGGGGTGGGGGTGGGGTGGGATGTGGGAGGGGGGTGGGTGGTAGCGGGGTGAAGGGGCACTGGTGATGATGCTTGTGGACCAAACTGACTCAACTCACTTAATGGCGTCAATTAAATATTGTTCTAAAATCTCCTGGAAGGCTTTCTTTGGCCACTGAGAGATTGGTGCCAGCTCCAGAAAACTCCCAGGGAGGATTGGCAATCTTAGCCTGGGAGGAAGGGACTGTGCAGGCTTGCTAGAGATAGAACAGGTTTTAAAGGGTTAACTCATGCATAAACTTATTTTGTGTTCCATTGAGTAGCGGGTGATCCAACTAAGGCCTTTAAAAAGATCAAACTGGTTGATACAGAGAAACTATTTCCTCTGGTAAACAGGGTGCATTGTCTTAACAAAATCCAGAGCTTGGCCACTTAAGAGTGAAACCAGGAGCCACATTTTCACACAAAGGGTAATGGAAATCTGGAACTGTTCCCCTGCAACACCACCCCCACCCAACCCCACTGCAAAGACTGTGGCACAGGGGATCAATTGAAATGTTCAAGCCTAAGATCAGTACCAAAGGTTTTCGCTGGGTGAAGATTTTGAGGGATATGGGGCAAAGGTAGGAAAATTGGGCTGCGATATGGAGCAGCCATGCTATGATTGAATTGATGCAACAGTCTTGAGCGGCTGGATGACCTTCCCCTGATCCCTTAAATGAAAGAGAGGTCCTGTCTCCCTCCTCAGGTGCGCCTAAAGGGTCACATGGTGCTATTTCAAAGAATAGCAAGGGAGTTCTCCTGGTGACCTGGTCACCAATTACCCCTCAAGCAATGTTTCTAAAATAAAAGCAAAATTCTTCAGATGCTGGAGATCTAAAACAAAAACAAAAAAAAAAACTGGAGAAAACAGAAAACTGGAAGAAGCTCAGCAGGTCTGACAGCCACCTGTGGAGAGAAACAGAGTTAATGTTTTGAGCCCATTATGACCCTTCTTTGGATCTCTGAGGAAAAAAAACAAGTCATTCGGTCATTTATCTCATTGCTGTTCATTACTGAGAAAAGAGACATGCTGTCAAAGCTTTTTGTCTTGCACTCATCAGGACAGAAACAAGAATGCCAAATTTCAAAGAAGCAACAATTTATACCACATGAGAAAAGGTAAGTTGATTGGTCAAGGCCTTGCCATGGAGAATGCACCAGGGAACTGTTGTCTCCCGTGCGTTTGTATAATTCAAAAAAGGGTGCAATGCCTGGACATGTTCTTTCTGCGTCCAGAGGACTGGCCCTTGCGTATGGATATATGTAGCTTCTAGCAAGCGTAAGTGAGCCACATTGCAAGCCTGATTGACAGTCTTAAATTGGTTGTTTGCGTAATTCTTAGCATGCTCTGGATTGTTCAGCAAGTGCTGTCCAATCGTAAAACCACATCTAACATTAGACACTGTGCTCTGAGTTTTTCAAGCACAGGCTGGTTGAGTACATTCAGTACTCTGCCTTTTGTGAACAGCTGTTGATACGATCTACTGATTTAACGTCGTTGGGACATACGGCCTACATACCTAGCATCACACTGGCACTGAAATTCATATGACCCATTATTCATTTGTGTGGTAGGCAAAATGTCTTTTTGGCTTGACGGCAGCATCCTGTCAGTGGAAAATACCATTCATGTTGCCACTGCATAGTAGCAGCATGAAACAGATAGCTTCACTGTTGCTGAAATTTTTGAGATGCTTTACCCCTCCAAGGTGATTTGAGGTAGATTGGGCGCTTTTCAGGTCTGGAAGTGGCAGCCTTAGGCCCATTTGTGAGTAGGTGCGATGTACAGCGAGCAATGATCTGATCAGGGTAATCCTAATCCCACAGCATAGCTTTGATGCACCCTATTTCAGCATCAAACTTGCACAGTGAGCAAATGTCTCAGGCCCTATATACGAGGTTGTCGATAAGGCCAATCTTATAGTGCATGGAACTGTAGGAATCCCAACACATAAACCGACCTGTAAAGGTAGGCTTTAATGAACTCATGTATGCCCAAATAGATGGTGTTGCTGTGGGATCCCCTCTAGGCCCAGCTTTCACTAACACTTTTGCTGGTTTCCACAAGATACACACTTTTGAAGGAATGACGCCTAACCTCCTGCATCCCCTTGGATATTTCCGATATGGTGATAATATGTTTGCTATTTTTGAATCTGCGTGTAAGAGTTTCTTTGCACATCTTAATTAATGGGTTCCATTCTGCACTCAAATTCACCTTTGAAATGGGGCAGTCTAACAAGATCCCTTTCCTTGACATTCTAGTTGAGAAATCCACAAATGGGTTCTCTGCGATTATCTATCGCAACATCACCACCTGGAAGTTTCCCTCCGAGACACACGGCATTCTGACTTGGAACTATATCGGCCATTCTTTCATTGTCACTGGATCAAAAACCTGCAACTCCCTATCAGCACTGTGTGGGTGTACCTAAATCACCCAGATAGCAGCAGTTCAAGAAGGTGGCTCACCACCGCCTTCTCAAGGGCTTTTAGGGATGGGCAATAAGTGCTGGTCTTGCTGGTGATGGCCACATCCCAGGAAGAGCCAGGGCTCAACAGCGAAGGTTGTGGTTGAGGGAGGAGGAAGGGCCATGCAGGTAAGGTCACACCATCAGGACACTGCAACATTGTTGTGTTTGCTGCATCTTTCTCGCTGTTGCTCAACGATTGACTTCCGCTCACTCTACCCAGCTGCAACAAAGCCTGGCCTTCCCAGAATCACAAAACCACAAGTGAAACCACATGGTGTGGAACGGGGACAGCAGGCAACCCCGTCTGCTCACAGCGAACTGGATCACTCCACAAAGGAGCATTCATGCACACAGTGTCAAACACACCTGCAAACCACACACACTTAACAGAGAGATAGCAAGCAAGGGATGTGGGGAATTGGGATCTTCTGGCACTCAATATGTATCCCTCATAAAACAAAGTCTTGCATTTCGATAGCATCTATCATGCCCTCAGGATGTCCCAAAGTGCTCTAGACAAGTAAGTACTTTTCAAGCGCAGATAGTGTTGTAATGTGGGAAATGTGGCAGTAAATTTGTGCCCAGTAAGCTCCCATAGACAGCAATGAAATAATAAACAGTTCATCTGTTTTAGTGATGTCATTTGAAGAGTAAATTTTGGCCAAAACTTCCTCATCCTTCTTCCAACAGTGGCCTTGGGATATTTAATGCTCATCTGAGATCCAATCCAAACCACGGCAACTCCGACAGTGCAGTACTCACTCAGCTGTGGCACTGGGAGTGTCAGCGGAGCTCTTGTGCTCAAATCTCTGGAGTGGGACTGGAGACCATGACCTTCTGCCTCAGGGTCCAGGAATCTATGGCTAACGCCAGTGTTTGTCCTAACTCATTCCCGGGGAGTGGCCTTGCAGTTCTTTAATGTTCTACCGCCAGGGTTAAGTTGCTTCCCTTGTGTCCTGGCGATCAGAGCTGGATACTCATGAGTGGTTTGTGGGTCAACCTCTTTGTGTTACTGCATGATTCTGATTTGGGAGGCCGAACTGAGTCTTAAAGGTTTGGCTTCTGCCAGGCTTATCACTGTGGGGGTGGGAGGTTTAGCTTTTTATTTTCTTACATATTTGAGCCTGAGCCAAAGAAAGTACAGGAAACCAAACACTATAACTTTTAATAGGATTAAAGGGAATGAAAACTCTGAGGATTCCACCCACAAAACCCAGAGGCTTGGATGTTTCGTCTCATTCTTACGAGGAACACAAGGGAAGGTTCAGGGTTCAGGATGCTGCCAAGGTTGAAAACAACAGGAGAGAAGATGAGCAAAGTCAGTGGATAAGTGACACCAAGCTTGGGTTTGTAAAACACTGGCTGGGATTTTCCAGCCCTGCCATGGCGGGACCCACCCTGGTGGGATGCGGCAGGCCAGACAAAAGTCCACTGGCTTTCGGCAGGACCGGAAGGTCCTGTCGGTGGGCAGAGTGGGAAAAGCCCGGCCACTGTGTCTCCTGCCAATGCAGTATGGCCACGCAAGATGGCCACCGTTACCCGTCTGAGCATGTGCACTGGCCTGCGCTTGTGCACTGGTCCTGCATGTGCACTGGTCTGCACTTGTGCACTGGTCCTGCATGTGCACTGGTCTGTGCGTGTGCACTGACCCTGTACGTGCACTGGTCTGCGCTTGTGCACTGGTCCGTGTATGTGCAATGGTCTGAGCTTGTGCACTGTTCCTGTATGTGCACTGGTCTGCACTTGTGAACTGGTCCTGTATGTGCACTGGTCTGCGCTTGTGCACTGGTCTGCGCTTGTGCACTGGTCTGTACTTGTGCACTGGGTCCGTGTATGTGCACTGGTCTGGGCTTGTGCACTGGGTCCGTGTGTATACAGGAGCCCAATGATGTCACTGATGGAGCCTGCAACCTAGAGTGGCAGAAGGGGGAGGTAATGATTTGCAGACAGGAAACTAACCTTTCCTTGAGGGATATTTTACTGCAGTCATGTTGGTAGTGTTGCTAAACTCTATCTCACTATCCCAATAATGTAAGTGGATTGTAGGTTGCTGTGAGGCAATATAGCCCAACGCTCACAGCAACATACAATCCACTTGCGTCACTGGGATGGTGAGACACAGTTTAGAAACACTCATCAATGCAACTGCAGTAAAATATCCCACAAGGAAAAGATCTTAGTTTCCCGTCTGCAAATCCTTCCCTTCTGACCCCCCCCCTGTAAAAGGAGTTTCCAAAATCCATCACTGTCAGTCCAGGATAGGAATTCAATAAATTCTCTCCTCCTGCTGCCAGTGATGACTGCACATGCGCCCTGCTGTACATTTCCCCCTATAAATATGGCAGCCTGTCTGGTGGGTGACATATTAAACCAAGGTCCCCCTCCCCCTGGGGCCTGTCATCAGTGTACAATTGCACGTGAGCGGCGTTGGCAGCAAACGCAGCCTTTTAAAACACGTGAAATCTTAAGAACAAGGGGAGGAGAAAGGTTGCCCAGCTTTGAGGTCCTGAGGAGGCCAGTTAGGTGGAGACACTGGTGTTGTGGGTGTAGTGGTAATGTAACTGGACTAGCAATCCAGAAGCCTAGGTTAACACTCTGGGGACGTGGGTTCACATCCCACCAAGGCAGCTGGTAGAATTGAAATTCAATTAATAAAGTCTGGAATTGAAAGCTAATCTCAGCAATGGTGACCATAACAACTATCATTGATCGTCATAAAATCATCTGGTTCACTCATGCCCTTTAGGGAAGGAAATCTGCTGTCCTTACCTGGTATGGGCTCCAGACCCACAGCAATGTGGTTGACTTTTAACTGCCCTCTGAAATGGCCTCGCAAGCCATTCAGTTCAAGGGCAATTAGGGATGGGCAACAAAAGCTGGCCTTGCCAGTGACCCCCACATTCAATGAAAGAATAAATTAGCCCCTGGAGCCTGCTCTACCATTCAGTGAGATCATGGCTAATCTGTATCCTACCTTCACCTACCTACTGATCTTGGCTTTATAACCCTTATACCATAGAATTGTAAACAGAATCAAAACCATAGCAGCACATCACCACCTTCTCAAAGGCAATTAGGGATGGGAATAAATACTGGCCTAGCCAGCGATGTCCATATCCCATGAACAAATAATTTAAAAAATCATAGAACAGTGTAATAAAAGAGGCCATTCAACCCGGTGAGTCTGCACCAATGCCTTCATAGAGCAGCCACTCTATGTTAGTTCCACTCCCCCGCGCTCTCCCTATCTGCTTGCCATTTTATTCAAGTATCTAACCAATTCCCTTTTGAAAGCTGCTGTTGAATCGGAGATGCTGTCTGCTGGGTGACATATTAAACCGAGACCCCCGTCTTCTGGGTGGACGAGTAAGATCCCATGGATACTAATTGAAAGAAGAGCAGGGAGTATTATCTCTGCTGTTCTGGGCAACATTTGCCCTCAATCAACATCCCTAAAACAGATTACTTGATCATCGTCACTTTGCTGATTGTGGGAGCTTGCTGTGTACAAATTGCCCGTAAAGTTATGCATAAAATAAGTTTCCAATGATGCCTCCTCTGGTTTCTTCTGCCTATCGTCTTAAACCTGTGGTCTTTGGTTACCCTGCAACCACTGGAAACATTTTCTCTTTATTTGCCCTATCTAAACCCTTCTCATTTCAAACGCCTCTATCAAATCTCCTCTCAAGCTTCCCCGATCTAAGGGGAACAGTCCCAGTTTGCTTAACAAAAATCTATCACTCTCAGTTTTGGAGTTTTCAATTGACCCCCAGTTTCACCAGCCCTTTTTTTAGGAGGTGGCATTGTTGGAGTAGGAGGCAGTGATCTTGATCTTGACACAGAAAGGATGCAGGGGGAAACGAGGAGGAACAGTGGGATTTTGTGTTTAGGAAGAAGAGGGTTAGGGGAATCACTGGCCAGATTTGATAAAACAGGAAGACAAAAAGATGGCAATCTTAGAGAGAGGTTGTTGAAGGCAGGGGGTACCTTCACACCATCCTGACTTGGGACTATATCGGCCGTTCCTTCCATCGTTGGGTCAAAATCCTGGAACTCCCTTCCGAACAGCACTGTGAGTGTACCTATATATGCTATAGGACTGCAGCAGTTCAGGAAGACGGCTCTCCACCACCTTCTCAAGGGCAATTGGGGATGGGCAAAAAATGTTGGCCCAGCCAGCGACGCCCGCATCCTGTGAAAGAATTTAAAAAAACCTATTAAATTGCAAGATTTCTCTTATATCCTTCGCAGGAGTTTGAGAGGCGCATGCAAAGGGACAACCTGACTCGTTCTACGTGCGCTAAAGGGAAAATTTTTCAAGCTGATCATGTCCCTTTAAATTTTGATGTGGTCACTTTGATGACAACAATGTTGCTTTATTTTAATTTCACAAACCTCGCTATTTCTGCCTCTTAACAGATCAAAAACGCCAGCAGGGGAAAATAAAAGATTCAAAGCAACCACATCAAAGCATAGTCACACTAAAGAATGCAGAGGGAACCTGTGAAAGGGTTGGCACCATTTCGAATGAGGTTACAGCACAGTGGAAGGCTATTCGGCCCATCCTGCCTGTGCTGGCTCTTTGAAAGAGCCATCCAATTACTCTCACTCTTCTCGCTCTTACCCCATAGCCCTGCAATGTTTTTCCCTTGATGTATTTGTCCAATTTCCCCTTTTGAAAATTCCTATTGAATCAGCTTCAGGCAGCACATTCCAGGTCACAACAACTCACTGGGTTAAAAATAAATCCTCCTCTCTCCTTGGGTTCTTTGCCAATTATCCTAAATATACCTCCTTTCATTAGAGCCCCATGCCAGCGGAAATAGTGGTTTTTCCACATTTATTTAAAGCTGTCCATGATTTTGAATCCCTCTATTTCGTCTTCCCTTAACCTTCTCTGCTCTAAGGAGAACAATCCGAGCTTCTCCACCTCATTGAAGCCACTCATCATCCTCCTGGCCCTTTTGCCAGTTACTTTAAATCTGTGTCCTCTGGTTACTGACCAGTTGGTCCTGTTACATCTCCTTTTCGGCCCCCAAATTCTCCTCCCCCATTTCTTTGTCCTTTGCTGCAAGTGTTCACTCCTCGCTGACGTACAGTTCTGCACACGTTGACTCCTGTGTTCACAGTATAGCCATTCTTCACCCATGAGCTTAGACTGTCAGGGTCACAAGAACACAAGAAATAGGTGCTGGAGTAGACCATTCGGCCCGTCGAGCCTGCTCCACTATTCAGTACGATCACGGCTGATCTTGGTCTTCAACTCCATTTTCTCACTTTCCCATACTCCTTAATTCCCTGAGAGACCAAAAATCTGTCTATCCCACAGCTCTCTGGGGTAGAGAATTCCAAAGATTCACAACCCGCTGAGTGAAGCAATTTCTCCTCATCAGGGTGTTTGACCTTCCCCCATCCCCATCATCGCCAACAAACTCAACACTTCAACAAACACTTTCCAAAGAAAGGTTAGAGCTTGCATTTATGTAGCGCCTATCATGTCAGCAGGAAACCCCAAAATGCTTCACAGTCAATGAAGTATTTAATTCGAACTGTTTTTTTTAATTCATTCACAGGATGTAGGCATCGTTGGCCAGGTCAGCATTTATTGCCCGTCCCTAATTGCCCCTTGAGAAGGTGGTGGTGAGCCACCTTCTTGAACCGCTGCAGTCCCTGTGGTGTAGGTACACCCACGTGCTGTTGGCAGGGGGAGTTCCAGGATTTTGACCCAGTGACAGTGAAGGAACGGCCAATATATTTCCAAGTCAGGATGGTGAGTGGCTTGGAGGGGAACTTGCTGGTGGTGGTGTTCCCATGCATCTGCTGCCCTTGTCCTTCTAGGTGGTAGAGGTCGTGGGTTTGGAAGGTACTGTCGAAGGATCCTTGGTGAGTTGCTGGAGTGCATCTTGTAGATAGTGCACACTGTTGTAAGGGACAGAATATTTAAGGTGGTGGAAGGGGTGCCGATCAAGTGGGCTGCTTTGTCCTGGATGGTCAAGCTTCTTGAGTATTGCTGGAACTGCACCCATCCAGGCAAGTGGGGAGTATTCTGTTGCACGCCTGGCTTGTGCCTTGTAGACGGTGGACAAGCTTTGGGGAGCCAGGGGGTGAGTTACTTGCTGCAGGATTCCCAGCTTCTGACCTGCTTTTGTAGCCACAGTATTTATATGGCCGGTCCAGTTCCCAGGATGGTAACCCCCAGGATGTTGATAGTGGGGGATTAAGTGATGGTATCACTTAATAGTGGGAGATTAAGCCTATGGATGTTATCTACTTGGACTTCCAGAAGGCCTTTGACAAAGTGCCACACATGAGGCTGCTCAGTAAGATAAAAGCCCATCGTGCTAGAGGCAAGGTACTAGCATGGATAGAAGATTGGCTATCTGACTGGAGGTAGAGAGTGGGGATAAGGGGGTTCTTCTCAGGATGGCGGCCAGTGATTAGTGGAGTTCCGCAGGGGTCAGTGTTGGGACCACAACTTTTCACTTTATACATTAATGATCTAGATGAAGGAACTGAGGGCATCCTGGCTAAGTTTGCAGATGATACAAAGATAGGTGGAGGGACAGGTAGTATTAAGGAGGCGGGGAGGTTGCACAAGGATTTGGACAGGTTAGGAGAATGGGCAAAGAAGTGGCAGATGGAATACAACGTGGTGAAGTGTGAGGTCATGCATTTTGGTAGGAAGAATAGAGGCATAGACTATTTTTTAAATGGTGAGAGAATTCAGAAATCTGGAGTGCAAAGGGACTTAGGATTCTCTTAAGGTTAACTTGCAGGTTGAGTTGGTAGTTAGGAAGGCAAATGCAATGTTGGCATTTATTTCGATAGGACTAGAATATAAAAGCAGAGATGTGCTGCTGAGGCTTTATAAAGCTCTGGTCAGTCCACATTTAGAATATTGTGAGCAATTATGGGCCCCGTATCTCAGGAAGGATGTTCTGGCCCTGGAGAGGGTCCAGAGGAGGTTCACGAGAACGATCCCAGGAATGAAAGGCTTAACATATGAGGAACGTTTGAGGACTCTGGGTCTATACTCGATGGAGTTTAGAAGGATGAGGGGGGATCTGATTGAAACTTACAGAATACTGAAAGACCTGGATAGAGTAGACATGGGGAAGATGTTTCCATTAGCAGGAGAGACTAGGACCCGAGGGCACAGCCTCAGAGTAAAGGGAAGAACTTTTAGAACAGAGATGAGGAGAAACTTCTTTAGCCAGAGAGTGGTGAATCTATGGAATTCATTGCCACAGAAGGCTGTGGAGGCCAGGTCATTGAATGTATTTAAGACCGAGATAGATAGGTTCTTGATTGGTAGGGGTTTCAAAGGTTATGGGGAGAAGGCGGGAGAATGGGATTGAGAAACTTATCAGCCATGATTGAATGGCGGAGCAGACTCGATGGGCTGAATGGCTTAATTTCTGCTCCTATGTCTTATGGTCTTATGGTAATGCCATTGAATGTCAAGGGGAGATGGTCATAATAGTAGAAGGTTAAACATTCCACAGCACTCATGGAAGCCAAGGAAGATTGTGTTCCAGCCTCCAGGGCCAGATGGTATAACTCTAAAATCCTCAAATAATGAGCTTCAGTTGATATTTTTCAGAACTTGATAAATGCAGAAGTGCCTAGAGGCTAAGAGAGGTACATAGAATGTACAGCACAGAAGCTCATCTGCTCCATTCTGCTGTTTATGCCCCAAATTAGTCTCCTCCCACTCCCTCTTCATCTCCACCCCCCCCCACCCCGCTTAACATATCCTTCTGTTCCTTTCCCCCTCATGTGTTTATCCAGCTTCCCCTTTAAATGTATCTATACTATTCACCTCAACCACTCCCTGTGGTAGTGAGTTCCACATTCTCCCCACTCTCTGGGTAAAGGAGTTTCTCCTCAATTCCCATTGGGTTTCCTAGCGGCTATCTTATAAGAGCAACATAATCCCATTAGGTAAAAAAAGGATAAGGCACACATCTAGTGATTGTGGCTGGTTAGTCTAACAGTGGGAGGTCTTATGGTACAGTGAGTAGTGGGCCTACCCCTGGGTTCATGTCCCACTTCAGGACTTGATGGCCACAGGAGGTGCATTCGTAATGTGGCCAAACAGGTTGGTTATCAGCCTGTAAATCCTTCCAATAAGCCAGGTGGCAGGCAATAGGAGCAGGAGAATTTCCTAGTCAGCCATACTGCAGAAGGCAATGGCAAACCACTTCAGTACATTACCAAGCAAAATCATGTGCCAATCCAATGGAAGTCCATGGTCATCGATGCCTACTTAGGGCATGGTACCTAGAGGCAGCGTTTAACAAGGATAGTGCCAAAAATGTTTGGTGGCATGTATAGGATTCCCTTAATAAGCGTTAAAAGAGAATTGGTGTAGGAGGGAATTAAACAGCTTTAAAGTCATAGGTCATGTCTTGCCAATGCTATCTAAATCTTTTTATTGGTTAACTAAACTAGTGGACAGTGTACAGTTGACTTTGGATTTTCCAAAAGAGTCTAATGAAGGTCTTCAGGTGAGGCTGGTGAGGAAGCCTGGCTCATGGAGTTGTTAGAAAGTTGCCTCAATGGATTGAGAACTGGGCTGGCGACAAAAGGCAAGGGTTCAATGAAGGAGAGAAGATGCCTGGGAAAGACAGCAACCAGTAGGGTCTCACAGGAATGAATCGTGAGACCTCTGTGAACCGCCAATGATATGAGGATGGGAATGTAGGCAGTGCCAGTGTATTTACTAATGAGCTGTGAGGACACATGCCAAGTAGAGCAATTGGATATCTACTGAGAGATTTAGACTAATGATGTTTGTCTGATGTGATGGATATTTTTTAATGTGGTTAAATAAAAGGTCATGCATGTAGGATCAGGCAACAGTAAATATTTGTACAACACAGAAGAGTTTCTATGAGCAGTGGATTTGGACGTGATCATTGATCAGCGTGCTGCAGTTTTTAACAAGGCCAAGAGCGTGCTGCAGTTTTTAGTAAGGCCAAGCGTGTACTGTCGGAGGGAGTTTGACTATAAATCAGAAATGGCCCAGGTTCATGGTGAAGCCAATTCTGGAGTCTGGCTTTGGTCACCCGACCTTACAAAGGGCACAGGTGGATTGGAAAGGGTTGAGTAATGAGGGAGGGCGGGGTGATTCCAGACTTTTGGGCCTGAGTTACGAAGAGAGGCTCAGGCAATTCAACTTATTTCTGCTGGAAAAAGACTGAGAGTGGGCGGAGTGATATGATCCAGGTATTCAAAACAATATTGAGGTGGGAGGAAAAATACTAACTTAAACAATTGACGGGGGACTAGAGAAAAGGGCATGATCAACTCGGTTGTGGTGAAATAATGACTGGACAGCTTATTGATGGGCATCCAGTGTGTGTGTGTGATACTCTATCCCACTGTGAGCCAAGCCTTGAGCCTTAATCTAGGCTATCGTTTCCAGAGCAGAGCTGAGGGAGTACTGCACTGTTAAAGATACTGTCTTTTGGATGAGATGTTAAACCAACATTCCTGTCTGCCTCCCAGATGGTTGTCCCACGACAACATCAGAAGAGATGCAGGGGGAGGTCTCAGAATCACAGAATTTTAATGGCACAGAAGGAGGCCATTCGGCCCATCGTGTCTGCATTGGCTCTCTGAATGAGCATTATGACCCAGTGCCATTGACCTGCCTTTTCCCTGTACCCCTGCACATTGTTTCTGTTCAAGTTATCATCTAACGCCCTCTTGAACGCCTCGATTGAACCTGCCTCCACCATATTTCCAGACAGTGCATTCCAGACCCGAGCCACTCGCTGTGTGAAAATGTTTTTCTCATGTCACCCTTGCTTCCTTTGCAAATCATTTTAAATCTGTGCCCCCTCATTCTTGATCCTTTTACAAGTGGGAACAGCTTCTCCCTATCTACTCTGTCCAGCCTCTTCATGATTTTGAACATCTCTATCAAATATCCTCGTAGCCTTCATCTCTCCAAGGAGAACAGTCCCAACCTCTCCAATCTATCCTCATAGCTGAAGTTTCTCACCCCTGGAACCATTCTTGTAAACCTCTCCAATGTGTTCACATCCTTCCTATAGCTTGGCACCCAGAACTGTACACTGAGGTCTAACAAGTGTTTTATATGAATTCAGCATAACCTCCCTGCTCTTGTACTGTATGCCTCTATTAATAAAGTCCAGGATACTATATGCTTTATTAACTGCTCTCTCCCCACCTGTCCTGCGACTTACAGTGATCTATGCACAAATACACCCAGGTCTTTCTGCTCCTGCACCCACTTCAAAATTTCACCCCTTATTTTATATTGTCAGTCCATGTTCTTTCTACCAAAATGCATCATCTTACACTCCTCCACATTGAACTTCATCTGCCACCTATCTGCCCACTCCACCAGCTTGTCTATGTCCTCTTGAAGTTCCACACTGTCCTCCTCGCATTTCACAACAATCCCAAGTTTCTTAGCATCTGCAAACTTTGAAATATTCCCCTGCACACCAAAATCTAGATAATTGATATATATCAGGAAAAGCAGGGGTCCCAATACCGACCCCCGGCGAACTCCACTACAAACCTTCCTCCAGCCCGAAAAATATCCATTGGCCATTACTCTCTGCTTCCTAACTTTCAGTCAATTTGTGTCCATGTTGCTACTGTCCCTTTTATTCCATGAGCAATAACTTTTCTCACAAGCCTGTTGTGTGGCACTGTATCAAATACCTTTTGAAAGTCCATGTACATCACATCAATAGCATTACCCTCATCGACCTTTTCTGTTACCTCTTCCTAAAACTCCAGCAAGTTAGTTAAACATGATTTCCCCTTTAGAAATCCGTGCTGGCTCTTCCTTATCAACCCATACTTTTCCATGTGGCTACTAATTCTATCCCGAATAATTGTTTCTAGAATCTTGCCCACCACTGAAGTTAAATTGACTGGTCTGTAATTGCTGGGCTTGTCCTTACAGTCTTTTTTGAACAAGGGCGTAATGTTTGCAATTCTCCAGTCCTCTGGCTCCACCCCTAAGTCTAGGGAAGACTGAAAGATTATGGCTAGTACTCCTGCAATTTCTACTCTCACTTCCTTCAATATCCTTGGATGCATCTCACCCGGTCCCTGTGCCTTGTTAACTTTAAGTACCAACAGTCTATTCAACACTTCCTCCTTATCAATTTTGAACCCTTCTAGTGACAGAGTTTCCTCAGTGTTCTCCTGGGTGTTCCTGGAGCAATATTTATCTCTCAGTCAACATCACATTGCTGTCCCTGGGAGCTTACTGTGCACAAATTGGCTGATGTGTTTTCCTACATGACAACAGCGACTCACTTTAAAAGTACTTCATTGGCTGCAAAGCACTTTGGGGCATCTGAGGTTATGAAGGACACTGGAGCAATGCAAACACAATGGCAAAATACTGCAGATGCTGGAAATCTAAACAGAATGTTCTGGAGATACTCAGCTGGTCAGGCAGCATCTGTGGAGAGAGCTGCTGCACATTTTTGGCATTTTCTGGTGATATAATTGTCAGCGGAAGACTTTTCTTTCTTAAACCAGGGACGGGCACAAATCATGGTGTAGGAGCATATTAGTAATTTACTGATCTAAACACTGAAACATGAGAAAGAGAGACAGAGGAGGGACAAACGCTGTCTATTTGACTTGGCGGAAGCTTAGACACATGCACCTTTGTGAGGAAGCACCTGCGGGCCCTGAAGCTGCTACTGGAATTGTTTGTTCTGCTGGGTGTGGCTGTGTTCAACCCTGACCATCCTCTCAATAGTCCTCCTTTTCTAAAACCCGGCAAGTCGATAAACTTTCAGTGAACTCACCTCTTTAATGCCACATGGATTGCTGACAGAGACACAGCCCCCGATGTCACCCCGCACCCAAGCCCACCTCCGCCAATCACAAGGGACTGGCAATACTGTCGGCCTGCTGGAAGGTGGGGAAGACAAAATGTGCTGTCAGGTGATGCCCCCCCCCCCCCCCCCCCCCCCCCCACCCCCCCCACCCCCCCCCCCCCCCACCCGACCCCATCGGGGTAAAACGAGGCCCATGCATTTGCATACTCTGGCGAGCTCCTGGAGCCCAGCAGGCCTTCGATGACTGGCATCAGAGGGCATGTGTGTCAAGAGCACGCAGCACACTAGTGATCTTGGCTGACACCCCATGGTGCCAGCTGGGAGGATGCTGCACTGTAAGAGGTGCCCTCTTTCGGATGTTAAACTGAGGCTTCAACTGCCCTCTCCAAGCTGCATTACCTTCATGGCGAACATTTGTCCCTCAGATAACATCACTTAAAGAGATTATCTTTCTGGTTAATGATCACATCGCCTTTTGTGGGATTCTCCTGTGAACAAATTGGCTGCCGCATTACCTACATTACAATGGAGACTACACTTCAAAAAATATTTAATTGGCTTTAAAGCGCTTTGGGATGTCCTGAGGTCGTGAAAGGTGCTATAGAAATGCAACCCCTCTCCTTTACCCTGAATCCTGACTCTTCCTTTCTATTAAGCAGGTCTCACTGGATGCCAAGCAGAAGCAGGAATTCCAGCTGGGTTTACATCTCCCCTGGCCCTGAGGCCAACGGTAGCAATCACCCCTCCGCATTCCACCCCCCACCAGGACATCAAGCAAATCACCACAGCCCTGGTGCAGAACTTCTGGAGAGCAATACTCTTTCTTTAACTGTAAGGGGCTCTGGTGCCAACATAAAAAGTCCCCTAATTATTCACTTTGTAATGTGCCTCAAGGAGGTTATTATGAAACTTTGCAAAAAACTGTTTCAGCCTCAACCGTACTATTGTGTCCAATTCTGGGCACCGCATTTTAGGAAGGATGTGAAGGCTTTAAAGAGGAAAGAGTCATGATAATGGTGTCAGTGATGAGGGGTGAGGGTAGATTAGAGAAGCTGCGGTTGTTTTCCTTAAAGAAGAGAGGGTCGAGAGATTGGCGGGAGGGTTGAGAACAAGAGGACACCGATTTAAGGCGACTGCCAAACGAACCAGCAGTGAATTGAGGAAAATCATTTTTACACATGAGCGGTTGGGATCTGGAATGTCTTACCTGAAAGCATGGTGAAGGCATCTTCAATTGTAGCTTTCCAAAGGGGATTAGATAAGCACCTGAAGAAAGAAAGGTTTGCAGGGCTAATAGGAAAAGGCGGTGAAGTGGGGCTAGCTGAATTGCTCTTGCAGAGAGCCAGCATGGACGCTACTGGCAGAATGGCCTCCTTCTCTGCTGTAACTGCTCTGTGATTCTGTGACCAGGGCTTGCACGTTACCAGCACTGTTCATTCACTCATCCGGGATAGGATGGGAGCCGGGGTCACTGATAAAGAGAGTAAATTAAAAAGTGCAAGCCTACAACATGAAAGCAAAATAACTTCATCTCTGGAATTGTATCAACAGGCGCCAAATTCATTGTGTAACAGGTTGCACAACTGTATTAAAATAGTACCATGGACACTGAATTATGTAGATGTCTTAACATAGGCAATTAAAGCCGTACACATCATCACACATTTCAACATAAGCACCCTCTGTTGTCCTGGGGAAGGGTTCGGCTGATGACTCAGTGCAAGAAGTTATGTTGGCATTGCAGCACAGATGCACCAGAATGCTACCAGGGCTAAAAGCATTAAACAATGAGGACAAGTTGCACGGACTAATGTTGACCCAAAACGTTAACTGTTTCCCTCTCCACAGATGCTGCCAGACCTGCTGGGTATTTCTAGCACTCTCTATTTTTATTTCAGATTTCAGGCATCCGAAGCGTTTCATTGCAAAGGCTAGGCTTGTATTCCTTAAATTTAGAAGATTAAGTGCCATCTAGTTGAGATGTTCAAGACGATTAAAGTAATTTAAGGGGTAGATAGAGAGAAATTATTTTCTCTGGAGTGGGGAGGGTGAGCCCTGAACATGGCCGGCAGAGGGTGGGGGGAGTGTTAAAACTAGAGCTAGTCCATTCATGGGTGATGTCAGGAAGCACTGCTTCACAGAAAATCTGGAACTTTCTCCCACAAAATGCTGTCAAAGCTGGAGGGATCAATTGAAAAGTTCAATACTGAGATTGATAGATTTTTAATGGGTAAAGGGATGAAGGGTTATGGAACCAAGGCAGGTGGATGGAGTTAAGATACAGATCAGCAATGATCTAATGAATGGTGGGAAAGGCTCGAATTGGCTGAATGGCCTCCTCCTGTTCCTTTGACTAATGTTCCCTTAACAAATGTTGCCTGACCCGCTGCGTTCTTCCAACATTTTCTGTTTTTGAGTATTGCTGAAGAAAGAGACGTGCTGTCGAAGCTTTTCATCTTACACTCATCAGGACTTTTGCAAGAATGCCAAACTTCAAAGGAAGCAATAATTTATACTGCACGAGTAAAGGGTGCTGATTGGTTGGCAAGTTGGCTCTGATTGGTAGAGGCTTTGCCATGAGGAATGCACCAGAGAGCTACTGTCTCCCTGCAACACTCAGAATGCAATGTCTAATGTTAGATTTGATTCTGCGATTGGGACAGCATTTTCTGAACAATCCCGAGTGTGCTCAGAATTATGCTAACAACCAATTTAAGGTTATCAGTCAGGCTCACAATGTGGCTCACTTATGCTTGCTAAAAGCTATGTATATTTCATACTTAATGACCTATCCGCTGCAGACAAAAGAAACATGTCCAGGGAATTGCATCTTTTTTGAATTAAACAAGGGCCAATTTGTCTACCCAGGCATGCAAAAACTGTTTCCAGCATACTGGGTGGATGAGACCAACTTAAGGCTCAAAAGTCATGAAGGCAGGTCAGCATCATGTTGTGGAACATGTAGAGCTCAACAAAACACAGAATATGCCCTGGTCACCACTGCATCCAGTTCACCTACTGCATCCGGCCCAGACATCTTGCCATTGGACCAAGATAAGTCAGGGTGAGAGAGTAAGGCTAGCGATGGGCAAATCTCCCTCAATATAATCCAATTGAGCACAAGTCACATTCACCATCTTTCTATCATCTGTCATCCTCCTTTATTCTTTCATGGGATATGGGCATCGTTGGCAAGGCCAGCGTTTGTTGACCATCCCTAATTGCCCTGTAACTGAGAGGCTTGCTAGGTCATTTCAGAGGGCAGTTAAGAGTCAACACAATGCTGTGGGTCTGGAGTCTCAATTAGGCCAGACCAAGTAAGGATGGCAGATTTCCTTTCCTAAACAGGCTTGAGTGAACCAGATGGGTTTTTACAACAATCGATGATAGTTGTCACGGTCACCATCACTGAGACTAGCTTTCAATTCCAGATTAACTGAATTCAAATTCCACCAACTACCATGGTGGGATTTGGGCCCATGTCCCCAGAGCATTAGCTTGGGCTTCTGGACATACTGTAAGGTTACCACAATTGCCACCATCTCCTGATGAACATGACTCATACCATGGAGATCTGTTGAAGAACAATTTGAACCTGGTTGTGGACTGAATAGCTTCAAAGCTAAAGGGAGAGTATAAAGCCTACCTGACTGACACCAGCTGGATCCATCCATACTCAGCACCTCTTATTTCCATGACAAAAGCTATTCCGTGGCAGATTTGATTTGCATAAGCAAATCCTGACATCTTCTCCACCCTATGTTAGATCCACCATTTAGCACTCCATTTTGTCACCAGGCAACACAGCAATGAAACAAATCCCCAGAGGGGGAACAAAAGAAACGCCTCATGATTCGAGGCCTAGCTTGCTTCAATGTTTTAGCCCTTGCACTGGTTTTCTTCCCTTCTAAGTTAAAACTCTTATCCTTGTGTTCAAATCCTTCCCTGGCCTCCTCCCTGTCTCTGTAAGCTCCTCTAGTCCTGCAACCCTCCAAGATCTCTGCGCTCCTCCCATTCTGGCCTCCCATGCACTCCCCCGGTTTCCTTCGTGCCAACATTGGCGGCCCTGCCTTCAGTTGCCTGGGCCGAAGGCCTGGAATTCTCTCCATAAACCTCTCCACCTCTCTCTCCTACTTCAAGGTGCTCCTTAGTCCTTAAAATCTACCATCACCACCACCCCCCGGAAACCCCACCCCCCACCACCCCACACACACACACACACACACATTCTAATATCTCCTTCCTTTCTGTCAATCTCCTTTTTTCCCTGATAACACTCCTGTGAAGCACCTTGGGACATTCAGCAGCACCACGTAGGAGGCCATGGCCTGCTTCCAGGAGGGCAGGCACCAGAGTCCCAGGCCACAGCTAAGTAATGTGGGTGGTGGTGCTGCAGGGCGGGGGGGTGGTTGCTGGTGGGTTTCGCAGAGTGAGAATCGTGGGGAGAGGGAGACAGTGGGGTCAGAAGCAAAGGCAGGAGGAGGCGGGTGGTGGATCTCTGTGAGTGCCCCCTTTCATGATGTCCAGTCCCTCGGTCAAGCATGGAGTGCCTGAGATGCCTCCTGCCCCCATCGAGGGACGAGCCGGTTACCTGTCGTGCATGCCGCATGGCAACAGCCCTGCCTGCAGCTGGGTTAATCCTAGCAACAGTGCAATTAGGTCCTTAAGTGGTCATTAGCTGGCCACTTAAGGGCTTCAATTAGCGGGAGGCTGGAAGGTCAACCCTGGGCTTTCCCACCCAGAATTTACGGGATTCTGGTAAGCCACCACCCAACCTAAGTAAATGCACTTCTCGCATCCAAGCCTGCCATCAGTGAGAGCTCAAGATTCCAGCCATTACCTCTGTTTCTCTCTCCACAGATTCTGCCTGACCTGCTGACTATTTCCAGCATTTCCTGTGTTTGTTTCAGGTTTCCAGCATCTGCCTGTGTTCTGCTGGTGTCCGGACCGGTGATGCTCGGTTGGTCAGGCAGCATTTGTGGAGACTGAAACAGAGTTAACGTTTCAGGTCAATGGCCTTTCCTTCGGAACTGGCAAATCTTAGAGATGAAGAGTCTTTGAGAAAGTACAAATCCAGGTAAAAGGGGAGATGGGGAGGGAAGGAAGGGTCAAAAGGGAAGGTCTGTGAAAGGGTGAACAGCAGGAGAGACGAAGTGACAAAAGGGATGGTGGTGCGAGGCAAAATGGTGTGGTAATGGAATGAATAAAAAGACAAAAGATGAGCCCACAGGAGGTGAAAATGGCTATAGCAGAATAACACGCTGGGGAAAATACAGTAAATGTTATAGAAATATAAACTGATGTTGGCGTTTTCTTGTGAAGGTTGGAGTTCCTCAAGTACCTTGCCCTTGTGGCTATACCTCTTTTTTTATTATTCATTCGTGGGGTGTGGGCATCGCTGGCTAGGTCAGCCTTTATTGCCCATCCCTAATTGCCCCTTGAGAAGGTGGTGGTGAGCTGCCTTCTTGAACCGCTGCAGTCCGTGTTGTGTAGGTACACCCACAATGCTGTTAGGGAGGGAGTTCCAGGATTTTGACCCAGCTACAGTGAAGGAACGGCCGATATATTTCCAAGTCAGGATGGTGTGTGACTTGGAGGTGGTGGTGTTCCCATGTGTCTACTCTCCTTGTTCTTCTGGGTGATGGACGTGAGAGGTTTGGAAAATGCTGTCTAAGGAGGCTTGGTGAGTTGCTGCAGTGCATCTTGTGAATAATACACACTGCTGCCACTGTGAGTCAGTGGTGGAGGGACTGAATGTTTAAGGTGGTGGATGGGGGGCTGCTTTGTCCTGGATAGTGTCAAGCTTCTTGAGTGTTGTTGGAGCTGCACCCATCCAGGGAGGGTATTCCATCACACTCTGTCTTGTGCCTTGTAGGCGGTGGACAGGCTTTGGGGAGTCAGGAGGTGAGTTACTCACTGCAGAATTCCCAGCCTCTGACCTGCTCTTATAGCCATAGTATTTACATGGCTGGTCCAGTTCAGTTTCTGGTTCAGTGGTAATCCCCAGGATGTTGATAGTGGGGGGATGGAGGTGTTGTTTTTTGAATGAAATGTTAACCCGTTGTTCAGGTGGTTGTTAAGGATGCCCTGGTACTATTCCAAACGTGCAAGGAATTCACCCCATGTCGTGACCAACATTCCTCCCTCAACCAATGCCACCAAAACAGATTGTGTATTCTACTACAACAAAAACAAAAATACCTGGAAAAACTCAGCAGGTCTGGCAGCATCTGCGGAGAGGAACACAGTTAACGTTTCGAGTCTGTATGAAATATTTCACCTCTTTTCTATTTTTACTTAGTTCTGTTGAAGAGTCATACAGGCTCGAAACGTTAACTGTGTTCCTCTCCGCAGATGCTGCCAGGCCTGCTGAGTTTTTCCAGGTATTTTTGTTTTTATTTTGGATTTCCAGCATCCGCAAGTATTTTGCTTTTATCTTTGTGTATTCTACTGCTGATCTAATTTGCTGTTTGTGGGATCTTGATAACATTGCCTTCATGATAAGTGTGACTTCACTTTGAAAGTGATTCAATTGCCCTCAGAATACCCTGAGAACACAAAAGGCACTAGGCAAAGACAAGTTCTTGCTCTTTAACATGGAGTCATTAGATAACGATGAGGAGTAGGGTCAATTCTTTGGCTCTCCATGCCTCAAGGAGATTCAGGGGCTGATCATGAACTCTGGCTGAAACCTACTGCTGTACAGGCTGGCCGGTGGTGGAGGAGGATCGAATCCACAACAGGCCCGCTGTGGCTCGCTGTCACGCTGCATGGGGCAGTGCATATAGTCATGGGAGGCAGTGTGCTTCGCAGTGAGCACAAGGCGCGATGACAGGAGAGTATACCCAACAAGGGTCTGTAACTGGCTACCCCAGGCTTGAAATATATCGTATCAGGAAGTCATTCAGCTTGTGGTGGGCAGCTTTGCTGGTTTGGCAAACATGTTGAAGGAATGAAGTAGACTCAGTCCCATTCTGATTGTGGACTGCCGCAAAACAGATGCAGGGCTGCTCCCAGCATAAAATTCCACTGTGTCCAAATGATAAAAGTTCCACTTCCCTCTGCATCATGTTCCTTTTCTTTGCCTTCGCCCCTCTCCTGAAGGAAACATTGCATCACAGGCACAAGGCTCCCTCCCTTACAGTACCTCATGTCAGTGCTCATTTGTTTTGTAAAGATTCTGAACTGACCTATGCAGATCAGGAGGTGTGTCAATGATGACTTTCACGTAGGATATTTCCCAAGGCGCTGACAGCAGGGTTATCAGACAAAAATGGATACCAAGCCAAAGAAGGAGACATGTGATGATAGTGCCAAACGCTTGGTCAAAGACAACAGCAACAATCCATTAAGATAAAAGCAAAATACTGCGGATGCTGGAAATCTAGAACAAAACCAAAAATACCTGGGAAAACTCAGCAGGTCTGATAGCATCTGCGGAGAGGGATCCAGTTACTGCAGATGCTGTCAGACCTGCTGAGTTTTTCCAGCTATTTTTGTTTTTGTTTCAGATTTCCAGCATCCGCAGTATTTTGCTTTTAGCTTGGTCAAAGACACTGGTTTTAAGGAGTATCTTAATGGAGGAGAGTGAGAGGCAGAGAGGCTCAGGGAAGGAACTCCAAAGCATAGGGGGTCCAGGTAGCTGCCAATGGTGAGTCAGAGGAGCTCAGGGGATGTGTAAGAGGCCGGAATAGGTGATCATGTACAACTGGAGAAGACAACAGAGATAGGCAGGGGCTAGGCAGGAGAAGGATTTGAACTTGACAAGGAAGTACTCAATGAACAGCATGCCACTAGGAATTTCTGAGGAACAAAGGGACCTTGGCGTGTGTGTCCATAGATCCCTGAAGGCAGAGGGGCATGTTAGTGAGGTGGTGAAAAAGGCATATGGAACACTTGCTTTTATCAATCAAGGCATAGATTACAAAAGTAGGGAGGTCATGTTGGAGTTGTATAGAACGTTGGTGAGGCCACAGCTGGAGCACTGTGTGCAGTTCTGGTCGCCACATTATAGGAAGGATGTGATTGCACTGGAGGGGGTGCAGAGGATATTCACCAGGATGTTGCCTGGGATGAAACATTTAAGTTATGAAGAGAGGTTGGATAGACTTGGGTTGTTTTCGTTGGAGCAGAGAAGACTGAGGGGCGACCTGATCGAGGTGTACAAGATTATGAGGGGCATGGACAGGGTGGGTAGGGAGCAGCTGTTCCCCTTAGTTGAAGGGTCAGTCACAAGGGGGCATATGTTCAAGGTGAGGGGCAGGAGGTTTAGGCGGGGTGTGAAGAAAAACCTTTTTACCCAGAGGGTGGTGACGGTCTGGAATGCGCTGCCTGAGAGGGTGGTGGAGGCGGGTTGCCTCACATCCTTTAAAAAGTACTTGGATGAGCACTGGGCATGTCATAACATTCAAGGCTGTGGGCCAAGTGCTGGTAAATGGGATTAGGCAGGTAGGTCAGGTGTTTCTCACGTGTCAGTGCAGACTCGATGGGCCGAAGGGCCTCTTCTGCACTGTGTGATTCTGTGATTCTGTGAACTCATGGATGAGAATTCAAAAATCAAGACATTGCCGGACAAGGATCTGTTGTAGGTCAGTGAGCACAGCGGATAATGAACTAAAGGGATTTAGTGTGATTTAGGAGACAGGTAGACAAGGTTTGGCTCAATGGCAGGCATTAAGCGTAAGCCACTGGATCCACACTTTCAGAATATCTATGTACATAAGCTGCATGTTTGCGCTCACTCTCTCTCTTTCTGCTCTGCTCTGCTCTGTATGCTTTGTCTCTGATTTCAAATCAAAAAGAGCTCAGGCCTATACAGCATCTTCATTGTAGGAGATTTCCAAGTCATATCCCAGTGAAGAGACAGATGCTGAGCCGCAATGGAAGAGTTTGGGAGTTAACTGAAAGGACAGTTCCATAGAGTCAATCAAAGAACCATACACCAAAAGGATGCAATTCGGCCCATCATGTCTGAGCTGGCACTTTGTAAGAGCTATCCAATGAAAGGACGTTTCCCTGTGTGGGAGAGACTAAAACTAGGGTATACACAGTTTAAAAATAAGGGGTCTCCCATTTTCGATGGGGGTGAGAAGGAATTTTTTTCTCTCAGAAGGTCGTGAATCTTTGGAACTCTGTTCCCCAGAGAGCTGTGGAGGCTAGGTCACTGAATATTTTTAAGGCAGAGGTAGATAGATTCTTGACTAACAAGGGAGTCAAAGGTTATTGGGGGTAGGCAGGAATGTGGAGTTGAGGCCACAATCAGATTAGTCATGAGCTTATTTAATGGCGGAACAGGCTTGAGGGGCCAAATGGCCTACTCCTGCTCCTAATTCGTATGTTGGTATAATTAGTCTCACTCCCCCTGTTCTTTCCCCCATAGCCCTGAAAAATTTCCTTTTCAAGTTTTTATCCAATTCCCCTTTTGAAAGTTCCTACTGCATCTGCATCCACTGCCCTTTCAGACAGAGCAGTCCAGATCACAACAACTCGCAGCATTAAAAAATAAAATCCTTTCATGCCTCTAATTCCTTTACCAAATAACTTAAATACAGCATGTATCTTCTGGTGACCAACCCTTCTGCCAGGAAACAGTCTCTCCTCATTTACTCTATCAAAAACTCATCATTTTGAACACCTATCAAAAAATTGACCAAGCTGTCCCCTTATTTTACAGGATTATCCTGTGATCGAGCCCATTGGCCCGTGTCCTGAACTGCATGTATCCAGGACTTTGTCCCCTAATTGGGATGTCTAAGTCTCGCTCTGCTCCTGTTTGTGGGCTCTCACAGCCCTGCCAGAACCGCCAACCACCCCACCCCAACCCACCCCACCCCACAGCTCTGGCAGTAACGCCCCTCCTCCCACTCTAATGGACCCCCGTGCCAGTGTGTCCTTAATTTTCTCTGCGGGAGTTGGTCATCCCCCTTGAACCTTCCCTGTTCTAAGAACGATCCCAGTTTCTCTACTCTAGGTTTTGGGGAGACATTTCGAGGTGAGAGGGTAAGCAGCTAAGCAGAACGATTCAGGGGGAACATTCCAGTGCATATGGAAGTAGCCAAGCAGAACGATTCAGGGGGAACGTTCCAGTGGATATGGAAGCAGCCAAGCAGAACGATTCAGGGGGGATGTTCCAGTGGATATGGCTGAACCTTCTGCCTCCAGTGAGGAGCAGAGGGAGGTGAGAGTTGGAGACTTTAAGCACAGGGGGTGGGGGCCCATTAAAGTTCACTGGACAATTACGAAAGCATACTGCATTCTTGAAGTACTTTTGAATTGGGTAATGATCAGGATGACCAAACTGTCCTGTATTTTAAGAGATTGCCCCTTATTTTGACTGCTTGTCCCATGTCCCTTTTGTCCCGAATTTCTAGGACAGCCTACAGGACACTGAGCCTGAGTGTCTCAGTGGAGTGAATTGAGTGGGCCAGCAGAGAGATGATAATGTTGTGACCCAACAAGGTAGGCTATTTTTTTGGTCGCTTTAAACTCACTACCACATCGCCACCACCCCCCACCCCCCCACCACACCTGTTCCCCCCCACTCTTATGGTCACCAGCAATCACCCCAACACTCAACCCATCCCCCACCTCCCCCACTCCACAGCCCTCTCCCACCCCTCAAGCAATCACAGCACTGAATTCTTTTATATTTTATCACAGGATGTGAGCATCACTGGCAAGGCCAGCAGTAAAAATGCCTAATTGCCCCTTGAGAAGGTGGTGGTGAGCCGCCTTCTTGAGCCGCTGCAGTCCATGTGGTGTAGGTACACCCACGGTGCTGTTAGGGATGGAGTTCCAGGATTTTGACTCAACGACAGTGAAGGAACAGCCGATATATTTCCAAGTCAGGATGGTGTGTGGCTTGGAGGGGAAATTGCAGGTGGTGGTGTTCCCATGCATCTGCTGCCCTTGTCCTTCTCGGTGGTAGCAGTCATGGGTTTGGAAGGTGCTGTCGAAGGAGCCTTATTGAGTTGCTGCAGTGCACGTTGTAGATGGTACACACTGCTGCCACTGTGCGTCGGTGGTGGAGGGAGTGGATGTTGAAGGTGATGGATGGGGTACCAATCAAACGGCCTTTTTGTCTTGGATGATGTCAAGCTTCTTGAGTATTGTTGGAGCTGCACTCGTCCAGGCAAGTGGAGAGTATTCCGTCACACTCCAGACTTGTGCCTTGTAGATGGTGGACAGGCTTTGGGGAGTCAGGAAGTGAGTTACTCACTGCAGAATTCCCAGCAGCTGACCTGCTCTTGTAGCCACAGTATTTATACTTGCTTATCTTTTAAATACTGTATTTATTGGTAACTGTAAGGTTTTCTTCATAGTAAGGTTTTTGTAACAGCAGTAGTAAACCTTATAGGGAGTAGTAGGGTATATTAATTAAAATAAATATAAATGAAATAACTAAAACTTTTAAATAAAATAATTAAAATAAATTCCTAAAAGACATGTCTATGCAATTAAGAAATGTATAGCTTTTAATTGTAGGTGGTACTAGTTTCTAATAAGCACAGTAAATTGTAGTATACATAGAAATTATTCAAAGTTAATTTAGAAAGTAATTAAATTAAATTAACTAAATAGCATAATTAAGAATGGCAGGACAAGTGTTATGTTGCAGCTGTGGAATGTGTGGACACCTAGGTGATCTCGGACAGATCAGGATTATTGACCTGGAAGTTGAACTGCAGACACTACACAACATAAGGGAGGGGGAGAAATACCTGGACACTTTGTTCCAGAAGATAGTCACACCTCTCAGATAAGGGTCGTCTGTTTTGGTCAGCAGTGAGGGACAGGAAGGTGTGACCGTGAGTGAGGCAGGTAAAGGGACCGAGCAGACAGTAGTGGAAGAGCCTCAGAATTTGCAGTTGTCAAGCAGGTACAAGGTGCTTACTACTTGTGTGGACAAAAGTGAGATCTGCAGGGTGAATGAGCAGACTAGCCATGGCACCATGGTACAGGAAGCTGTTCAAGTGAGGGGAACAAAAATGAATGTAGTGGTAGTAGGGGACAATATAACGAGGGAGATTGACACTGTTCTCTGAAGGAAAGAGTGAGAGTCCAGACAGCTATGTTGCCTGCCCGATTCCAGGGTTTGGGACATTTGCTCAGGGCTAGAAAATAACTTGTAGTGGGAGGGGCAGGATCCAGTTGCTGTGGTTCATGTAGGTACCAATGCATAGGCAGGACAAAGGAAATGCTTCTACATAGTCAGTATGAAGAGCTAGGTACAAAATTAAGTAGCAGAACCTCAAAGGTAATAAGCTCGGGATTATTGCCTGAGCCACATGCAAACTGGCATAGGGCCAATAAGATTAAGGAAATGAATGTGTGGCTCAAAGGCTGGTGTGAGAGAAGTGGGCTCTGGTTCATGGGGAACTGGTATCAGTACTGGGGAAAGTGGGGGCTGTACCATTGGGACAGTCTACACTTGAACCGTGCTGGGACCAGTGTTCTAGCAAGCCACATAACTAAGGAAGTGGAGAGGGCTTTAAACTAAACAAGCGGGGGGGGGGGGCGGGAAGGAAGGTGAGGGATCAAGCTTGGGTAGATGTAGCAAATCAAGGGGTAGAGTCAAAGCAGGAGAGCAAAATAGTAATATGAGAAATGTGAGTCAGAGAGTGCCAAGAGAGGACAGAGGGATAAAAACCTAAGAATTCACCAGCAGTCAAGACCAGATGTTACAAAGCTAACAAAAAGACAAAACTAAAGGCTATATATCTGAATGCATGTAGCATTCATAACAAAGTAAATGAATTGATAGAGCACAATTAAGTAAATAAATATGATCTGATAGCCATTACAGAGATGTGGGCTGCAGAATGACCAGGATTGAGTCCTGAATATTGAGGGGTATTTGAGAAAAATATTCAAGAAAAATAGGAAGTTAGGAGGGGTAGCATTGTTAATCAAGGATGGCATTGGTGCAATAGTTAGAGATTACCTTGGTTCAGGAATCAGGATGTAGAATTGGTTGGGTGGAGATGAGGAATAGTAGGGGAAAGAAGTCACTAGTGGGAGTGGTCTACAGGCCCCCTAACTGTAACCACAATTAGGACAAAGTATTAAAGAATAAATATTCGGTGCTTGTGATAAGGGATGGCAACAATCATGGCTGATTTTAATCTACATATGAACTAGAAAAATCAGATTGGCAGTAGTGGCCTGGATGAAGAGTTCATAGCATACTTTTGAGATAGTTTCTTAAAGCAGAACGTTCTGGAACCAAACAGGCAGCAGGTTATTTTAGACTTGGTATTATATAATGTGAGAGGATTAATTAATGACCCCAGGGTAAAGGCACCCCTGGGTAGCAGTGAACAGAATATGATTGAATTTTACATCCAGTTTGGAAGAGAGAAGAGTGGGTCTAAGGCTAGTATTTTAAACCTAAATAAGGGCAACTATGTGTGTATGAAAGCTGAGCTAGCTGAAATGAACTGGGATACTAGGTTAGAGGATAGATCAATAGAAAAGCAGTTGCAGACACTTAAGCGGATAGTTCAGAATACTCAGAATAAGTATATTCCTACTATAAAGAAAAATTCTAAAGGGAGGACCACCATCCATGGTTAACTAAAGAAGTAAAGGAAAATATCAAATTTTAAGAAAAAGCCTATAACTGTGCAAAGATGAATGACAGGTCAGATGATTGGTCAGAATATAAAGAACAGCAGAGAAAAGCTAAAAGCTTAATCAGGAGAAAAAAATTAGAGTATGAGAGGAAGCTAGCGAGAAATGTAAAAACGGATAGCAAGAGTTTCTACAGGTATTTAAAAAGGAGAAAGAGTAAGTAAAGAGAGTGCCGATCCTCTAGAGAGTGAGAATGGGGAGTCAATTGTAGATAATAAGGAAATGACAGGTGAAATGAACAAATATTTTGCTTCTGTCTTCACTACAGAGGATACAAAAAACATCCCAGTAATAGCTGTAAATCGGGGGGTGAATGGGAGAGAGGAATTTGGTGAAATTAAAATCACTAGGGAAACAGTACTGAGCAAACTGATGGAGCTGCGGGCTGACAAGTCTCCGGGTCCTGATGGACTTCATCCTAGGTTCTTAAAAGAGGTGGCTACCGAGGTAGTAGATGTGCTGGTGTCAATTTCCCAAAATTCACTAGATTCTGGAAAGGTTCCATCAGGCTGGAAAGTAGCAAATATAACATCTCTATTCAAGAAAGGAGGGAGGCAGAAAACAGGAAACTATAGGTCAGTTAGAGTGAAATCTTTCATGGGGAAGGTGTTAGAATTGATCATTAAGGATGTTATAACTGGGCACTTAGGAAAGCTCAAGGTAATCGGGAAGATTCAGCATGATTGTGTGAAAGGGAAATCAGGGGGACAATTTTTAGCTTGGCAGGCGGGCACACGACTGAGGGTAAAGTGACGCGCGATGACATTGGGCAAGCGTCCCAACGTCATCACGCACTCACTCAATATTTCAGTCGGTAGGCGGCCAGAGTCAGCAGTGTGCCCGCCAACAATTAAAAGGCCTATTAAGGCCATTTCCTTAGTACTAATAACTCCCCATTCTCACTCTCTAGAGGACCACATCTGCGTGCATGCACAAAGTTCACACTTGTCCTCCTCCCCCCACCCCTCCCCCATACAGGCAGTGCTGAGCGCTGCCACTCACCTCTCACGCTGGGTGGGCCTTAATTGGCCCACCAGCGTGAAATCACACTCCAGCCCCGAACACGGGCAGTGGTTGGCTTCCCGACTCCCCCTGCCCACCCCTGCTCCCACCGAGCCCGCCCGACAAGTGAAAAATCCTCCCCCATGTTTAACCAATTTATTGGGGCTCTTAAAAGGGGCAATATGCATTGTGAATAAAGGGGAGCCTGTTGACGTACTGTATTTGGATTTCCAGAAGGCATCTGATAAGGTCCACATCAAAGATTATTGCGGAAAATAAAAGCTCATGGTGTAGGAGGTAACATATTACTGTGGATAGAAGAATGGCTGGCTGGCAGGAAACAGGGAGCATATATAAAGGGGTCTTTTTCTGATTGGCAGGATGTGACGAGTGGAGTCCCACAAGGGTCTGTGCTGGGGCCTCAACGTTTTGCAATTTATATCAATTGACTTAGATGAGGGGGGGGCGAAGACATAGTAGCTAAATTTGCAGATGACACAAAGATAGGTAGGGAAGTATGTTGTGAAGAGGACATAAGGAGGTTGCAGAAGAATATAGATGGGTTGAGTGAGTGAATGGGCAAAAATCTGGCAGTTGGAGTATAATGTGGGAAAATGTGAAGCTGTTTGCTTTGGCAGGAGGAATAAGAAAGCAGAATATTACTTAAATGGAGAACGACTGCAGAATTCCAAGGTGCAGAGGGATCTAGGTGTTCTAGTGCATGAGCCACAAAAAGTTAGGATGCAGGTACAGCAAGTAATTAAGAAAGCTAATGGAATGCTGGTCTTTATTACAAGAGGAATTGATCATATAAGTAAGGATGTTTGCTTCAATTATACAGGGCAACCTCGAGTGCTGTGTGCAGTTTTGGTTTCCTTATTTAAGGAAGGATGTAAATGTGCTGGAGGCGGTTCAGAGGAGGTTTACTAGATTGATACCTGGAATGAATGGACTGTCTTATGAGGAAAGGTTGGACAGACTGGGCTTGCTTCCACTGGAGTTTAGAAGAGTGAGGGGTGATTTGATTGATGTATATAAAATCCTGAACAGTCTTGACAGGGTGGATATGGAAAGGATGTTTCCTCTTGTGGGTGAGTCCAGAACTTTGGGCACTGTTTTAAAATTAGGGTCGCCCTTTTAGGACAGAGATAAGGAGATAAGGAGAAATTTTTTCTCTCAGAGGTTGTGCGACTTTGGAACTCTTGGCCTCAGAAGGCGGTGGAGGCGGGGTCACTGAATATTTTTAAGGTGGAGGTAGATAGATTCTTGGCAGGCAAGGGAATCAAAGGTTATTGGGGGTAGATGGGAATGTGGAACTCAAAACACAAACAGATCAGCCATGATATTATTGAATGGTGGAGCAGGCTCGAGGGGCCGAATGGTCTATTCTGCTCCTTTTTCGTATATTCGTATGTTCGTACATATATGGCTGATCTAGTTCAGTTTCTGGTCAATGATAACTCACAGGATGTTGATAGTGGGGGGGTTCAGTGATGATAATGCCATTGAACGTCAAGGGGAGCTGGTTAGATTCTCTCTTGTTGGAGATGGTCATTGCCTGGCACCTGTGTGGCACGAATGTTACTTTGTTCCCCTCCTCACCAATCCCACAGTTGAAATGTCCCTTATTTTGTTTCATAAGAGTTGGTCACCCTTGTGATGACGGTTATTTTGGGGAGTGTTTGGGCATTTGTTAATGCTTCCTATATTCCAACAGTGACTACACTTCAAAAAGACGTTATTGGCTGTAAAGAACTTTGGGACCTCTTGAGATCCTGAATAGCACAATGTAAATGCTACTCCTTTCCTCTTTCTTTCTGTCACTGTGTAAGCCTGAGCCTAAAGGGTTGAACCCAAAACTCTCCCTCACATTAGTGAGTCTTTCAGCCAAGAATATTGAGCTCCCACTGTCTTGAGCAAACTAAATCTAATTAAGTGCTGGGAGCATCTCGAGCGCAAACGGTTACAAGTTGATGCAGGTTCCCTCCGTGACTGGTTTGGTAGCTTCCTATTCTGTTGCAGAGATGTACAGACCCAGGGAGGTCTTTGCTTACAATTCCCCGGGGCTGTGCTGAGCTAACTCGTCTCTCTTTTAGAGGAATGTTTCTGCAGGTTGGCCTCCCCTTTGCGGGTGCTGGGAGGGGAGTTGGGGGTGGGGTGGGGAGGGGGTGGCGCTGGGGTGGGGGGGATGGGAGAGGAGGAAAAACAGCCAGTGTTCCTGTAACTGACCATGTGGAAGGGGGAGATGGTGGGATAGTGGTAATATTGCTGCACTAGTAATCTAGAGGCCTGGAATAAGGCTACTGAGGGGATGGGCTCAAATCTCACCATGGCAGTTGGTGTTACTTAAATTCAATCAAAATTTAAAAAGAAAATCTGGAATATAAAGCTAGTGTCATTAATGGTGACCATGAAACTATCATTGATTGTTATAAAAACCCATCAGTTTCACTAATGTCCTTTTCGGAAGGAAGTCTGCTATCCTTACTCGGTCTGGCCTGCATGTGACTCCAGAGCCACAGCAATGTGGCTGATTCTTATACTGCCCTGTGAAATGGCCTAGTAAGCCACTCAGTTCAAGGCCAATTAGGGATGATCAACCAACAAATGCTGGCCTTGCCATTGATACCCACGTCCCATGAAAGAATGAAAAAAAGGTCACAATTCTTACTTTCTCCTCCAGCCAACCAGCAGCACAAAACACACGTACATGAACACAGACAGGAATACAGTATCAGGAGGAGGCTTTTCAGCCTCTCGATACTGTCCCCGTATTCAATTAGATCATGGCCGTTCTGGAACTTATCCCATATACCTGCCTTGTTTCCATATCCTTCGATACACTTTGCCTGACTAAGATCTATCGCTTTCAATTTCGGCATTTTCAATTGATGCCTCGTCCTCAAAAGCTTTTTATGGAAGGGAACTCTCTCCAATACTCTTTGTGTGATGAAAAGTAAAATGGTAAATCCTACGAAAGATAAACTTTCCTCACTTTGAGGCAATCAAGTTGGCGATCTGAGCTATCAGAGTAACATTTCTCAATCCTGACCCACTACATTCCATAAATGACTTTCTTATGGGTCATCTTTACACGTTTATCACTTCTTGTGTGCACTGTCCTTATCGCCTTCGGCCTCGTTTATAACCAGATAAGCATCTAGATTCTTCGATATTCTGTCTGGAGGCACACTATCAACACATCCCCCTCCTGGATCAGTCAGTGAGTGAACTCGTCAGTGTGGTACTCAGCCAAACAGACCAGGAAGAATCCAGGTTCAATTGCGCATTTTGGATTCCCTTGAGCACATGGTCCAGGCTGACACTCACCAGTGGGTACTGAGGCAGTGCTGCACTGTTGGAGGTGCCGCCTTTCAGGTGAGAAGCTAAACTGAAGCCCCGTCTACCCTCTCAGGTGAATATGAAAGATCCCACAGGCCCTGCTGATAGTCGAGCAGGGGAATCGGTGTCTGGCAAATAGTTACCCTTCAACAAATCTCACTAAAACAGATTACCTGGTTGTTGTTTGTAGGAACTTGCTGTGCCCAAATTGATAGCTGCTTTTTCCTACATTACGGCTGTGACCACATTTCAGAGTATTGGAAACGTAGAGCATTTTGGGGTTTCCTGAGGTTGTGAAAGGTGCCTTATAAATACAAGTCCTTTCCATCACCTGATCCCAGCTGGGATGGCTTTAGGAACATTAAAAAGGGATAAGTCAGTTGAGGGGTCCATAATCCTTGGAAACTTGTCCCTTACCTTCTGTAGTGCAGACAGTGAGTACTGCCAAGCTATTCCACCATGGCTGCGGAGGATGGGCATCACATCTGAACTCCATCCATTCCACATATGCAACTGTCCAGCTGAAGTTGCTAATCAGGAGCCTGGCTGGCTTTTTGTCTCCTTGGCCCAGGGTCATTGTCTGATTGTCGAACCCCTTTGATTCTACCCAACAGCTGGTACAGCAAATATTAGGAACTGAATCTGATATTTCTGGGCCTCTTACTGATTGGTTAATAACTGGAGCACATTTGGTTTTCTTCTACATTTTTGCCATCGGGTACATCCGTTTTGTTGTTAGATTCCCGGGTTCCTGTATAATCAGCCAGGGTTATCGGTACCATCCATCCTGCTTATTCACAACTTAATTGGTTCCGATCCTTGTGATGCTGACGCCGTCTTTGTGTAATTTTTAAAAACTTATTCATTCACGGAATGAGGGCATCATGGGCTAGAGACCAGCATTTATTACCCATCCCTAATTGCCCCTTGAGAAGGTGGGGGTGAGCCGCCATCTTGAACCACTGCAGTCCCTGTGGTGTAGGTACACCCACAACGCTGTTAGGGGAGGGAGTTCCAGGATTTTGACCCAGCGACAGTGAAGGAACGGCCGATATATTTCCAAGTCAGGATGGCGAGTGATTTGGAGAGGAGCTTGCAGGTGGCGGTGTTCCCATGCGTCTGCTGCCCTTGTCTTTCTAGGTGGTAGAGGTAAAAGCAAAAAACTGCGGATGATGGAAATCCAAAACAAAAACAAAAATACCTGGAAAAACTCAGCAGGGCTGGCAGCATCTGCGGAGAGGAACACAGTTAACATGGGTTTGGAAGGTGCTGTTGAAGGGACTTTGGCGAGTTGCCTGGGCATCACTTGGTGTAATCACTAAAACTTGTAACATCACAAGGGGCAGACTTCCCCTAGTATTTATGGAAGTTTAAGTGGCAAAGGACCTGAAACAGGTTCGCGCAGAAATGTAATAGTCACAGATAATATTCTCTGCAGGATCAGGAACCATGATGTTATGGTTATGGTTGTGGCTGGCTTCACCCTATTGTTAAGCCACCCAACTGACTAGAAAAGGGAGGGGCTGGCTGGCACAATTGGTATGTGCATTGCCCATGGAATTGAGCCATGCATTCAGAAGGTCTCAACAAGTTCAACCTCCAGTTAATGCCAAGCTAGCCAATTCCTAGCTGGTGCAGTTCATTAATCAATTCCCATTGCCAGGCTTATTTGCAGCCTGGTTAATTTGTCCCTAATTCCACTCAGCGCCACCTTCTTAAAAAGCCTCGTATGTGGAACTTCTCAAATATCTTCTGAAAATTAAGGTAAACTAGAGACAGTGACAGGTCACATCCACCAAGGTTGTTGTTGACAAGATTGTGTGCAGCTTTTAATAGTGCAGGGATGAAAGCAATAGTTGTTGAAAAATAATGCTGACCACCCAGCTCTACTCTCCAGATGTAATCCTTCAGTTCCTTGGCTTGCTAGTCACTTCTAATCCAGGGCTAAATGAACAGTCAAGATGCATGGAGAAATGGGAAGTAGGAAACCTCAAGAACACTCAGCCTGACTTGTCAGTCTTGGCAACAACTGTTTTCTGCAATGCCTATGTGATAGACAGCCTTATTAACTGGGTTGCAAGGAAGCCATATCTGTCACTCTGGGCTATGAGTATGGTGGGCAGCAGAACAAAGGCTACAGTAGGAACGTTGCAACTTTTTGCTCTATCTTAAGGCAAAGCCTCTGCCAACATTTCAACATTTGCGCGCTGTATCTTCTTCTTCTACTTGGTTCACTTAGCATCACTCTCACCCTGAATCAGCAGGTTGTGGGTTCATGCCCCACTCCAAGGCTCAATCACAACATCTGGGCTGAAACTTGAACGCAGCACTGATGGCCTGCGGCGCCGTAGAGGGTGCTATCTTTCTGATGTCACGTTTAAACCACTACCCTAATTACCTGTTCTGGTGGAAGTGAAGGATCCCATGGCATCTTCCAAGAGCAAGAAGTTCTCCTGGCCAAAATTCTCCTTGCAACAAACATCACTGAGAAAAAAAATATTAACCAGTAAGCCATCTCAATAATGTTTGTGACATCTTCCTGTGCATTTTCCTGCAAGGCAACAATCACTAATTCAGAGTAAATAATTACATTTGAGATGTATAAATCCTGTTTCTGCATGCAATTGTTGTCCAATTCCCTGTTGTCATGATGTTTTGGCCACACTTTTATATCAACTTTCAATATTGAAACTGCCATATTTGGAATGGATGTTCAGTAAACAGTTGCCAGTAACAAGGCAGTACTGATTGCTTTTAAGGGTTGTTTCCTCTGAATTACTTTTTAAAATTATTTTGCAGGATGTGGGCATCGCTGGCTAGGCCAGCATTTATTGCCCATCCCTAATTGGTGGTGAGCTACCTTCTTGAACCGCTGCAATCCGTGTGGTGTAGGTACACCCACAGTGCTGTTAGGGAGGGAGTTCCAGGATTTTGACCCAGAGACAGTGAAGGAACAGCCGAAATATTTCCAATTCAGGTTTATGTGTGGCTTGGAGGGGAACTTGCAGGTAGTGGTGTTCCCATGCACCTGCTAGGTAGTAGGGGTCGTGGTTTTGGAAGGTGCTGTCGAAGGAGCCTTGGCGAGTTGCTGCAGTGCATCTTGTAGATGGTCCACACTGCTGCCACTGTGCGTTGGTGGTGGAGGGAGTGAATGTTTAAGGTAGTGGGTTAGGTGCCAATCAAAGCGGGGCTGCTTTGACCTGGATGTAGTAACTGTTGTTATGTACGGCAGCCACTTTATATGCGGCAAGATCCCATGAGGAATGATCAGTTTATGTGTTGGTATTTTATGTTGGTATTATGCGTTGACTTAAGAAGGAATGTTGGCTGGGACACTAAGAGAACTCACTGTTCTTCTTCGAATAGTACCATGCAATCGTCAATATCTACCTGAAGATGCTAAAGGGGCCAGTTTTAACATCTCATCTGAGGGGCAAAATGACCTTTCTGCGGAACCTTCAATTAAGCCCCAGGCCATTCTTGACCATCAAAGTTAAGTAATCCACTCTCCTGTCCTGATTACAGCCTCTCTATTTGTACATCTCTTCAAGATATTAACTAGACAAGGTTGATTGGAATTGGAATTTTCCTGATTGCTCCCCATTCCCCTTCCTGAACTTGTGGGGCCTGCCTGCCCTTCAATATTCTATGTAACTACAGGCCTAAGAGTTCTGACGTGCAGAATGGTGGCATACAGGGAACCCTTTATCTAGTTAAAACCTCTCTTTTCACCTCTCTTGCTGGCATGTTAGCCACTCAAGTGCTCATTTTATTTTTTCCTTTGTAGACATTTGTGCATCTCATGTTCCTTGCAATTTTACTACTGGTCCTATTTAAAGTAACTCTTCCCAACTTCCCCCTTCCCTGATTTTCACTCTTCTTAAGATTATTTTTTCTCTCTCTCTCTCTCTCTCTCTCTAAGGTTTTGTTCCATAGGCTGCCCCTTAATGTAAAACACTGTTCACTACCTCAGACCATTCATGACCTCAGGGCATGCAAAAGTACTTTACAGCGCTGATAAGCATGGATGGAGCCAGGTGGTATTGTGCCCCTCTGCTCTGGCAGAGACAGATAACCAGACTGGACTGTACCCTCTGCTCTGACAGACATGGATAACCAGACAGGACTGTACCCTATGCTCTGAGAGACATAGGTAACCAGACTGGACTGTACCCTCCTCTCTGACAGACATGGATAACCAGACAGGACTGTACCCTATGTTCTGACAGACATAGGTAACCAGACTGGACTTGTACCCTCTGCTCTGACAGACATGGATAACCAGACTGGATTGTACCCTCTGCTCTGACAGACATAGGTAACCAGACTGGACTGTACCCTCTGCTCTGACAGACATGGATAACCAGACTGGACTGTACCCTCTGCTCTGGTAGAAACAGTACAGTGTGGTTATCTGTGTCTGTCAGAGCAGATGGTACAGTACACCCTGGTTATCCGTGGTAGAAACAGATAATCAGACTGGACTGTACCCTTTGCTCTGACAGACACAGATAACCACACTGTACTGTACCCTCTGCTCTGATAGACACAGATAACCACACTGTACTGTACCCTCTGCTCTGATAGACACAGATAACCAGACTGTACTGTACCCTCTGCTCTGGTAGGCACAGAAATCCAGAATGTACTGTACCCTCTGTTCTGACAGACATGGATAACCAGCCTGTACTGTACCCTCTGCTCTGACAGACACGGATAGCTAGGCTGTACTGTATCCTCTGCTCTGGTAGACACAGATAACCAGACTGGACTGTATCCTCTGCTCTGACAGACACGGATAACCAGACTGTACTGTACCCTCTGCTCTGGTAGACACGGATAACCAAACTGGACTGTACCCTCTGCTTTGACAGACATGGATAACCAGACTGGACTGTACCCTCTGCTCTGGTAGAAACAGTACAGTCTGGTTATCTGTGTCTGTCAGAGCAGAGGGTACAGTACAGCCAGGTTATCCGTGGTAGAAATAGATAATCAGACTGTACTGTACCCTCTGCTCTGACAGGCATAGATAACCAGACTGTACTGTACCCTCTGCTCTGGTAGGCACAGATAACCAGACTGTACTGTACCCTCTGCTCTGGTAGACACAGATAACTAAACTGGACTGTACCCTCTGCTCTGGTAGGCACAGAAAACCAGACTGTACTGTATCCTCTGCTCTGGTAGGCACAGAAAACCAGACTGGACTGTATCCTCTGCTCTGACAGACACAGATAACCAAGCTGTACTGTATCCTCTGCTCTGTCAGACATAGGTAACCAGACTGGACTGTACCCTCTGCTCTGACAGACATGGATAACTAGACTGGACTGTACCCTCTGCTCTGGTAGAAACAGTACAGTCTGGTTATCTGTGTCTGTCAGAGCAGAGGGTACAGTACACCCTGGTTATCCGTGATAGAAACATATAATCAGACTGTACTGTACCCTCTGCTCTGACAGACACAGATAACCAGACTGTACTGTATCCTCTGCTCTGACAGACACAGATAACCAGACTGTACTGTACCCTCTGCTCTGGTAGGCACGGATAACCAGCCTGTACTGTACCCTCTGCTCTGACAGACATGGATAACCAGGCTGTACTGTACCCTCTGCTCTGACAGACACTGATAACCAGGCTGTACTGTATCCTCTGCTCTGACAGACATAGATAACCAGACTGTACTGTACCCTCTGCTCTGGTAGACACAGATAACCAGACTGGACTGTACCCTCTGCTCTGGTAGACACAGATAACCAAACTGTACTGTACCCTCTGCTCTGACAGACACAGATAACCAGACTGTACTGTACCCTCTGCTCTGGTAGGCACAGATAACCAGACTGTACTGTACCATCTGTTCTGACAGACATGGATAACCAGCCTGTACTGTACCCTATGCTTTGACAGACACGGATAACCAGGCTGTACTGTATCCTCTGCTCTGACAGACATAGATAACCAGACTGTACTGTACCCTCTGCTCTGGTAGGCACAGCCACCCAGACTGCACTGTACCCTCTGCTCTGGAAGACACAGATAACCAGGCTGTACTGTACCCTCTGCTCTGGTAGACACAGATAACCAGACTGGACTGTACCCTCTGCTCTGGTAGACATGGATAACCAGACTGTACTGTACCCTCTGCTCTGGTAGGCACGGATAACCAGACTGTACTGTACCCTCTACTCTGGTAGACACAGATAACCAGACTGGACTGTACCCTCTGCTCTGGTAGACACAGATAATCAGGCTATACTATACGCTCTGCTCTGGTAGGCACGGATAACCAGACTGTACTGTACCCTCTGCTCTGACAGACACAGATAACCAGACTGTACTGTACCCTCTGCTCTGGTAGACACAGATAACCAGCCTGTACTGTACCCTCTGGTCTGGTAGACACAGATAACCAGACTGTACTGTATCCTCTGTTCTGACAGACACGAATAACCAAACATGGACTGAGCCCCTCTGCTCTGACAGACACGGATAACCAAACTGGACTGAGCCCCTCTGCTCTGACAGACACGGATAACCAGACTGGACTGAGCCCCTCTGTTCTGACAGACACGAATAACCAAACTGGACTGAGCCCCTCTGCTCTGGTAGATATGCTGGCCTGGACTGTGCCCCCCTGACCTGGTAGATATCGCAGAACTGAGCCTGTGCCATGCCCCTCAGGGTCTGGCACTCTGTGCTGCTGTTTTTGCTGCAGTTGTTGGCGAGGTGGGTTTGTCAGGGCACATGACTGCTCTGACACATCCCTGATGTAAGCTCTCTCCTTTTTCACTCTTACAGCACGAAGCTAGTCTCCACCCCTAAAGGACACACCCGATCGTGTACAAGAGCCCAGCCCTGTAACAGTAGAGCTTTATTATCGAGTATCTGGAGGCTGGAGCTACACTAGAGTGCTGCATTCAATAACGGGCTATTCCACACAAGCATTGGGTGCCCCGGCACCATGAGACGGCGTGGGCTTTAGCCTACAAATCGCTGCCACCAGGTAAATCGAATAGAGGGATCTGTAAAAGATATGTTTAAATGGTGGAAATTTTGCTGCAAAAAAAAAATTCGTTTTAAGATTTGTGGAAAGAGAAGTGAAGTTGCTGAGAGGTTCTCGAGTTGCAAAGTTATCAGAAAGTTTGTTTGGAAAGTTTTGCAAAGCGGAAAAATAAGTCCTTTCCAGCTGTTGGTGGCTGCATTAGACAAGAGTTGAGCTCTAACGTGGGCGTGGATCTCTTTTAAGTTGCCTGGTTGGGTTCACTGCCGCCTGCCTGATGCGTGGATTGGGACGAGCTAAACCCTCGCGCAGCCAAAAGATATCCAGCCTGCAAGAATCTGAACATCTAAATTTCTAACGTCAATTTTTTTGTTGCTGTTGTATTAAGTAGCACACGGGAGTTTATTTTCCAATTCCCACCATCAAAGGGAAAATAAATTGAACGGTGGAGGAGGAGGAGGAGGGGGGAGGTGATTTTGGTTCAGAAAAGGGTGGGAAGGGATGTTGTTGACAAGTTATAAGGGTTTTTTTTTCGCCCCCCGAAAAAAAAGTTTCTGCATAGGGTTTGACATGGGTGTGGAAAAAGGAAAGAAAAAAGCATCTCTTACCCTCCCCCCCCCCCCCCCCAGTATCTGGGCGCTGAGCCAGGGTCTAAACCTTGGAATTCCAGGCTGTGGTTGGAAAGACAGAGTAACTTAAAGCAGACTTTTGAGAGCAGAGGACAAGGTGGTGGTGGTGGCGGGGCGGGGGGAGAAAAAAAATGTAACCACGCCAGGATTTCATCTAGGATGAAGGAACGGGATAGAGAGAGAGAGAGAGGGGAGGGAGAGAGCAGAGTGACTTTAAAATCAGTGCGAGAGGTAGGCATGTGAAGAAATCCTGGAGTGGGTGTGGTGTGGCTATTTGAAGATTAAACAAATGCAACTAAGTGCAACTCCGGGAGATACCAGGGGGATTGTATTTTTTGTTTTGGTGTGTCAAACCCTCCACCCTGTAAATACTATTTTATTTCTGAAGCACTCCCCCCACCCCCCGTTTGAATGCATCTTCAAACTCTCAGCAAGCAAACTTTATTCCCCCCCTCTCTCTCTCTTCCCCCCCCCCCACCCCCCCAGCCCTCTGAGATTGAGTGGGTGGGGTGGTGGAATAAAGTTTGAAGAAACTTTTGAAGTTTGAAAACTGTGTCCGGTTCTCCCATCTCCTTCCACATTCGAGTTTGACTCGAATGCCAGTTTTTAAGAATTTTTTAAAAAAAAATACAGAAAGTGCTGGAAATATTCGGCAAGTTTCGGAAGACTGGCTTCGCTTGGCGAAACGGGTTGGGTCACTTTCCTGTGAAGTGTTCACCTATTCCTTCCTTTTGTTTGATTTAATGCCCCAGGGCAGAGTATGCGTTAATGCATGCATATATACACACACAAAACTTCCATCTGTGCCCTGTTTTTGGATCAATTGTTCCAAAGATAATGCCCCCGAAATACTTTTACACAGACATGTAGAAGGAGGAAGACGTCCTCTAATGTGTTAAGGGTGTGTCACTCTGCATGTGTGCTCGAGGGGTTTGCACAAACATGTGTGGAAGGATTGTACAACCGCCTGATTTTTTTTAACAAACACTGCAGAAAGGTGTATCCCATCCGACCGGGATACGGTTTTGTTTTGTTTTTAACAAACGAGAAACTTAAATCCGTTTGCAAATCTCCCCCAGAGCGAGTAGCCTCTTTGGCAATTAAAAAAAAATGTCACTGGGTTTGCTTTTTTTTGTGTGGAGGGGAGAGAGGACTGTTTGCGATCAGATCGAGACGTCTTGGCGGTCGGTTCTTTTTGGAGGGTGAAATCTGGTTTTCCACCAAATCACGATCAGGTTCACCCACTTCGCTTCACTCCCCCGCCCCCGACGCCCGGAGGTAGAGTGACTTGCAAATGAGGGGACTTCAGCAGCAGGGTCCCAAAGACCAAACCAGGTTTGCTTCTGGCGACCCTGCAGAACGCCTGAGGGGCAACGTAAGCTTGTTGGTACTTGCAGCGTGGACGGGTACCTTTGGTGTTTTGCATCTGGGATTGGGGCAAGGAAGGAGGGGTTGATCTTTGCATTGAAGCTCTGCCTGTTTCTATTAATACATATACTTTCTGCAGACAAGGTTCAGAAAATCAACTCCAGCGGCTGACCAAACCCTGTTGGCACTTATGTTTTAAACCAGTGGGTCGCTCGGTTGCAAGCCACTGAGCTGTGGAAGAGCCCAGTGGATTATTTTGTGTTTGAAGAGGGGTGTGGTGTTCAAGAGTTTTAAAATCACGTTTGCAATATCACCCATGTAAGTGGTGAGCTGTAAGGGGCAGGATGATCTTAGTTTCCCACCCCACCCTGGTCTGTAATGAGTTAGCTGCTGTACAACTGGGGATTGCAGCAGTAGGAGGTGTCACAAGTTTATCACCTGTGGGCTAGAGGGTAGAGTGGGTGGGGGAGTTGGAATCATATTCTTCCCCTCCCTAAACACACACACACACACCCAGGACACCATACAGAACCCTCTGCTGCCGGGTGCCAGCGCAGATGTGATACGTTGAAAAGGCAGCATCAGACTCGGCTGTGATGCCCCTCTTGGCCAAATAATTCGCGGGCCGCACAGCTGTCGCCAAAAGGAGTGGCCTCTCGGGTAAGGCAACTTCGGGCAGCAGTTATCAGTGGGGCCCTAGCCCAGCGAGGAGATCCCTCACTCTCTGGAAAGGAGCAGAGGAGTGAGGAGGAGAGCAGGGAGCTTGAAAGGAGAAACGCAAAGCTATGCCTGCGAATAAGCAGGGAGTGTCACACGAGGGGTACAGAAAGCCAGCCCTCGACAGTGTTGGGGGAGAGTGCGGAGTGAATGGTCATCATTTTTGGAAGAGAAAGTTGCTTGTCACAGAAAGGTGACATGGTGTTTCTGCAGTGTGATTAATCACATCCCTTTGACGCAGTAGTTTTACTGGGAGGAGGTTGTTTATGAATTGGAGAGAGAGCCAGTAGGGGATAATGTTAGCTGATGTGTGTAGTTCTGCCTTATTGGGTGTAGGGAGACACTGGTGTGTGGATTTTGTTCAGGGGTCCTGTTGGTTTGCATTCAACTCCTCGGTGTGAACTCTCGCTGGTAGGCAAGGGACAATGTGAGTTAGTTACACAACCCGTTAGATTCAGTTTTTTTCCTCCCTGCTGTGTGACTGGGTCCCTGCCATTCCATCAGATTTCCAAGAATCCTGCAAGCCTGCAACCTGACCCGGGGTTAGCGTGCAGTTCAATGGTCATTCAGTGATCTGGAATGCGCTGCCTGAGAGTGTGATGGAGGCAGGTTCAATCAAGGCCCTCAGAAGGGAATGAGACTGTTATCTGAAAAGGTGCAGGGTTACAGGGAGAATGGGGCTGGGTGGGTTGCTCATTCGGAGAGCTGGTGCAGATACGATGGGCCGTATGTCCTTCTTCTGCGCTCTAACAATTCTGAGATTCAGTAGGTCATTGACCCACCCCTCCACGTATCCCCCCCTCCCCCCCACAAAAATATATCAGTGTGCCAAAGTATTGCACACAGGGATTTAAAACAAACTTTGAGTGATGTACCATTCAAATGTAATTCAATCCCCGTTTTAAAGCTGTAGCTTTGATCTTCATTTACCCATAAATTCTTACCTCTGAATTGAAAACAATTTGTGTGATCCTATGTAAACCTGCAGTTTTGTAGTTACACCCTCTGGCCAGTGATGGCGCTGCTGCATCTCCTCTGCTGAAGGGTGCAGTGACAGCGTGACAAGTTTACACAGGTAATTGCCATTATAAATGTGGACATGGGAAATAAAAATGGAAAAGGTTTATCAGGAAGTGTGCCTAGATGAAAAATTTTGATTAGAGATATGTTGAGAACTTTGGCACACCAAATCACTTTTACCCATTGCCAGTGTCTCACTGAATTTCTTATTTATGTGATTAAGCACACAGGCATCAGAAAGCAACAGCCTGCACCAGCAGCCATGCTCTACAGTGTTAATATCTCCGAGCTTTTGGAATTTGTAGTCCCCAGGCTCAAGATTGATCCATTCCAGGAAATTTTGAGAAGTGTTTCTCTGGTTTAGGTTCTGGCCTGCTCCTTCGTTTCCTTGTTTTTTTTAAGTGTACAATGGGATCTCAGCCCACTTCCCCGTCCTCAGAAAGTAATGTTGAAGGTGCAAGATTATTGCTACTTCGGCAAGAGCTGACAATGAAAGTTAATTAGGAACAGGCGGACATGGAGCAACGCAGACACACGCACACACTGAGAGACATACCAAGACACGCTGAGGAACACAGATACCGCGCACAGGCAGGTGCTGAGGAACATGCTAAGACTAAGAGTTACTGAGAAACACAGGCACAGAGGCGCACACAAATACATATACCGAAAGATACACAGAGACAGACACTGAGACCTAGAGAGTCGCAGCACAACTTAGCAAGTGACATGCAAACTCTGAAACGCAGGAACCTGAGACACACAGGAACACTGAAAGACATGGGTACCGAGAGACTAAGACACTGAAAGATACAGGGAAACATTGAGGCACTGACCCCAATAAGATGCGCACAGGGAGAAATTACATATATTGGACAAGGTGGCAATTTTAAACATAGTAGGGAAGCTGGGAATAATGAGGCTCAATTGTTTTGCCAGTGACATTTTTCATGTAAACGTGTAGATCAAAGTTGTGACTAAAACAAAAATCTGTTTTTGTTTATCAATGCGAAGAGAAAAACCTTTACTAACAACCTTATCATAAGGATCTTCCAACTGGATAGTTGAATGAGTTCACACTCCAGCCATCTTGCTTGTGAAAAATGTTTGTAACAAAAGTGAAATGAAGTTGTCAAAAAAAAAGATGCATAGGAAATATGTGGCTCTTGTATGGACAGTGCAGTACCGAGAGAGCGAACTTTGTTGTCGGGGGTTATTGCTTTCTGATCAATGTTTTAAACTTAGACCCTTGTTCAAGTGGGTGCTAAAGGTCATGTGGCACTTGTTAAAGAAGAGTTCTCCTAGTGTCCGGGCCACTATTTATCCCTCAACCAACAGGTTAAGTGGTTGTTTATTTTATTGGAAGCTTTTTAGTTGTCCTAATGTGTCTTCCTTTTGTCGGCTGTCAGGTTTTTTGGATACTCTTCTGTGAAGTGCCTTGGGACATTTTCCTGCATTGCAAACACATTCTTGTTGTTGTTAAACGAAAACAGAAACAAAAATTGCTGGAAAAACTCAGCAGGTCCGACAGCATCCGAGGAACAGAAGAGTCATACGGACTCGAAACGTTAACTCTGTCTTCCTCTCCACGGATGCTGTCAGACCTGCTGAGTTTTTCCAGCAATTTTTGTTTTTGTTTCAGATTTCCAGCATCTGCAGTATTTTGCTTTTATCTTGCCATTGTTAATCTTGCTTTGTGCAAAATAACTATTCCGAGTTAATCCATTGAGCGAGAAGCATTTTGAGACACCTTTGAAATCTGGGATAAGGTGCAGTGTAGACGCAAAAGCTGTCTTCAAAGGAATGTATTGGGTTCAACGAGAAGATCTATTAACCAAGGGGATTTGGGAACATGACAACATTTGTACAGAAGTGGTTGTGGGAAGTGAGTTGAAAAAATAAACAGAAAATATAAAGCTCAGATTCCCCGTTGTCTATTTTAGAATCTGTCAATTTAACTCTGAGAACGTAGGAAACAAGTAACTACCCATAGCAATTGATTAAAAAGTTGTAATGTTTTTTTAAAAAAGGGCATTGCGTGAGAATATTTTGGAACTTTGACTGTGGGAAATAATTTGTAAATATTTACTGCCAGTTTCTGGTGAAAAGACTTCTGTAGAACCTTGCCTCTAGGGCTTGTTAAACTGTGGGGGTGGTGTTGGAGGGGGTAACGTTTTTTCAGATATTATTTTAGCCATTTGATTTACATACTCATGTAAAATTGCCATTCAGTATTTTAACCCATCAACGACTACTCTTGAAATAGTAAAGAGGAATTTTACAGAAGCGGGTATAGCAACAGTTGGCCTAAGGGTCATTTGTATCCCCAAGAGTGTGTGTGACATTTCTATCTGTGGTAACTTGTCTATTTTTTAAGGAGCGAGGTGGAACAGACCTGAAGTTCATATAAGTTCTCGTGAAATGGAAACGAGATGTATATTGATCTGAAGCGAGAGAAAGTCAATTTAAATAGGTTTAGAGCAAGCTATTGTTACGGCTTTATCAACATGACAAAATGGTGGTGCTTTCAAGATGTGGGTGCCATTTTGTATTGGTCCATTTTCCTTCTCATGTCTTCTCGAGCTGGGGTAGTTGCCTGCAGACCAGGCTGCTCTCCTTGCCGCAGCAGCCCATGCATTGAGTTGGCAGGCTGTTCGCCTGAAGGGAGGGAGGTGCAGGGGAGCTCAAGGCCAAACCCAGTCTTGTCTCCCTCAGAGGCTCACATCCACAAGTCCTATTCAGCGGGAGTCTCCGGAAATTCCTGGCTATTTCCTCCCCTCCATCTCCAGCATATTTCATGGGCATTGAGGCAAATCACAGTGGCTCCTCTGCTGAATCATTGCAGAGCACACCATTTCAGTCATGTAGCAAAAGTACTTCAGTTAGCTTACAGGGCTGTAAACAAGGGCAAAGGGTGTCCTTTGGCATAGAGAGCAGTAGTGAAAAGCGGTGAAGGTCCAGGATTTTGTTATGTCTTTTGATCCGAGCGTTTTTAACGAACGGACAGTTGCTGGAGATGTGAGCCAGTGATTCAAACGGGGCCCCACATCGTCTGCAGGACGCTGCTGGTGGAGTTGTTTCAACCATATTCTCAAGACTACCAATTTTAAGAGTGCATGGATTGCTTGAACATCATGAAATACAAAATGTTTTAATAAGGAAAGCAGAAAGTGCTGGAAATACTCAGCAGATGTGGTAGCATCTGTGGAGAGAGAAACAGAGTTAACGTTTCGAGTCTGTATGAAGCACTGAAGAAGAATCATGTTCAGCTCGAAATGTTAACTCTGTTTCTCTCTCCACAGATGCTGTCAGGCATTTCTGTTTTAATTTCACGTTTCCAGAATCTGCAGCATTTTGCTTTTACCAAATGCTTTAATTTTATTATGGTCTCTACTAGATGATACACGTTCATATTCAATGTAACTCTTGTCAACACTCAGTGTGGTTCTTATTGAAGTAGCTCACTCAGGCACCAAGAGCTCTAATTGCTGCCAACTTTACTCCTGAACCTTTCCTTTTCTCGGCTTTCCTCAGCTGATGAAGACAGAGGATGCAGCTGCCCTCCAGATTTTATACCATCGTTAATGCATGGCCCCTATTACAAATGTTCATGTCTACTGAAGGGCAGATAGCATCCCACTGAGCCCCGGCTTCTTTTCAACAGCACAATTTCCAGCAGGGGACCACTGTATGGCATTCAGAAGCCAGAAGCCTGGCTGATTCTTTTACCTCCAGCCTAATCTAACAACATTGGAACCAATTGTAGCTCCCACCTCACTCCACCACAAGCCAGACTCATCGCAAATTGGAGTTCAAGGTGGTGGGGCGGCTTCCGATTTTCTGGTCTGGTGACTCCTGCTGGACAAGCACGCGGGTACCGAGCTTGCTTGTGATGTCCTCCAGGGTCCAACGGCTCACTGTCCACCAAATAATAGCTACACAGGGTAAGGGGCAAGGGGTAACCCGAGGGAACCCGTACCCCACCTAAAGTCAGCATTTTCAGGAGAGGAACAGGGAGGGAGTCATGCTGAAAATACCCGAGAGAATAGATCGTAACTGCAGGGTCTGGGCTGTAACGGGGACAAGGTGGTTGGGAAAGAGAATTTCAAGTATGGTCTGTCAAAATAATAGAGGCAGTCAGAAAGAGGTGCTTAAAGTGCAGTTTGAGCTTGTTAGGTTTTTAGCATTTGCTGTTAATGTCAAAATAGTGTTTCTGCTGTGAGCATGATGTTGGACAGTCATTTCATTTACTGCTGAGAAGTGGAGACCATTACATCTGTTTCTCTGAAACACTTGATCTCATAGGTCTAGGCTGGAGCTCCAGTGCAGAACTGAGAGGGTGCTGCATTGTCGGAGGTGTTGCCTTTTGCATGAGGCCTTAAACCCAAGGCTCCATCTGCCAGATCGGGTGGATTTTGGAGGGTCCCTTCGTGCTTTTGCAAGAACAGCAGGGAGTTGCCCTAGTTTTCCAGCCAACATCCCTCTTTTCAATGCACCACCACCGAAAACAGATGAACTGGCCATTCATTTTATGAAGGTCGGTGCCATTCACAAAATGGCTACGGTGATTTGCCTGCATTCCAGTGGTGACTGTTCTTCAGAAGGAACCAGTATGCTAAACACAGACGAGTTTCTGAGACAAGACAGGATGCAGCGTACATGCAACTTGGGTAAAGTTTTGTAAAAGCTGGGTGTGAGGATTGTTAAACATAAACCCGGCAGCCTTAAATAATTAATCTTAATTCATTGATAACATAATTTGTATCATATATAATTCTTCTAAAAATAACTTAAGCAGTCAGGACGTTGAAAGATCATAATAAGCAGTGGCAGACTGCTGAAAATTGGTATATATAGTATATAAAGTATTTACAGTACAAAGAGAAGCCATTTGGCCCGACAAGCCCATGCTGGCATGTTTATGCTCCACATATGCACAGACTGTGCACGCTTAATTCAGATGCTTTACACAGCTGTTATTAATGCACAGGTATACAGAGTTTATATTTTACATGATAGTCTAGTGATTTCAAACATTGCTATCTGGGATCCCCTGCAAATACTGGCACTCTTCCAAGGGTTGCCTTCTGGGGAGCCCCTGCAAATACTGCCGGTCTCTAAGGACCACTCCCCCCCCCACCCACCACCACCCACCCTCCCGGCAAAGCTGATACTTTCCCAGTGACACCTTCCCTCCCCACAAATACTGACATCATTCTGTGCGACCCATTGTAACAGTGACACCTTCCTGGGGACCGTCTGTAAATTGTGGCCCTTTCCTGTGGATCCCGTTCAATTAGTTCCAGCCCGTTCAATCCACTTACAAATTCTGTTAAGAATCGGAGCCCCACCCCCCCAGTTTGAGAATCTCAAACCATGGGCAGAATCGTCCCAGGTTTGCATTAAGTGCGGTAGTGGGCATGAGAATCAACATTTTACCCGTCGGCCGCAATGGTGGGTTTTGGTGCTGTATCATCCGCTTCCAGCCTCATTGATTATGCAGCCACAGGAAACACACTATCCCGCTGGGCAGGTGACCGCTGAATCACCCACCACGCTGCTACCTCACCGTTTCCTCACTCCGGGTGCCATATCCAAACTGAAGCCTCGCACACAGTTCTCAATGCTTGCCGCCCAGGACTGCTCCAGTGAAAGCCAAGAAGAGTTCAAAGACCCGTCATTGGAATGCCTTTTGGAGGCCCATCGTGATGTCCTCCACCTCTGCTCTGGCCGCAGGAGGTCCGGCAATCTCACTACTTGGCATGGGAGGCGGTGGTTGGGAGTCAGTGCCAACGCTGCACAGAAGATGTTGGCCATCCAGTGCAGAAAGAGGATGAATGATCTCATCCGTGCTGCCAGGGTAAGGCAACCATCTCATCACTCTAAACTCACACACTCACCAGCCCATCACACATTCACTGGCATCTCACTCACTGCCAGCTCAAGGGACATCACCACTCACTCTTTCACACATTCCCTCACATCTCCAACCGGCCTCCTCAGCCCTCACCATCTTGAGGCCACTTGCACAGATCAACATGTGCCCCCACACACACCCTGGGATAACCCTCTTCTCCAGTATAGCCCTCGTCCTGCAGACTCTTCCCTTGCCTGAGGCCACTTCTTCCCCATTGCCCAAGCAAGCCCTCGTCCAGCAGCTGTTGAAAAGCCACCCCTGCCTTAAGGCTGGTCTGGTAGGTAGAATCCTGCTCATCAGCCTCCCTAAAAGTGATGTGGTGCTGCCTACGAAGCCTGGTGCTGAGCGCTGCCCAAAGCAAGGTAGGCCAACAAATCGCGAAGTCCCGAGCAAAGTGCAGCTTGCCAGGTGAACATCGCATACATACAGCGGTGAAACACGTTGGCATGCAATCACACTGACCTGCCTAGAATACTCAGTGTTGGGGGGGGGAGAATGATTCCGTACAGCAGGGCTTATAATAAGATGCTAAAGTGTTGAAATCAGGTTCCTGACGTGCAGCGGCGAGAAATGCAGCCCGCCACTCATGCGTGGAATGGAGGATCGCAAACTGGCTTCACAACAGCATAAAACTGATTTTTGGCTATCTCGCCATCTTGTCCGCTCACACCCGCCATGATGCCAGACGCCAACGGGGCTGGATGGTTCTGCCCTATGTGTTATAGCTACACAGAAAGTTTCAATGCCTGGTATATCCTCGGGTTAGTTCATCGGAGCTGGGTGTCAGCAGGAATGAAGAGGGCCAGCCAATGACGGGTAACAGAATTAGGGATAGTTCTTGCTCCTGATCGCTGTGTGCTGGAAGGTGGATAATTCTGTGGGATGAAAACCTCTCTTTCACTGCGACGTCCCCCCATGGATGATACATTCTGCCGAATCATGAAGTGTGACCCATTGGTTACAGCTGGAGTCCTCTGCCTGAACGCTCACCACCACCTTCTCAAGGGCAACTAGGGATGGGCAGTAAATGCTGGACCAGCCAGTGAAGCCCACATCCCATGAATGAATGAATAAAAAAAAACAGGAATCCGAGCTTGAATATTGCTGAAAAAAGTGGCATGCCGTTGAAGCTTTTTGTCTTGTACTCATCAGGACAGATTTGCAAGAACACCAATTGTAAAGGGAACAACAATTTGTACTGCATACGAAGAGAGTGCAAGATGAAAAGCTTTGACAGCATTTCTCTTTTTTCAGCCAATCAGCACTCTCTTCTCATGCAGTACAAATTATTGTTCCCTTTACAGTTGGTATTCTTCTGAATCTGTCCTGATGAGTGCAAGACATAAAGCTTCAATGGCATGATTCCTTTTTCAGCAATATTCAAGTTCAGTACTACCAAGTGACGAGGAATTAGAATCTTAAGGAGAGGAGAAAGGGTGAAATTAGAACAACATTTCTCTACGTGCCACAAGAGAGGCCAAGAAACACTGAAAAGAGCAGCTGCTGCAGCCATTATCTCAATAACAGAGTCCATCGACGAATGCTATTCCTGGAGTACTGATAATTTAGGTTTGGCTGCCCATAGGGTGTTGGGGCTCTGGCCTTAAAGTACTTGCAAGCACAAAGTGTGGGAGAGCAGAGGGCAGTATTACGATGAAGCCGAGGGATGTTATATACAGGGTGGGTCCCCATTTCACTAGCATTTTCAGTGGTAAATGTATAGTGGGCAGCAGGGGAGATGTAATCTGAGCAAAACAGCAGGACGTTCTTTTCTGTGGGCCTTTGCAATCCTGACCTCACCCAATGGAGCAGAGCTCACTGTATAGTGATTGGGAGCAGCTCCTCAGCTTGAACTTGTTCTTTTGTCAGCTCACTGAGCACTGCGACCAGTGCTGGCACCCACTTGCTGCTCCCAGGGGAACTCAGGGAAACCCACCACGGGTCGGGAGCTAAAGTTGGGACTTTCCAGGTCTGGCCAGCTCAGTTGGTTGAAGCTGTTGAGCCATGGAGAGGAGGCAGTTTTTCCACCCACACATGTTTTCTGAGACAGTGAATGACATGCTCCTGAAGTTTTGCCCTTCAGCCAGTGACTGGGAGGTGTTTAAGATCGTCCTGGAGGGTTGGGGCGAGTGGCGGAGGGGTGGTGCCTTTCTTGCAGAATTCCTGCTTGGCTGGGATTGGACATACGGCTTGAGCACCCACCTGGGCAGGCTGCCTAAAATCGATTTGGGATTTTGAAGCATTATTTTGCCAGGGGGTGCAGCAAAACCTCAAATATTGGCCTTTCCGAGTTGCTTGAGAAGTTGACAGTGGGTGCTTCTCCAGCATGGCTTTAGAAAGGAAAATCCAGGATATTGACCTGAGCCACCATGAAGGAACAGTCATACAAGCCCAGAGTGGCGTGTAGCTTAGAGGACAACTTGGAGGTGATGGTGTTCCAAGGAAATTCCTGCGCTTGTCATTTTTGTCCATTTTTTAAAATCTCTTCTGAAGGCATTGACTCTTTCCTTGGTGTCTGGTACCCTCTAGTACCTCTCACAGGTTATATAAGAACATAAGGAATAGGAACAGGAATAGATCATGCGGTCCCTCGAGCCTGCTCCGCCATTCAATAAGATCTTGGTTGATCTTCTTGTGTTTCGATTTCCACATTCCCATCTACCCCCGATAACCTTTGATTCCCTTGCCTAACAAGAATCTATTTACCTTTGCCTTAAAAGTATTCAGTGACTCCGCCTTTGCAAGCCAAGAGTTCCAAAGTCGCACAACCCTTTGAGAGAAAAAAATTTCTCCTCATCTCTGTCCTAGAAGGGTGACCCCTAATTTTAAAACAGTGACCCCCTGGTTCTGGACTCACCCACAAGAGGAAACATCCTTTCCATGTCCACCTTGTCAAGGCCGCTCAGGATCTTATACACTTCAATCAAATCACCCCTCACTCTTCTAAACTCCAGTGGAAACAAGCCCAGTCTGTCCAACCTTTCCTCATAAGACAACCCACTCATTCCAGATATCAATCTTGTAAATCTCCTCTGAACCGCCTCCAATCCATTCACATCCTTCCTTAAATAAGGAGACCAAAACTGCACACAGTACTCGAGGTGTGGTCTCACCAATGCCCTGTATAACTGAAGCATAACGTCCCTCTCGTAATAAGGATAGCATTCCATTAGCCTTATATTTTATGGATGTACTTTGGCAATAAGTGTTGGTGTCTGTTCCATCAACCTGGGAGGGTGATATCTCAGTGCTAGTCCTTGCTTGAATTCCTGAATACTTTTGAGCCAGAGGTTCACTGGAGAGCCATTAGGAGTACACTGGCTTATTTCCATCCCGCCCCCCCTCTCTGGTTAGAATCTGATACTTTGCTTTGATGTCTTATTAAGAGCCTTTGAAAAGTTATGCAGGAGTGCAGTGCACCATTTGGCTGTTGCTGCTTTGGGTGCTGGCAGAGTCCCTGGCCTTTCGTGCTGAGGCAGAGCAAAAGGATAGCTTGCTAAGCTGTGAACCATCTGAATATCTGCTTACAAATATTTGCACGAGCAATGCATTTTCTGTGTTTCCTGATTGCAGCTTTTCATGTCTGACTCCGACTGGCTTTCAGTGTGTTTCTCTCTGAGCTTATGCCTGTCTCTCGCTGTGTTCGAGGGGTGCTGGCCATGCTGCTCAGCCTCATATAAGTGCCTGTCTTCATGTCTGAGGTTGGGCCGTGAATGGTGAAGTGGTGGGGTGGCCGGTTTATGGGGCACATGGCCAGGCCTGATATTTTTCCCCCCTCCCGAGCCAAAGTCCTCACTTTCCCAACACTTGTAACCTTTGGGAGCAGGAAGACCAGGCTGCTTTTCTTACGCAGTGTTGGGTCAAAGTTTGGTGCCCTTAGCGCTGCTGGAGCTGAAACGAGCTTAAACCGCTTCTTTAATATAGGACAGTGTTCTATTTCAGGCCCCTGGAGGCCAAGATCGGTGGGCTGGGAGTCGGCTACCCTTGAATCTGAGCCTGGGTAAAAGAAGGAAAGGTTTTGCAGCGTCTTGCTTGATCCCAGGTGGTCCCAAAGTGCTTTACAGCCAGTAAAGTTCTTTCGAAATGTAGTCACTTTTGTAACATAGGAAATGCAGCAGCCGATTTGCACACAGCAAGCCCTCACAAACAGCAAATGTTAAAATGACCACATAACCTGTGATGAAGTACTGGAAGGCAGCTGGCAGAACTAAAGCTTTGCAGGAATGTCTGCCTTCACAAGGGAAACACAGGGGATGGTAAAAGCAGGCAGATTGACTTTTCTTAATAGAATTTGGCACATTGCTAACTCGGCTCTCAATTTGGATCAAGCCTGAAAAACGCAGTAAACAAGTAACTGCTCTACCACAGGCTGTATGTAGGTCAAGGGAGTCTGTGGCTCGGCTGAACTGAAAGGAGCTGTGTTATTTTTCTTGGCTTCATCTCTCCGAGCCCTGTTGATGTTAGCTGGAGGAGTGCAGTTTACCCTCCCTCCCTTCAAGGAGAGTTTAGGAAACTGGCAGAGAAGGAACTTGTAATTCCAAAGAAGCTAAGAAGAAGAAAGTTGTTTTTTTCCCTCTCTGGGGTACTTTTTATTAACGGGCCGGTCACTGAATTAGATTCACTTCCGTTGTGCAGAGGGCCAGAAGATTCCAGTTCCACACGTCACAGCTCACAGAGACTTTTCCAATCAGGAGCAACAAAAAAAAAATGAAGGGGAAAGAATTATTTTACCTCCATCCACCCCCACTCCAATTTTGGCTTCCTAAAAGGCCACACTCTTGCTGTGGTGCAGTTCTGGTACTCACCCCCTGACCATTTATATGGGAGCCAAGTCAGAGAGTGTCTGCTTGGAGTGAATTCAGAATGGATCTCTGGCAGTGACTTCTGCTCACAGACCAGACTGAATCTAGGGGGTGACTCCATGTTAAAGCAAGCTGCACAGTATGGTTTGTTTTTAATGGTTTTGGTTTGAGGATTTGCCCCTTTGGTCCCTATTGTTACTGCAACTTGCTATATTTCTCCCCTCTGGCAATGGGGCATAACACTTAAGGCCATTGTAAGGGTGCTCAACATCACATCGGTGGCCTGCGGGAGGGCGAGTATGATCTGAGAATTCAGACTGACTGAATTTGTCTAAGCCCGAAGCCAGACTAAGGCCAGGAGTCAACCTCGGTCTAGAGTTGGGCTGATTCTACAACCACTCCCTCATATAAGGGAGAGTCTTTCACTGCTATGGAGTTGGTACAGTTATGTGTTTGAGGATTATGACCAGCTGGGGTGAAACCTGCAGTTTGAATCTCCCTCCAGGTTGGCTGAATCCAATCAGATCTTGGCCTTCCAGATAACATCACCGTGAGGCCTGACCGACAAGCATCGGTGTATTTTCACAAGGGTTGGAGTTTTCCGTGAACTTGGCCTTGCCCTGAATCAATTTATTACCCGGTTGCTTGATGAGCCTTCTAAATAGCATAAAGAGTGACCAGCTCTGGGTGTACCAAGATAACAACTTGAGTTTCTATGATGTAGAAAGAGGTCCCAGGCTGCTTCACAGAGGCATATAGAAGTAAATGGAAGCTGAGCCAGTGAAGGTGGCATTAGGAGGTGTGACCAAAACAATGATCAAATGGGTGGACTTTAAGGAAGATCTAAAATGAGGAGAGGCAGGTGCAGGGGAATTGCAGAGTGTGGAGTCTAGGTGGCTAAAGGCACAGCTGCAAATGATGTGGCAAAAGGAAGGGAGAGGATAGAGGCCAGAGACAGAGGAACTACGTTTAGGAGTAGGGAGGGGAGTTTTTATAGGGCTGGAGAAAGTTAAAGAACTAGGGAGGGGTGAGGTCGTGGAGGGATATACACACAGGAATCAAAATTTTAAATTTGCGGCATTAGGGGGCCAGAAGCAAAGGGGACTATCCAATCGCTGGACTGAGGACACGTACAAGGAAGTCTTTGAGTTGATGTTTAGCTGTGCAGTGTACAAGGCTGAGACCCTGTCCTTCAGACAGACCTAAGAATCTGTGGAATGCAGCAGGGAATGTAATGAGTGCAGGGTCCAGATTTACTCATTTCCTTTGAAGCCACTGACTGCCCTTGCTGTTTACATAGGAGCAGACAGCAGGGAGGGAAATTGCATCCTGAGGCTTAATCAGACCCTAGCTAGACTACATTCAGCCTCCTTTTTTTTTAAAACCCTCCACAAATTTTCAACCCTCCACAAATTTTCAACTAGGAACACACTGCGATTGAAAGAAGAGGTTGTGAAAAACAGGCGCGAGGAGGGACAATCAAAGGGAACAATCTGGAACAGTATTGGAAACAAGTCCGACGTAAAGGTGATTCAAATGCTTGAGAGGCGTTTCCGACAGCTGGCTAATATGCTGATTCTGGAACTAACCCTATTTTTTTAGGATCAAGCCAGGAATTGGTTTACCCTGAAACCCATCAGTTCAGGATTATCTGGTCCGCAAGCAGCCTCACCAGCAGTCCTTAAAGGTGCCGTACCAAAAAGGTGCACCTTTTAAGAAAAGATACCTACAGATAGTCACTTGGTGGTGCAGAACTTGAGTTTTGCTGAAAAAAAAGACATGCAGTTGAAGCTTTTTGTCCTGCACTTGTCAGGACAGATTTGCAAGAATACCAAATTGTAAAGGGAACAACAACAAACTGCCGGAACCAATAAATTGTTGTTCCCCGTATAATTTGGTATTCTTGCGAATTTGCCCTGATGAGTACAGGACAAAAACCTCGACAGGGTGTCTTTTTTTTTTCAGCAACACTAATCCACTTGAATGCGGAGAGATGAACTCTCCTCCCTCCTCCATAATAAATCCCCCTTCCTGGAATCACCCGAGACCCTTGGTGGACTTCCTAGCCAGCCAAATCTCTCCCCCCCCAATCCTGGTATGTTGCCCCCCAGGCTGCAACTGGTGCCTGCAGCTCTCACTGGTACGTTTCTAATGAAGGCGGCCGATTAATTTCTAAACGTAGCTGTCTTCAGGGGCTAAATGGGGCTAGGATGCAGTTCCAGGGACATCAACAGCTCCTTTGTCCCACATCTGCTGGCCATTCGTCAAGTGCTAGACCATGAATGTCTGTAGGCTATTTGACTGGAGGGGGCATCGCAATCACATATTTGAATCAAATTGCCCTCAGTTGACACTCAAGTGTATGAATGTTTTGAGGTTACTGGATAATGATCAGGAGCAGTTAATCCTGGCAGCAGTAAAGGGTGTTGTGATAACACATAGTGTCCCTATCCTAAATGGAGGGAATAATTAGCCAAGATTCTTGCTCCTGATCACCATTCAGCAGCACCCCCCGGTTGGAAACCGTATGCAGAGGGAGCAGAAGAAGAATTAAGATTATAACAGCTATGAGAAGCTTTAGTTAAGTGGGGAGAAGACAAAAACAGGGGTGCTTGTCATTGGAACAACGCAGGCTAAGAGGAGATGTGCTGGAGGCATTCAGGAGTAACGAGCTTTGCTGAGGTAAAGAGGGAAAATCTATTACCACAGGTTGTAAGTCAGTGACTAGAGAGCAAAAACTCAACATCATCATTTGAAGAACAAGGAGAGAATTTCTTTTTAAGCAAAGGGATTTTAGGGCATGAAATGGTCAATCAGAAACCGCGGCAGATGCAAAATCCACAGATTTTAGTAAAAGAAAGTGGGTAAATATATGAAGAGTATGGCAAGGCAAATAGATTAAGGGGATAAGGGGATAGCTCTTCAAAGAGCCAGCACCATTGCAGTGGGCCAAATGCATGAGTCTCAAGCTGAGGGTAGGATTGGCTTGGCAGCTCCGCCCTCCAAAGTCAAATAGTCTGATGACACCCATTTCTTAGGAGAGCGGGAGAAGAGTGGTCACTCTAGGCGAAGTACTGGAGAGCACCTGCCAGGTGTTGGGAGCTGTGATTTAGGGGCAGGAGGGGAGGAAACCTAAAAAAACGAAGCAGTGGCAGACTGCTGTGTGCCAAATGTTACTGGATCCAGGGTTGTGGCTGACACATATCCTGTTTAGAAAAAAAAAAAGTAGGACAGAATAAAACAAATTAAATTCAACGAATTAACAGCTAACAAAAGAGGGTTCTATCTGGTTAAGCCTGTTGTTGTCCGACTGACTTTTCCAGAGCCAGTGCTTGAAACAGTTTTGACAGATTGGCCTTAGTGTTACCCCAGGAGAAGCTCATGTGGGCATTTTTCTGGGACATGTGAAATGGAATGAGATTAATTGGAATAATGAGACCCTGAAACTAATCCCGATGATTCATCAGAGGAGCGCATGGGGTCCATCAGACCTGGGTCGTCTTCAAAGAGACGCTTGTTTGTCAGTCTGTTGTGGGTGTCGTACTTTTGAAGCCAGAAAACTGATCCATTTCAGGCAGTGTGCCCGGCTCCCCTCTTCTCGCCTGTTCTCTCTCCCTCCCTTACTATCTCTCCCTGCAGTTCTTTAACATTCTCAGTCTCTTTTCAGCAGGTCAGTCTTACATTATTCTCCCTTCTCCTTTCCTCCACCCCTTGTTTTGCTGCCTCAGTTTTATTCCACCTTCTCCCTCCATCCTGATGACATTTTCTCTGTCCTTCTCTTGCTATGTTTTTTCTGTTCCTCTATTTTTCTCAATTGTGCTTATTGCTGAATGTGTTTCTCGATTGAATTCTTGTTTTCTCCCTCTCTTTATCCATGTATCTTACTGTCAGTTTTTCTGCGATCTGTTTCTATCTCTCTCTCGCTGTGTTGTTTCTGTATTTCTTGCTTTATCGTCCTGTATCTGCTTTGCCCTGCCCCTGATGTGAGGCTTTCTTTCCCTCTCTCTGTGTGTAAGTTTTATTCCCAAACTCCTACTTTTAAATGTTCAGACAGCGCCTCGGGTCATGTGGTTAATAAGCCTCTCTTAACATACACAATGCTCTTGTGTGACGGTACAGACCATCTGCTTTTTAATTACATCCAACACACTCTGTCACGCGGGTCCAGAAATTGGTTTGAAAGTTACTCTTAACCCCAAAAATGAAGGGACTGCTTTTGATCTGTAAAAACAGTTTTTTTTTTAAAAAACACTCTGATATTTCAGGGTGTGACTTATATCAGTGTGTGGTATAGCAAAGTGTTAGAATGACGAGTGTGGCTTATAGCAGGATTACAGTGAAGTCACGTGGAGTATACAAGCAATGACAACTTGCATATATACAAAGTATTTAAGGTATTTCACAGCAGCATTTTTGAACAAGGATTGACACTGAACCATGCAAGGAGATATTAAGGCAGCTGACCAAAAAGAGGTTGGTTTTACTGAGCATCTTAAAGGGAGCCCAGAATTGGAGAAATGCAGACACCTTGTAGGATGTTTTGATGAAAGCTCAACGATCTGAAACATTAACTCTGTTTCTCTCCATAGATGCTGCCTGACCTACTGAGTATTTCCAGTATTTTCCAGGTTTATTTTGGATTTCTAGCATCTGCAGTATTTTGCATTTGCACCTTGTAGGATTGTGGGGGCTGGGGAATTACAGAACTAGGGGGGGAGGGTTGAGAGGCCATGGAGGGATTTGAAATCAAGGTGTTGCTTAATGGGATGCCAGTGTAGGTCAGTGAACACCGGGGTGAATGATGAATGTGGCTTTACGTGAGTTAGGATATGGGCAACAGAGTTTTGGATGAGTTTAAGTTGGTGGAGGGTGGAAGATGGGAGCTAGCCAGGTATGCGTTGGAATAGTCAAGTTGGAATAGAACAACAAAGGCATGGATGAGGGTTTCAGCAGCAGATGAGATGAGGTGAGGTGGAGTTATTGAGGTGGAACTGGACAGAATAATGATGTGTGCATATTTCAGAGTGTTACCATCTGTGTTAACTGCTGCCCCTTGCAAGCATCAGTGGAAAGGAAATTTCAGTGTAATAAAGCAGAGTGTGCAAGGGAGGACTACAGTTGATGGAGGTGGCCATATGGTTGTGTGGGAGTTGCCAGATACCTAAGGAAATTCTAGCAAACGTATTGTCCTGTATAGTATTGAGTCATATTGACAAAGGACCCAAATCTGTTTGGGTGTGTGTGTGTTGTGGTGGTGGTGGAGGGGTGGCATTAGGTAAGAACTTAATGGAATTGAGGGGCTTATCTTATGAAGAAGGGTTGAGCAGGCTGGGCCTATACAGCTTGGAGTTTATTAGAATGAGAGGTCATCTTGTTGAAACATAAGATCCTGAAGGGATTTAATAGGGTGGATACCGGAAGGATGCTTCCACTTGTGGGAGATACTAGAACCAGAGGAGACAGTTTAAGAATAAGAGATCTACCGTTTAAGACGGAGATGAGGAGAAATTCTTTCTCTCAAAGAGTCATCAGTATGTGGAAATCTCTTCTCCAGAAAGCAATGGAGACTGGGACATTGAATTTATTCAAGGCTGAGTTAGACAGATTTTTGATAGGCAACGGAGTCAAAGGTTATGGGGGGCAGATGGCAAAGTGAAGTTGAAACCACAACCAGATCGGTCATGATCTTATTGAATGGCGGAGCAGGCATGAAGGGCTGAATGGCCTGCTCCTACCCCTATGTTCCCAAAAGGATCTTGCTTGTTTGAGGCTCAGTAACGAAGCACCCGGCTAATATCCTTGCTTTGGGTTACTTACTATGGATGTACCTGAAATTGGTGAGACAGATTGGCAGCAAGGACCAGAATTTGCAGGGGGAAAAGAGTGGAATAGGAGAGGAGAGACCCCAGTGAAAGGCCAAGGGCCATGGTGGAGGATAGCACCAAGGTTCAGAAGAGAGGACAACATAAATCAATAAGTAATATTTCTTTAAATTATTCATTCAGTGATCAGGTGACACCCAGCTTTGGATTTAAAGACCTAAGGATTGTTGGTGGAAGGTGATTCATTGAGTCATTTTTCAGAGCCGCTTTCTCGCTGATGTGCCAAAGGCAATAAGTTCTTGCAGGGCTGAAGTTTTACCGGTCCTGCTTGCCCCTTGTCACCATGTCTGAATTGTCATTACTGATGTGTCAGTCTGAAAAGTTGAGCCCAATCTTCACCCTCTGGTTGTGAGGGTGGGAGAGGTCAGGGGGAAGAGTTGAACTGAATGATTTTCAGGAGTTAGAACTCGAGACAAATTTCCTGCTCAGCACTCAGTGCACTGAGGCCAATTATAGCACTCCTACCGTCCCACCATCGGAGTTCAGCAGTGTTTGTCAACACTGATGGGGATGGACCCTGGGGCTTTCTTGTCTGTGGCTCAGCTGCTCACTAGGTAACACTAGAGGTTCCCCAGATTTGTTGTTCTCAAAATGAGGTGTTAGAACTAGAAGCAGTACAGTGAGTCTCAATTTTAACAGAGTGTGAGTGCAAAACAGAGAAAGGGTGGGGCAGTGTGTGTGGAGCTTAGGAGGGGCGAGAGAGGGAAGACCATCAGTAGACAGACGAAAAATGTTCATCTTGTGAGATGCAAGGCGAGGGAAGTGTCTGTGACCTGGCAATTAACAAATGCAAGAGGGTTACTGAAGAGCTGCTCAAAATGTGGCATCAGTGTTCAAGTCTTAAGGTAGATGTGATTTGTTAGGGAATGTATGTTGGACCATGCTGCTGTCTGACAATTATAGCTGTGATGATCTTCCTTGAGGTACTCAGTATAAAAACACATTGAAGCCCTGAAGGTTAATGTATCTAAATCATTGAAAACTTTCATCCAGACCAACATGATTGTGCAATAAAGCAGTCATTGTATTGTTTGCAATGACTTCTTTAAAAGCACGTACTGCCAGTTAATAAACAATTAGAGGAAGAAGATAACCTCTCACAGCAATACAATGAGACCTTGACGCAATCAACAGTTTTACTGTTGAGATAGCCTGAGTGGGCAAACCTATTCCCAGTGTGGTACTGAGTAATACAGACTACACTCAAATAAGGAATGGCCATTTGGCTGAAGTTTTGAAGGGATGCCAGGCATCCTTAGGTCTCTAAGATAAAAACAAAATACTGCGGATGCTGGAAATCTGAAACAAAAATAAAATAGCTGGAAAAACTCAGCAGGTCTGACAGCATCTGCAGAGAGAAATACAGTTAATGTTTCGAGTCCGTATGACAAAGAGTCATACGGACTTGAAACGTTAACTGTATTTCTCTCCGCAGATGCTGTCAGACGTGCTGAGTTTTTCCAGTTATTTTTTATTTTTGATCCGTAGGTCTCAACCCTGGTTGGATTATTAAACACCATTTTATCTCACCAGATCATTATGCAATCAATGTTCTGGATGGCGTTTTTGGATACTTGCTTGCTACAGTCATGATGAGAAATTTTGCTTTGAAGCCTATTTGATTGAATTTCACACAGGTGTGAGTAAGGCACTAGGCGTGTTAGAATATAGGTGACTGGACCAGAAAAGGATTAGACCTGCAAACTGATCCATGTCTCATACTAATGGTGCAGGCTTGGACAGGTCTGTGTTTTGTCAATTGAGGGTTTGGTGTTCACTCCTCCTGAACAAATAAGGGCCTTAAAGTTTTTTTAAAAATTCTGGGAACCCAGATTTGAATCCTGCCCTCGATGACTGAGCTAGGTGATCTCAGGTTGGGTGGGTGGGGTAAGGGCCTGCGGTAGCTCACTCATTGGGTTAGGGAGAGAAAAGAGAGTCAACGACGCTAACCATTTTGTATTGTTGTTCAGTGTTTCCTAATGGAAAATGCAGGGTTGGGAGATTGGACCACCCCCTGTGTTCAAATAACTTGCCTGTGAGAAATGACGTTGCTTGCAGTGGCAGAAGAATGCAGGGGTTGATGAAATCAAGCCCCAGCAGGAACAGGATTGGAAGGGAGTTAGCAAAAAAAAAAAAATTCAAAGGAAAATAAATCTTTTTTTTTTTAAAAAATCGTTCCGCCCGCTTCAGCGAAAGCATATTTTAAATTACCAGTCAATCCTCTGTGGTGTTACAAAAGGGAAGGGCTGATTTTAACTCCCAAAGGTAGGCAGAGATCTGGTGCGGATCAGGCTGCCTTGTTATATACCTCATCCCCTCCACTGAAGTTGAAAGTTAAAAGCAGTCCAGGGAGTCGATACCAAGGGCGGGATTTTCCACGGGATCGTCCGGTCTCACCGAAAGCCAGTGCCGGGCTGCTGAATCTCCCGCAGAGGGTCCCGCCACCACAGGGCTGGAAAATCCTGGCCCAAGTGTAACCTTTCAGCGAAGCTGGGCTGGAAGCCCAGGTTAATCAGATCAGTGTGCACAGATGTCATTCAGTCCCCATTTCAAGTCACATATTTTGGTCGGCACCATGTGTGGGCGCTATTTCAGATTTGCGGTCCTGGAGGCCATGTTGGGGTCCAGATGTCTCTTGGACAGTTTTAGATTTTTAAAGGGCTGCTGGGGGCGGTGGGAACCGGAAACCCACTCACTGCCAATTAACGGCCCACTAAGCTTCTTTTGGAGTTTGTTAAGGGGTCAGTCTGGTGAAGAATGGAATTTTCTATGTCTTTTTTTCTGGCAAACACAAACAGTCTGGTGCACTTCAGTGTTCGAAAGTTTATTTGTGTTTATGCTAAAGTGAAATCTGATGAGCCACTCAACACTGGGTCGATGGATCGAATCTTGCACCATAGCTTGGCATCTATGGCCATTTTCTGCCTTGCTTCACCTCCTGGGCTTCTAAGGAGTCTATACGGCAAGGCAGTGGCAATCCCAACATGGCTGCCACCTGCCTTTGCTGCTGATGCCTCCTGGAGGTGCTTTGTGCTTCTAAATAGGCACCATGTTCGCCTCTTGCCCAATTGGGTCATGCATTTAAAAATAGGGTCCTGGAATTCATCTGGGTGTCAAGTTCACGAACCTTCTTTGAAAATCTGGGCCTCTGTCTTTATAATGCAACTATAAACTCCATAATTATCCTCTGGGTGAAAATATTTGTCTGAAAAGCTTCGGCTCATGTACCCTGGATTTGAAGCCTTCACTAGTTTTCCATTTTCTAGACGTCAACAAGTAAAATAGGTATGATTAGGAGTAGTAGTATTACCCCCACCGAGCTCCACCACCACCCCCAACACACCCCTCCCCTCCCCATACCACACCAAAGAGGTGGAATTCGAACCTGTTGTCCTTCTTATCTGCACAGCTCAGTATAGAAAGTAAAACTACGCATGGGGAGAGGTGACTGGATCTGTTCACTTTCCATCAGAGTATCCTGGAGACCACGCCATTGTTTGCGTTTTCACTCATTTTGCTGTTCCATTTGTTTTGCTTTTGTGCCTCCTGTTGACACAAGTCTGTCTCCAAATTCCAGTCTTTTTTATCTTCGATCAGCGAAAGATATTTCTTTTACCTGAGTAAGCCGTCGCTCAGTAGCAGCCAATGTTTCTTTTCAGGAGGTGGCTATGCCCTGTATGTCCAATCGTGCCTTTGTCAGCTCACACCCGCCTTACACAAACAATGCAATTTTATATCAGTAAGAGGCAACAAATTCATAATAGGTTCTATGAGGACTTAGTGTTCCTTAGGTTTCCACTCTTTCTTGTCCTTCATGTCTAAATATTCCACTGCTTGAGCCTTCAACTCACAGCATCTACACAAAATCACTTCCTCTATGGCATCACAGAACTAGTAATTAATAGTTGTTTTTTATTATTTCAAGGACTGTAGGCATCGCTGGCTAGGCCAGCATTTATTGCCCACCCCTTCTTGCCCTTGAGAAGGTAGTGGTGATCTGCCTTCTTGAACCACTGCAGTCCATGTGGTGTAGGTACACCCACAGGGTAGTTCCAGGATTTTGACCCAGCAGCAGTGAAGGAACAGCAAAGGAACAGCTGACATAGTCCCAAGTTAGGATGGTTTGTGACTTGGAGGGGAACTTGCAGGTGGTGGTGTTCCCATATGTCTGTTGCCCTTGTCCTTCTAGGTTTGGAAGGTGCTGTCAAAGAGCCTTGGTGAGTTTCTGCAGTGCATCTTGTAGATGGTACACACTGCTGCCACTGTGCATCTGGTGGAGGGAGTGGATATTGGAGGTGGAGGATGGGGTGCTGATCAAGTGGGCTGCTTTGTCCTGGATGCTGTCGAGCTTCTTGAGTGTTGTTGGAGCTGCATTCATCCAGGCAAGCAGGGAACATTCCATCACACTCCTGACTTGTGCCTTGTAGATGGTGGACAACCTTTGAACAGTGAGGTGAGTTACTCTCTGCAGAATTATCAGCCTGTGACCTGCTCTTGTGGCCACAGTACTTTTATGGCTGGTTCAGTTCAGTTTCTGGTCAATGGTAACCCCTAGGATGTTGATAGTGGGGAATTCAATGATGGTAATGCCATTGAATGCCAAGGAAAGATGGTTAGATCCTCTCTTGTTGGTGATGGTCATTGCCTGGCACTTGTGTGACATGAATGAAACTAGCTACTTATCAGCCTAAGCCTGGATATTGTCCAGGTTTTGCTGCATATGAACAAGGATTGCTTCAGTATCTAAGGTGTCGTATTATGGTGCTGAACATTGTGCATCATCAATGAACATCCTCACTTTTAACCTTATAATGGAGGGAAGTCATTGATGAAGCACCTGTGGTTGGTTGGGCCTAAGACATTACACTGAGGAACTTCTGCAGAGATGTCCTGAGACTGAGATGATTGACCTCCAACAACCACAACCATCTTCCTTTGTGCTAAGTATAACTCCAACCATTGGAGAGCTTTCCCCCGATTCCCATTGACTCCGGTTTTACCAGGGGTGCTTGAAGCAATACTCGGTCAAATGTTGCCTCGATATCAAGGGCAGTCATTCTCACCTCACCTCTTGACTTTTGCTCCTTTGTCCGTGTTTGGGTCAATGACGTAATGAGGTCAGGAGCTGAGTGGTCCTGACAGAACCCAAACTGAGTGTCGGCGAACAGGTTATTGCTGAGTAAGCGCCGCTTGATAGCACTTCAATGACACCTTCAATCACTTTGCTAAAGATCAAGAGTAGACTAATGTGGTGGTAATTGGCTGGGTTGGATTTGTCCTGCTTTTTGTAGACAGGACTAACTGGTCAGTTTCCCACATTGCTGGGTGGATGCCAGTGTTGTAGCTAAACTGGAACAGCTTGGCTAGGGGAATGTTGTCAGGGTCCACAGCTTTTGCATATCCAGTACCCTCAGCTGTTTCTTGATATCATGTGGAGTGAATTGAATTGGCTGAAGACTGGCATCTTTGATGCTAGGGACCTCAGGAGGAGACTGAGGTGGACCATCCACATGGCACTTCTGCCTGAAGATGACTGCAAATGTTTCAGCCTTGTCTTTCGCACTGATGTGCTAGACTCCTCCATCATTGAGGATGGGGATATTTGTGAAGCCTTCTTCTCCTGTTAGTTGTTTAATTGTCCACCACCATTCATGACTGGATGTGGCAGAACTTTACAGCACAGATCTGATCTGTTGGTTGTGGGATCTCTTGGCCCTGTCTATCGCATGCTGCTTCTGCTGTTTGGCATGCAAGTAGTCTTGTGATGTAGCTTTATCAGGTTGACACCTCATTTTTAATTACGTCTGGTGCTATTCCTGGCATGCCCACCTGCACTGTGCACTGAACCAAGCTTGATCCCTTGGCTGGTGGCAATGTAGAGTGGGGGATATGCTGGGCCATGAGGTTATAGATTGTGATTGTGTTTAAATCTGCTGCTGCTGATGGTGCACAGTGCTTCATGAATGCCCAGTTTTGAGTTGCTAGATCTGTTCGAAATCTATTCCATTGAGATTGGTGGTAATGCTACACAACACAAGGTGGGAATCCTCAATGTGAAGATGGGACTTCATCTCCACAATGACTGTGTGGTGGTCACCTCTACCAATACTGACATTGGCAGATGCATCTGCAATAGGTAGATTGGTGAGTACGAGGTCCGGTAGGTTTTTCCCTCTTATTGGTTCCCTCACCACTTGCCACAGACTCAGTCTCACAGCTGTGTCCTTTAGGACCCAGCCAACTCAGTCAATACTGGTGCTACCGAGCCACTCTTGGTGATGGAAACTCACCCAAAGTACGTTCTGTGCCCTTGCCACCCTTAGTACTTCTTCCAAATGGTGTTCAACATGGAGGAGTAGTGATTCATAAGCTGAGGAGGCAGGGAGTAATCAGCAGGATGTTTCCTTGCTCATGTTTGACCTGATGCCATGAGACTTCATGGGGTCCGGGGTCAATGCAAAGGACTCCCAGGGCAACTGCCTCCCAAATGCATACCACTGTGCCGCCACCTCTGGTGGGTCTGTCCTGCCGGTGGAATAGGACATACCCAGGGAAGGTAATGGTGGTGTCTGGTACATTGTCTGTCAGGTATGATTCTGTCAGGCTGTTGCTTGACTAGTCTGTGGGACAGCTTTCCCAATTTTGACACAGGCCCCTAGATGTTAGTAAGGAGGATGGCTGGTGTGCCATTATCATTTCTGGTGCCTAGGTTGATACTGGGTGGTCCATCCGGTTTCATTACCTATTGACTTATCTGTTGTGGTTTGATACAACTGAGTGGCTTGCTAAACAAAAACAGAATTACCTGGAAAAACTCAGCAGGTCTGGCAGCATCAGCAGAGAAGAAAAGAATTGATGTTTCGAGTCCTCATGACCCTTCAACAGAACTGCTCATTTCTGTTGAAGGGTCATGAGGACGCGAAACGTCAATTCTTTTCTTCTCCACCAATGCTGCCAGACCTGCTGAGTTTTTCCAGGTAATTCTGTTTTTGTTTTGGATTTCCAGCATCCGCAGTTTTTTTGTTTTTAGCTGAGTGGCTTGCTAGGCCATTTCAGAAGACAGTTAGGAGTCAATCACAAGATGCTGTGGGTCTAGAGTCAATGAAGGCCAGACCAGATAAGGATGGCAGATTTCATTCCCTTAAGTGCATTAGGGATCCAGAATGATTTTTAGGACAACCAACAACAATTTGGACAAGCTTTTTTTTTAAATTCCAGATTAATTGAATTTCCACCAGCTGGCATGTTGGGATTTGAACCCATGTCTCTAGAGCATTTGCCTGGGCCTGTCCAGTGACATTACCACTATGACACTGTCTTCCCTCTACAGCCCTGGCTGATTCTACCCCCCCCCCCTGCCCCGGCCCCTACCCTCTTGCACCCCAGTCAAGGAGAAAACTGTAGCACCCTACACATCCCATCCTCCCCAATATTCCTGTTCGATGTGCTTCAGTATCTCTCACATAACATATATGGAGTATGATTGTGGGACATGCTGTGCCATTTTGTATCTGTCACAGTCAAGGAGGAGGGGCATTTGGCCATGTCCATGTCCTCGTTGCGGAAGAAACTAAGCAACTGACAGCTGCTACAGCTTTAATGTTCCATTGAGATGGTTCATTGTTGCTGATGTATGACTAAAGCTCTTTCATGCTTCTGTCACCCTGTAGGAATGTGGTTTGGGGTGGTTTTGTAGTCCTAGGGCAGACAGATTGAAATCCTACCATAGCAGGTGGGGTGCCGACAAGGCTGGGCAAGCAAATGTGGTAGAATAACAAAAGAGCTTGTGTTGATATAGCATTTAATTGCACCACTGGTGGCACCTCAAAGTGCTTCGCTATCAACCTTCAAAAGTGTTGTTCTGCAGGCAAACATGGGAGACAAGTACAGCCCAATTCCATCAACAACAATGGAGATAAATGGCCCGTTAATCTGGTTTTGGTACTGTTCATTGAGGGAGGAATGTTGACCAAGATACCAATGGAAACTTACTGCTCTTTGAATTCTTAGTTGCATAGGCTCTTTCTCTTTCACCTGAACAATGCCTCTTGGACAATGCAACATTCTTTCAGTATTGTGCTGGATTGTCAGACTAGTTTGTAGGCTCTAGTCTCCTGAGTGGGGTTTGAATGCACAGTCCTCTGACTGAGAGTTGAGAGTGCTACCAGTGAGCCATCGCTGACAAGAAAAGCAATGGCAGGAAGATATGCTGATTCAGGTAAACTCTCCCATTCAGAATGAATAAAAACCAGTCTTGTACAATTCCCAAAATAATTGGAAGCAGGATTCTGGGCAGCTAGGCCGCCAAACCAGTTTTATTTACCTATTTCGACGCATGTGAGTGTTTAGTTGTTTTATTTAAAAAATTTCTTAAACAGTTTCAAGGCTTTATATGCTTTCTTACCCTATCACATGGAGAGATACAAACCCACATGGGACCCTCTGATACCTCAAACCCAATCCCTCACATGGGCCAAGATAGTGAGCAAGTTGTTTGGCTGCTGGGAGGAATCTAAACCAAACCAAATTGATGCTGGGACCACTCTGGTCTAGGTGGATCAATTCCACCTAGGCAGTGAATTGACACATTGAGGGAGCAGAGTCTTCTTAGATTGCTTGGTCTTTCTGTTCGCCATAAATTTCCTCATCCCTCACAGACTGCTTGCAAACAAACAAGAGCCACAAGGGACACACGCGGATTGCAGATCCTGGTAGAGTTAACTGAATGAGCAAGAAATGCTTTGGCATTGAGCGGGTTCCTTCTCCAGGGCAAGTAGGTCTCTCCTACGGTGATGGGTTTTTCAAAAGGGTGGCAAAACTCACTGGGTGAGGCTGGCAGGTTGGAGTGAGAGGCGGGAAGAGACAAAAACTACTGAATGAGTGAGACAGCCCTAGGTCTTAAACCGGTGACTTGGCTGGGAGTGTTGCAAACTCGCAAGCTGTTGAAAGATTGTTCCTTTGGTTTTTGTGATAGTCAAAGAGGTTTTAATCAGATTAAAACATAGCTTTGTCACATTAAAAGAGCAGTTGTTGACTTAATGTTGGCAGCAATGTGAGGCTGGCCTCAGCATGCCATGTATCAGGGAAGCAACCTTGGATAATCACTAGATAGAACTGGATTTGACCCTTTGCAAACTATACTTCCTTCACAGCTGTCAAAACACAAGCCTTTTGAGCTTCAGAATATAACTGGTGCAAAAAAAAATTCTGTTTCCAAAGCAGATTGTTCTGGTCTAAATTCTTTTTGAAGCTTTCATGCTCATCAAAGTGAAGGATGTGAACTGGGGAAAACAAGGCCTGCCATTTTAGGCACCCTGGTGCTGAAGTTCTGCGAGAGTTTTGCAAATCTCTCACTAGAGTTACTGCAGGACTCCAGGGAAACTCTCAATGTCAACATCAAGCATTTCCCTTCTCCTGAAGGTACTGACTCCTGCTCGGGAATATTTCCATGGTTGTTGTTCTACCTATCATGCCTCACTTGAGTGGCATTTCCTTATGACTATCATAGAATCGGTTACAGAACAGTAGGAAGCTACTTTGCCCAAAGCATCCGTGTTAGCTCTCCATAAGAGTAACTAGACAAGTCCTACTCCCCTTCACCTTTTCCTCGTAGCCTGGCAATTTGTTTTCTCTTCAGATAATTATGCAACTCTTTTTTTGAAAGCCACGATTAAATCTGCCTCCACCACCCTCCCTCTCAGGTGGTACATTTCAGACCCTAACCACTCACTGTGCAGAAGCATTTTTCCTGATATCACCCCTGGTTCTTTTGTCAAACAATTTCAATCAGCCCTGCATGGCCAATAAACCACGGTGCCCGTTACAGCCTAATGTGATCCTGTCCTCACTTGACATTCATATTCCAGAAGTGTGACAAGTCAAAAAGTTAGTTCATTTCGCCTTTCCTTGACAGTTTATCGAGACCAACTGCAGAGGTCTAATTCATACAATCAGTCAATTCAATATTTCCTAACTCTACTTCTCTCTTCGCTGATGCTGGCAGACTTGCTAAGCATTTCCAGCATTTTCTGTTTTCATTTTGGATTTTCAGTATCTGTTGCATTTTGATCAGTATTTTCCTAGAGTTTGTTTGTATCTGGGTCTGTTTGACTATTTTAGCTAGACAGTCGTCGGGAGGGAGAGAGATTTCACTCATCATCATTAATCTGACAGAAATCAAGACCTTATAGTCTACGTGTCATAATTTGTGCTTGTTCCTTTGTTGTGCTGGAACAGCTCAGTTGGGCCCCTTTTTCTTGCAATTCAGAGAATTCAGTACCATTTCTGATAGATCATTCCGTTTAGATCACAAGGTTTGTAAGGTATGACAAAACCCTTTAGTACTCTGGATCTGTCCCCAGAGAAATTGGTGATGGGTCTTCTTAAGTGACTTGCTTGGACCATTTCAGAGAGCTTAGAGAGTACCAAGTAGATGGGATGGAGTCACATGTAGCAATCACATAGGTCAGACTGGGTAAGGGTGGCGGTTTCCCGTCCCCTGAGTCAGTTGTGTTTTTATGACAATCCAGCAGCTTTCATGATCATTTTCAGGAGCCATCCCACAAATGATCAGATTTATGGATGGTGTGTGGGGCTTAGATTAAACCTCCTGAGTCTGACTGCTGCTGCTCCTTTCTTCCAGTGCTGTGAGCCCGAAGCAAGCACAAAAGTGAAGTAACAGACCTTGTTCCAGCCAAAGAAGCGGCAGCGATTTTGTTTCATACTTTCAGAGACGGAGAAACTGCATAAAGGTATGTGCTTTCTGACTAACTCCCCCTCATATCCCACAGGCACAGTGGGGCACAGAAGTGTTTGTGAACACATCGCAATTGAAGTCAATGTTTATTTCAAAAATAACAGATCTCCTGGGGCACTGCTTACAGTCAAGTTAGATCCACATCTTAATTAGAACAGGAGCGTTATTCCATGCGAAGTACATGGTATTAATTCTGTTGCTAATGATCTGTCCTTTTCCCAAAGTCTAATTATTTTGAATTACTTATTTCCAGGACATCCTGAAGCCAACCAAAGAGCACTTACTGTTGCTGGGGACTTCTTAAGAGATTGTTTGATACAAGGCATAATGTTAAAATGTATAACAAACTTATCTCAAAACTAGAGAGAGAGAGAGAGATACCTTTATAATATGTTTAAAAAATCAGTGTCTGCATGTACTTCTTGTCTACCAAGCCTTGCCTGTTGTCAATTTTTCATCAGTTACATTTACAACCAAAACTGCCTATTTTAATTTGTTACGCCATAATCACACCCTCCCAATAGTGGTGTCATTTTGTTCCCTTAGTTTTATATCTCCTGGCTCACCCAGGGAGAAACACCAGTGCTTCAACCAATTCTATACTTCAAAATTCTTGTAAGCTTTTCTAATTTATGACAAGTAAGAATATAAAATTATACAAAACAAGGAATAAAAGTATCCTTTAAAATTTGAACTTTGTCCCCGCAGCTGGTCCCATTATTTCCTGTCCTTTTGTTCCAGTGCACCTGAAGACCATTGCTAATATGATACGGCAACATAATCTAATACCTGTACACAATTTCTATCTACAAATGCGTGCTTTCTATTGTCACACTATTTCAACTTTTCCATTAGAAATTTCTATGTCTATATTTATAAAGCAGACTCATCATGCTCTAATTTATCTTTGTCTTTTTCTCTGTTGAAATTGCAAAGTGTTGCTAGGGTGTTGTTGAACAACTGTTGGCACCCTTTGGCACTTTGCCCAAGTGGTCATTCTTCATGCATGAGCATAGGGGCTGCGTGTTGGCAGGCTTTTCAACTGTGGAGACATCACTCCCAAGCCTGATATCTGTTCCCTATCCAACATCAACAATTGTGCACCTTCAACTTCCGTAGCAATCAGGTACAGACCCCCAGCCCCTTCTCCCTCGAGTTCAACAGTACTAAGGCCAAATGAAAGACGAAATTTAGTTTCACCTTATAGCTAAGCTAACTTAGCTTATGTAGCATTGGAATCCAAGTCATTGCTGGTCTGTATGACTTTGTAGCACACCAGACAGTGCATTCACCTATTAAGCCATTAAGGTGGAAAGGAAATTGAATCTAGAATAGAATGGTGCAGCACAGAAGAGCCCACGATGTCTACGATGGCTCTTTCAAAGAGCAATCCAGTTAGTCCTAATGCCCCCACTCTTTCCCAATATCCCTGCAATTTTTTTTCTCCATTAAGTATTTATCCAATTCTCTTTGAAAACTACTGCTGAATCGGTTTCCGCTACCCTATCAGGCAGTGCATTCTAAGTACTATCTGCTTGTTACATAAAAGTTTTTCCTCGTGTCATTTCTGGTTCTTTTGTCAGTCACCTTACATCTGTATCCCTCTGGTTATCAACCTTTCAGCCTGGAAACAGTTTCTCTTTACTTACTCTGTCAAAACCCTTCACGATTTTAAACTCCTCTATCAAATCTCCTCTTAGCCTCCTCTGTTTTAAGGAGAACAAGCCCAGGTCTTCAGTCTCTCCATGTAACTGTAATCCCTTATCCCTGAAACCATTTTAGTAAATCTTTTCTGTACTCTCACCAAAGCCTTCCACATGCTTCCTGAAATGTGGGAAACAATGTCCCAATTGAGGCCAAACTATGTTTTATAAATCCTTGATTTATCCAAGATCCCATATACATTATTATGTTTTGTTAACCTATCCTTCCTCCTTAAAAAAAACTCCTCCAGGTCTCCCTGTTTTTGCAACCTCTTTAAAATTGTACCATTCAGCTTGCATCATCTCTTTCCATCCTCCTACCAAAATCTTATCGCCTCACACTTTTCTGTGTTGAACTTGGCTTTTAATTACTAATGCAAGCAATGGTAATAGTTGTTAAGGATTCAGACCCCCCCCAGATAGTGTTACACCTCGTTAGCCTTTTTCTTGTAGGTTGGCTAACGCTTTGCCGCTTTTGACTTTGGCAGATGGCTAAAAAGGAGGATGATCTCGACGTGCTGCTCCCCAACTGGTCAGGAGCAGCTGCACATGGATTCAGTATAAGTGGTGGTGATGATGGGATCTTCATCAAGGATGTGGTGCAGAATTCTCCAGCAGGAAAAAGTGGAGTGATGAGGGAAGGTATGGGTCCTGCTTTCCAATTGACGGCTTTCCTTGCCCACAGTTAAGGTTGAACTAATGGTCTAATTCTTAAACAGTGAGCCTCATAATCTCTCAATTTATTATATTAAAATGAAATTATAATTACCTTCACTCTTGGAGAATTTGCTGTGATATTGTTAAAAATATGCAACTTATTTAAAATCACCTAATGATCAGAAACCTAGACTTTTGGGTTTGTACAGTCTTAAAGTCACCATTACAGATTTCAAGATGCATTGACGGACCTCCCTGGCTGTGTTTACCATACAATGGATGATGCACTGCTTTATAAGGACAGAACTATTACACTATATGTTACACAATATGCTATTTTATTACAGTAGCTATGTCTCTCCAAAACTGCAAAGTCTAATTATTGTTAAGCAAATGCAGGCTGAGGTCATTCAGAGTATAATTGCAGTACTGTCAGGAAAGCCATTCTGTTTATATCGTCTCTCCCATTCTTCTGCAAAGTCTAATTATTGTTAAGTATATGCAAGCTGAGGTCACTCAGAGTATAATTGCAGTACTGGCAGTTTCAGGCCCCAGCACAAAGGTATGTATCATTATATGATTACTTTATACATCAGTCTCTATGTAACCTGTATTGGTAGGTTTAAACTATTAATTTTTGCTTTGCTGATGGACAAAAGAAACTATATTATGAGTTAACAGATATTCTATTGCTTCTTAATTTCCATAGCTAATCTTATTTTCTGAAGGCACTGGCTCTTAATGAATTGCAGGTTTCAATGGTTGCCTCTGGTACCTCACCCAGGTGGCCACATCTCATCACAATGAGTGTTAGCAAGCTATTGGACATCACCATCAAGCGCCATTCTATCCTCAATGAAGGTCCAGAAATACCTGCATATTCCAGCACAAGTCACTGAATAGAGTTCAGCCAGACATATACGAGGGCACTGAGACCAATGATAGCACTATTCCTGCTGGCTCAGCTGAAACCAGTTAGTTAACTCGGCATAGACTAGGGATCATTCCTGTCTTATCTCAGATTGACACTGAACAGGGCACTCGCTTGATGAGCCTTTGCAGTTTCCGGTCCCTGGCATCCTCTTTCTTGCTATGCAGCCGGGCTCTCGTCTAACTCTGGGCTGAGCTTGGCTTTTATCTTGAAGCTTCTCCGTACTTTTTAAACATCCTGCAAACCTGAAAGGCACTGTAGAAATACGATCTTTTTTTCCCCATCTTTCTCTTAGGTGACCAGATTGTGAGTGCAACTATCTACTTTGATGACATGGGATATGAAGAAGCGCAGAAAATACTACAGACTGTGGATCGACATACTGTGGGACTGAAGCTACATCGAAAAGGAGAAAAGCTTTCTCCTGGGGGAAGTTATTCTTGGAACCCGGAATGGATTGAGGCTACAAGCCCAGATGCTGTACTGGTATGAGCAGCACGTTGAGTAAAGTCACATTAAAATTATGGTTTTTTTTTTTTACAATTTGGAGTTATAAAATGATGCTACTTTTATGTTGCACAACTGCTTCAAGGAAGAGTGGGTCTGGAATATTCCAAAGCTACTTGTTCTGTGGGATCTGCCCATTTACATTACATATTCTGTAGCACAACATGGAGGCCTTGAGTTTGAAAGCAGCATTTGATAACTTTATTTTCAGGTTGCTTGACATAGTTCATGAGGCTTCCCAATTACTTACAGATGACGCAGACCAGGATGGTCTAAGCTGAGTGGATAGGTCTGAACTGGGACCATGGTAGGGGCTCCATAGTTGGCCTCAGTGTCTTGGATTAATGAAGGGAACACTGTCCAGGGTTCTGACTCCTGATTGAAATGAGTACTATGGGTGCACGTGGACAGGATCGGGTTTTGCTGTGTTGGATAGTCTGTTAAGTAATGGCCAGCCAAGCATAATAATAAGTCGCTTTAATGAGGTACCAGATGATCATCGAGTCAGGCAGACAACACCTCCAGAAGAGGGGAGATCAGATAAATTGTAGAGAAAATAATAAAAGAAATTGAGGAATGCAGTTTATGGCATAAAAATCCTCTTTCTAAAAATTACTGTCCTCTCCAGTAACTGGAGAGGCAAGAACTTTCTGTATTCTCTGCTACAAATGCTGCCCTCTAAAGGCACCAATGAAAAGCATCTCTTCTGGTGGGTCTCAATGCTCATAAGGGAGGGGGCTGTACCTCCACCCTCTGCTTTCATCTTACAACTCTGTCACCTGTGGCAGCATTGTAAGTTAAAGGTAATATAATGCACATCTTTTTTACATCTTTCAGTGAAAACAAAATTTCTGACTTATTCCACTTTGTTTTTGGTACTTCACTAATATCTAAGCGCAACTCACATCAACTTTTTTCACTTGCAATTCCCATTTTAAATGTGGATATTGGAATTGATAATGTAAAATTATCACACTATAATTACATCCTTCCACCAACAAAGCTACTAACACCACCATAGGTAACCAGCTCACATTCTAACATACTTCGCTTTTCTAACCTTGACCAAAATCACTTAGTAGTACAGAACTTGAGTTTTGCTGAAACAAAAAGAGACATGCTGTTGAAGCTTTCTGTCTTGCACTCATGAGGACAGCTTTCCAAGAATACCAAGTCTCAAAAGGAACAGCAATTTATATTGCATGAGAAGAGGGTGCTGATTGATTGGTAAATGGACTCTTGATTGGTAGAGGTGTTAGAGGCAGAACAGTTAATTGCCAAGCTTTTTGTTTAAATTCAAACCAAGCAAGTCAACTCTGATTGGTCAAGGCATTGCAATGGAGAATAAACTAGGGAATGGCTGTCCTCACGCTTTTGTTTAGTTGAAAAAGGCACTACACATGGACATGTTCTTCCTGTTTACAAAGGACAGGGCCCTGTGTATGAATATATGTAGTTTCTAGCAATGCATAGGTGAACGATTCTGCAATTTTACTTTAGTTGTTAGCGTAATTCTTAGTACAATAATCTCTACCCATCAGAGTCCACATGCCAACCAATCAGCATCCTCTTTTCATGCAGGATAAACTGTTGTTCCCCTTGAGATTTCGTATTATTGCGAAACCATCAAGACGAAAAGCTTTGACAGCGTGTCTTTTTTCAGCAATAACTTTGAACATATATTTCTTCAATTTTTCCCCATCACTCCTGAAGGAGCTAACTCTTCCTGCTGCTTGTGGCCCTCCATACCTCACTCATTTGTTATTTATAAGGCAACAAAACCAACAGCATTTATATGAGCACATTTAATTTAGAGAATGCTTTATGGCACTTCACACTGCAGAATACAGACGGTGAGCGGGAGAATTTGAAGAGCTGACTGAAAATGTGGACGAAAAAATAGGTTTCAAAAAGGCTTTCAAATTTAGAGTGGGAAGTAACAAGGTGTAAGGGTGTAAGGCGAAAGTAGCTCTTTAAGGCTTTAAAGTCAAAGGGTGGGGAAGGGAAGGTGAGTAGAGAGGACCCATCGAACACTAGACCATAGAGAATGGGATGGGGCAAACTGGAGGAGGTGGGTGAGTCTGGACAATTTATATTGGTAGGCTTTCCAACTGTGGGCAAGGAAAGGCATTAGAGCTAAGCTTGATCCTATCCTCACTGAATGTCCTCATATATGCCCTTTTCAGCAGAATCACAGGACAGGGATCAGGGTGGGTATTCTGGTTGATAGTTTATTCCCTTCCAAGCTCTCGTACTGACACATTAGCTGAGATTAGCTAACTCAGCACAGGCCTGAAACTAGGACTTTATTGTCCTGAAAGGAAGCCTGACAATTTCTCTTGAATAAAAACAAAAGCATGAAGCTGAATATGACACCAAGATTTTATATTTCTTCTAGAGTGGAGATGATGAAGACTATCAGAGGATTTTCAGAACAAAAATCAAGCCTCGTCTGAAGTCAGAAGATGGTGCAGAGGCATCAGATCAAGGCGACAGATCTTCCAATGTACATATCACTAGAAAGGTTATTACACGTACAATTCATACTTCTGGTCCCACAGTCGTAACAGACATGGACATCCAGAATCCAGAATTTAAAATAAAAGTTCCAAGGTATGAGCAAGTCACCACTGAGAGATCAGGACCAAAACTGGAAACGCCAGAGATGGATGTAGACGTTGATCTCCCAGGCACTGAAGGTCTGAAATTTCAAATGGGAGACAGCCAGCGGACAACGCATACGATGCACATTGTGAAAACAAAAGTTGTAGAGGTAACTGGACCAGATACAGAACATGCCCGGGCTACTTTCCACATGCCGCATATCAATATAACAGGAAGAGAAGGAACAGCGCCAACATCGGAATTTGATGTGAAAGGTCAAATTGTTGATATTAACACAAGTGCAGCAAAAACAGTCATTTCTTCTCCTAAGATTGATGGTGATGTTAATATATATGGAAATCGTGATGATTTTAAAGGCCCAAAGATTGATGTTCAAACGTCGAAAATGCAGCTTGATGGTTCAGGATTCAGTACACAAGATGGGAAACTAAATATCAAAATGAAGACACCAAACTTCAATGTTTCAGGTTCTGATGCAAAGGAAATTCCAATTCCCCAAGCAACGAATAAGTGGACAAAAGTAGAAGGATCAGATCTGGACATCGGTACTAACTTTCCTGAGGCAGACATCAAGTTATCTGGACCAAAGATAACAGGTGGCATTGAAATACCTGCAGTAGATCTGGATGTAGGTGGGGGTGTTAGTGAAATCAAAGGTCCTAAATTTAAAATGCCAGGATTCAGTCTTTCAGGACACAAAATCCAAAGCCCTGATTTTGATCTGCAAGCCAAAGGCACAAAATCCACAGATGATGTTGATGGCCCTGACATTAAAGTGGAGGGTGGCATCACAGGCCCTACATTTAAAAGGCCAGGATTCAGTATCTCTGGACCCAAGATGACAAAGCCTGATATTGATCTGGAGCAGAAGTGTCCAAGAGTGGCAGGTGATGTTGACACACCTGACATCAATCTGACGGGTGACTTCAAAGATGCAGAATTGAATATCTCAGGTCCCAAGATCAAAAAACCTGAATTTGACGTAGAGCTGAAAGGTCCAAAAATGAGCGGAGATGTTGATGCCCCTGATGTTAAGCTAGAGGGTGATCTCAAAGGCCCAGGTCTGAATTTTAAAGGTCCAAAAGTTGATTTTGGGGGTCCTGATGTCAAAGAAAGTGGTCTCAAGTTTTCAATGCCTTCCATAAGTATGCCCAGTGTAGGGGTTCCAGGCATGGATTTGAAACTTAAAGGCCCAAACATGAAAGGCGACCATGATGTTGTCCTTCCTTCTGCAAATATAGAGGGTGAGATCAAAGGACCCAAGATAGACGTAGATGTTCCTGACGCTAATCTTAAAGGTCCCAGTGGGAAGTTCCAAATCGGAAAATTGGAAACTCCCAGCTTCAAAATGGGTGGACCTCAGGTAGAAGGTCCCAATCTGAATATTGATGCCAAACTTCCCAAGGGAGATGTCAGCCTTACTGGACCAGACATAGAAGGTAGAGTTGATGTACCAGATGTAGATCTAGACATTAGAGGAGGTATTGGTAAAATCAAAGGCTCTAATTTTAAAATGCCAGACTTCAGTACTTCAGGTCCCAAAATCAAAAAACCTGAATTTGATGTACGTTTCGGAGGCTCAAAAATGAGTGGAGATGTTGATGTCCCTGATGTAAATCTAGAGGGAGATCTCAAATGCCCAGATATGAATATTAAAGGTCCTAAAGTTGATATCAAGGGACCTAATGTCAAAGGAAAGGGCCTCGAGTTTTCAATGCCTTCGATCAATATGCCCAGTATAAATGTTCCAGACATTGATTTGAAACTTAAAGGCCCAAACTTGAAAGGTGATCATGATGTTGACCTTCCTTCCGCAAATATAGAGGGTGAGATCAAAGGACCCATAATTGATGTAAAAAGGCCAGAGGCTGACATTGAAGGTCCCAGAGGAAAGTTCCAGTTACCAAAATTCAGATTACCCAACATTGCAATGGGAGGACCGAATGTAGAAGGTCCCGATCTGAATATCAATGCCAATCTTCCCAAGGCAGATATCAATCTAAAGGGACCACAGATACAAGGTGGTGTTGATGTACCCGATGTAGATCTAGACGTTGGAGGAATTTCTGGAAAAATCAAAGGCCCTGAATTTAAAATGCCAGAATTGAATATATCAGGTCCCAAGTTCAAAAAACCTGAATTTCATGTGGGGTTCAAGGGTCCAAAAATGAGTGGAGACGTTGATGTCCCTGACGTTAATCTAGAGGGCGATCTCAAAGGGCCTGATATGAATATTAAAGGTCCCAAAGTTGATATCGCGGGACCTGATGTCAAAGGAAAGGGCCTCGAGTTTTCAATGCCTTCAATGAATATGCCCAGCATAAATGTTCCAGACTTCGATTTGAAACTTAAAGGCCCAACTGTGAAAGGTGATCATGATATTGACCTTCCTTCTGCCAGTATAGAGGGTGAGATCAAAGGACCCAAGGTAGACGTAGATGTTCCCGACGCTGATCTTAAAGGTCCCAGGGGGATGTTTCAGATGCCCAAATTCAAAATGCCCAAGTTCGGAATGGGTGGAGCTAAAGTAGAAGGTCCTGATCTGAATATTGATGCCAATCTTCCCCAAGCAGATGTCAGTCTAACTGGACCACAGATAGAAGGCAGTGTTGATGTACCTAATGTAGATCTAGATGTTGGAGGTGCATCTGGTAACATCAAAGGTCCTAAACTTAAAATGCCAGAATTCAGTATCTCAGGTCCCAAGTTCAAAAAACCTGATTGGGATGTACATCTCAAAGGTCCAAAAATGAGCGGCGATGTTGATGTCCCTGATGTTAATCTAGAGGGAGATCTCAAAGGGCCCGATGTGAATATTAAAGGTCCCAAAGTTGATATTGAGGGACCTGATGTCAATGGAAAGGGCCTCAAGTTTTCAATGCCTTCAATAAATATGCCCAGTATAAATGTTCCAGACATTGATTTGAAACTCAAAGGTCCAAACTTGAAAGGTGACCATGATATTGACCTTCCTTCTGCAAAGATAGAGGGTGAGATCAAAGGCCCAATGGTAGACATTGAAGTTCCTGACGCTGATCTTAAAGGTCCCAGGGGGAAGTTTCAGATGCCCAAATTCAAAATGCCCAAGTTTGGAATGGGTGGAGCTAAAGTAGAAGGTCCCGATCTGAACATTGATGCCAATCTTCCCGAAGCAGATGTCAGGCTAACTGGACCACAGATAGAAGGCAGTGTTGATGTACCTGATGTAGATCTAGATGTTGGAGGTGCATCTGGTAACATCAAAGGCCCTAAACTTAAAATGCCAGAATTCAATATCTCAGGTCCCAAGTTCAAAAAACCTGATTGGGATGTACATCTCAAAGGTCCAAAAATGAGCGGAGATGTTGATGTCCCTGATGTTAATCTACAGGGAGATCTCAAAGGGCCCGATGTGAATATTAAAGGGCCCAAAGTTGATATCGAGGGACCTGATATTAATGGAAAGGGCCTCAAGTTTTCAATGCCTTCGATAAATATGCCCAGCATAAATGTTCCAGACATTGATTTGAAACTCAAAGGCCCAAAATTGAAAGGTGACCATGATATTGATCTTCCTTCTGCCAATATAGAGGGTGAGATCAAAGGCCCAAAGGTAGACATAGAAGTTCCTGACGCTGATCTTAAAGGTCCCAGGGGAAGGTTCCAGATGCCCAAATTCAAAATGCCCAAGTTCGGGATGGGTGGAGCGAAAGTAGAAGGTCCCGATCTGAATATTGATGCCAATCTTCCCGAAGCAGATGTCAGTCTAACTGGACCACAGATAGGAGGTGGTGTTATTGTACCTGATGTAGATCTAGATGTTGGCGGAGGGTCTGGTAACATCAAAGGCCCTAAATTTAAAATGCCAGAATTCAATATCTCAGGTCCCAAGGTCAAAAAACCTGATTGGGATGTACATTTCAAAGGTCCAAAAATGAGCGGAGATGTTGATGTCCCTGATGTTAATCTAGAGGGTGATCTCAAAGGCCCAGATGTGAATATTAAAGGTCCCAAAGTTGATATCGAGGGACCTGATGGCAAAGGAAAGGGCCTTAAGTTTTCAATGCCTTCCATAAATATGCCCAGTATAAATGTTCCGGACTTGGACTTGAAACTCAAAGGCCCAAACCTGAAAGGTGACCATGATATTGACCTTCCTTCTGCGAATATAGAGGGTGAGATCAAAGGACCGAAGGTAGATGTAGATGTTCCTGACGCTGATTTTAAAGGTCCCAGTGGGAAGCTCCACATGCCCAAATTCAAAATGCCCAGTTTCGGGATGGGTGGAGCTAAAGTAGAAGGTCCCGATCTGAACATTGATGCCAATCTTCCTGAGACAGATGTCAGTCTAACTGGACCACAGATAGAAGGTGGTGTTAATGTACCTGATGTAGATCTGGATGTTGGAGGAGGTAAAATCAAAGGCCCTAAATTTAAAATGCCAGAATTCAGTATCTCAGGTCCCAAGATCAAAAAACCTGAATTTGACCTAGAGTTCAAAGGTCCAAAAATGAGCGGAGATGTTGATGTCCCTGATGTTAAGCTGGAGGGTGATCTCAAAGGCCCAAATGTGAATATTAAAGGTCCAAACGTTGATATCGAGGGGCCTGATGTCAAAGGAAAGGGCCTCAAGTTTTCAATGCCTTCGATCAATATGCCCAGTATAAATGTTCCAGACTTTGATTTGAAACTTAAAGGCCCAAATGTGAAAGGTGACCATGATATTGACCTTCCTTCTGCAAATATAGAGGGTGAGATCAAAGGACCCAAGGTAGACATAGATGTTCCTGACGCTGATCTTAAAGGTCCCAGTGGGAAGTTCCGCATGCCCAAATTCAAAATGCCCAAGTTCGGGATGGGAGGAGCTAAAGTAGAAGGACCTGATCTGAATATTGATGCCAATCTTCCCGAGACAGATGTCAGTCTAACTGCACCACAGATAGAAGGTGGTGTTGAAGTACCTGATGTAGATTTAGATATTGGAGATGCATCTGGAAATATCAAAGGCCCTAAATTTAAAATGCCAGAATTCAATATCTCAGGTCCCAAGTTCAAAAAACCTGATTGGGATGTACATTTCAAAGGTCCAAAAATGAGCGGAGATGTTGATGTCCCTGATGTTAATCTAAAGGGCGATCTCAAAGGCCCAGATGTCGATATTAAAGGTCCCAAAGTTGATATCGAGGGACCTGATGTCAACGGAAAGGGCCTCAAGTTTTCAATGCCTTCGATACATATGCCCAGCATAAATGTTCCAGACATTGATTTGAAACTCAAAGGCCCAAACTTGAAAGGTGACCATGATATTGACCTTCCTTCTGCAAATATAGAGGGTGAGATCAAAGGACCAAAGGTAGACATAGATGTTCCTGACGCTGATATTAAAGGTCCCAGGGGGAAGTTTCAGATGCCCAAATTCAAAATGCCCAAGTTCGGAATGGGTGGAGCTAAAGTAGAAGGTCCTGATCTGAATATTGATGCCAATCTTCCCGAAGCAGATGTCAGTCTCACTGGACCACAGATAGAAGGTGGTGTTGATGTACCTGATGTAGATCTAGATGTTGGAGGTGGATCTGGTAGCATCAAAGGCCCTAAATTTAAAATGCCAGAATTCAATATCTCAGGTCCCAAGTTCAAAAAACCTGATTGGGATGTACATTTCAAAGGTCCAAAAATGAGCGGAGATGTTGATGTCCCTGATGTTAATCTAGAGGGTGATCTCAAAGGCCCAGATGTGAATATTAAAGGTCCCAAAGTTGATATCGAGGGACCTGATGTCAAGGGAAAGGGTCTCAAGTTTTCATTGCCTTCGATCAATATGCCCAGCATAAATGTTCCAGACTTGGATTTGAAACTCAAAGGCCCAAACTTGAAAGGTGACCATGATATTGACCTTCCTTCTGCCAATATAGAGGGTGAGATCAAAGGACCAAAGGTAGACGTAGAAGTTCCTGATGCTGATCTTAAAGGTCCCAGTGGGAAGCTCCACATGCCCAAATTCAAAATGCCCAGTTTTGGGATGGGTGGAGCTAAAGTTGAAGGTCCCGATCTGAATATTGATGCCAATCTTCCTGAAGCAGATGTCAGTCTAACTGGACCACAGATAGAAGGTGGTGTTAATGTACCTGATGTAGATCTAGATGTTGGCGGAGGGTCTGGTAACATCAAAGGCCCTAAATTCAAAATGCCAGAATTCAATATCTCAGGTCCCAAGATCAAAAAACCTGATTGGGATGTACATTTCAAAGGTCCAAAAATGAGCGGAGATGTTGATGTCCCTGATGTTAATCTAGAGGGTGATCTCAAAGGCCCAGATGTGAATATTAAAGGTCCCAAAGTTGATATCGAGGGACCTGATGTCAAAGGAAAGGGCCTCAAGTTTTCAATGCCTTCGATACATATGCCCAGTATAAATGTTCCAGACTTTGATTTGAAACTTAAAGGCCCAAACTTGAAAGGTGACCATGATATTGACCTTCCTTCTGCAAATATAGAGGGTGAGATCAAAGGACCCAAGGTAGACGTAGATGTTCCTGACGCTGATATTAAAGGTCCCAGGGGGAAGTTTCAGATGCCCAAATTCAAAATGCCCAAGTTCGGGATGGGAGGAGCTAAAGTAGAAGGTCCCGATCTGAATATTGATGCCAATCTTCCCGAAGCAGATGTCAATCTAACTGGACCACAGATAGAAGGTGGTGTTAATGTACCTGATGTGGATGTAGATATTGGAGGAGGATCTGGTAACATCAAAGGCCCTAAATTTAAAATGCCAGAATTCAATATCTCAGGTCCCAAGTTCAAAAAACCTGATTGGGATGTACATCTCAAAGGTCCAAGAATGAGCGGGGATGTTGATGTCCCTGATGTTAATCTAGATGGTGATCTCAAAGGCCCAGATGTGAATATTAAGGGGCCCAAAGTTGATATCGAGGGACCTGATGTCAAAGGAAAGGGCCTCAAGTTTTCAATGCCTTCGATCAATATGCCTAGTATAAATGTTCCAGACATTGATTTGAAACTTAAAGGCCCAAACTTGAAAGGTGACCATGATATTGACCTTCCTTCTGCAAATATAGAGGGTGAGATCAAAGGCCCAAAGGTAGACGTAGATATTCCTGATGCTGATCTTAAAGGTTCCAGGGGGATGTTCCACATGCCCAAATTCAAAATGCCCAGTTTCGGGATGGGTGGAGCGAAAGTAGAAGGTCCTGATCTGAATATTGATGCCAATCTTCCCGATGCAGATGTCAGTCTAACTGGACCACAGATAGAAGGTGGTGTTAATGTACCTGATGTAGATCTAGACGTTGGAGGAGGTAAGATCAAAGGCCCTAAATTTAAAATGCCAGAATTCAATATCTCAGGTCCCAAGTTCAAAAAACCTGATTGGGATGTACATTTCAAAGGTCCAGAAATGAGCGGAGATGTTGATGTCCCTGATGTTAATCTAGAGGGTGATCTCAAAGGCCCAGATGTGAATATTAAGGGGCCCAAAGTTGATATCGAGGGACCTGATGTCAAAGGAAAGGGCCTCAAGTTTTCAATGCCTTCGATCAATATGCCCAGTATAAATGTTCCAGACTTTGATTTGAAACTTAAAGGCCCAAACTTGAAAGGTGACCATGATGTTGACCTCCCTTCTGCCAATATAGAGGGCGAGATCAAAGGACCGAAGGTAGACGTAGATGTTCCTGACGCTGATCTTAAAGGTTCCCGGGGGATGTTCCACATGCCCAAATTCAAAATGCCCAGTTTCGGGTTGGGTGGAGCTAAAGTAGAAGGTCCCGATCTAAATATTGATGCCAATCTTCCCGATGCAGATGTCAGTCTAACTGGACCACAGATAGAAGGTGGTGTTAATGTACCTGATGTAGATCTAGATGTTGGAGGAGGTAAGATCAAAGGCCCTAAATTTAAAATGCCAGAATTCAATATCTCAGGTCCCAAGGTCAAAAAACCTGAATTTGATGTAGAGTTCAAAGGTCCAAAAATGAGTGGAGATGTTGATGTCTCTGATGTTAATCTAGAAGGCGATCTCAAAGGACCCGATTTGAATATTAAAGGTCCCAAAGTTGATATCGAGGGACCTGATGTCAAAGGAAAGGGCCTCAAGTTTTCAATGCCTTCGATACATATGCCCAGCATAAATGTTCCAAACATTGATTTGAAACTCAAAGGCCCAAACTTGAAAGGTGACCATGATATTGACCTTCCTTCTGCAAATATAGAGGGTGAGATCAAAGGTCCAAAGATAGACGTAGATGTTCCTGACGCTGATCTTAAAGGTCCCAGGGGAATGTTCCACATGCCCAAATTCAAAATGCCTAAGTTTGGGATGGGTGGAGCTAAAGTAGAAGGTCCTGATTTGAATATTGATGCCAATCTTCCTGATGCAGATGTCAGTCTCACTGGACCATCGATAGAAGGTGGTGTTAATGTACCTGATGTAGATCTAGATGTTGGAGGTGGATCAGGTAACATCAAAGGCCCTAAATTTAAAATGCCAGAATTCAATATCTCAGGCCCGAAGTTCAAAAAACCTGATTGGGATGTACATTTCAAAGGTCCAAAAATGAGCGGAGATGTTGATGTCCCTGACGTTAATCTAGAGGGTGATCTAAAAGGCCCAGATGTGAATATTAAGGGACCCAAAGTTGACATTGAGGGACCTGATGGCAAAGGAAAAGGCCTCAAGTTTTCAATGCCTTCGATAAATATGCCCAGTATTAATGTTCCAGACTTTGATTTGAAACTTAAAGGCCCAAATGTGAAAGGTGATCATGATATTGACTTTCCTTCCGCAAATATAGAGGGTGAGATCAAAGGCCCAAAGGTAGACATAGATGTTCCTGACGCTGATCTTAAAGGTCCCAGTGGGAGGCTCCACATGCCTAAATTCAAAATGCCCAAGTTTGGGATGGGAGGAGCTAAAGTAGAAGGTCCCGATCTGAATATTGATGCCAATCTTCCCGATGCAGATGTCAGTCTAACTGGACCACAGATAGAAGGTGGTGTTAATGTACCTGATGTAGATCTAGATATTGGAGGAGGTAAAATCAAAGGACCTAAATTTAAAATGCCAGAATTCAATATCTCAGGTCCCAAGATCAAAAAGCCTGAATTTGACCTCGAGTTCAAAGGTCCAAAAATGAGCGGAGATGTTGATGTCCCTGATGTTAATCTGGAGGGCGATCTCAAAGGACCCGATGTGAATATTAAAGGTCCCAACGTTGATATCGAGGGACCTGATGTTAAAGGAGGTGGCCTCAAGTTTTCAATGCCTTCGATAAATATGCCTAGTATAAATGTTCCAGACTTTGATTTGAAACTTAAAGGTCCAAACTTCAAAGGTGACCATGATATTGAACTTCCTTCTGCCAATATAGAGGGTGAGATCAAAGGACCCAAGGTAGACGTAGATGTTCCTGACGCTGATCTTAAAGGTCCCAGGGGGAAGTTTCAGATGCCCAAATTCAAAATGCCCAAATTCGGGATGGGAGGAGCTAAAGTAGAAGGTCCTGATCTGAATATTGATGCCAATCTTCCTGATGCAGATGTCAGTCTCACTGGACCACAGATAGAAGGTGGTGTTAATGTACCTGATGTTGATCTAGATGTTGGTGGTGGATCTGGTAACATCAGAGGCCCTAAATTTAAAATGCCTGAACTCAATATCTCAGGTCCCAAGATTAAAAAACCTGATTGGGATGTACATTTCAAAGGTCCAAAAATGAGTGGAGATGTTGATGTCCCTGATGTTAATCTGGAGGGCGATCTCAAAGGCCCAGATGTGAATATTAAAGGACCCAAAGTTGATATCGAGGGACCTGATGTCAAAGGAAAGGGCCTTAAGTTTTCAATGCCTTCAATCAATATGCCCAGTATAAATGTTCCAGACTTTGATTTGAAACTTAAAGGCCCAAATGTGAAAGTTGACCATGATATTGACCTTCCTTCTGCCAATATAGAGGGCGATATCAAAGGCCCAAAGGTAGACATAGAAGTTCCTGACGCTGATCTTAAAGGTCCCAGTGGGAAGTTCCGCATGCCCAAATTCAAAATGCCCAAGTTCGGACTCGGTGGAGCTAAAGTGGAAGGTCCCGATCTAAATATTGATGCCAATCTTCCCGATGCAGATGTCAGTCTAACTGGACCACAGATAGAAGGCAGTGTTAATGTACCTGATGTAGATCTAGATGTTGGAGGAGGTAAGATCAAAGGCCCTAAATTTAAAATGCCAGAATTCAATATCTCTGGTCCCAAGATCAAAAAACCTGAATTTGATGTAGAGTTCAAAGGTCCAAAAATGAGCGGAGATGTTGATGTCCCTGACGTTAATCTAGAGGGTGATCTCAAAGGACCCGATGTGAATATTAAAGGACCCAAAGTTGATATCGAGGGACCTGATGTCAAAGGAAAGGGCCTCAAGTTTTCAATGCCTTCGATCAATATGCCCAGTATAAATGTTCCAGACTTGGATCTGAAACTCAAAGGCCCAACTGTGAAAGGTGACGATGATATTGACCTTCCTTCTGCAAATATAGAGGGTGAGATCAAAGGCCCGAAGGTAGATATCGATGTTCCTGATGCGGATCTTAAAGGTCCCAGGGGGAGGTTCCAGATGCCCAAATTCAAAATGCCCAAGTTCGGGATGGGTGGAGCTAAGGTAGAAGGTCCCGATCTGAATATTGATGCCAATCTTCCTGATGCAGATGTCAGTCTCACTGGACCACAGATAGAAGGTGGTGTTGATTTACCTGATGTTGATCTAGATATTGGAGGAGGATCTGGTAACATCAGAGGCCCTAAATTTAAAATGCCAGAATTCAATATCTCAGGTCCCAAGTTCAAAAAACCTGATTGGGATGTACATCTCAAAGGTCCAAAAATGAGCGGGGATGTTGATGTCCCTGATGTTAATTTAGAGGGTGAACTAAAAGGCCCAGATGTGAATATTAAAGGTCCCAAAGTTGATATTGAGGGACCTGATGTCAAAGGAAAGGGCCTCAAGTTTTCAATGCCTTCGATAAATATGCCCAGCATAAATGTTCCAGACATTGATTTGAAACTCAAAGGACCAAACGTGAAAGGTGACCATGATATTGACCTTCCTTCTGCCAATATAGAGGGTGAGATCAAAGGACCAAAGGTAGACATAGATGTTCCTGACGCTGATATTAAAGGTCCCAGTGGGAAGCTCCACATGCCCAAATTCAAAATGCCCAAGTTCGGGGTGGGTGGAGCCAAAGTAGAAGGTCCTGATCTGAATATTGATGCCAATCTTCCCGAAGCAGATGTCAGTCTAACTGGACCACAGATAGAAGGCGGTGTTGATCTACCTGATGTAGATCTAGATGTTGGTGGTGGGGCTGGTAAGATCAAAGGCCCTAAATTTAAAATGCCAGAATTCAATATCTCAGGTCCCAAGATCAAAAAACCTGATTGGGATGTACATTTCAAAGGTCCAAAAATGAGCGGGGATGTTGATGTCCCTGATGTTAATCTAGAGGGTGATCTCAAAGGCCCAGATGTGAATATTAAAGGACCCAAAATTGATATTGAGGGACCTGATGGCAAAGGAAAAGGCCTCAAGTTTTCAATGCCTTCGATAAATATGCCCAGCATAAATGTTCCAGACTTTGATTTGAAACTTAAAGGCCCAGACTTTAAAGGTGACCATGATATTGACCTTCCTTCTGCAAATATAGAGGGTGAGATCAAAGGCCCGAATGTGGACGTAGATGTTCCTGACGCTGATCTTAAAGGTCCCAGTGGGAAGCTCCACATGCCCAAATTCAAAATGCCCAAATTCGGGATGGGTGGAGCTAAAGTAGAAGGTCCCGATCTGAATATTGATGCCAATCTTCCCGAAGCAGGTGTCAGTCTAACTGGACCACAGATAGAAGGTGGTGTTAATGTACCTGATGTAGATCTAGATGTTGGAGGAGGTAAGATCAGAGGCCCTAAATTTAAAATGCCAGAATTCAATATCTCAGGTCCCAAGATCAAAAAGCCTGAATTTGACGTAGAATTCAAAGGTCCAAAAATGAGCGGAGATGTTGACGTCCCTGACGTTAATCTAGAGGGCGATCTCAAAGGACCCGGCGTGAATATTAAAGGACCCAAAGTAGATATCGAGGGACCTGATGTCAAAGGAAAGGGCCTCAAGTTTTCAATGCCTTCGATCAATATGCCCAGCATAAATGTTCCGGACTTGGATTTGAAACTTAAAGGCCCAAATGTGAAAGGTGACCATGATATTGACCTTCCTTCTGCAAATATAGAGGGTGAGATCAAAGGACCGAACGTAGATATAGATGTTCCCGACGCTGATCTTAAAGGTCCCAGTGGGAAGTTCCGCATGCCCAAATTCAAAATGCCCAAGTTCGGTATGGGTGGAGCTAAAGTAGAAGGTCCCGATCTGAATATTGATGCCAATCTTCCTGATGCAGATGTCATTCTAACTGGACCACAGATAGAAGGTGGTGTTAATGTACCTGATGTAGATCTAGATGTTGGAGGAGGTAAGATCAAAGGCCCTAAATTTAAAATGCCAGAATTCAATATCTCAGGTCCCAAGATCAAAAAACCTGAATTTGACCTAGAATTTAAAGGTCCAAAAATGAGCGGAGATGTTGATGTCCCCGACGTTAATCTAGAGGGCGATCTCAAAGGACCCGACATGAATATTAAAGATCCCAAAATTGATATTGAGGGGCCTGATGTCAAAGGAAAGGGCCTCAAGTTTTCAATGCCATCCATAAATGTGCCAAAAATAAAGGGTCCGAACTTTGATTTGAGTCTTAAAAGCCCAGAAATAAAAGGCGACCATGATGTTGACCTTCGTTCTCCAAATATAAAGGGTGAGATTAAAGGTCCCAAGGTGGATGTAGATGTTCCTGAGGCTGACCTTAAAGGTCCTGGTGGGAAGTTGCATATGCCAAAATTGAAAATGCCCAAATTCGGAATTGGTGGACCTAAAGTAGAAGGACCAGATCTGAGTATGGATGCCAATCTTCCTGAAGCAGATGTCAACCTAACAGGACCAACAATAGGAGGCGGTGTTGAAATACCAGATGTGGATCTAGATGTTGAAGGAGGTTCCAGTAAAATCAAAGGCCCTAAATTTAAATTACCTGGATTCAGTATTTCTGGACCAAAGATACCAAAGCCTGGTTTTGACCTGGAGCTCAAAGGTCCAAAACTGTCAGGTGATGTTGATGTCCCTGATGTTAGTCTGGAGGGTGACATCAAAGGCCCTAAATTTAAAAAACCTGGGTTCAGTATCTCTGGACCAAAGATCCCAAAGCCTGATTTGGATCTGGAGCTCAAAGGTCCCAATCTGTCAGGTGATGTTGATGTCCCTGGTGTTCATATGGAGGGTGACATCAAGGGCCAAAATTTTAACATTAAAGGTCCCAAAGTAGATATAGAGGGACCTGATGTTAAAGCAAGTAGGCCAAAGTTTTCCATGCCTTCAATACATTTACCACATATAACAGCTCCCGACATTGATGTGAATTTCAAGGGCTCCAAAATAAAGGGTGATCAGAATATTGACATCTCTTCACCAAGTATAGAGGGAGAAATCAAAGGTCCAAAGATTGATGTAGAAACTCCAGACGTTGATTTGGAGGGTGCACATGGACACTTCAGCATGCCAAAAATTAAAATGCCCACATTTAAAATGGGTGGACCTAAATTAGAAGGACCTAATCTGGACATTGATGCCAACCTTCCCAGGACAGATGTTAACCTATCTGGACCAAATATAAAAGGTGGGGTTGAAGTTCCTGAGACAGATGTGGATGCTGATGGTAAAATCAAAGGCCCTGGATTTCAAATGCCAGGCATTAATATCTCATTACCCAAAATTAAAGCTCCTAATTTCGATCTTGGGTTTAAAGGCCCTGAACTGACAGGTGGTGGTGGTGCTGCTGCTGACATTAATATGGAGGGTGATATAAAAGGCCCAAATGTTGATATTAAAGGCCCCAAAGTAGATATTGAGGGGCCTGACATAAAGATTGAGGGCCCTGATGCAAAAGGAAATGGGCAGAAGTTTTCACTGCCTTCTTTGGACATTTCAGCTCCCAATATATCTTCCCCAGACGTGAATTTTGACTTGAAGGGCCCAAAACTGGAAGGTACAGCTGATGTTAGATCTCCAAGTTTTGGTATTGATGTGAGTACACCTGAAATCGATAGAGATGGTCAAGGAGCACATCTGAAAATGCCAAAAATGAAGAAACCAAAATTTGGATTTGGAATTAAAGGACCACAAGGAGACATAACTGCTCCATCTCTGGATGTTCCTGGTGCTGATGTAGATTTGAATGTTGATTCACCAGACTTGAACATTAGCACCAAGGGAAAAAAGGGCAAATTTAAAATGCCTAAATTCAATATCAAATCGAAGAAACCTGCAGGAGATGTGAAGGTGACCACTCCAAAGAGTGACCTTGATTTATCCAAGCCAGATGTAGATATTAAATCCCCAGATCTGAATGTAAGCCTTGGATCATCTGATGGACAATTAAACATCAAGCCATCAAAAGTAAAGAAACCACGATTTGGAAAAATGAAGTTGTCATTTCCAGATGTAGAGTTTGATCTGGCATCATCAAAATTTAAAGGTGAACTACCTAGTCCAAAGATTGAAGGAGATTTACGAACACCTAATATTGATGTTCCAACTGCAGATATACAAGGTCCACATGTTGACATCAGAGCACCAGGAATAGATGTCAATACGGATGTTGACTTGGAAGGACCTGGTTTCAAAGCCAAAGGCACAAAATTAAAATTGCCTTCAGTGAACATCAAGCCGCCCAAAATGTCTGAACCAAATTTGGATATTAATTTAAAGGGCACAAACGTGAAAGGTGAAGTGTCAGGACCAATGATTGACATAAAGAGACCTGAAATAGATTTTGATGTTGATGCTCCAAATGTTGACATTGATAAACCAGAAGGCAAATTAAAAATGAAAATGAAGAAGCCAAAGTTTAATATTTCAGGACCTAAATTCAAAGGTTCAGGTGTGGACATTGATGTTAGTACACCAAAATTAGAGAGTGGAATTAAAGGACCCGAAGTTAACATTGATGCACCCAGTATTGATCTTCAACCCAAGATCTCTGCTCCAGATCTACATTTGAAAGGATCAGGTCTTAAAGGTGATATTAGTCTATCTGACCCAACAATGGAATGTGACATCAAAGGGCCAAATATAAACCTAGATACATCAGATGCAAGTGTAGATGGAAAGTTGAAAATGCCTAAACTGAAACTCCCCAGCTTTGGTGGAGACCGCAAAGCAGCAGGGCCAGATATGGATGTTGCTGTCAGTCTTCCAAAAGCAGATCTTTCCGGACCAAAGCTAGAAGGTGACATTAACGTACCTTCAGCAGATATCAAAATTGGTGCTCCTGATGTAAACATTGATGGTTATGATGCTAAGGTAAAAGGATCAGGTTTCGGGATGCCATCATTGAAGATTTCAGGACCCAAGATCAGTTCACCTGACTTTGATCTAAAAGGTGACATCAAAGCACCTAAAATAGACATGAAAGGACCAAAGTTGGATTTTAAGACACCAGATGTCAATTTTGAGGGTGCAAAAGGAAAGCTGAAGATGCCTGAAATTAATGCTTCTGGTACTAAATTGCAAGGTTCTGATATGAATTTCAGCATAAATGCACCAAAGATAAAAGGTGATCTTAAGACATCAGGTTTAGATGTAAATCTTGAGACACCTGATGCGGACATAAACGCTAATGGTAAATTCAAAGGCCCCCAGATTGCAATGCCATCAGCTGATATCTCGCAACCTAAATTGGACCAAGATTTAAAGAATCAACAGCTGAAAGGTGATGTCAATATTTCCAGCCCAAATTTCAAAGGAGACTTTAAAGGACCAGGTGTGGATATAAAAGGTCCTAATATAGATATTGGTGCTGCAGATATTGACATTAAAGGTGGAGAAGGAAAGCTAAAGATGCCTCAGATCAACCTTGCAGGACAGAAGATAAAAGGGGTCTCTGCTCCTGATTTTGGTATAAATGTGAAGGGACCTAAACTAGAAGGAAACCTAGCTGCTGATCTTTCTGGTCCAAAGATAGACACTGACATAAAATGTCCTAAAGTAGACATTAAAGGGCCAAATGTGAAAATGGATACACCAGACATCAACTTTGGTGGTCTAAAAGGAAAAGGTCCCAGTGTTGATTTTAATGTACCAAAAACTAATATAGGATTTTCTGAACCAAAGTTTGAGGGAGACATGAAGGGAGGTGTAAATGTTGGTGTACCAGATGTAAGTGCTAATATAAAGAGCCCTGCAGTGAAAATCCCTACAGCTGACGTGAAGTTTGATGCAAAAGGCCCTACGATAAAAGCTGATGTGAAAGGTCCAGAGCTTGATGTCAAAGCCCCTGACATAAATGCAGATATTAAAGCAGCAATGGCTGATCTTGATGTTCCATTGGATAAAATGGCAATACCTAAATTCAAACATTCTCAATTTCAAATAAAAGGGCCAAGTTTAGAAGGACCACAAATGACAACGGGAGTCAGTGTTCCAGGTCAGTTAAATGTTTCAGGTGGACAAGGTGCAAGTGTCAGCATTAAAGGACCTCAAGCAAGTGTCAATCTGCCAGAAGGTGAGATGGAAAGTTCAGGAGTCAAGATAAAAAAGGGCAAAATTAAAATGCCTAAATTTAATTTTACTAAGTCTAAAGGGAAAAGTAGTATTGAAGGAGCAGAAGGTGAATTCAGTGTATCTGGACCAAAGGTTGATATTAAGGGCTCAAAGGGTAGCCTAGGATTCAGTGATGTTGAGATGGAAGGAGCAGAAATGGCGGCATCTGGGAAAGGTTCTGGTCTGGACATAAGCACTTCCCCAAAAGCCAAGTCAGGCACACTAGATTTCTCATTATTTAAAGGCAAAAAGTCAGAACGTCATAGATCATCATCTCTGAGTGATGAGCATGAACTTTCACCAACTTCCCCCAAGGGCAGAATAGAATTTGGAGAAGGGGCAGCAGGGGCAAAAGGCAAAAAGTCAAAGCTGAAATTTGGAACATTCGGAGGCTTCGGGGCCAAGTCAAAGGGCTCCTACGAGGTCACTCTTGGTGAAGGTGAGGCAGCAGGAGAGGGCAGTGGAATATCTCTAGTTTCCAAAAAGTCCCGCCTGTCCTCCTCGTCCAGCAGCGAGAGTGGATCCAGATCAGTATTCCGCCTTCCCAAGGTAGAACTAAATGTCAACAAAAACAAAGAATAATTCTGTAAATAGAGCTAAGTCCTTGTAAATAGAAATTAACTGCATTACTTTTAACTGATAAGCCAAGGCATGGAGGTCCAATGCCTATCTCATTGGCAGGTCAAAAATAGGATGGAATATTTAAAAGTGTTGAGCCATTGTTTTTTTTTACAATGCAAGGAATTGAACCATAGTCAGATCTGACCTGCAGATATTTCAGTACACTTCTGTACCAACTAATACAACAAACTAAAGTTCCATTACTACAAGCTGAAAGCAATAGCCTACTAGCAGAAAAAAACTATTTTGTTACATTTTCTATGTAGTGGTTTATTATTTTCATATACTGGTAAAATGGAGGTGTTAAAACATGTAATCACTGGTGCTCTCTCTAGCTTATTTTATTTGATGGAATTACAGCTAATCTATGAGAGGTTTTACTGATTAATCATTTGAGCAAGACCAACGTGGAGACAGTTGGAGAGGAAGAGTTTAAGTTGTCTTTAGACAAATAGATGCCATCCTATCTATATAAAGTGTAATTTGGTAATGGCCAGAACAGACTCAATTCGTCCAATGATCGGTGCTGTACTGCCAGAGTCCTACAGCAATAAAGTTCGGCCAGTTTTCTTTCCCTGTAAATTAACAGGACTGCAAAAACAAAACTCTACTTTGGATAGCTTAAATTCTTCTGCTTTGTAAAACGTGTAACTGTTGTCTATGGATCTAGTCAGGGCGTGTTTCCACTGTGAATCTGAATGTTAATGCCACCCTCTTCTCATGTGCCCCCCACCACCCCCCCCCACCCCCCACACACAACCCCACCTCCCCTAATCTCGTGTTGTTGCTGTTGTAACCTTTTATCCCTTTCTCCCCAAAGCCACAAAAAGTCAAGTCCCAGGGAATTTAATCGATGCTCAGCCATGCATGCAGTTTGGAGTGAACTCCAAGTATTAAAACGTATGAAATACTAAATTAAATATCAAATTTAGTTGCACTTCAAATACCCCAACCTCGGTCCTGGCCTTCTCCTCACCATTTCCCCCTCCCCTCCTGGCAGTACAGCATGGTTGATAAATGCAGTGCCTCGTGTGGAAATTTCAGGATGGGTTGGCTGGTCTGAGATAAGTTCGCTGTGCACACGTAAGGGCAGTCCAGCAAAGCAGCCTGTAATATCTGATATACTAGCATTAAAAGGCAGAATACGAGAGCACTGCAGTAAAGTACCGCCTTATCCTCAGCTAGCACCAATACTCCCGGTAACACAGCAAACACTTTCCTGTTTTTTACAAATTACAAGAAAATTGTGACTTTGCTTGGTTTTTCTTACCATTTCTTTGTTCCACTCAAAAGTGTTGTTAATAGAACTTTTCTTTATAATTCTGTCTGCACTTTTACGGCAAACAGTAGACAATGGGAATGTAAGACAAGTGTGTACCTTGTAAAAATCAAATAAATTGTTCATTATCCTGAACTAAAAGCTGGTCTTGTCTCCATCTCTCAGTTTTTATCCAAATTAGGAAAGAAAAGACTGAATCTTTGATTTGAGTGATAGGATAGCTGCAATAGGCCTGTGGGCTGAGGTGTGAAAAGAATAATTTAAGTAAGACCCGTGCTGCTGAACAGTACTCAGTCAGTTCTGGTGGTTGGTGTGTGTCCACACATGAAGGCTGAATGAGGGAAGCATTGGGTTTAGTTGTGGTCCCTTCATGGCCGAGCAGTCTTCCAACACCTAGACCCTTGAGATTCCTGGAACCACCCCTCTGGCACCGGAAATGCAGCACAATTAAACTTCTGCCATCTGGTATGGCAAATGTCCCAAATCCCAAGGTGGCCATTAACATAAGAGGGTTGGACACCTTCCCCATGGAGGTCACAGAATGTCAAAAGTTAGAACTGTGGGATATTGGCTGATCTGGACAATAATGATCTTTTTGGATAAAAGTCCAATAGGGTAATTTCTGCTGCTCACAAGAACAGCAGTATGGTGGGTTTTCAAGCAGTGAATGTAATCTCTATCACATGGGGTGGACACAAGAGCTAATCTTTACCACCTGAACTTCCGAGCTTAAGTAAAAAAAAAAGCCATCAAACCAGTTCCCATCCTAATTAACATCATTTCAACCCTCCATTGCTTGACCTGTGTCCTTGCTATGCCTTCACAGGGCCAACTATTTCAGCACTCTTGGGTCAACTCTCAGACCTGAAGAATGGCTGCTTGAGCCCATGCCACTGGAACCCAACCCCTAGCAGGAATCACAAATGTTAGGTAAAGAGTGAAAAACATCTGGAGGGTGGTGAGAGCACAGGAGAGGAGAAACTAACGATAGGGACACACCATGATCCTTTGCACTGCTGCACATACAGCATCTGCTCCAGCATTCCCCTACTCCAAGAATAAGCTGTCTGACTGCTTTGCAGTTATCTCTGATATATCGGGCCTGATTTTCATCCCCAAATGGAAACAGGAATGGGTTTGGGAAACATGAAATCTTTAAATTTGACTGCAAAAACAAGTCTCTTCTCCCTGACCCAGCACTATTTCCATGTGGCCTTTATGTGGGTTGGGAAGGCCTTGGATCGTGATGCTGTATACCTCTTCCAAGGTCGGTGTTGCTACTGTGAGCCCTATAGGAAAGTTGAATTTTCTCCTGCTCCCCTGCTATTTTCGTGTGATGCGGGTTTTGGAAACCCTCGAGAAACCCACCTCATTGGAGAGTTTGTGACCAGTGGAGGACACCTGCTAAGGAGTTGGGGACATTCTGACAGGTAAGTGTTAAAGGCTATGACAACTTCAAATGTCACTATTAGATTGTGTAAATGTAATGCAGATTTGTTTTAACTATAGTGATTCATCATTAGGGCTCTGTCCTGACAAGGTAAGTTGACCATTACATTGACCAGCATTGTGTAAGCATTGAGATGCACGAGTACTTTTTCCATTTGGAAAAGTGTTCTTATGCATTCAAAACTGACAAAAACCACTGCTTGTGATGTCTAGTGTAATAATCTGAAGTAATTTAAATGCCCAAGCCCTATTAAATTGAAAATAAAACCTTCATCAGCTTTCACTTAGAGAGTAAAAAGCATCAACCTGCTCCTGGACTGCTTTGCCTGACAGAACATTTGGAGTAGCTTAGAAAAAAAAGGCCTTCCAGTTTTCAGTTTCAATTAACTCCATTATTTACATTTCCCAAGTTTGTTATTGCAGCCGAGCCCATACGAACACTTGACTGAGCTTCAAAAACTTCAGAACCATATCGATGTTCACAGTTTAATCGACAGTTTAAGAGGTTTTAAAGGATTATCTGTCTTTGATGCGGTATATGAATAAGCATTTGTTTTTACAGTAGATTGACCACTGGAGGAATTTTTTTGAATGGCTTATATGAATATGAGTTTTTTTCAGTATAAAGCTCTATTAAAATGATAGTTTTTAATGTATACTTCAAAGACATGCTAAGGTCTGCCCATTGTGGATACTGAGTGAGTGGCTATGGAGGATGTAGGGGGAACATGGAAGGGGCTTGGGGTAATGGAAGGCACATGGAGGGGGCATGGGAGATACAGAGGGCATGGAGGGAGCATGGGAGACTTAGGAGATAGGGAGACTGGGGGTTATGAGAGGGCATGGGGAGTATGAAGGGGTTTGGAAGAGGGGGAGACCGGGGTGAGGTTTCAGAATGATATTGGAAGCTGGACTGCTAACCCGGAGAATTGAGACAGGCCTTCTAACCAGCTCACCTCCGCACCCATACTCCTCCCACACAGAATCATTGTTTGCAAAACCTGACCCCTCTCAGCCCATGTCTTGGGAATCAGGTTCGGGGGAGGGGGGTGGCCTGCATTTCAGAAATCACATAGTAGCCTAAATCGCGTTACAGGAGACCAAAATTCCAGGCCATCGTGTGCATTGGGAATAATAAACTTAGAAAGGAATTTTATCCATTTGAGGGGAAAAAGACCGCAGCAGTTCAAGAAGGTAGCTCACCACCACCTCCTCAAGGGCAATTAGGGGTGGGCAATAAATATTGACCTAGCCAGCAACGCCCACATCCCATGAATAAATTAAAATAATGTGGAGCAGATCGTTTTCTTCCCTTGGAATGCCAAATGACAATACTTAAGTGATCCTGGATAGTAAGCACTGACAGACTTTGTGAAAGGCTTCATGGCCAAGTCAAATGACCGTCATCCACTGGCCACACAATTTCCAACAGTGGTCACTGGATAATGATCAGGATCAGGAGCACTGACCGATTCTTTTTTGTGTTCTCATTGAAACCAAGTCAAGATCTGCTTTCTTAGCATAAATCCGAGATCTTCCTTGCCTGCTTGGTTCAGAACCACACCCCACCAGGGAACACATTTACCCACTGACCCATCGAGGGAGCTCAAGGTTGATAATAAAGTGGGCCAGAAGGGGACGGTACCATGGCTGGACTCCGAAAGCATACGTGACACACATGTTCTGGGTCAGCAGGGTGGTTATTTTTATTTATTCACGGGATGTATAATTAGTCAGGGTTATTGGTATCATCCATCCTGCTTATCCACAACTTAATTGGTTCCAATCCTTGTAATGCTGACCTTGTCTTTGTACACTCATTTGTTTTTAATTTATTCATTCACGGGATGAGGGCATCATCGGCTAGACCAGCATTTATTTCCCCCCCCGATTACCCCTTGAGAAGGTGGGGGTGAGCTGCCTTCTTGAACCGCTGCAGTTCGTGTGGTGTAGGTACACCCACAGTGCCGTTGGGGAGGGAGTTCCAGGATTTTGACCGGCGACAGTGAAGGAATGACCTATATATTTCCAAGTCAGGATGGTGAGTGGCTTGGAGGGAAACTTCCAGGTGGTGGTGTTCCCATGTGTCTGCTGCTCTTGTCCTTCTAGATGGTAGTGGTCGTGGGTTTGAAAGGTGCTGTCGAAAGAGCCTTGGTGAATTCCTGTGATGACGCCTGAAGAAATTCATCTGGTTTATGAATCTCCAAACCAACCTACTGGTGGCAATGATGAATATGATTACTTTTTTTTTACAGACAAAAGGTCAGCAGAGTTAAGAGACTTCAGAATCCCTGCATTTTGCCATATGCTGGTCAGAACCATTACAGGAAACTTTACACACAGAAGACAGAATTTTTCTCTCGTCAGGCGGGCACGCGCCCAGCCCGAACGAGAGTAAAATAGTACACGATGATGTCGGGTGAGCATCCTGACAGAGTCACATGAGGGGACATGTTTTTAACATTTGTAAGTTTTTGTTTTATTCATGGGTGTGTCACTGGCTAGGCCAGCATTTATTGCCCATCCCTAACTGCCCTTGTTCAGAGGGCACTTAAGAGTCAACCACGTTGCTGTGGGTCTGGAGTCACATGTAGGCCAGACCAGGTAAGGACGGCAGATTTCCTTCCCTAAAGAACTGGTTAGTGAACCAGTTGGGTGCTTTTTTACAACAATCGGCAATGGTTTCATGGTTTTCACTAGACTTTAAATTCTAATTAAATGCCTCTCTGTGCCTTTCATTGTGCACACCCGCTCGCATGCACAAATTTCCGTGCTTGCCCTCTTCCCACCCCCACCCCGGCAGTGCTCAACATTGTAGCACGTGTTTCACGCTGGCTGGCCAATTAACGATGTTGGGGCCCGATCGTGGGCATGGTGGTCAGACTCGTGACCACTCCTGGGTCTGCCCGCCGGGCGAGGGCAAAATTCAGCCCAGGATTTCCATGCTAAATGTTTACAGTGACAGTTTCAAATATTAAATTTTAACACTATTACATGACAAAAAAGATGACGATTATGGAGAACACATCTGCAAGTAAGGCAGCAATTTATATATGGGGGTATTTTTTTATGGTCATGTCTGCAGAGAAGAATCTCACTTGCTGCCCAGCTGTACATGCGCCTGCAATCTTCCAATCACAGCTGAGATTTTCCACCACCACAGCATACTTGAAAATTTTAGGCTATAATCAACAAAGCTGCATGATGTGTGGTGCATCCTCCAGATATTGACGCCCCCTTTCACACATGCCATACCCAATTCCTCTGAAGGTGGCACAACATGCTGTACGAATAGGTTACATCAATCTGCGTTACTGTTGACTTAAAATCAGTGAAACTTACAGTACAGGGGCCATTTGGCGCATTGTGTCATTTCTGTGCCATCTTTGCTGGAGCACTCCAAAGCTAATCCCGCTCCTGTCTCTCCGTATTAAATATATATGCAGTTTTCCCTTACAAGATGCAACTGTCCCTGCTTCACTGAGGTAGAGTGTTCCATGCTTCAACAACCCTCTGCGTAAAAAAAATTCTCCCAATCTTTCTCTTCACTCCAGTGATCATTTTAAAGCGATGTCCCTTCAACATTGACTCCTAACCAGAGGAAACAGTCCTTCCCTATCAAAAACCTTGATAATTTTTTAAAAAATGATTTAAATCCCTCTCCACTGTTAATAGACCAACATGCCAAGTCCCTCCTCATGATTACAGTTTCCCATCATTGGCACAATTCTGGTGAATCTATGCCGTGCAATGCCTGTAATGAATGGGCTGCCCAAAAGTGCTCAACCATTGTAGTCTACAAATTTAACATTACATTTTTTTCTATAACAAAAGCAAAATACTGCAGATGCTGGAAATCTGGAACAAAAACAAAAATAGCTATAAAAACTCAGCAGGTCTGACAGCATCTATGGAGAGTAAGACAGAGTTAACGTTTCGAGTCCATATGACTCTTCAGCAGAACATTTTTTCTCTTGTATTCTATAGCTCTGTACATAAAACCTAAAATGTCATGGACTATTTTATGACTATCTGTCTGCACCTGCACTTTCTAGGAAATAACTATCTGAATCTACAGCCTTTAGGCCTTACCATTTAAGGTATATTCCAATTGCTTGTTTGTTTTTCTCCCAGAAACCTCTCCTCAGGCCTTTTGCAGACTCCTTGCAGTTTGCCAAACCCCCTACTTTAATGTCATCGAAAAATCTCACTATCATGCTCCCTACGCCTAAGTCTACATTATGCCATATTTAATGTGAACAACTGTGGAGCCTGCATTGAAACCTAGAGTACACCCCTTTCAATCCTTCTCCAATCTGGACAACAGACATTAGCCCTATCCATTTGTCCTGTCAGTCAACTCACCCTCCTATCATATTGACTACATTTCCTCTTATATTTCTGAATCTTTGTAAATGAGCCTCCTGTGAGACAACTAAACAACTGCCTTCTGAAGATCCACTCGACCACCTCCATCTAGAAGGACAAGGGCAGCAGACACATGGGAACACCATCACCTGGAAGTGCCCCTCCAAGCCACACACCATCCTGACTTGGAAATGTGTCAGCCGTTCCTTCACTGTCACTGGGTCAAAATCCTGGAACTCCTGGAACATTGTGGGTGTTCCTACACCACATGGAGTGCAGCGGTTCAAGAAGGTGGCTCACCACCACCTTCTCAAGGGGCAGTTAGGGATGGGCAATAAATGCTGGCCTAGCCAGCGACACCCGCATCCCGTTAATAAATTTAAAAACATCCACAACATCCTTTTATCTACTGAAATGGCCACTTCTTCAAAAAACTCCAATTAAATTTATCCTTAATTATCTCTTGCATTTCCAACGTTCACTAATTCGATCTTGAATGATGGAGTCTAAGAGTTTACCCTTGACTAATATTAGACTAACTAGTCTATTGTTACTTGGTATAATCTTATCACCCTTCTTGGAACAAACTTTCATTTGCTCCCCTCCAGTCCCCAGTACAATTTGTATATCTAAGGAGGACAGTGCTGAAATAATGGTTCCATGGGTACCTAGGCTATGAACATCATAAGGATATTCAACTGCTGTTGGCATCACTGCCCTTGCCTGACATCCACATGCTTCCAAGTTTCTAGCTGGTGGCACAGAGACTGATGGTTGTTCCCCAGGCAAGGTGAGCTAACTCAGCGAAATGCTGAGCTCAATCTTGGAGCCTTCCTGGTCTGTTTGGGAAAATTATGATGTTTTATAGAATTATATCTGACACGTTAAATTAGCCCCATTCAATATAACGTTGAGCAGTGAAAGGGCATGAGATACAGAAATACAGTGCTTAACTCAATTAAGAAGGCTGATTCAATTTGAAGCACAGGATCAAGTGACTCTGACTCATCCATGTTGTTTCATGATGATTCCGCTGAAACACAGCATCCAAAAGGCAGAGTTAAATGAGAACCACGAGGCAAATGGCTAATCCCTGAGATGATATAAGTGGGGAGAGAATCTGGGGTTGAATGTAGGTCGGGATGGAGCGGAGGGATTTTCATTGGGATGTTAATCGAGAAAGGAACCCAGGACTGTAGAAACCCAGTGTCACTGGTCGGCTAACTTCAGAGGTTAGAAATGTCTTGTGATTCTCTTGAGTTGCTAGGTATCCATCAGTATTGCCAATAAGACGTTGCTGTGGTGCAGTGGCTAAGTACTGTATCCTAGGAAAACACTGAAGCTGCAGTGTTCTGTAAACAGTAAAGCTATTTTTGTTTAAAAACAGGATTGCCATTCTGGAACATTCGAACTTGTGTTAATCACTGTTGTCCAACTCATGGATGTAGTGATATTCTGTATATTAGAGTGATAGGGTTGAACCTTGAATTCATTACTGCCTTACAAGCAACAAGTTAATTTCTACTATTACATAAAGGTCCAAATATGGGCAGAATCGTCCCAGATTTTCACAAGGTGCAGTAGCAGGCGGGAAAATGGACATTTTACACGTTGGCCGCAATGGAGGCTTTTCACGCTGTATCATCCCATTCTCAGCGCATTCCGCCTCGTTAATAATGTACTCCTGGGAAACACACCAGGTTGCCGGCAGGGTGGCCTCTGATTCGCCTGCCCCGCCATCACCTCAGGCCTTCAGTAATCCAGGCGCCATATTAAAGGGTGCCTCTGCACAGGGCTAGCACTCTCTAAGACATCAGAAGCTGCTGGAAATTTATGACTGTCAAAGGAAGGAAACATGCTGCCCCCCAAGTTTAGCTAAACCTCCATCGGGCATCTATTGGACTCTGTGGAGGCCCGCTGTGAAGTCCTTTACTCCCGCAGTAGGCGAAGACCAGGGAGCAAGGTCACTAATCCAGCATGGGAGGCAGTGACAGCAGTGGTCAGCGCCAATGCCCTTCAAAAGAGGACAGCCAACCAGTACCAAAAGGGTATGAATGATCTCCTCCATTCCACCAGGGTAAGTCACTCTTCTCATCACTCTCAACTCAAACACACAAGCCCATCACACATCCAAAGGGATCTCACTCACTGTCAGTTCAAGGGACATCACCATTCACTATCCCATACACACCATCTGCCCTGTGAATCACGTCCTCATCCTGTATGTGACACCACTTACCAACCACACATGCCTGGCATCCTTATCATCTGGCCTAGCAGGCGTCCTGCTTACTCACTCTTCATCCATATTCATGCGGGACAAGCTGGCACACAACAAAAGGGAGAGGTCGCAGACTGGTGCACGAATGCCCAACATCAAGGTCCTCACAGACTTTGATAATAGAGTCATCCAGCTGGCCGGCAATGATCTGGACCGTTTCTGTGCTCACAGAGAGGTCAGCGGTGCTCAACCAAGTGAGGGTCCAGCAGTGCAACATCCGTCAGACAACCATGCTGTGAATCAGTTCCCAGGTACTGCGCTCCCCTACCATGCACAATTATCTCTCCATGCTTTTGCAGGCACATCTGGGAAACAGCCGAGGGGGTCCACGACCCAGGTCCTTGACTCAAGCCTCGGAAGAAGAATCTGATGACACCCTCATTGAAGAGCCGTCACAGCGCTCACCCACACCTTCCACCACCGCAGAGACACACACCTCGGTGGGACCTAGTTCTAGAGTAGCTTCAGGGTCAAAATCTGGTGAGCACATCGCACTATCTGATCCACAGCAGGTGGTGGCAGGGACTTGCCAGGTTTCTGGCACTCGGAGGACTGCTGGAGGCCAGAAATCTGCTGAGTCTGAGTCAGATAACGAGCCTCTGGACTCAATCATACTTCAGTTGCTGGAGCTGCAAAGGCAAGCCCAGGAACATCAGGAAGGAATGTCCACTGCACTCCTCAGATTGGAAGGCACGATGGAGCAGTCCATCTGCCTTCAGTCTGAGGTGATAGTGCCAGTATGCCAACACACCAGGGCCAACACAGGTAGGATGGTGGCCACCGTGGAGACCTTGGTCCAGGACATAGACCCAGCACTGCTGTGAAAGCTGAACTCCATCGCTGACGCCATATCTGGCCTCCCCAACAGTGTGAACACGAGTGGGGTGCAGGGCAGCTTGATCTCACTTCAGCTTCCCCTTCTCCACAAGGAGTCAGCCAGAGGCCCTCGGACACCCATAGGGAGGGGGATCAGCAGATGCACACCTCAGGGTCATCCGAATCCCCTCCACCTGTAACTCCAGCAGCTCCAGCTCCACAGGCCGAGGACGGTAGGATCCTGAAAGCAGACCGGGATCTTCCAGGGCTTGGCCCTTCAGAGGACACCCATCAAGGTCATCACAGAGAGGGCGTAGCAGTCAGCAGGCTGCCTCCATGTCCGCTGTGGATGTCGGGGGAGCACCAAAACAAAGCGGCAGGATTAGGGAGGTTAAAAAGATGTAGTTGCACAGCCTGAGCACATGTGTTGATCACTTGCACATACTGTTCACTATTGTAAATAAATTCCCAAGAATGTCTCCTTGCCAGCAATATTCCCTTCCAGTTTTTTTACCTGAAGTTGCTGGATGATCCTAATTATTTCAGCACTGAGGGAACACTGCATTGTCAGAGGGTCAGTACTGAGATGCAATCTTTGGGGTGAAACTTTAAACCGAGACCCAGCTGTCTTTTCAATGCCTGGCACTATTTCAAAGAACAGGAGTTTTCAGGGTGTCCAACATTAGTTTTAAAGCATGAAGGAATGCTCTGGAGACATGAAAGGTGGGATATCATTTCAGAAATGTATAATAAAACAATCAAAAAACAAATTTGCTGCCTTGTGAAGTAGGAGTATGTTTTAATTTTAAAGTTTTGTTATGATGAGCAGTGTTCGTGTCACTCAGCTGTGAAGCCTTGGTTCCAACGCAGGATGAAGGGCGGAATTTTCCGTACCCATTGGCAGCGGATGTGTTTGGCAGCATGAGCAGACAATATGGCGAGAAGACCAAAAGGGTTTCACAACGTTGTGAAACCAGTTTGCAGTTGTCCGCTCCGCCCCTGAATGGTGGGCCATGTTTCCTGCCGTCGGACATCAGGAATTTCATCGTAATACATCTGCATATCATCATAAGCCCAGCTTGCTGGAAACATCCCCCACAGTGGAGCGTCTGGGCACGTTGGTGTGCTGTTTCACAACTGTACATAAGCGACATGCACCTGGAGAGCTGTGCTTTGGTCGCGACTTCGAGGTTTGTTTGCCTACCTTGCTTCAGGCAGCACTCGCAGTCATCAGCGCCAGACTTTGCAGACAGCACCACATCATTTTTACGGGGGCTCACGGACAGGTCTCTTCCTACCAGACCAGCCGTAAGGCCGGGGTGCCTTTCCAATGGCTGCAGGGCTAGGGCTGGTTTGGGGAAGGTGTGTGTGTGTGTGTGTGTGTGTGTGTGTGTGTGTGTGTGTGTGTGGGGTGGGGGGGGGGGGGCGGAGTGACCTCAGGCAAGAGAAAAGGCTGCAGGGCAAAGGCTGTACTGGGAAAGGGGGCTATCCCAGGGTGTGTGTGGGTGCACAAGTTGATCTGTGCAAGTGGCCTCAAGATGCTGAGGGCTGAGGAGGCAGTCTCCAGAGGAAGATGCGGCCAGATGGAGATGTGAGGGTGTGTATAAGAGAGTAAGTGGTGATGTCCCCTGAGCTGGCAGTGAGTGAGATGCCAGTGAATGTGTGATGAGGTTGAGTGTGTCCTTGGTTGCCTTACCCTGGCGGCATGGATAAGACAGATGAGATCATTCATCCTCTTCCTGCGTTGGATGGCCAACCTCTTCTGTGCAGCATTGGCACTGATCACCACCGCTGTTGCCAACCAAGCCGGAGTGGTGAGATTGCTGCCCCTCCTGCAGCCAGAGCGGGGCTAGAGGAGATCATGGCAGGCTTCCATGACATCCAAAAGGTGCTCCAGGGATGTGTCACTAAACCTGGGCGGGGGGTGGGGGGGTGGGGAGCTGCAGTCTTCTTCCCTTTCGGGGCCTTATGTTCTATGCAGCGGTCCTGGGAGCACTGAGAACTGTGTGCTCGGCTGCACTTTGAACATGGTGCCCGGCGTGATGAAGCTGCGAGGTGATGGTGTGGCGAGTGAGTCAGAGCCGGCCTGCCATCGAAGCTGTGCATTTCCTGGGAATGTACGATTAATGAGGCAGGACTGGGATGATACAGCGTGAAAAGCTGCCCCTTGCGGCCGGCAAGTAAAACGCTCTTTTTCTCTGCCCACTACTGCACTTAGTGCAAATCAGGGACGATTCTGCCCAAAGGCAAGTGTCTCAGTCCAGGGCCTCTTCCCTGTGCAGCGTGTGACCTTCAGATCAAAATGACGGTCCGGCTTCACAACCACTGGACACATTACTGATGCCTGCACCTTGATGGTGCTTGTCATTGCTGCCAGAATGTCGTGGGCAGGCATCACAGAGTTCTGTCATTCTCCCAGTGTACTTTTTTTTGAGGTGGGGCTACCCACCCCTCCCCCCTATACACAACCCCCCGATAAATTTACATTTGCTTTATTGAATCATCCACAACTCCACAGGACAAAACCCAAAATTTAAAACAACCTATTCCCAATGCCCGACACAAAGTCACCACGACTCGGTTAAAACTTACAAAAACACAGGCAAAAAAAAAACGTCCTGTCCTGAAACCTTAAGGACGAAAAAAAACCCCTCAGAACAACATCACCAAGATGTGGCTGAAAGAAGTTAAAAAGTACCGGCAAAAAACATCAAATTTTTACCCCAAACCTTCACAAAACCCCCAGCCCAATATTGCTACGATTTGGCTGAAACTTACAATCCCCGACACAGCTGGCCTGTTCGGCGTTGACTGGAGGCCTGAGTCAAGGTGACCAAACTCGACCTTCCTTTTGACTGCAGCTCAAATCCTTCAGGCCAGTATCACCACGATATGGCTGAAACACTTACAATCCCCAACGTGGCTGGTCTGTCTAGTGTTGACTATAGGTCTGCGAGCCAGGCTGACCCTTCCTGACCCTCCTTCTTGACTGCACTGTCCCCCTTCACTCCTGTCCTTTTTATGATGATTCTTATTGAAATATCATGAACACATTTCCTGAGGCCATCCTGCTGAATGGTTAGTGCTTAGCACCTTCTTTGATCCTTCAAGTCTGTTCCAGATAGACCTACAGAGTGCTGCTGTTGTTTCCACAACTGAAAACAATGAATCCCACCAAGGTGAGGTATCCCTGGCTCCAAAACAGATCTCTATGTGAAAGGTTTCTCTCCTTTCGTGACAGGAGTGAATGGATGTTGTCTGGGGCCACCTGGTTGTGATAATGGCCTCCTTCATTTCTTAATTAGATTACATGATGGTGGTTATCCTGTGTTCACTCCTGTGATGATGTCTTAAAGCCCAGTCCTTTTAATAGTATCAGTATGGTTGTGATATTGGAATGTCTGGGATTAACCCCCGCCCCACAGTGTAGCCTGCCTCGGTGTGTTTTGTTTTGAGGCTGGGCTTTCATTTACAGTAGATAAAAACAAAAAACTGCGGATGCTGGAAATCCAAAACAAAAACAGAATTACCTGGAAAAACTCAGCAGGTCTGGCAGCATCGGCGGAGAAGAACTCGAAACGTCAACTCTTTTCTTCTCCGCCGATGCTGCCAGACCTGCTGAGTTTTTCCAGGTAATTCTGTTTTTGTTTTTCATTTACAGTACTTGTGTCTGTGGAGGTTGAATAATTCCTTGAATATATTGTATTGATGATATGTCCATTGTATTGGGTAAACAGACTTCTTGATCGCATTGGTCAATGTCCAAACCCTTTTGATGAGTCACTGTGTTTCCACTAAATGTCCGAATTAACCCCTTGCTGCCCAGCCCTGGACTGCTGTCTGCAGCTTATCGTTTAGAAATTTATAGTTCCAATCATGAGGTAAAAACATGTCCATAGGTTTGAAATTATGTTCCATAAATTTCCCAGTTGGAGGGGATTTTGATCCTGCATCCTGGAATCTAGCGATCATAAGGATCTCCGTTGCGTCTCCACAACATGTACCTGAGCACTAAGGGTATGTGCGCTGCCATCAGTCACACAGGAGTCAAAATTTCACAGATGCAAGGTGAAGACTGTCCTCACTGCAGCTCGTCATCATCCTCCATGAATCTTGCAGCTATGAGGGCCTCGTGAGCACGCTTGCCTCGTCTAGCCAGTGTAATGGCCTCATTGATAGCATCCTTGCCTTCGAGGACCTCATCATAGTCATCCCCTTTAACGTCCTTTTCATCGGAGGATACCTGCAGCTCCTCCATCTCCTTCTCAGCTTTGTTAACCCTGCAAAGTCCTCCTGACTAACATCTGAGGGCTTGTGCCAAAATTGAGAGAGCTGTCCCTCAGACTACTCAAGCAACAGCCTGACATAGTCATAGTCACAGAATCATACCTTACAGATCATGACCCAGACACAATCATCACCATCCCCGGGTATGTCCTGTCCCACTGACAGGACAGCCCCAGCAGCGGTGGTGGCACAGTGGTATACAGTTGGGAGGGAGTTGCCCTGGGAGTACTCAACATTGACTCCAGCCCCCATTAAGTCTCATGGCATCAAGCAAAACTTGGGCAATGAAACCTCCTGTTGATTACCACATACTGCCAACACCCCTCAACTGATGAATTAATGCTCCTCCATGTTGAACACTACTTGGAGGAAGCAAGGGTGCAGAATGTACTCTGGATGGGGTCTTCAAAGTCCATCACCGAGAGTGGCTCGGTAGCAAATAAATACTGTCGCTACAAGAGCAGGTCAGAGGCTAGGAATCCTACGAGGTGAACTCACTTCCTGACTCCCCGAAGCCTGCCACAATCTACAAGGCACAAGTCAGGAGTGTGATGGAATACTCCCCATTTGCAGCTCCCACCACACTCAAGAAGCTTGACACCGTCCAGGACAAAGCAGCCCACTTGATTGGCACCACATCCACATTCACTCCCCCCATCAACGATGCACAATAGCAGCAGTGTGTACCATCTACAAGATGCGCTACAGGAATTCACCGAGTATCCTTCAACAGCACCTTCCAAATCCATGACCTCTACCATCTAGAAGGACAAGGGCAACAGATAGATGGGAACACCACCACCTAGAAGCTCCCCTCAAATCACTCACCATCCTGACTTGGAAATATATCGCCATTCCTTCACTGTCACTGGGTCAACATCCTGGCTTGGAAATATATCGCCATTCCTTCACTGTCGCTGGGTCAAAATCCTGGTACTCCCTCCCTAATAGCACCGTGGGTGCACCTACACCACATGAACTGCAGTGGTTCAAGAAGGCAGCTCACCACCACCTTCTCAAGGGCAACTAGGATGGGCAATAAATGCTGGCCCAGCCAACGAAGCTCACATCCCAAGAATGAGTAAGAAAAGGCAGGTCACCAAGCCGCCTGCCGCAGATGCATCTGTCCATGACAGTATTGGTGGGAGTGACCACCGCACAGTCCTTATGAAGACGAAGTTCCATCTTTCTTTTGAGGATACCCTCCAATGTGTTGTGTGGCACTACCACCGTGCTAAATGGGGTAGATTTCGAACAGATCTAGCAACTCAAGACTGGGCATCCTTGAGGCATTGTGAGCCATCAGCAGCAGCAGAATTGTACTCAAACATAATCTGTAACCTCATGGCCCAGCATTTCCTCCCCTCTACCATTAGCACCAGCCAGGAGGTCCACACTGATTCAATGAAGAATGCAGGAAGACATGCTAGGAGCAGCACCAGGCATAAAAATGCAGTGTCAACCCGATGAAGCTAAAACACAGGACTACGTGTGTGCCAAACAGCATAAGCAGCAAGTGATAGACAGAGCCAAGAAATTCCACAACCAACGGATCAGATCTAAGCTCTGCAGTCCTGCCACATCCAGTCGTGAATGGTGGTGAACAATTGAACAACTCACTGGAGGAGGAGGCTCCACAAATATCCCCATCCTCAATTATGGCGGAGCCCAGTACATCTATGCAAAAAAGCATTCTTAACAATCCTCAGCCAGAAGTGCCTGAGTGGATGATCCAGCTCAGCCTCCTCTGGAGATCCCCTATCATCACAATAGTCCGCAATGGTACTGAAGGCTTGTGCTCCAGAGATTGCCGCATGCTGAGCCAAGCTGTTCCAGTACAGCTACAACACTGGCATTTACCTGGCAATATGGAAAATTGCCCAGGTATGTCCGGTATGCAAAAAGCAGGACAACTCGGCCAATTACCACCCCATTAGTCTACTCTTGATCATCAGTAAAGTAATGGGAGGGGTCATCAACAGTGCTATCAAGCGGCACTTGCTTAGTAATAACCTGACGTCCAGTTTGGGTTCTGCCAGGGCCACTCAGCTCCTGATCTCATTACAGCCTTGCTTCAAACATGGACAAAAGAGTTGAACTCTAGAGGTGAGGTGAGAGCGACTGCCCTTGGCATCAAGGTAGCATTTGACCGAGTGTGGCATCAAGGAGCCCTAGTAAAACTGGAGTCAATGGGAATCAGGGGGAAAACTCTCCGCTGGTTGCAGTCATACCTAGCGCAAACAAAGATGTTGTGGTTTTTGTCGGAGGTCAGTCATCTCAGCTCCAGGACATCACTGCAGGAGTTCTTCAGGGTAGTGTCCTCGGCCCAACTATCTTCAGCTGCTTCATCAATGACCTTCTGTCCATCATAAGGTCAGAAGTGGAGATGTTCGCTGACAATTGCACAATGTTCAACACCATTCACGACTCCTCAGATACTAAAGCAGCCCATGTCCAAATGCAGCAAGACCTGACAATATCCAAGCTTGGGCTCACAAGTGGCAAGTAACATTCACGCCACACAAGTGCCAGGCAATGACCATCTCCAACAGGAGAGAATCTAACCATCGCCTCTTGACATTCAATAGCATTAACATCGCAGAAACCCTAATATCAACATCCTGGGGGTTACCATTGACCAGAAACTGAATTGGACTAGCCCTATAAATATTGTGGCTACAAGAGCATGTCAGAGACTGGGAATCCTGCAGTGAGTAACTCACCTTCTGACTCCCCAAAGCCTGTCCACCATTTACAAGGCACAACTCAGGAGTGTGAAGGAATAGTCTCCACTTGCCTGGATGAGTGCAGCTCCCACAACATTCAAGAAGCTTGATACCATCCAGGACAAAGCAGCCTGTTTGACTGGCACCCCATCGACAAACATTCATTCCCTCCACCACCGATGCACAGTGGCAGCAATGTGTACCATCTACACAATGCACTGCAGGAACTCACCAAGGCTACTTAGGCAGGCCACGACTGCTACCAGCTAGAAGGACAACGGTAGCAGATACGTGGGAATACCACCACCTGGAAGTTCCCCTTCAAACTGCTCACCATCCTGACTTGGAAATATATCACCTTACCTTCACTGTCACTGGATCAAAATTCTGGAACTCCCTCCTTAACAGCACAGTAGGTGTACCTACACCACAGGAACGGCAGCTCATCATCTGTCATGAAAGTATAATAATTTTCATAATATTTTGCTGGTTTATTGTGAAGTAGGTTTATGGGGGTAAGTATAATCGAGTCTGTCTGTGTGTAATTTAATTATGTTTTATCGTCAAGTGGACTTCAAACTTTAAATCATCAAAAGAAACTAGGAGCTTGACATGCCAATGAGTAAACATGGATACTGGCTTAGCATGTAAGGTGTGAAGGGAAATTGCATTTTTTGATAAATGAAGGGAGATTTGGATTTCAAAGATCTCTTAGTCTGGTTACGACTAGCCAGATAAGCAAGGCTAAGGAATGTGTTTATTTTTCCCAAAGGTTACTGATAATGTTGACAACATTAATATTTTTATATTATGAGGAAGATGTGGTTTCAAAGACATATGGAACAATAGAATTTACATATTAGAAAGAGATAAACACTTTTAAAGGAGAATGAAAGGTTATGTGTTGCGAAGACCATGTAAGACCTAACAGGACTGTGTGAAATAGCCTTAATGAAGCTTCCAGCATTGTGCATAAGTCATAGAGTCTTAGAGTTATATAGCACAGAAACAGGCCCTTCTGCACATTGTTTCCATGTTGGCCATCAAGCGCCAATCTATTCTAATCCCATTTTCCAGCACTTGGCCCATAGCCCTATATGCTATGGTGTTTCAAGTGCTCATCTAAATGGTTCTTAAATGTTGTGAGCGTTCCTGCCTCCACCACCCCCTCAGGCAGTGTGTTCCAGATTCCAACAACCCTCTGGGTGAAAAAGTTTCTCCTCAAATGCCCTCTAAATCCTGCCCCTTACCTTAAATCTAAAGCCCCTGGTTATTGACACCTCCACTGAGGGAAAAGGTTTCCTCCTATCTACCCTATCCATGCCCCTCCTATTGTATTGTACCTCTATCAGGTCCCCCCTCAGCCTTCTCTGCTCTAAGGAAAAAAACCCTAGCCTATCCAGTCTCTCTTCATGAAACGCTCCAGCCCAGGCAACATCCTGGTGAACCTCCTCTGCACCCTCTCCAGTGCAATCGCATCCTTCCTATAGTGTGGCGACCAGAACTGCACACAGTACTCCAGCTGTGGTGCAACTCCAACATAACCTCCCTGCTCTTATATTCTATGCCTCGGCTAATAAAGGGAAGCATCCCATATGCCTTCTTAACCACCTTATCTACCTGTGCTGCTGCCTTCATGGAGCTATAGACATGTACACCAAGGTCCCTCTGATCCTATGTACCTCCTCAGCTCCTACCATTCATTGTGTATTCCCTTGCCATGTTAGTCCTCCCAAAATCCATCATCTCAAATGTATCAGGATTAAATTCCATTTGCCACTGCTCTGCCCATTTTACCAGGCCATCTATCTCATCCTGTAATCTAAGGCTTTCCTCCTCGATTTTTACCACACCACCAATTTTTGTGTCATCTGCAAACATACTGATCATGCCTCCTATATTCAGGTCTAAATCATTAATGTACACTGCAAACAGCGAGGGTCGCAGCCCCGATCCCTGCTGTACACCACATGTCACAGGCTTCCAGTCGCAAAAACAACCTTCGACCATCACCCTCTGCATCCTGCCACTAAGCCAATTTTGGATCCAATTTGCCAAATTGCCCTGAATCACATGGGCTCTTACCTTCTTGACCATTCTCCCATGCGGGTCCTTGTCTGCCGTCTAACTAAACGGAAATTGGGGAAAAGCCATTTGGAATTCCACTGTTCAGGATTTTGTGTCAACTTGCTGCGTTTATTTTACATCTAAAATTTATTTTGGACCGTTGCTTTAAAGGGAGTGTAACTAGGAGTCAGGTTAATTAGGAATTTTAGGAGTTATTATAATAGTAATTGTAGCCTTATGCATGTGCTTGAAATCTTTTATTTTGTTAATAAATGTTTTAATTGTTTAAATTTCTAAATCTCTAAAGGATCTTGGTGGTCTTACTATCTTACTATGTCTGAATTCAGTGGACGCATCTCATAATAAATACAAATTGCAAAACCGTCATGATTGCGCGACCAGGTTTCCCTGGAGGATTCGGTCCGCCAGGCGCAGCATCATCAGCCACGTCAAAGCACAATCAGGAGTGGGCAATAAATGCTGTCCAGACTAGAGATGCCCACATCCCGTAAATGAATGTAAGAAAAAATCCTCCCCTTCCCCCTTCAGCGCCAGGGTGTGGAGTGTGCAGCAAGCCAACAATGATACCCACCTGTCAAACGTCGACGTTTTGGCTGAGGGAGGAAGATGGCGGCACATCCCAGCGGACAGCTCCTGGAAATAAATGGCGGGAGCTGCGGCCGGCCGCATCGCATCACGTGGGGGGCGGGGGCGGGGCCGACGTAGGGGCGCGGGTGACGTGCTTGCGTAGTGACGCACGTGATCAGGCCTTCTCTGCAGCCGGCCTAGTGGTGGTCGGACGGTCGGTTTTTGCTTTTCCTGGACGGGAGCAGCTTATATTTTTCCCCCCTCTGCCAAAACAAGAAAATTTCGGTTCATTGCGACCATGTTTTATCATGTGAGCGGTTTTATTCTTTTTAAAGGATATAGGGCGAGGGAAAGTAAGGCGGTTGACCTTTTTTTTAAAAAGAAATCGAATTTGCGCTTTGAGAAACGGCGGTCGTGACCATGATCCGTGGAGGCGGTGATGTCACTTGAATGGCAGGCGTCTGGACCTATCATGGCGGTGATGCCACTTGACAGACGGCCGTCTCGACCTACCCAAGCGGCGGTAGGCTGTGATGACCCGCTCAGGTGGTGGTGGGCGGGTCTGTAAGGTGATTGGCAGCTATTGGGACCAATGGCAAAGAGAGGGGCGGAGGCGCAAGTGGAGCCCCCAAATTTGTTTAACCTGCGTAAGGGCAAAATCCTGCAGATGCTGGAAACCTGAATTAAAAACAGACAATGCTGTAAAGTGTTACAAAGAGATGTATAACAGTTAAATCAAGTCAATAGTCCCTTCACTTCTAAATTAGAGGTACATGGAGTCAGAGCGATCAATTCCTGGCCAAAAAGTTAAGGGATATTTTGGCACCAGGGTACCTGTGAAAGCTCCAACCTCGCAAACTTGGTAAAATCGTCATCCCGGTATCAAAGAGGTTGGGAAGACGATTGCACGGGGGTGGGGGCGGGGGGTTCTGTGGCTAATTGCGTATGAATAACGCAAGGTTAGGATTAGTCAGGGGAATAGCACACCATTGGAAAAATTTACCATCTCACGTGACTCTATAAATCTTCCCTGACGCAGGACACCCAGCCCAGTTAAAATCCGGGGTGGCTAGGCACCCTGGGTGGAGTGGACCGTTTGGCCTACTCCGCCAGTCACCAAGATCTGCCGGTAGGGTGTGGGTGCTGGGCAAGGATAAAAAGGGGAAGGAAGAATAAAAGAGAAAGGCCTGTCCTGGGTTAAACGACAAAAGGGTGAAGGTGATTGCGAGGCAAAAGGAGATGGTAATGGGACAAGTAAACAAACAGAAGTTGGGTATGGAGCAGGTGTGAATCATCACCCGTGCTTTAAACCTGGGATGGGAGGGTTGTCTTCTGAGGAAAGGTTGGACCGGCTAGCCAGTGGTGGGCAATGATGTCCTCAGGACCTATCCAGGTGGCAGGCGGGTCTGTCGAGTGATTGGCAGCTATTGAGACCAATGACAAAGAGAGGGGGAGATTTGATAGTAAGAAGCGACTTGGTTGAAACATATAAGATCCTGTGGGGTCTTGACCGGGGTAGGGGGATGTGGAAAGGATGTTTCCTCTTGTGGGAGAATCTAGAACTAGGGATCACTGTTTAAAAATAAGGGGTCACCCATTTAAGACAGGGATGAGGAGAAATTTTTTCACTCAAGGGTTGTGAGTCTTTGGAACTCTCTTCCCCAAAAGGCGGTAAAAGCAGAGCCTTTGAATATTTTTGAGGCAGAGGTAGGTAGATTCTTGATTAACAAGGGGGTGGAATGTCATTGGCGGTAGGTGGGAATGTGGAGTTGAGGTTACAATCAGATCTTATTGAATGGTGGAACAGCCTGAAAGGACCAGGTAGCCTATCCCTGCTCCTATTTCGTATGTACAGCTTTTCAGTGAATCTATCCCAGAACCATGCAAAGCTGGTGGAAGCAACTTCAGCTGTAACATTCAGGAGGGAGTGAAATTTTTTTTCCTCATGTCTTCATGGCTTCTTTTTCCAATTACTTTAAATCTGTGCCCTTGGTTCTTGATCCTGTCTAATCCTGACCAGTTTCTCCCTATCTACTCTGTCCAGACCTTTCATGATTTTGAATAACTCTATCTAATCTCCTCTCAACTTTCTCTTTAAGGAAAACAGCCCCGCCTTCACCAATCTATCCATGTAACTGAAGTTCCTCATCCCTGGAACTATTCTCGTGAATCTTTTCTGCACTCTGCCTAACGCCTTCACGTCCTTCCTAAAGTGTGGCGCCCAGAAGTGGACGCAATACTCTAGCTGAGGCTGAACTGGTGTTTTGTACATGTTTAATATAATCTCTTTGCTCTTATACTCAATGACCCTGTTAATAAAGCCTAGGACACTGTATGCTTTATTAACTGCTCTCTCAACCTGCCCTGTCACCTTCAATGACCGATGCACATATACCCGCAGATACCCCTGCTCCTTTAGAATTGTATTCCAAATTTATTTAATAACTGAATTTAAATTCGCCATCTGCCATGGTGGGATTTGGCCTTGGGTCTCGGAATCATTAATCCCAGACCAGTAATATACTATGCTATTGTTACTGATAAATGGGAAAACTGTTTCAGTCACGTGGATTACAGGATAAATATTGGGCTTGACACCTGGAGAACTCTCCTGTCCTTCTTTGAATAGTTGCATGGGACCTTTTCTGTCCAGCTAAGAGGTTTTAATATTTCTGATGCAAGATCATCGACGTGAAACGTTAACTCAGTTTTGCTCTCGAAAGATGCTGCTGGACTTGCTGAACATTTCGAGCGTTTCCTGTTTTTAATCGTAAGAGGGTTTAATGCCCCTCCTCCAACCGTGCAGCACTGCCTCAGCACCCGCACTGGGGGAGCGAACCCAGATTTTGTGTTCCGGGTCTCTAGAGTGCTGACAAACCCACCTCCCTTGCTGAATAGATAAGGCAAGAGTGGCTCCCTACCCCACCCTCCCAACACACACACACACACAGAAAAAACTATCCTGTGTGTGTGTTTGCCAAACTATATCCTGGGAGTGGGGATGGACATTGGTTGAGAGCTTTATTGAGCGTGGTGAAGGGGAATCCTCAGTTGAGGGAAAGGGAAGACATTTCGGAAACACTGGTGATGATTCTTCATCTGCATTCCTATTTCTGCCTCATCTGGACCCATCGCATGTTTCCTGACTTAGCGCAATCTTCTTTTGCCTGGCACCATCATCCCTTGTCATTTAATCTCTCCAGCCTTCTACCCCATCCAAGACCTTCACCCCATCCCTCCCCCGCCTATAAGTATATTCAAGATTGAGATTGATAGACTTTGAGGTACTACGGGAACGTTTCAACCCTCTGAAATTCCAGTCGTTATAGTCAAAAATCATACTCGTCCCATTTTTAACTATCTCTGTTTTCTTCTCGTGCTTTCAGATTTCTTTGGAACACGAGATCCTGCTGCATCCTCGATATTTTGGTCCTAACCTGCTCAACACGGTCAAGCAGAAGCTCTTCACCGAGGTCGAGGGAACCTGCACTGGAAAGTGAGTGACAAACCAACTCCGTTTTAAAATTCATATAGGATCATAAATCTCAAGCCTGCGTATTCTAGTCTACAAAATCGTGGTGTGTTTTATGTCGTGCTTTCCCATCAAGTTGTAACATCCACAGTTATAATGAAAACTGCCTGTGACTTTTTTCCCCCCCTTTATTTGTTGGTCCCTTGGAAGATGAGACTGGGGAGTTAATAGTGGGGAACGCGGAAATGGCAGAGACGCCTAATCAATATTTTGCCTCAGTTTTCACGGTGGAGGACACTAGTACCACCCCAATAGTAACAGGTAGTGCAGAGGGTATAGAGAAGGAGGAACTTAGAACAATCACCATCACTAGAGAAAAAGTACTGAGCAAACTATTGGGATTAAAGGGTGACAAGTCCCCAGGACCTGATGGCCTACATCCCAGTCTTAAAGGAAGTGGCAGCGGAGGTAGTGGATGCTTTGGCTACAATATTCCAAAATTCCCTGGATTCTGCAAAGGTTCCAGTGGATTGGAAAAATGCTAATATAGCACCCTTATTCAAAAAGGGAAGGGGAGGCTGAAAGTAGGAAACTATAGACCAGTTAGTTTAACATCTGTAGTTGGGAAATTGTTGGAATCCATTATTAAGGAAGTAGTAATGGGGCATTTGGAAAGTCAAAATGCAATCCATCAGAGTCAGCATGGTTTTATCAAGAGTAAATCGTGTTTGACTAATTAGCTAAGAGTTCTTTGAAGATGTGACAAGCAAAGTGGATAATGGGGATCCTGTAGATGTAGTATATCTGGACTTCCAGAAGGTCTTTGATAAGGTGCCACACAAAAGATTAATACACAAGATAAGATCACACGGAGTTAGGGGTAATATATTGGCTTGGATAGAGGATTAGCTAACCAACAGAAAGCAGGGAGTCAGGATAAATGGGTCTTTTTCTGGATGGCAAGCTGTAACTAGTGAGGTGCCATGGGGTTTGGTCCTTGGGCCCCAACTATTTACAATCTGTATTAATGACTTGGATTGAGGGATAGGAGGGACTATAGCTAAATTTGCAGATGACATCAAAATAGGTGGGAAAGTAAGTTACAATGAAGATTTAAGAAATTTACAAATGGATATGGACAGGTTAGGTGAATGGGCCAAAATTTGGCAGATGAAGTTTAACATGGCTAAGTGTGAGGTTATCCATTTTGGTCGGAAGAATAAAACGGTGACCTATTATTTAAATGGAGATAAACTTCAGAATGCTTCAGTGTAGAGGGATCTGGGTGTCCTCGTGCATGAATCGCTGAAAGATAGTATGCAGGTTCGGAAGATAATAAGGAAGGCAAATGGAATTTTGGCATTTATTGCTAAAGGAATAGAGTATAAAAATAGGGAAGTGTTGTTGCAACTGTGCAAGGCATTGGTGAGACTGCCCCTGGAGTACTGTGCACAGTTTTGGTCCCCTTATTTGAGGAAGCATGTACTTGCATTGGAGATGGTTCAGAGGATCTTCACTAGATTGATTCCAGAGATGCGGGGCTTGTCTTATGAGAAGAGATTGAACAGCTAAGGCCTACATTTGCTAGAATTTAGAATTTAGAAGGATAAGAGGAGATCTAATTGAGGTATATAAGATGCTAAAGGGGATAGACAAAGTAGACATGGAGTGGATGTTTCCCCTTCTGGGGCATTCTAGAACAAGAGGCCATAGTTTTAGGCTAAGGGGTGGTAGATTTAAATCAGAGATGAGGAGAAATTACTTTTCTCAAAGGGTCGTGAATCTGTGGAATTCACTACCTCAGCGTGCAGTGGATGCCGGGACGCTGAATAAATTTAAGGGGGAGATAGACAGAATTTTAATTAGTAACGGGTTGAAAGGTTATGGGGAGAGGGCTGGAAATTGGAGTTGAAGCCAAAATGAGATCAGCCATGATTGTACTGAATGGCGGGGCAGGCTCGAGGGGCTGAATTGCCTACTCCTGCTCCGAGTTCTTATGTTCTTACATTATCCATTCTTGAGACATGGCCATCGCAGGCAAGGCGGACATTTATTGCCCATTTGCCTGAGTGTCAGCCATGACCCAGTGGGTAGCACTCTTGCCTGGTTCAAACCCAGGGGCTTGAACGCAAAAGTAAAACCAAGGCTGACACCCTCCATTGCGGTACTGAGGCAGCGCTGCACAGTTGGAGGGGCCATCTTTTGGAGGAGTCATCAAACTGAGGCTCCCTTCTCCCTGCTTGGGCCGGTGTCAGAGATCCCACGGCACACTTTCAAAGAAGAGCGGGTGAGCTATCCCGTGTGTCCTAGTCAATATTGATCCCTCCATCATTATCATCATCATCATTATCACAAAGTCAGATGACCCGGGCCATCCTCGCATTGCTTTATGTTTGTGGGATCTTGCTGAGCGCACATTGGCTGCTGCATTTCCTACATTACAACAGTGACTATGCTTCAAAAGTATTTAATTGGCCAGAAAGCGCTTTGAGACATGAAATGTGCTTTTTAATTTCAAGTCCTGATAAAAGAAGGCTGGGGGGATGATCTCATAGAGGGCTTTAAAACTCTGAAAGGTTTTGACAGAGTCGATACAAGGTGAATGTTTCCTCTTGTGGGGAAGAGCATAAACCAGAGGCCATCAATATAAGATAGTCACCAAGAAATCCGATAGGGAATTCAGGAGAAACTTCTTTCCCCAGTGAGTGGCGAGAATGTGGATCTCGCTACCACTGGCTGCTGCGATTAGTATTTTTTATAAATTTATTCTTTCATGGGATGTGGGCGTCGCTGGCAAGGCCCAGCATTTGTTGCCCATCCCTAATTGCCCTTGAACTGAGCACCTTGCTCGGCCATTCCAGAGGGCAGTTAAGAATCAACTACATTGCTCTGGGTCTGCAGTCACATGTAGGCCAGACCAGGTGAGGATGGCAGATTTCCTTCCCTAAAGGGACATTAGTGACCCAGATGGGTTTTTACGACAATCGATGATAGCCTCACTAATGGCGACCATGAAACTAACTTTATATTCTGGATTTTATTAATTGAATTTAAATTCAACAACCTACCATTGGTGGAATTTGAACCCGTGTCCCCAGAGCATTAGCCTGGGCCTCTGGATTGCTAGTCCAGTGACATTGCTACTACGCCACCATCTTTCTATAGATACATTTAAAGGGAAACTGGACAACCCGAGGAGGGAGAAGGGAATAGAGGGTTACAATAGTAGATTTAGATGAGTAAAGATGGGCGGAGGCTCGAGCGGGGCATAAACACCAGCATGGACTGGTTGGGCCGACTGGCCTGTTTCGGTGCCGTACGTTTTATGTCAACCTGGGAAAGTCAATTGTTTTTATTATTCCTAGTTGCCATTGAGAAGCTGAGGTTGGGGGTGTGGGGGTGGGTAGGAGGCACCAAATTCAACCCCATGTAAAGGGTGCTTCCCCAGTGCTGCTAGGGAGATAGTTGCAGTATTGCATCCTTCCTTGGGTGTCTGTTCTGGAGCGCCTCAGTCTTATGTCGTCAGCTCCTTAGTCAGTACTGCAAGAAAATCCCCTATCCTCTAACCAACTCTGACCCTAAGTCACCCTATGTTTTCCTTTTTCAGTAGTATTAAAGCTTGATCGGCACCCCATCCGCCATCTTTTCCACCTTTTGGGGAAAGGGCAGGCGAGTGGCACCAATTGGAGAGCACTTTCAAAGAGCTGACACAGGCACAATGGGCAGAATGGCCTCCTCCTTGGGCTGTACAACTCATTGGGTACAGAGCATTGAGGTAGACCCGACGCGGTTGTCCCTGAGCCACTGGTGAGCTCTACTCTGATCTGATGATCGCACTGTCTGTGTTTCAGTCTATGGTGTTCTGGTCTGGAGTGTTGTGCGATCTAAGCTGCAACTTTTTTTTATATATGTTGTCTTCGCAGGTATGGTTTTGTGATTGCCGTCACCACCATAGACAACATTGGAGCGGGAGTCATTCAGCCAGGGCGGGGGTTTGTACTCTACCCTGTCAAGTACAAGGCCATAGTCTTCCGGCCGTTTAAAGGGGAGGTGGTCGATGCTGTGGTCACTCAGGTCAACAAGGTAACTAATATCTGGATATACTGATTCCCCAGAACAAAATGTGGAATCAGTTGAAGTCTTGAGATATTTTTTTCACTTAGTTGCTCTGGGCTTTCTCCTTTGCTCCTGGGAGAGAGGGAAGAAAGTGTTTGGCCATATCGGTCCAGCTATCAGTTACGTAGCAGGCTTGATGGACAAGCTGGTCTTTTCTTGCCCTGAGTTTAGTATGAAGCCGTTTTTCATTTTTACCCTTAAGAGGGGTATCAGCTGAGCTCAGTGTTGCCAGCAATCCTGCCCCTTAGCCAGAAAGTTCCGGGCTTGAACCCCACACTAAAGATAAAGCTCAGTGGTAGCCAGCAGCTAACAGTGCACTGTAGTCTGTAACGGGACAGAGTCACTGTTTATTCAACAGGGTGAGGATCACTCACTGTGTAACTGTACAGAGTCACTGTTTATTCAGCAGGGTAAGGATCACTCACTGTGTAACTGTACAGAGTCACTGTTTATTCAGGGTAAGGGTCACTCATTGTGTAACTGTACAGAGTCAGTGTTTATTCAGCAGGGTAAGGGTCACTTGCTGTGTAACTGTACAGAGTCAGTGTTTATTCAGCAGGGTAAGGGTCACTTGCTGTGTAACTGTACAGAGTCAGTGTTTATTCAGCAGGGTAAGAATCACTCACTGTGTAACTGTACAGAGTCAGTGTTTATTCAGCAGGGTAAAGGTCACTCACTATGTAACTGTACAGAGTCACTGTTTATTCAGCTGGGTAAGGATCACTCACTGTGTAACTGTACAGAGTCAGTGTTTATTCAGCAGGGTAAGGGTCACTCACTGTGTAACTGTACAGAGTCAGTGTTTATTCAGCAGGGTAAGGGTCACTCACTGTGTAACTGTACAGAGTCAGTGTTTATTCAGCAGGGTAAGGATCACTCACTGTGTAACTGTACAGAGTCAGTGTTTATTCAGCAGGGTAATGATCACTCACTGTGTAACTGTACAGAGTCACTGTTTATTCAGGGTAAGGATCACTCACTGTGTAACTGTACAGAGTCACTGTTTATTCAGCAGGGTAAGGATCACTCACTGTGTAACTGTATAGAGTCACTGTTTATTCAGGGTAAGGATCACTCACTGTGTAACTGTACAGAGTCACTGTTTATTCAGCAGGGTAAGGATCACTCACTTTGTAACTGTACAGAGTCAGTGTTTATTCAGCAGGGTAAGGATCACTCACTGTGTAACTGTACAGAGTCACTGTTTATTCAGCAGGGTAATGATCACTCACTGTGTAACTGTACAGAGTCAGTGTTTATTCAGCAGGGTAAGGGTCACTCACTGTGTAACTGTACAGAGTCAGTGTTTATTCAGCAGGGTAAGGGTCACTCACTGTGTAACTGTACAGTCACTGTTTATTCAGCAGGGTAAGGGTCACTCACTGTGTAACTGTACAGAGTCAGTGTTTATTCAGCAGGGTAAGGGTCACTCACTGTGTAACTGTACAGAGTCAGTGTTTATTCAGCAGGGTAAGGGTCACTCACTGTGTAACTGTACAGAGTCAGTGTTTATTCAGCAGGGTAAGGGTCACTCACTGTGTAACTGTACAGAGTCAGTGTTTATTCAGCAGGGTAAGGATCACTCACTTTGTAACTGTACAGAGTCAGCGTTTATTCAGCAGGGTAAGGGTCACTCATTGTGTAACTGTACAGAGTCACTGTTTATTCAGCAGGGTAAGGGTCACTCACTGTGTAACTGTACAGAGTCAGTGTTTATTCAGCAGGGTAATGATCACTCACTGTGTAACTGTACAGAGTCACTGACTGTTTGATTGTGGGCTTTTCTTATTCCACAGGTTGGACTTTTCACAGAAATCGGGCCCATGTCCTGCTTCATCTCCAGACATGTAAGTTGCAACATTTAAAACGATGCCTTCTCTCATCTAGTGACGGTGCTTTAGTTGCTGTGCAAATCCAGAGAATCTGGATTAAAATCCCTTTGTGGCAGTTTGAGAATGCAAATTCAGATTATTAAAAAAAATCATGAAACTTTGCACACACACACACCCCACCCCCACCCCCGCCCCCCGAGGGGCTTTTTCGTGACCATAAGACTGTCAGATTTTCGCAAAACTGTTTACCAAGTCCTTTCTTTAAGAAAGGAAACTTGCCTCCATGTGACTCCTGTCCCACACACATGCCTCACTCTTCAACTAACCTCTGAAGTGGCCTAGCAGACCACCCAGCTGTAGCAAAGCCGGCAGCAGCGGTTCAAGAAGGCAGCCCAACATCACCACCTTCTTGGGGGCAGGCAGCCAGAGACGAGCACTTGTTTATTCCCTAGCGATGCCTGCGTCCAGAGAGTTCATTTATCTGAAGTCAGCCCTGTGGCCTGGGGTGAGCAGCAATAGGTTGATCCCGGGCATGGAGGGATTTTCTTACGAGGAGAGGTTGAGTGGGCTGTACTCATTGGAGTTTAGAAGAACGAGAGGCGACCTTATCAAAACATATAAGATTCTTAGGGGGCTTGGCAGGGTAGATGCCAAGAGGTTGGACGGAATTTTACGCACCCACTGGCTGCTGGGATCTACCAGTCCTGCCACAGGTCAGTGGACTTCTGGCTGGGGCGTTGCCTCACCCGCGGCAGGTCCAGAAGATCCTGGCTGTTGTTGTCCCTTGTGGGAGAGTCTAGGACCAGAGGTTGTAATCTCAGAGTAAGGGGTCACCCATTTAAGACAGAGATGAGGAGGAATTTCTTCTCTCAGAGGGTAGTGAATCTGTGGAATTCTTTACCGCAGAGGGCTGTAGAGGCTGGGTCCTTACATATATTCAAGGCTCAGATAGACAGATTTTTAATCAGTAAGGGAATCAGGGGTTATGGGGAAAAGGCAGGAAAGTGGAGTCGAGGATTATCAGATCAGCCATGATCTCGTTGAAGGGCTGAGCAGACTCAATGGGCCGAATGGCCTACTTCTGCTCCTACGTCTTATGGTTATGGTCCATCAGTGGAGGAAATTCCAAGGGAAACATTTAAAAATAAATAGCGAGTGAGCTGTTGGGTCACCTTTTCAAACCTTCACACATCACTTCCACCTCTCCTGGAGCATAAATGCCAGCACAGAGCTGATGGACTGAATGGCTGTACGTTCTGTGTAACCTGTGACACATCCACCTCTATACAAATGGCGGGAAGCTGCTAGGTGGACAAAAGATATATATTTCCCCCCCTTCCCCAGCCCCTGCCCCTCTCTGGCAGGGAAAGAGACGTTTATATGAGCATCCAGTTGGGAAATCCATGGGTTCCTGTGTCAGGCAAAGAGAGTTATGACTGTGTCCGCAGTCTGATAGCCTGTTGGCGTCTTCAGCCGAAGCTGAAGTACACAGAAAGCTGCTTGTGTACGGACTCCCAAGGCCTCGTGAGTCAGCGCCTTTGAGAGGAGTTAAATTGATGAGCCGGCCGTTAATCTTTTACTGTGTTCTCTTTCCTTCCAGTCAATTCCATCCGAAATGGAGTTTGATCCCAATTCCAACCCTCCGTGTTACAAGACCAGTGACGAGGTATGTTCATGTCTGGCAAGATATGATTCATATTGACAAATGGGTCCCAAGCCAGCTTGCAAAGCACGAAACTAGATGCGATTGCTTTTCTTGATAGTTGGTTTCTTTACAGAAGGTAGCATTACATATTTCTGCCTCCTACCCACTGACCCAGCAGTCTCCCTTTATACTATACTGAGAATAACTATAAACAAATGAACAAATTAACTAACTAACAGCCCCTCAAAGAGGTACTGCAACTAAATTAAATCTACAGGGGAAATTTATCAAATTACAATAATGTTCGTAGAGGCTGATGATGCATTCCAGCCCCTGTGGTGCCCACCATTCACAGAAGGCCTTAAGCATACCAGCAGACACCGGGTGCCCCCTCTCCAGGGACACCAAGACACATATGAAGCCGCGAAAGAGGGGCAGACAGTCAGGCCAGATGACCCCTTCAGCTGCCCGCTGCTTGGACCTGTAAATGGCCATCTTGGCCAGGCCCAGGAGCTGGCTTACAAGGAAATTCTCCATCCTCCCCACATCCAACCTCCCTCAGCACTGTGTAGCCAAAGGTCAGGAGCATGGGGCTGAAGACGGTCCGTCTTTATACATGCTCCAAGGGAGCCCCCTGGAGAAGCGGGTTGTAAAACAAGGCCGAGCTAAGCTTGAAGGGAAACGACGTGTATTGCGAATGTTCAGGCCAGAATTGTGACTACATTTTTCCTGGAAGCAGATCTTCCTGATATGCGGAAAGTTGAAACCCCTTTTCGCTCGGTGTCTCCTCCACTACATTTACTGTAACGGGATGGGAGATTAACCCCCCCCTCTGCAGATGTGCGAACCCCTGATAGATTCCAGGCTTCAAGAGCCTCTGGATTGTGTTGCCTGCTGGTGTGGCGGCTGCTGACTCTGCATCGCCTTTGGGAGGGAGCTGGACCGGCTCATGACGGGGGCAGGGAATGTGGCACTTGGAAGGGAAATGTTTGTACTACTTTTACTTTCACAAAAGACTCATGATCTTGGGCTTGGTTTCGATCACCCGACAGGGTTCAGTGAGAAATATTCCATTCATTCACTGTTAGCCCCAAGGGTTTTTCCTCCTGGTTTCTTAACCTCTTCTAGAAGATTACCGGCTTGACGGCAAGCTGGCCAGTCTTTCTCGTACGTCCTGTTCAACCTCATATCTGCACCATCACTAAAATCGCCTACTTCCTCCTCCTTAACATTGCTCGACTTTGCCCTGTCTCAGCTCATCTGCTGAAATCCTCATCCCTGCCTTCGTTCATTCCAGACTCTCCCCTGGCTGGTCTCCCACATTCTACCCTCCTGTAAACTTGAGGTCATCCAAAACTCTGCATATCTTAACTCGCACCAAGTCCCATTCCCCTATTTCCTGCTGTGCTCGCTGACCTACACTGGTTTCCAGTCAAGCAACCTCTTGATTTTAAAATTCTCATCCTTGTTTACGAATCATAGCCTCACTCCTCCTCTCCCTATCTCTGTAATCTCCTCCAGCCCCACTACCCTCCTTATATCTGTAACCTCCTCCAGCCCCTACAACCCTCCCTATCTCTGTAACCTCCTCCAGCCCCTACACCCCTCCCTATCTCTGTAACCTCCTCCAGCCCCTACACCCCTCCCTATCTCTGTAACCTCCTCCAGCCCCTACTACCCTCCTTTTATCTGTAACCTCCTCCAGCCCCTACAACCCTCCCAGTCTCTGTAACCTCCTCCAGCCCCTAAACCCTCCCAGTCTCTGTAACCTCCTCCAGCCCCTATAACCCTCCCAGTCTCTGTAACCTCCTCCAGCCCCTACATCCCTCCCTATCTCTGTAACCTCCTCCAGCCCCTACAACCCTCCCTATCTCTGTAACCTCATCCAGCCCCTAAAACCCTCCCTGTCTCTGTAACCTCCTCCAGCCCCTACAACCCTCCCAGTCTCTGAAACCTCCTCCAGCCCCTACAACCCTCCCTATCTCTGTAACCTCCTCCAGCCCCTACAACCCTGCCAGTCTCTGTAATCTCCTCCAGCCCCACAACCCTCTGAGATCTCTTTGCTCCCTCCAATTCTGGCCTCTTGCGCGTCCCCAATGAGAATTGCTCCACCATTGGTGGCTGTGCCTTCAGCTGACTAAACCCCAGACCCTGGAATTCCCTCCCCCACCCTCTCCACCTCACTTTATCCCTTTAGAGTTAAAACCTAACTCTTTGTGGTCATCTGATGTCATATCACATCACGTGCCTTGGTGTTGTACATTGTTTTGTAATGCTTCTCTGGAGCACCTTGGGTCACTTCATTAGCATTAAAAGTGCTATATAAATATAAGTTGTTGTTGTTAGTCAAGGCTGCCAAGCTCCTAATGTAACCAAGAGCCCCCCCAACTCTGTTGGTTTGTTTCCAGGACATCGTTATCCAACAGGATGATGAAATTCGACTGAAGGTCGTAGGAACCAGAGTAGATAAAAACGACATAGTAAGTACACAGCCCAGTGTATATGCAAGTTATTTTGTAATGGCTGCCCACGTATCAGGTGACGAGTGACTTCATCTTTAAAAAAATGATTTTTGTTCGTCAATAACTATGTTGGTGAATGTACTGAGATGCGCGCACACACACAAGGGCACACAAACGGGCACACGCACTAGGTTTGATTTCCCCATCACCATGAATTACCCTGTCCGGGACCACGACAATCAGCTTCTGTGCTCCTGGCCTGGGAAGGGGGCATCCTCGTCCCACTCCCCATCGCTCTCCAGCAAACCCTGCTGGAAGAGTACGCCGTGTGGGACGACATCTGGGGAGCGTGGGGGTGGGAGGGAGATGAGATTTTCTTTTTTACTTTGCGCAGCGTGGTGTTGTGCCCCAGAACACGCTGCCTGAAAGGGGCGGCGGAGGAAGCAGATTCAATGGGAATTCGGTGTGCATTTGAAAAGGAAACTGGTCGCCGGGCTGTGGGGACAGGGTGAGTGGGGGTGGGGTGGGTGTGGTGCTGAGACTAATTGGTCAGCTCTCCCAAAGAGTCGGCACAACGCGATGGGCCACTTTCTCCGCCCATGAGAATCTGTCTTAACAGGGCCCGGCCCAGCTGTGCCTCCCCACACATGGCTGAAGACTGCCGATACTTTGAAGGAGCTCGCGGGATCCTGGTGCTTGTGGCATGTCAGGGTCACGGCGGAGGGAGTGGGAGGGAACCCTGGCTTCTTACACGCCAGCTTTTACTGACAGGAGTTGAATTCAGAGCTCCGATAACCTGTACTCTCCCCTTTTCCCTTCTCTTCCAGTTTGCCATTGGCTCGCTGATGGATGACTACTTGGGTAAGTGCAACTGCTGTGTCTGTCCAATGGGCGTAAGTACGCCTGTCTTGTTCAGTGGATGTCTTCACTAGATTGGGTTACGGTGTGTAGGGAGTAATAGTTGAGGCTGAACCCCCACAGGTGAGCAGGTATGTACTGCTGTCACCAGGTTCCCATTGTATGAGGGTTAAGTCTGAAATAGGCTCGAGGTCCATCAGGTGGTACCCAGCGCACAGTTAGGCGCAGAGTAGGAGTGGAGCATCGTGTCGATGACTGCAGCCTTAAACTTCAGAACTGAACGAGTTGGGAAGAGCTTACTGAACCCCTCAGCGCCTAACCGGCGTTGTTGAGCAAAGACTGGTGCTTGCACGTGAGCACATAGAGGAATTACCTAACCAGCGACAGCAGCAAGTGTAGTGCCCGAACTGGCAACACCAGCATCAGCCTTGGTGGGGGGGGCACAGAGGGGCTGGATCTGTTATTTTATTCGTCGTGGCCTCTTAATGATTAAACCTTTTCAACTGTCTCCCCCTCCCCCTCCCCCCTCCCCGCTTGCAGGACTTGTGAGCTAAAGTGGCCGGTGACCCTCCAAAGCTGGTGTGGGGGTCGGCGGTGGGGGCGGGCAGACACCACCCGAAGATCACCCCTTCCCTCCCTGATGCAATACCCCCGTCCCCGCCTCTCAAAACCCGTTCGACATCGCTGGGATTGAAGCGACGCCGGCGAGACGATGGCATGGTTTGGTGTCGCAGGATGCACTTGCAGCAGGAACCTCCTGCCCTTCTGAACGGATCAGCTCCCAAGCTGAGTTCGACACAGTGATCTGGCTCTCCTTTGGCAGCAGGCACTTGCCCGTACTGTCTCATTTCTCTCCACACCCCCCCCCAACACACATACACACACACACACACTCATCTCTCTTTTGATAGTGACTTGGCAGAACGACAAAAATGACACCTACAGTAAAAGCAAAACGCTGCAGATGCTGGAAACCTGAAGTAAAAGCAGAAAATGCTGGGAAAATGCGGCAGATCTGTGGAGAGAGAAAGAGAGCTGATGTTTTAAGCCTGTGTGACTTCTTCAGAGCGAGACATTCTACTGCAGAAGGAGCAGCAGCTCTGAAGAAGAGTCATACGGACTCGAAGCGTAAGCTCTTGTCTCTCTCTCTCTCTCTCTCTCTCCACAGACACTGCCAGGCCTGCTGAGTTTTTCCAGCATTTCCTGTCTTTATTAGAAACGACCCCTAGACCTGCCTGATTTACCGCCCCGTTGTGACTTCACACGCGTTACAGCGACACTCGTTCCGCATCTCGGCGCACTGGACCCCAAGCCAGGGGTGCAAAACCTGCCCTCTGCTTCAGACCCAGCAGCGCACGGCAAGGACATTCCAGCCACCCCCCTCTTCCAGTGCCCCAACGGCAGCATCCAGTCAATCGCTGTTTGAGCCCAGGACCTGTAGAATTTACCGTGGCGAGCGGCAGCTGGTTTTTCTGCCCGGCTGCCCGGACACACCCCAGTTTCGGCAAGAATTGCAACGACTTCTGCTCGTCGGCACATCCGGGATGTAGGGTGAAGTCTGACGTCATGTTCCTGAATACAGGAGATTTGTGATCCCCATGTGTGAAAAAATATTCTACATCTGTCCTTCCTGTGACTGAATATTTTGTATTTTATTTTTCTTGTTTTGTATGTAATCATGTGACAAGGTAATCCAATAAAAGAAATATCGGTTAATCCGGAAACCTGTTGTTCTATTTTGAGTTTGAGCGCAAGACTTCAGTTCCAAACTAGAGAGTTTCACTTCCTTCTGTGTAAATTTGAGCTTGTTAAAGGCAGTGAAATTTAAACCCCTCGTTTGAAATAAACTGATTAAAATGGTGCAGCCAGGGAGTGTAACACTAACTTGTTGATCAATGTATTGAAAGTAGTACACAGAGGGAATTAAATACTTGTGACCTTTTATACAAGAGGTGGGTTCTAAATCTGCACCAGGAGCTCTGCGAGATTCTGTCTCTGTTGACTGAGGAGTGTGTCGCAGTTGTGTCTGTGAACTAATGAAGAAAACATAGATTTTTGATTTCGAGATAGTTGACACTCTTTCAAGTGGTGTGACTGACCCAACAGCAGGTTCAGATTGACTGCTGCTGTGATCTTACCACAACTTTGAGGTAAAATCATCTGTGTTCTTTCGGAACTGCAGCAGAACATGCGGCACTCGCTTCCCAAACATGGGTGTTGCAGCACTTTGGTGGGGACAGGCCTGTCGCTGTATAACACTGGGGTACAGTACTGGTGGGGATGGGTCTGTCCCTGTATAACACCGGGGTACAGTATTGGTGGGGACAGGTCTGTCACTATAATACTGGGGTACAGTACTGGTGGGGATGGGTCTGTCACTATAATACTGGGGTACAGTACTGGTGGGGACAGGTCTGTCACTGTATAACACGGGTACAGTACTGGTGGGGATGGGTCTGTCACTGTATAACACGGGTACAGTACTGGTGGGGACATGTTTGTCACTATAACACTGGGGTACACTACTGGTGGGGACATGTCTGTCACTGTATAACACGGGTACAGTACTGGTGGGGATGGGTCTGTCGCTGTATAACACGGGTACAGTACTGGTGGGGACGGGTCTGTCGCCGTGTAACACTGGGGTACAGTACTGGTGGGGACAGGTCTGTCGCTGTATTACACTGGGGTACAGTACTGGTGGGGACAGGTCTGTCACTGTATAACACTGGGGTACAGTACTGGTGGGGATGGGTCTGTCACTGTATAACGGGTACAGTACTGGTGGGGACATGTTTGTCACTGTATAACACTGGGGTACAGTACTGGTGGGGACATGTCTGTCACTGTATAACACTGGGGTACAGTACTGGTGGGGATGGGTCTGTCGCTGTATAACACTGGGGTACAGTACTGGTGGGGACGGGTCTGTCGCCGAGTAACACGGGTACAGTACTGGTGGGGACAGGTCTGTCACTGTATAACACTGGGTTCCAGTACTGGTGGGGACAGGTCTGTCACTGTATAACACTGGGTTACAGTACTGGTGGGGACAGGTCTGTCACTGTATAACACTGGGGTACAGTACTGGTGGGGACAGGTCTGTCACTGTATAACACTGGGGTACAGTACTGGTGGGGACAGGTCTGTCACTGTATAACACTGGGGTACAGTACTGGTGGGGACGGGTCTGTCACTGTATAACACTGGGGTACAGTACTGGTGGGGATGGGTCTGTCACTGTATAACACTGGGGTACAGTACTGGTGGGGATGGGTCTGTCGCTGTATAACACTGGGGTACAGTACTGGTGGGGACGGGTCTGTCGCCGAGTAACACTGGGGTACAGTACTGGTGGGGACAGGTCTGTCACTGTATAACACTGGGGTACAGTACTGGTGGGGACAGGTCTGTCACTGTATAACACTGGGTTACAGTACTGGTGGGGACAGGTCTGTCACTGTATAACACTGGGGTGCAGTACTGGTGGGGACAGGTCTGTCGCTGTATTACACTGGGTTCGAGTACTGGTGGGGACAGGTCTGTCACTGTATAACACTGGGTTACAGTACTGGTGGGGACAGGTCTGTCACTGTATAACACTGGGGTACAGTACTGGTGGGGACAGGTCTGTCACTGTATAACACTGGGGTACAGTACTGGTGGGGACAGATCTGTCACTGTATAACACTGGGGTACAGTACTGGTGGGGACAGGTCTGTCACTGTATAACACTGGGGTACAGTACTGGTGGGGACGGGTCTGTCAATGTATAACACTGGGGTACAGTACTGGTGGGGACGGGTCTGTCACTGTATAACACTGGGGTAAAGTACTGGTGGGGACGGATCTGTCACTGTATAACTCTGGGGTACAGTACTGGTGGGGATGGGTCTGTCACTGTATAACACTGGGGTACAGTACTGGTGGGGACAGGTCTGTCACTGTATAACACTGGGGTACAGTACTGGTGGGGACAGGTCTGTCACTATATAACACTGGGGTACAGTACTGGTGGGGACGGGTCTGTCAGTGTATAACACTGGGATACAGTACTGGTGGGGATGGGTCTGTCACTGTATAACACGGGTACAGTACTGGTGGGGACATGTCTGTCGCTGTATAACGGGTACAGTACTGGTGGGGACATGTTTGTCACTGTATAACACTGGGGTACAGTACTGGTGGGGACATGTCTGTCACTGTATAACACTGGGGTACAGTACTGGTGGGGATGGGTCTGTCGCTGTATAACACTGGGGTACAGTACTGGTGGGGACAGGTCTGTCGCTGTATTACACTGGGTTCCAGTACTGGTGGGGACGGGTCTGTCACTGTATAACACTGGGTTATAGTACTGGTGGGGACAGGTCTGTCACTGTATAACACTGGGGTACAGTACTGGTGGGGACAGGTCTGTCACTGTATAACACTGGGGTACAGTACTGGTGGGGACAGGTCTGTCACTGTATAACACTGGGGTACAGTACTGGTGGGGACAGGTCTGTCACTGTATAACACTGGGGTACAGTACTGGTGGGGACATGTCTGTCACTGTATAACACTGGGGTACAGTACTGGTGGGGACAGGTCTGTCACTGTATAACACTGGGGTAAAGTACTGGTGGGGACGGGTCTGTCACTGTATAACACTGGGGTACAGTACTGGTGGGGGCAGGTCTGTCAGTGTATAACACTGGGGTACTGTACTGGGGACAGGTCTGTCACTGTATAACACGGGTACATTATTGGTGGGGATGGATCGGTCAGTGTATTACACTGGGGTACAGTACTGGTGGGGACAGGTCTGTCACTGTATAACACTGGGATACAGTACTGGTGGGGACAGGTCTGTCACTGTATAACACTGGGGTACAGTACTGGTGGGGACAGGTCTGTCACTGTATAACACTGGGGTACAGTACTGGTGAGGTTGGGCCTGTCACTGTATAACACTGGGGTACAGTACTGGTGGGGACTGGTCAGTCAGTGTATAACACTGGGGTACAGTACTGGTGGGGACAGGTCTGTCACTGTATAACACTGGGGTACAGTACTGGTGGGGACAGGTCTGTCACTGTATAACACTGGGGTACAGTACTGGTGAGTCATGTCTGTCACTGTATAACACTGGGTACAGTACTGGTGGGGAAGGGTCTGTCACTGTATAACACTGGGGTACAGTACTGGTGGGGAAGGGTCTGTCACTGTATAACACTGGTGTACAGAACTGCTGGGGACAGGTCTGTCACTGTATAACACTGGGGTACAGTACTGGTGGGGCCAGGTCTGTCACTGTATAACACTGGGGTACAGTACTGGTGGGGACGGGTCTGTCAGTGTATAACACTGGGATACAGTACTGGTGGGGACGGGTCTGTCACTGTATAACACTGGGGTACAGTACTGGTGGGGGCAGGTCTGTCAGTGTATAACACTGGGGTACTGTACTGGGGACAGGTCTGTCACTGTATAACACGGGTACAGTATTGGTGGGGATGGATCGGTCAGTGTATTACACTGGGGTACAGTACTGGTGGGGACAGGTCTGTCACTGTATAACACTGGGTTACAGTACTGGTGGGGACAGGTCTGTCACTGTATAACACTGGGGTACAGTACTGGTGGGGACAGGTCTGTCACTGTATAACACTGGGGTACAGTACTGGTGAGGTTGGGCCTGTCACTGTATAACACTGGGGTACAGTACTGGTGGGGACAGGTCTGTCACTGTATAACAATCGTGTACAGTACTGGTGAAGTCATGTCTGTCACTGTATGACACTGGGGTACAGTACTGGTGGGGATGGGTCTGTCACTGTATAACACTGGGGTACAGTACTGGTGGGGACGGGGCTGTCATTGTATAACAGTGGGGTACAGTACTGGTGGGGACGGGTCTATCACTGTATAACATGGGTACAGTACTGGTGGGGACAGGTCTGTCACTATAACACTGTGGTACAGTACTGGTGAGGTTGGGCCTGTCACTGTATAACACTGGGGTAAAGTACTGGTGGGGACAGGTCTGTCACTGTATAACACTGGGGTACGGTACTGGTGGGGACATGTCTGTCAGTGTATAACACTGGGGTACAGTACTGGTGGGGACGGGTCTGTCACTGTATAACACTGGGGTACAGTACTGGTGGGGACGGGTCTGTCACTGTATAACACTGGGGTACAGTACTGGTGGGGACAGGTCTGTCACTGTATAACACTGGGGTACAGTACTGGTGGGGACAGGTCTGTCACTGTATAACACTGGGGTACAGTACTGGTGGGGACATGTCTGTCACTGTATAACACTGGGGTACAGTACTGGTGGGGATGGGTCTGTCGCTGTATAACACTGGGGTACAGTACTGGTGGGGACAGGTCTGTCGCTGTATTACACTGGGTTCCAGTACTGGTGGGGACGGGTCTGTCACTGTATAACACTGGGGTACAGTACTGGTGGGGACAGGTCTGTCACTGTATAACACTGGGGTACAGTACTGGTGGGGACAGGTCTGTCACTGTATAACACTGGGGTACAGTACTGGTGGGGACATGTCTGTCACTGTATAACACTGGGGTACAGTACTGGTGGGGATGGGTCTGTCGCTGTATAACACTGGGGTACAGTACTGGTGGGGACAGGTCTGTCGCTGTATTACACTGGGTTCCAGTACTGGTGGGGACGGGTCTGTCACTGTATAACACTGGGTTACAGTACTGGTGGGGACAGGTCTGTCACTGTATAACACTGGGGTACAGTACTGGTGGGGACAGATCTGTCACTGTATAACACTGGGGTACAGTACTGGTGGGGACAGGTCTGTCACTGTATAACACTGGGGTACAGTACTGGTGGGGACAGGTCTGTCACTGTATAACACTGGGGTACAGTACTGGTGGGGACATGTCTGTCACTGTATAACACTGGGGTACAGTACTGGTGGGGACAGGTCTGTCACTGTATAACACTGGGGTAAAGTACTGTGGGGACGGGTCTGTCACTGTATAACACTGGGGTACAGTACTGGTGGGGACAGGTCTGTCACTGTATAACACTGGGGTACAGTACTGGTGGGGGCAGGTCTGTCAGTGTATAACACTGGGGTACTGTACTGGGGACAGGTCTGTCACTGTATAACACGGGTACATTATTGGTGGGGATGGATCGGTCAGTGTATTACACTGGGGTACAGTACTGGTGGGGACAGGTCTGTCACTGTATAACACTGGGATACAGTACTGGTGGGGACAGGTCTGTCACTGTATAACACTGGGGTACAGTACTGGTGGGGACAGGTCTGTCACTGTATAACACTGGGGTACAGTACTGGTGAGGTTGGGCCTGTCACTGTCTAACACTGGGGTACAGTACTGGTGGGGATTGGTCAGTCAGTGTATAACACTGGGGTACAGTACTGGTGGGGACAGGTCTGTCACTGTATAACACTGGGGTACAGTACTGGTGGGGACAGGTCTGTCACTGTATAACAATCGTGTACAGTACTGGTGAAGTCATGTCTGTCACTGTATGACACTGGGGTACAGTACTGGTGGGGATGGGTCTGTCACTGTATAACACTGGGGTACAGTACTGGTGGGGATGGGTCTGTCACTGTATAACACTGGGGTACAGTACTGGTGGGGACAGGTCTGTCACTGTATAACACTGAGGTACAGTACTGGTGGGGACAGGTCTGTCACTGTATAACACTGGGGTACAGTACTGGTGGGGACGGGTCTGTCAGTGTATAACACTGGGATACAGTACTGGTGGGGACGGGTCTGTCACTGTATAACACTGGGGTACAGTACTGGTGGGGGCAGGTCTGTCAGTGTATAACACTGGGGTACTGTACTGGGGACAGGTCTGTCACTGTATAACACGGGTACAGTATTGGTGGGGATGGATCGGTCAGTGTATTACACTGGGGTACAGTACTGGTGGGGACAGGTCTGTCACTGTATAACACTGGGATACAGTACTGGTGGGGACAGGTCTGTCACTGTATAACACTGGGGTACAGTACTGGTGGGGACAGGTCTGTCACTGTATAACACTGGGGTACAGTACTGGTGAGGTTGGGCCTGTCACTGTATAACACTGGGGTACAGTACTGGTGGGGACAGGTCTGTCACTGTATAACAATCGTGTACAGTACTGGTGAAGTCATGTCTGTCACTGTATGACACTGGGGTACAGTACTGGTGGGGATGGGTCTGTCACTGTATAACACTGGGGTACAGTACTGGTGGGGACGGGGCTGTCATTGTATAACAGTGGGGTACAGTACTGGTGGGGACGGGTCTATCACTGTATAACATGGGTACAGTACTGGTGGGGACAGGTCTGTCACTATAACACTGTGGTACAGTACTGGTGAGGTTGGGCCTGTCACTGTATAACACTGGGGTACAGTACTGGTGGGGACAGGTCTGTCACTGTATAACACTGGGGTACGGTACTGGTGGGGACATGTCTGTCAGTGTATAACACTGGGGTACAGTACTGGTGGGGACGGGTCTGTCACTGTATAACACTGGGGTACAGTACTGGTGGGGACAGGTCTGTCAATGTATAACACTGGGGTACAGTACTGGTGGGGACGGGTCTGTCACTGTATAACACTGGGGTACAGTACTGGTGGGGACAGGTCTGTCACTGTATAACACTGGGGTACAGTACTGGTGGGGACAGGTCTGTCACTGTATATCCTGGGGGACAGTACTGGTGGGGGCAGGTCTGTCACTGTATAACACTGGGGTACAGGACTGGTGGGGATGGATTGGTCAGTGTATAACACTGGGGTAGAGTACTGGTGGGGACAGGTCTGTCACTGTATAACTCTGGGGTACAGTACTGGTGGGGACGGGGCTGTCATTGTATAACACTGGAGTACAGTACTGGTGGGGATGGGTCTGTCACTGTATAACACTGGGGTACAGTACTGGTGGGGACAGGTCTGTCACTGTATAACTCTGGGGTACAGTACTGGTGGGGACGGGGCTGTCACTGTATAACACTGGGGTACAGTACTGGTGGGGACAGGTCTGTCACTGTATTACAATGGGGTACAGTACTGGTGGGGATGGGTCTGTCACTGTATAACACTGGGGTACAGTACTGGTGGGGACGGGGCTGTCACTGTATAACTCTGGGGTACAGTACTGGTGGGGATGGTCAGTCAGTGCGTAGCATGGGTTCTGGATTGGTGAGCAACAGGTTGCTGTGGGTGGTGTTGAATATGAATGCAGCCACTTTAGTTCCTTCCCAGAGGTTTGATAATAGTCACCCTTCACACAAAAGCTGCTGATGACTCCCATGTAAGAAGTTCAACCATTTTATTTCAGCACAAGCAAATCTATTATTTACAAGTACTCCGAACAGCTTACTGCACGGCAGCCTAATGTATTCTGTCTCTGCTTCGCACTGCCCCTGGCACAATGTATAAGTGTGTGTGGGGGGGGCAGGTAGCTGAATTAAAGCGACTTCAATCCCACTCTCGCTCGAGTATTTCCCAGCCGAAGCGGGCTTGCAAACAATGGGGTTCACCCGGCTGGTTTAATTCGACACCCACCACCACCACCCCTGCCTGTTCCGCAGCCAGCTCAACACCTCAGCAGCCTCAGCCCAGACCCGCGTCTCAATCTGGAACGCTCCCAGTCTGTGTGGACTGCCGCGATGTTTGCTGCGCTAAACCGGAGCATCGCAGGAGTTCAAGTGCCCTCCCAATCCTTGCACGGGCAGTCCTGTTAAAAAAAAACCAGCAGCAGAGTGCCAGCCCTGCCCCGATCCTAACCGGAAAATACCCATGAGATACCGGACCCTGTCTGGAAACTCACCGCAGCTCCCACAGTCAGTGACTCCACCTGTCACAGCCGCTTAACGCCTGCTACTTTGCACTCCACGCTGTGGCCCAGTGGAAGTGGAAAGGACTCTCCCTTTGCCTCTTCCAGGGTGCATCAGGCAGTTTGTAACCTGGCCCCGTGATCCAAGGCACTGCTTGTTGCAACACATTTGCTGCTCAAGACAGACTGTTCACCCAAGTCGGCGGGGCATTTGGAACAAGTACTGACAACCATTTAGCCAGAGACCTAACCAGTGAACCAGAACCCACACCCCATGCTCAAGGTGCTGAAAACTGCAGCCTTTGGGTTAGAAATTACACTTTCAGGATCTAGCTCCCTGGGTCCTGGCAGTACCCAGGAGGGTGTTGGGGACATGGGAGATGGATCTCCACTGCAGATCAGGTTTCTGCACTTACTTATGGGCATTGTGGCAGACTGTTTCTGCATACTTTAAAAAAAAATCTACACCAGTTTCCCCTGGTTGGACATCACTGGGAAATTAAGACAAGGTGCTTGAGGCCGTCTGCAGAGGTGCGCCAGGTTTCCTAGGCAAGATTCTTGTTGGAGCTGCCTGGACGAGTGCAGCTCCCGCAACACTCAAGAAGCTCGACACCATCCAGGACAAAGCAGCCGCTTGATTGGCAGCCCATCCACAAACATCCACTCCCTCCACCACCGATGCACAGTGGCAGCAGTGTGTGTACCATCTACAAGACGCACTGCAGCAACTCACCAAGGCTCCTTCGACAGCACCTTCCAAACCCATGATCACTACCATCTAGAAGGACAAGGGCAGCAGACACATGGGGAACACCACCACCTGCAAGTTCCCCTCCGAGCCACTCACCATCCTGACTTGGAAATATATCGGCCATTCCTTCACTGTCACTGGGTCAAAATCCTGGAACTACCTCCCTAACAGCACGGTGGGTGTACCTACACCACATGGACTGCAGCGGCTCAAGAAGGCAGCTCACCACCACCTTCTCAAGGGGCAATTAGGGACGGGCAATAAACGCTGGCCTAGCCAGCGACGCCCACATCCCACGAATGAATTTTAAAAAAGATTGTGCGCTTTTACCCTCGCTATAGGGCAGAAACGAGGATTGTCATTTCTAAAAAAACTAAATGCATAGCTCAATTTTAAAATGCAAAACGGGCCTGAATAAAGCTGCCAGAGCTAATCTCCTCCAATGTTTAGCTTTTCCTTGTCAAGAGAGAAGTATTATCCATCCATTGGAAGTTTATAACGCAAAACAGTGGTGGGAAGTGCGTGCTAAGTTGTCAATCATATCCGCAAACACTTCTGCCAACTTTATTCCTTTGTCAAGTGGTTATGTCTCTTTTATCATGGAAACCAGCCATGTAAACGTGTCACGCTGCCAGAGATACAGTGGCGTCACCACAGGTGGGAGGGAGTCATGACATGTTTCCATGAGAAATGGGGATATTGTAACTTGTAAAGGCAATAAGGCAAAATACGTGACTAGGGACTCCACTTGCTCTGATCCAAATTCCTTCAAACCCCACTCTCAGGTCTTGAAACACGTAGGAGGCTGACTAGCGCTCGCTAAATATAACTCTGATCCACAAAAATATAAACTCGTAAAATTACTTGATCATGACCAACTTTAGACCCAAGCCAAAAAAAATGCTACATTTCAGTGCAAAAGATAAAATCAAAAATAGAGTCATAACAAAATATATATACTTTTTTAAAAAAAAAAAAATTCTCCCACACAGGAACCAGGAGGAGGCCATTCAATCCTTCATGCCTGTTCTGCCATTTGGTTCGATTGTGGCTGATTCTCCAACCGTGGGTGACTGATCCTTGCTGGGATCCCATGGGGAACTGACTGCTGACCTGTGCCTCACAAGAGGTGGTGGGATAGGTGTCAGCCCTTTAGGTGTGGGGCAGGTGGGGGAGAGGGGACCTGTTTGCGTCTGCACACCCCCACCCCCACTGCGGGACCCACCTACCCCGTGACCTAATCTTTAGGCTGCGATACCAAAACAGAGGGCCCTGCCTCCCCTCGCAGTCACTATGGGGAGAAGGGCTGCGGAGGTGGGGCGGGGGGTGGGGGGGGTGGTGGCCTGGAGAGGGAGATCCCACCAGCTCCTGTCGCCAAAATTTACCCCTCGACTCACGTCACTTTTTTTAACAAAAAAACACAACACAGGTTATTTGGTCATTATGGTATCGGCTGTGTGTGGGAGCTTGCTGTGCGCAAATTGGCTGCCGCGTTTCCTACATCGCAGCAGGGGCTATGCTTTGTAAGTGTTTTCGGACATCCTGAGGTTGTGAAAGGCGTTACAGAAATGCGAATCCCTTTGCTGTGTTGCGGGGGGGGGGGGGGGCGATGGGCAGGGTGGTGGTGGTGGGCAAGTGGCGAAGAGGGGTAAATCACGGCGCTGGAGGTAAGGGCCATTGAGTAGCCCCGCACACTTTGCGAGCCCCCTGCTCTCGACCCGACCCCAGCCTTTCGGGCGACCGGACACCCGGCCAGGAACGGGGTTAAAATCCAGAGCCGCTTTTCGGAGAGGGGCGGGGTCCAGCGAACAGGGCGAGAGCCGGGTCCGAGCTGGCTTCGAGCCAGCACAGGCGCGATGGGCTGAATGGGACAGGAGACAGTCTCACATTTACGTATCGTCCACTGGCCCCAGGTTATTACCGTAGTTAAAAAGCGTGATTCCCTCCTTATTAAACAAACAAACTGGAGGCGGGCAGAATGCAAAGTGGGCACCCAAAGTCCTCCAGTTGCGCCATGCCCTTATTACCGGGCTTGCGTTGGAGTGACATGTCTCGCCGCTCACATCAATCGTGCAAGATCCAGGAAACCACACAAACTTGCCCACTGGAACCGCTCAGGCGGTTCTGACATTGCAATGTCAGGGTCAAGCCCTCTCAACCCGAGAATGTGAAATCTTTTCTGTCCCCCTATGGGGGTGATAAATCTAATTTTGCTTATTTTCTTGAGGTGTGGGGGTGGGGGGTCAGAAGGAGGAGAAGGAGGAGGGGGTTCTGAAACAGGTGACGTGAGTCTCAGAAGCCGCTCGGACAGGGGAAGCGGCGCCACCGGGTGTGCAGAAAGGATGGTGAGGGCGTGACTTCCCCCTCCCCCTCTCTACCCACCCCACCCACTGGCGTTCCGCAGTTTACTCCTACCTCCTTCCCCACCCCTCTCCCCCGCCCAACCTCCTCCCCCCAACCCCCCCACCCCCCACCCCCACCCCCCAAAACTCGCAGCGCCGGACTGCAAGCGAGGCCCGCCGCTCCTTATACATCCTCCTGGCGCGACCGGCAATGCTTCATGTCCTTGCTGTCCAGATCCAAGGCGTGGTCCGAATCCCAGTCACGGTTGAACACTGCCTTTAGCTGACTCTGCACTGTATCAGGGCTGCCGGGCGTGCCCTCCGTCTGGTTGATGATGAGCCCCACTCCAGCTGTCCTGATGAAATAGTCCTCAGACCAGTTGGACGTCCCTGAAGACGAAGAAGACAAACGGGGGGGGTTTAGCGGCTTAACACTTCCACGCGCAGAACCTTAACTGGACCGGCCTTTTAAATACTGTGGCTGCAAGAGCGGGTCAGAGGCTGGGAATCCTGCGGTGAGTAACTCACCTCTTCGCTCCCCAAAGCCTGTCCACCATCTACAAGGCACAAGTCAGGAGTGTGATGGAATACTCCCCACTTGCCTGGATGAGTGCAGCTCCCACAACACTCAAGAAGCTCGACACCATCCGGGACAAAGCAGCCCTGCTTGATTGGCACTCCATCCACAAACATTCACTCCCTCCACCACCGACGCACAGTAGCAGCAGTGTGTGTACCATCTACAAGATGCACTGCAGCAACTCACCAAGGCTCCTTAGGCAGCACCTTCCAAACCCACGACCTCTACCATCTAGAAGGATAAGGGCAGCAGACACATGGGAACACCACCACCTGGAAGTTCCCCTCCGAGCCACGCACCATCCTGACTTGGAAATATATCGGCCGTTCCTTCACTGTCACTGGGTCAAAATCCTGGAACTCCCTCCCTAACAGCACGGTGGGTGTACCTACGCCACAGGGACTGCAGCAGCTCACCACCACCTTCTCAAGGGGCAGTTAGGGTTGGGCAATAAATGCTGGGCCCAGCCAACGACACATTTCACAAACAAGCAAAACAAAACCCATTTCACACCCCAATCGAAGCAACATTTATTTATTTATTTATATATTAGAAATGTTACAACATGCACGCCTCCAGCTAATGTTTCTCAAAGCCCACACAGACAATGGAAATTTCTTATGTAAACATGTCACCCACCCACCAGTAGAGGTGCTAAAAACCCTCCTGCAGCTCTCATTTCCCGAAGGAGCTGGACACAGGGAAAGGCAGGTTGGGGAAATTTCCTGGAACGACGCGGCTTGATCATAATTCACCCGATAGAGGAGCACGTACCACCCTCCCTCCCACCCACAAACCCACCCCTACCCCCACAACTCACCAATGTAGGCGATGTGATCGGTGACCATGTACTTGTTGTGGTTGACCCTGCTGAAGGGAATTTTCTTCTGTTCCTTTGTGGCTGGAACATTGAAGATCCTCTATGAGAGGGAAAAAAAGGAAGGGGGGTTGGGTGAAAGAGACCACATCTTACTACCAAAGCAGCTCCTGTCTCATAGAATTACATAGGGTCCTCCAGCACTGAAACAGGACACTTGGCCGAACTGGTCCGAGCTGGTACACCCCTCTCCTTCTGATGGGGGCAGAGGCACCCTCTGACCCACGCAGTTGGGTAGACGGTGGCAGAACAGACTGGTAACCCAGGAGGCAAGAACAGAAAATGCTGGAAAAACTCAGCAGGTCCAACAGCACCTGCGGAGGGAAAGATAAGAGTTAACTCTTCTTCAGAGTCATCCGGACTCGAAACGTTAACTCTGTCTCTCTCTCTCTCTCTCTCTCTCTCCACAGAGGCTGTCAGACCTGCTGAGCTTTCCCAGCATTTTCTGCTCTTGTTTCAGGTTTCCAGCATCCGCAGTATTTTACTTTTATCTGAGTAACCCAGAGCCCCAAGGTTTTGGGGGACACGGGTTCAAATCCCACCATGGCAGCTGGTGGAATTTCAATTCAGTCAATAAAAATCTGGAATTATAAAGTTAGTGTCAGTGATGGTGACCATGAAACTATCATCGGTTGTTGTAAAAACCCCATCTGGGTCACTCATGCCCCCTTTAGGGAAGGAAATCTGCCCTCCTTACCCGGTCTGGGCCTACACGCGACTCCAGACCCCACAGCAAATGTGGTTGACTCTTAACTGCCCCTCTGAAATGGCCGAGCGAGTCACTCAGCTCAAGGGGCAATTAGGGGTGGGCAACAAAATGCTGGGCCTCACCAGCGATGCCCACGTCCCATGAAAGAATATAGCGGGAGGGGAAATACTGCACTCTATTCACCGGCTGTGTCCTGCCGGCAAGATGTTCCATCAAGTGTTGGGGTGTCAGAATCGAGAGGGTAAACGGGACCGAACCCAGGAAGGCGACAGGAAACCTCCGGAGGAGTGACCACTTACCACCTGGATGGGGCAGCTCAGGGGCTGTTTGTTGAGGACGCTCAGTGACTTCAGGTAGACGAACATGGGCGGGTAGGAGTGCTCCCAGCAGCTGATCAGCAGATGGACCGACACTCCCCTCTGGCAGGCTGCCTTGCGCAGGCGATCATCGATCGCTGGCCAGAACCTAGAGGGGGTGGGTGGAGAGAGCAGGGGGTAAAGTCAGAGGAACAACAGCCTCCCCAAACCTCGTTTAAAGTCGCGCGTTGCCATAGCGCCTCTCACCGCCCCTCAGGACGACCTTCACACCCGGCAGAGCGCAGAGCTCTCTGCCGGGCCCCTCGCCCTTGGGGAGGAGCGACAGGCGGTTTGCGCACAGCAAGATCCCACAAGTGTGACAATGACCTGGATCATCTGTATAGGTTCAGGGATATCGCCACTTCACGCACCCACCCCCCACCACCCCCAGGACTCCGGGGAAAACTCACCTCCCACTCCCCCCGCTCTGCGAAGAAGGATACGGTGGCGTAGTGTCACTGGACTAGGAATCCAGAGGCCCCAGGCTAACGCTCTGGGGGACACGGGTTCGAATCCCACCACGGCAACTGGTGGAATTTAACTTTAATTAATAAATCTGGAGTTATAAAGCCAGTCTCAGTCACGGTGACCATGACAACCATCATCGATTGTTGTAAAATCCCATCTGGTTCACTAATGTCCCCTTTAGGGAAGGAAATCTGCTGTCCTTACCCCGGTCTGGGCCTACATGTGACTCCAGGCCCCACAGCAAATGGGGTTGATTCTTAACTGCCCCTCTGAAATGGCCGAGCGAGACACTCAGTTCAAGGGGCAACTAGGGATGGGCAACAAACGCTGGGCCCTGCGCCAGCGACACCCACATCCCAAGAAAGAACAAATTTTTAAAATATTGGGGCCGTGGGGATATTTTTACGTCCCCGGGGTGGGGGGGGGAGGGGGGGGGGGGAGGAGATGGGGGAGAGGAGATTGGGGGGGAGGAGGGGATGGGGAGGGGAGGGGGGGAGGGAGAGGGGAGGGGGGAGGGGGAGGAGAGGGGGAGGGGAGGGGGAGGGGAGGGGGAGGAGAGGAAGAGGAGAGGGAGGAGGGGGAGAGGGGAGGGGATTGGAGGAGAGGGGAGGGGAGAGGGGAAGTGGGGGAGGAGGGGGAGGGGAGGCGAGGAGGGGAGGGGGAGGCGAGGAGACGGGGGGAGGGGAGGAGGGAGGAGGGGGAGGGGACGGGGAGGCGGGGAGAGGAGGATGGGGGAGGGGAGGGGGGCCTCAGTTTAACATCTCATCGGAAAGACGGCACCTCAGACTGTGCAGCACTCCCTCGGCACTGGGAGGGTCTGTCTGGCTATTTCCGTGGCTCAGGCCAGTAGGAAGATCAGGAGCACCAGCTTTCCGGCTATGGCGGGCGTCACACCCGAGTCTGAGCCTGTATTCACTTGAGCAGCAGCAGCAGCCTGGCGCGTGCGGGCAGTGGAGGGGGGGAGGGGGTGCGGGACAGTCCCCTCATTGAAATGATGAGGAGGGAGGGGGACATATGCCAACCCCCGACCCCCGACCCCTGACCCCAGCCCCACCGGCAGAGAAGCGTAGCGCCCATCCCACCCACCCGAACAAGCCCCGCTCGGAGTCAGTAGCACCTCCCACCCCCCCCCGCCCCCCCCCCCCCCCACCCTTTTGTCCACGTACCTCGGGGGCTTACAGTAGCGGCAGAGTGGGATCAAGTCCATGACGGAGATGAAGATGAACTCTTGCGCGTCGTCGATGATGCTCAAGATGGCGTCAAGGTCCCCGGTGCGACCGGACGCGCAGAGTGACGGTGGAGCACTCTGGAACAGGGCGAGACAGGCCAGGCCCACAGTCAGTCCCGAAACCAAATCAAGCCAGCCTGCGCTTTTCCATTCACTCCTGTCACTCTAACAAAGGACCACGCGCCCCCCCCCCCCCCCCCCCACCCCCCCCCCCCCGCCTCCCCCCCTAAGAAAAATTCAAAACGCTGTACATTTGGCTTGCGAGAGGCCCCAGTGGGTCACTCACCTCCCGGCCAAGCTCTCCTTCAACAAAGCCCCCCCCCCCCCAACCACAGCCGCCGCCTGTTGTCTGACATGAGTCTCGGCCCAGCTCCTTCGTGGGGGTTTGAGGTTGTCAGCTCGGTCGATATGCGGTGCAGTTCGGTGGTGGGGGGGGTGTGTGTGGGGGGAAGAGGGGGGGGTATATTCCCACCTAACTCCCTCCCTGCCCCCCCTCCTCCCTTTCCCCTCCTCTCCCCTTCCCCCTCTCCTACCCCTCCCCTCCCCCTCCTCTCCCCTTCCCCCTCTCCCCCATCTCCCCTCCCCCTCCTCTGCCCTCCCCCTCCTCTCCCCCTCCCCCTCTCCCCTTCCCCCTCTCCTCCCCCTCCCCCCTGCTCTCTCTCTGCCCATCGCCCTCCACATCCACCAAAGGGCGGGGAGGAGTTTGGAAACTCTCGTCCGCAAACGGCGATCGATGCCGGATCGACTAATTCAACATCGGAAAGTGATCGATTTTTCTTATCCGAAGATGTTAAGGGATAAGGGGCCAAGGGCAGGCAGATGGAGTTAGGCCACAGGTCAGCTGTCATCTCATTAAATGGTGGGTCAAGCTCTGAGGGGGGTGGTGGGGTGGGGGGTGGGGGTGGGGGGGGGCGGAGGTGGCTGAATGGCCTCCTCTTCGTTTCTTCCTCCCCACCCCACCACCGCTCCCACCCCCCGCTCCCGCCCCCCCCCTCCAACACGATCCAGTGACTTCCAGGGAAGGAGGTTGGGTTACTCACCGATACGTAAACCTCTGCGTCAATGCCGTTCAGCTTCAGCCTGAGCGGGTGTTGCTTGCTGGACAGGGCGCTGTACCTGCGAGGCCACTGTTGGGGCAGGGTCGCCCCCTTCGTCCCCAGGTGCCAGTATGTGCCAAAGACCTTCTCCACGTCCTGCGCCAGACAGCTACAGTTGGCCAGCACCACTCCCAGCTCCTTCACCTGAAGCGAGAACACAAGGGAGGGGGAATCGCGGCCTTCAAGGAGGCACGAGCTTGCATTTCTCTACCGACTCGCACCACCTCCGTCCCTAAATGCTCTACCGTGGCAGCCAGTTTGCGCACAGCAAGCTCCCACAAACAGCAATGCGATGGTGACCCAGATCATCTGTTTTAGGGACGTTGGTAGAGGGATAAATATTGGCCCCAGGACATCGGGGAGGACCACCCCCCCACCCACCAACACCACCCCCACCCCCTCTCAACCCTGCCCCGGCTCTTCTCTTCTGCCGGTAGTAGCCACAGGATCATTCAGACCCACCCTTGAAGGCCTTGGCTTATCACGTCACCCGAAAGACAGCACCTCCAACAGTGCAGCGCTCCCTCGGTACTGCCATTCTGGATTCGCCCACTCAGGACTCTACAGTGGGAATGTGCACCCACGACTTTCTGACTCAAGAGAGAGGGGGCAGCTGATCGACTGTGAGGGGCGGTGTGGCCGAATGGTCCAGACAGGTGCATTTTCCAGCAGGAAGTCACTGGGTGGCAACTAGCTGATCATCTCCCTCCTCCCAACTCCCCAGCCCAGGAGCAGGGGAGAGCCCCAACATTTCGTTTTCCTTTACTCTATCATGGGATGTGGGCGTCGGTGGCAAGGCCCAGCATTTGTTGCCCGTCCCTAATTGCCTCCTTGAACTGAGGGGCTTGCTGGGCCATTTCAGGGGGCAGTTAAGAGTCAACCACGTTGCTGTGGGGTCTGGAGTCACATGTAGGCCAGACCGGGTAGGGACAGCAGATTTCCTTCTCTAAAGGGGGCATGAGTGAACCAGATGGGGTTTTTACAACAATCGATGATAGATTCATGGTCACCATGACTGAGACTGGCTTTATAATTCCAGGATTCTCGTTGACTGAATTTCAATTCCACCAGCTGCCGTGGAGGGGGACGACACTCCATCAAGTCTTGAGTGGGGAGGCTGCCCCTCGATCTGAGGTATCTGCTCGCCCCTTGTTTTTAAGGTGAGGAGGGAGATGGGGGGGGGAAACAGACTGAAGGGAAGGCTTTGCGCCACTGAGTTTTGCTGGGCCCTCTGATTACCAATGCCACCGCCCCCCCCCCCCCCCCCCCCCCCCCCCCCCCCCACCCCCCACCAACCCTGCCACCACTCGCTGGCAGTTACCTGAGTCAGCGAGCGCCAGTCCATGTTGGCACTGCCTACGTAGACATGCATTCCGTCGACCACCCAGAGCTTGGTGTGAACAATTCCACCCGTGAGATTCTTCAGGTGCACTTGCCGCACCTCTGCACCTGCACGGCGAGACACCACAGTCAGATTGCAGTCAGGCCATGCCTCAGGACCCACTGTGATTTGTGGGAGGCCAGGGGCAGGTTGTGAACTTCCAACGACAAAGGATTAGAGAGCTGGGGGGTGGGGGGGCGGGAGTTCCCCATTTTAAATTATCGCGTCCTGCCCTTATTTTCAAACAATACTTGGGAATTTCACATCCGTATATCAAGAACAAATTTCTGGGAAACAGAACCAGCTGGAGGACAGGAGCATTGCTGCAGCCCAGGCTGAGAAGCTACAGTGCCACCACTGGTGGGAGGGTGTAACTACAGCGTGACGTGTTTACGTAAGAAGTTTCCATTATGAATGTGGACGTGGGACTCGACAGCAGGGAAAAAAACGTTAACACAAAAAAATATTGACAGCAGGAAATAAGATTAAACAGGAAGGAGAGCCCCACAAGGATTTTCTTGTTTTACATCAATAGATACATGGAATGAGAAAAGAGAGTTATGATGAGAGAATTAATGAATGGAGACGATGAGAACTGAAATGTTAAAGGTGGACTTCCCAGAAATGATGCATGATTCTAAAAACCAATATAGTTAAAGTTGATTTCCACTGGTTTGATTGTCAACAAGGAGTTTAAACTGAGGATTCATAATCAAAGCTCAGTTGGGAAGACGAGGAGGATATTTCTCTCACACAAAAGGACGATTAGAATCTGGAATAGATAGCCATAAGGGGGCTACTGAAGTAACATTTAAAGGGAATGAATTAAACATGAGAAAATATGAGAGAGATTGCTGGGAAAGATTCGGATTACGACACAGAAAGCACAAATATTGTGGTCCAAGTAGTTCCCTGTGCCAAAATCTCAATGGACTTAAGGAACTAGCAGATCGATGCCCCCTTAGTCGAATAGCCTGCCGACACTGACATTGGCCGAGGTGTTGCTTCATGATATCCCCCAGGCAAGAGTTGAGGTATCTTGGCTGTGAAAGGAAGGAAAGGAATGGAAAGAAAATGTTAATCCATAGCCCTCGGTCTCACCATTTTTCTCCAGATAAACTGTGTCCTCGTCTGACTGCTGAGGGCTGTTCACGGCAATCTTCAGGCTAATTCCTCGGGACTTCAGTTCCACCAGCTGCTTAAAGACCTCCTCACCCTGCGCACAAACCAGGACTCAAAATTAGAACGGGCGCCAGGGTCAGAGAGCCGGCAGTCAACTGCCGGGACCATTGCCAGAGGACTTGAGTGCAGGAGCAAGGATGTCTTAGTGCAGCTGTACAGGGCCTTGGTGAGACCACACCTGGAGTATTGTGTGCAGTTTTGGTCTCCTTACCTAAGAAAGGATATACTTGCCATAGAGGGAGTGCAGCGAAGGTTCAGCAGACTGATTCCTGGGATGGCAGAATTGTGGTATGAGGAGAGATTGGGCCGACTAGGTCTGTATTCACTGGAGTTTAGCAGAATGAGATGGAATCTCATTGAAACGTGGAGAATTCTGACAGGGCTGGACAGACCGGATGCAGGGACGATGTTTCCCCTGACTGGGGAGGGGGGGGTCTAGAACAAGGGGTCACAGTCTCAGGATACAGGGCAGGCCATTCAGTACTGAGATGAGGAGGAACTTTTTCACACAGAGGGTGGTGAACCTGTGGAATTCTCTACCACAGAGGCCTGTGGAGGCCAAGTCACTGAATATACTTAAGAAGGAAATAGATAGATTTCTAGACTCTGGAGGCATGGGGAGAGAGTGGGAGTTTGGCGTTGAGACAGAGGATCAGCCATGATCATAAAGAATGGCGGAGCAGGCTCAAAGTGTCGAATGTCCTACTCCTGCTCCTATTTTCTATGTTTCGATTGGTCCAGGATAAAGCAGTAATGCATCACCCTGAATCAGTCCGATCCTTTTAGGGATGTTACTTTAAATAGACTAATCCAGAGGCGATTGTAGGTCCCTTTACACTGCTGGAGAGGAGCAGGGTCACTCAGAGAGCAAGTGTAAGTTGGAATTCTCGATCTCGTGGCTTGCTGTGTCATTTTTAAAATTTATTCTTGCACGGGGATGTGGGCGTGGCTGGCAAGGCCAACATTTATTGCCCATCCCTAATTGCCCCTTGAACTGAGTGTCTCGCCCGGCCATTTCAGAGGGGCACTTAAGAGTCGACCACATCGCTGTGGGCTCTGGAGTCACATGTAGGCCCAGACCAGGTAAGGACAGCAGATTTCCTTCCCTAAAGGGGCGTTAGTGAACCAGATGGGGTTTTTACGACAGTCGATGATAGTTTAATGGTCTCCATCACTGGGACTAACTTTATAAATTCCAGATTTTTTAACTGAATTTAAATTCCACCAGCCGCCGTGGTGGGGTTTGAACCCATGAGTACTAGCCCAGTGACATCACCACCGCGTCACCGTCTCCCAGTAAACCTCCAGCGGAGTGTGTGTGGATATGTGACGTCCAGCGGGTAAGAGATGGGCGCGAGAGTGTGTGTTGGGGGGAGGAGGGGCGCGATCAGTATATGAGTGTGACAGGAAAAGCA